>NC_135382.1:2880301-3480301 GCF_049243985.1 Paroedura picta
AAGACAGAAGAAGAAACTCCCCACACCCCATTCTACAGGGACTTAGTCTTCAAGGGACTTCGACTTCTACAAGGACTTAGACTTCAAGGGACTTTTACTGGCATAAATTAGTATGGAATTTGCCTTGTAATTCTGTGGGCTAACTACTAGCTGGGCCAGACCTGTGACTTTCAGGCTATCTGCCTCTATATGTATGATGTTTATGCTTATTACAAGCAAGTGTAGTAGAGAGACACCTGGGCCCATTCCGCACAGATTCATTGTAGCAGGAGTGTGGCAAATTGTAATCGCTACTAAAATGCATTTATGCACAACGTTGTACACAATCTGCCACACTCCTGAAACCGATCAGCAAAAAGCGCTTCGTTGTAGCACTTCCAGGGAAATCCCAAAAAGTAGATTCACCCTCTGGAAAGCGCTACACTCTTGCAACCAGTCTGCAACACTAGCGAAAAAGTTCTGTGCATTACCATTGTTACGGTTTCAGCAAAGTCCCTCCCCCTGGCCCTCTCCTCTGATCATCCGGCGAAGCGATTGCCATTTTTTTTTCTGGGAGTGAGCGGAGAGCAACGAACCAGTGAGCCTTAATTCACCCAGCGAGGCTTCCCCGGCTGCAGTCCCTTCACAGAGCTGTTTTAAGTCACCAAGCACCACACAGTCCCGTTTGCTGGTTCCCTTTATTTTCAGCCGAAAATCACGCCTGTGCACGGGGGGGTGGGGGATTTTTTTTCTCACTCGGGGAAGCATGACAACGATGAAACGGCAGCTCACACGCCACCTGCCAGCTAGATGGGTCTCTCCGTTGCAACGAATCAAGGCATATTCTTTGCAACATGTGTGTGTTGTTTTTTTTAAAACCTGCCTTAAAGGGAAAGGGGCTTTTCGGGAGCGGATAACGGCCACCCATTGGCTGTTCATTTGAGTGACGGCCAGGGGCGGGACAAAGAACAGAAAAAATCGCTTCCTTTCTAGTGATTTTTGCCAAGACCGGAAACCTGTGGGAAACGATTGAAGCGCAGCTGGATTCCAATACAAAGGCAGGTATGCATAACAACGAATTCCACTATTTAAAATTGCGTTTTTTCTTTCCAAAACCAATTTGCCACATTTATCCTGGTGCGGAATGGGCCCTGGAGTTAAGGAAGGCAGGTGAGAAAGCTCACACATCATTTCTGCTAGGTGCAGAGGCAGTTGCTAATCCTATAAGGACTTCTGTCCCAAGCCTTTTGATCCTCTCCTCTCAACTCCCTTTCCTATGCTTTTGTCCCCTATGCTTCTCTTCTAGTTTTTCCGAGATAGGATCAGATAGTGTCTTATTTGGCTAGAGAAGACAAGCATTATTTGCAGATTACAGGTGGGTGCTATTAAAGTGGTTGCTATTTGATTCGAGTCCAAATGAACAGAACCTTTGAAAAGATCACCAAACCATCCCATTAATGTCATATGACATCAATACCAGGTTTGTTGTTTCCTGTGGATCAGGCCTTATGACATAATTATGACTTTTAAAAACAATATTTAAATTATAACACTATAAGCAATAATGCGCAGGGCAATAAATAAGTCTTCAAAAGGAGAATTTGAACTCATTGATCTCCTGGGCATGAGCTGGAGGCTAGTTGTTGCTATTGTTGTGTCATCCAGTTGTGTCTAACTCCTGGTGATCCCATGGCACATTTGTCACCATGATTCCCAATTCCACACTGCCTCCTTCAGCCATGCAATGTTCTGGCTGGTGTTCATTCCAGTCGCATCCAACCACCATACCTTTTGTTGGCCTGATTTCCTTTTTTTACTGACCAATCTTAAAACCGCCAAGCACTAAGGCCATGGGGGGAGGAGTTAGGGCGGGCTCTGTCCGGGATAAAAACTCGGAGGAGCGAATCAGGAGCCGCGAAGCGAAGCGGCTCCTGATTCGCTCCTCCGAGTGTCAATCCTGGACCAAGGAGGCAATGGGGAGGCGCACTTTGTGCGCCTCCCCTTTGCCTCCTTGGCCGCCATTGCCTCCGCATCAACATGGCCGCCCTCGACCCTCACCCGCCGGTAAGCTCGAGGCCGCTCTTCTGTCTGAAGGGTGGGGGGGCGGGAGCCGGCGCCTGTTTGAGTCTTTGCGGAGGGTGGGGGCGCAGGAGCCGGACTTCTGTCGGCCCCGGGAGCGGCCTCGCCCACCGAGGCCGCTCTCAGGGCTGACAGAACGCCGTTTCTGTCTTTGGGGAGGGGGGGGCCAGCCGGCCTTCTCTTGGCCCCAGGAGCTGCCTCACTGCGGTGAGCCTGCTCCCGGAGCCGAGAGAAGACCGGCTTCTAGCGCCCATTTTATTCAGTAATAAAATGGGCTTTATTTCTAGTCCTAGCATAATTGCTTTCTCCTTTGAGTTGTATCTCATGATATGTCCAAACTAAGTGAACCGGAGTTTCATGATTTTACCTACCAATGATATATCAGACCTTATGCACTGTAGTATTTCCTTGTTTGTGACTTTTGCTGTCCATGGAAACCACAGAAGCCTTCTCCAAAACCAGAGTTCAAATGAATTGATTCTTCTCTTGTCCAGTATTTCATCGTTGAGCTTTCACAGGCATAAGTGGCTATTGGAAATATGATGGTTCAAACTAATCTGCATTTGGTAGTTAGGCTTATGTCCTTGCTTTTTCATGTTTGGTTCAAGCTCATCATTACTAAATGGATCCATTTTATTTCCATACTGCAATCGCCATGTACATAAATCTGTGATCCAAGAAAAATTAATTCTTTAATGCATTTGATCTCTTCTCCATCAATTGTTATTGTGACATGTCTGTTTTATGCAGTGGTCATTATTTTGGTCATTTTAGTGTTTAAGAAAAGGCCAAATTTCTTACTTACTTCTTTGACCTTCATAATGAGCTGTTCTATGCCTTCCTTAGTTTCTGACAGGGGGGTCGTATCATCAGCATACTGAAGATTATTTATATTCCTTCCTCCAATCTTAATTCCAGTGTTAGATTTTTTGAGTTCAGTCTCTCTCATGATGATCTCAGCATACAAGTTAAACAGGAAGGGGGAAAGAATACAACCTTGGTACATTTATGGTGATCTACAAGTTGTTACCTGGCTGACACCTGTCCACCTCTGGGACTTCTGCTTATTGGAATTTAAGTGTTCGGTTTTTGTGGATAAGGTCATACCCATGGGCAGCTCTGCAGTTTGTCTGGCTGTCAGGAATCTATATACATTTCTGGAATGGGTCATCAAGTTCTCTTATGCAATGGGCCTCTCAGTTCTCTTCTGTCACACTCCATCTAGATGATCTTTGCTGGCCCCATGGGAAATTTCACCTGCACATCCAACTTAGATCACTTGGTGGCATAGTTTGGGGTACCACATGCTCAGGAAAAGACCGCGGGATAACATACCTACTGCACTCCAGCTTGTGACCTTCTGGATGCCTTGTGAACCCTCTTCACTCAGGGTCTCACCAGCAAAATACACACACAAAATAGACAGCAAAAATTTCCCTACAGAGCAGTGTTGTCCAGGCTGACAAGAAATACCTGGACCATGACATATATTCCTGCACCATGACATGTGGGCAACATTTCTTTAACCCTGAATGACAACTTCCAATCTTCTTGGACTAAGGTTGTTCAAAGAGGAATCCAAAGTCTGGGTTTCTCCATACACTTATTATCCAAATTAGCTCATGATCAAGCTGCATCATTAGTTAAGTAGCGTATACAAGACAATCGACATCAACAGGACCTGAGTAAAGCTCCAACTTTTTTGGCCCCAGTTAAAACAAGGTATGTTCTGGCCCCTACCACTTATCTGTCTCCGTTGGTAATAAGTAAGCAAAGAAGGGCATTTACCCTTGCAAGATGACCATCTTACCTTCAGTTCTTGTAGAGGGTCGCTATTTTCCAAATCTTATCCTGTCTCTGTTTTTAATTGTTTATTTGGTTTTGCTCTTTCTGGTGTTTGCTGCTGTTCTTCTTCCTCCTTTATCAGGATGCATAAAAAGTAAACTTTGTTTAGTTCATATTAGGGTCCTTTGTTTAGTTCAAATGAGAACTTTGGTTCTTTGCTGAGCTCATATTAGGACTCTTATCTAGTGGCATGTTTGTTCCAGCTGATATTGGCATCTTGACTCCATGGAAAGTTGCCACCAGGTGGGGAAAGATAACCTGCATTGAGTGAATCCTATGACTGTAACAGTAAACTATGGCACTAGGCCATAGGCCATCACAAGTTCAAATACACAGTATGATAAATGGGTTCAAGATAATCTCAAGGTTAGGACTTAAACTATCATGATTATCAGCTAAAACAGACTAAAACTTACTTTAGCCATACACTCTACATATCAGCAGTACAAAAAGGACATGGTATTTGCCAAATTGCCAGCTTGAATCTTCATTACCGCCAATAAAAAAGTAGCAACTCTTCATGTCACATACGGATCTGTGTCTGAGAGCAAATAGCTTAATGCCCTGGAATTATTTCATACAGACATTTTCTCCTAGCATTTCGGTAAAGTGAGCAGTCCAATAGATGTTGCAGAAGACCTTCAGCTATTGGATTCCCACAAATACAGAAATGTTGTGAGAGAGTAGTTTGGGAATATCCCCTGGTCAAAATCGATGAAGGCAGTAACTTATATCTCAGGGTTGAAAAAGCCAAGAAGAAGAAGAAGAAGAAGAAGAAGAAGAAGAAGAAGAAGAAGACTTGGTTCTTATATGCCGCTTTTCTCTACCCGAAGGAGGCTCAAAAAGGCTTACAGTCGCCTTCCCTTTCCTCTCCCCACAACAGACACCCTGTGGGGTTGGTGAGGCTGAGAGAGCCCTGATATTCCTGCTCTGTCAGAAAGGTTTTCTCAGTGCTGTGGCGAGCCCAAGGTTACCCAGCTGGCTGCATGTGGGGGAGCGCAGATTCAAACCCGGCTCGCCAGATTAGAAGTCTGCACTCCTAAAAAGTGTGCCTAAAAAGCAAGCTTACTCACATTGATGTTGACCACCTACAGGGCTCTGCTGTGATCTTTGTTAAAGGTCTTAAGTCACGGAGCACATCTAGATGCACAATTAAGGATCGATCTATTTTTGCATCCTGAAAGAAAACCTGTTCTCTTACGCCTTTATTGTTTCCTAGTTCTGCTATTAAATCATCTGGCACTGACAAAGCCCTGTGGGATTTGCCCTCTTTAATATGGTTCTGTTTGACTTGATTCCTTATCATTCAGGCATGGGCAAGCAGGGTTAAGGACTCTTTGGCATGGTTGGTGGAGGTGCTGCAAGCGGCCAAGGAGAGCCGTAAAACGTATGCTGAGAAGAAATTGAGTCCCGAGGCTGCTTGGAAGGTGGGGGACCAGGCTTATGCGTCCACCAAGCACTTAAAGTACCTGCAGCCATTCAAGAAACTGTGGGCCCTTTCAAGATGATTGATCCTGTCTACGTGGAACTTGCTTTTCCAAAGTCTTACCACCGTGTCCATGCTATTTTCTATTCCAGTCTGTTGAAGAAAGCCCCAACCCCTGATCTCTGGCACCCAACTCCCGACAACCCCATTCCTACTTTTGTTTATGAACAGTGTGCTGTGCTAAAGATCCGCTTTTGAACCTTATCTTTTAGTAAATCTTGGCTCTATGACCACATCAAGTTCCCCCATTTTGGAAACACTAGCCCAGTGCAAAGGAAAGACCCAGTGTCAGGGGAGGGAGCTGGGCAAGCAGCTACTCCTCCGGAGGGGTGTACCCTGCAGTGAATTGTCTTCATTGCTCACTTGCTGGGGCTGTAGGATACACAGAAACAGGGCCTCAGGGGATGGGGGTGGGGGCTGGGGGGGTGGCTAGGAGTCCTGATTCTCCCAGCTCGCAGCCCTATACTACAGCCAGGTGGTGGCAGTATGTGTTTACCAGAGAGAGACCCTTTTGCTGCCCTCCTAGAGTTGGCAACCAGCGAGAATAGGGGGTGGA
This sequence comes from Paroedura picta, assembly GCF_049243985.1. Classification (NCBI taxonomy): domain Eukaryota; kingdom Metazoa; phylum Chordata; class Lepidosauria; order Squamata; family Gekkonidae; genus Paroedura; species Paroedura picta. The sequence continues at coordinate 2,886,247 of NC_135382.1, forward strand.
CACGGTGGGACAGGGCCTGCAAGGCAAAAACAGGCTGGTTCGATCACAGCAAAATTAAAGCATTGATGACTAAAAGAATTTACAATAGACAATATGTTTTTCTTCCACCGTTTTAGTAGCATTGGATGTGTGTAAGCCCTCAAAGAGGACAGACCAAGATCTGCCCTTAACAAAGCAGTTAGGGCCCCTTTGGGTAATATCATTTTATTTATTATTAGTTTTACTAGCAGTAAAGCCCATTTTTAAAATGGGCTTAGGATGGGGCTCGGGCCACCTGCGGAGGTGGCAGCGTCCTCTCGGCACGTGGGGGACAGAAGTCTTGGTTTTTTAACTTCATTGTAAATTAGTAGTTCCCTGCTTAGGTTCCCTGTAGATTTGCAATCTTCTCATCTTCAGATCTTGCCATCACACCAGGCTCTGAATGTACGTCTCGCTCCCCGTCGGATTTAGTTTAAAGCCCTCTTCACCAGAAGTGCCATTTTAATCAACGGCTCATCTTTCCAGGGAAGTATTCTGAGAGCTGCATTGTAAGTTACTCTGTAAACTGAAACGGGAAATAACAATCAAAAACTAACCCAACAGCAAAGCTCATTTGGGTGGGCCCATTTTCTTTCAATAAAAGACACCATCCAGTGCTACCAAATGTACACATTAAGGGCATTTGTCAGAAGACAGAAATGTATCAACACAGACATTTTAGCATACAGAAATTCTCTGAGAAAAATCAGTGCTAATTTTGGAGTCATTGACATTTGTATTGAATATCTAAGATGACCTTTTCACTTAGAGAGATGAATTCACTTCCATTGGCTGCTAAAGCTCCTCTTCATCAGATAACAGAAAGAATTTGAAGTATCTGAACTACAGATGTCAATGATATTTGGTGACCAATTTGCCTATTCATGAGCAGCTTGAGATTGTTCATAGGATCACTTTCATGAATTGAAACAGTATTTGTTGTTGTTAGGTGCAAAGTCATGTCCAACCCATCGGGACCCCATGGACAATGATCCTCCAGGCCTTCCTGTCCTCCACCATTCCCCGGAGTCCATTTAAGTTTGCACTGACTGCTTCAGTGACTCCATCCAGCCACCTCATTCTCTGTCGTCCCCTTCTTCTTTTGGCCTCAATCGCTCCCAGCATTAGGCTCTTCTCCAGGGAGTCCTTCCTTCTCATGAGGTGGCCAAAGTATTTGAGTTTCATCTTCAGGATCTGGCCTTCTAAGGAGCAGTCAGGGCTGATCTCCTATAGGGCTGACCGGTTTGTTCGCCTTGCAGTCCAAGGGACTCGCAAGAGTCTTCTCCAGCACCAGAGTTCAAAAGCCTCAATTCTTTGATGCTCGGCCTTCCTTATGGTCCAACTTTCGCAGCCATACATTGCAACTGGGAAGACCATAGCCTTGACTAAACGTACTTTTGTTGGCAGGGTGATGTCTCTGCTTTTTAGGATGCTGTCTAGATTTGCCATAGCTTTCCTCCCCAGGAGCAAGCGTCTTTTAATTTCTTTGCTTCTTTGAAACAGTATAGTAGAATGTAATTGGGTTAAATGTAGATAGGTACTCCACATGATCTTAGCCAAAAGGCCGAGAAGCGATAGGGTTAAATGTAAACAAACATCATTTGCCTTGGCAGCACAGAAGCTTTCAGTAGTATCCTCATCCATCCATGTTTCTTGGGGAAGGGAAAATGTTGTTCAAATCAATTACAAAGATCTTCTGATTCCAATGGTAATGTGAAAGAAAGTTTACTTCCAAAAATAGAAGCAGATTTTACATGATATATTCATGTAGCTACTTTTAACATATTGTGAACAGATTAATTTTAAATAAGTTATCTTGCTACAGGTCCAAGCCCAAGTAAGAGAGAGGGAAAAAAAGAGAGGGCCTATATAAGATGAAAAAGAAGGAAAGTAATGGCTAAAGAAACTCAATTTATAACTAGTGAGAGGAGAGCAGAACAGCTACCAAGTACATCCAAGAGACAGAGGGTCATTCCACACCAGCAGTGACACTCTGGGCTGCCATCACTGTATTATGGTGGAGCCATGAGAGATATATTTTGGCAGCAGACTTGGTCCACCCTGAATTTGTGCATCCCAACAGAGGCGGCTGGGGTGGGACAGTTCCACTGCATGGAGAGTGGGTAGTGGAGAGTGGTTGCAATCCCAATTCCTGGAAAAAAATGCCCCATTTGGCCCCACGTTGGCATGAAGTTCCACAGGGCTGAGTGGGACATTTTCTGTCTCCTTCAGGCTACAATAGGATGGGGAGGAGCCGAGCCTAGACAGCCTGGCTCTTCTGTGTCCATACTGGCCTCTACCGTTCTAGGCCCCATTGGCCCCCGAATGCCTTAGGAAGTGCAGAAAACATCTTGTAAGATCTTGGAAACTAAGCAGGTTTGGCCCTGGTCAGTACCTGAATGGGAAATCCAATGTCACTGTGCAAAGGCAGACATTGGTAAGCCATAGAATCATAGAGTTGGAAGAGTCATCTAGTCCAGCCCCCTGCACAATGCAGGAATTCACAACTACCTGCCTACCCACAGTGACCCCAATTTCATGCTCAAGTGATCCCCCATCAACAATCTATGGAATACAGCCTGGCCTTAAGGGTATTCACGTACCATCCCACAGTTGTTGTTCGGTGCGAAGTCGTGTCCGACCCATCACGACCCCATGGACAATGATCCTCCAGGCCTTCCCATCCTCTACCATTCCCTGGAGTCCATTTAAGTTTGCACCTACTGCTTCAGTGACTCCATCCAGCCACCTCATTCTCTGTCGTCCCCTTCTTCTTTTGCCCTCGATCGCTCCCAGCATTAGGCTCTTCTCCAGGGAGTCCTTCCATCCCACAGTGGTGACCAGCAATTCCCTGGGCATGCAAGGAAGGGCCACAAGAGACAAACACTGACACATCCCTTCCAACACTTCCACACCCCAACCACTTCTGTTACTCTATTACCTTGAGGTCTGGTGATTCATCCATGTTCCCTTAAAGCAGGGCAATGGCAGCCTACTACCATGTACTGGGTCTGGAAGAGGCCCACCCCGGTAGTGATATCAGCAGATTAGCCCTGCTGCCATATGACCACCCTTCCAGAGTTTTCCATCAGTGCAGAATAGGTCAGAGAAAGAGAGATTGTTAAGCTTATTTACTTGCTGTACAACCCTAGAATATAGTGAAACTAGATATTAAGCCCGCTGTGGGCAAAATACAGCGGGCCCTAGCATGATGGATGGGTGGAGGGATGGGGTGAAGGAAGGAGGAAAAGGAGAAAGAGAGACAGAAAGACAGAAAGAAAGGGAGGAAGATAGAGACAGAAGAAGAGGGAGCGAAACAGGTAGCCAGAAAGAGGCAGATGGAAGAGAGGGAGGAAGGGAGAAAGGGAAAAACAAAAGGAATGCTGGGAGGAAGGGAAGGAGAAAGGGAATGCTGGGAGGAAGGGAGGAACAGAGTAAGGTAGGTGGTCTTGGGACCTTCTGCTGGGCCCAGAGGCAGGCTCGGCTGCCCCAGGGCCTGGCAGAAGGCTCGGGACGGGGGCGGCGGGCTTTGCGGCCTACTGCCGGGCCCAGGGGCAGGCTTGGCTGCCACAGGGCCCGGCAGAAGGCTCGGGACGGGGGCGGCGGGCTTTGCGGCCTACTGCCGGGCCCAGGGGCAGGCTTGGCTGCCCCAGGGCCCGGCAGAAGGCTCGGGACGGGGGCGGCGGGCTTTGCGGCCTACTGCCGGGCCCAGGGGCAGGCTGGGCTGCCCCAGGGCCCGGCAGAAGGCTCGGGACGGGGGCGGCGGGCTTTGCGGCCTACTGCCGGGCCCAGGGGCAGGCTGGGCTGCCCCAGGGCCCAGCAGAAGGCTCGGGACTTTGGGAGTGGGCTTTGTGGCCTTCTGGCGGGCCCAAGGGCAGGTGAGCCTGCCCCAGGTCCCGGCAGAAGGCTCCCTGGGCGAGGAGAAGCCGGACGGAGGACTTACCGCTGGGGAAGGCTTCTTCCTCTGAGCGACAACTCCCCGGCCGGCCCAGGCGAGGCTGGGCCAACCAGCCAATGGGGAGCCGCGCTTTGCGCGGCTCCCCATTGGCTGCTTGGCCCTCGAGTGACACTCGGAGGGCCCAATCAGGAGCCGCTTCGCGGCTCCTGATTGGTCCCTCCGAGTTTTTATCCCAGACAGGGCCCGCCCTAACTCCTCCCCACTTGCCCTTACTCCTTTATTCCTCCCGCTCCTCCGGAGCGGGGGGAGGGTTAAAGATGTTTGAATTTTCTTATATTCATGAAATATTTTGCACTTGTACTTTTTAACTAATTTTATCTGGCCAAAACATTGTACTGAATGAACTGAATTGATAAACTGAACTATATGCCGATGACATGATTTTCCTATCATTGTTGTATGTGGAGCTGAGGAGATTGTTGCAATGATTAGGAGAATTTTATGAAGGTGAGGTATTTAACATAGTATCATAGAATCACAGAATCATAGAGTTGGAAAGGGCCATACAGGCCATCTAGTCCAACCCCCAGCTCAATGCAGGATCAGCCCTAAGCATCCTAAAGCATCCAAGAAAAGTGTGCATCCAACCTTTGCTTGAAGACTGCCAGTGAGGGGGAGTTCACCACCTCCTTAGACAGCCTTTTCCACTGCTGAACTACTCTGACTGTGAATTTGTTTCCTGATATCTAGCCTATATCGTTGTACTTGTAGTTTAAACCCATTACTGCGTGTCCTCTCCTCTGCAGCCAACGGAAACAGCATCCTGCCCTCCTCCAAGTGACAACCCTTCAAATACTTAAAGAGGCTGAACATTCCCAAGTCCCTCAGCCTATCTTCAAAGGGCTTGGTCCCTTGGTCCCAGATCATCCTCGTCACTCTCCTCTGTACCCTTTCAATTTTATCGACGTCCTTCTTGAAGTGAGGCCTCCAGAACTGCACACAGTACTCCAGGTGTGGTCTGACCAGTGCCGTATACAATGAGACTATGACATCTTGAGATTTTGATGTGATGCCACTGTTGATACAGCCCAAAATGGCATTTGCCTTTTTTACCGCTGCATCACACTGCCTGCTCATGTTTAGTTTACAATCCACAAGTACCCCAAGGTCTCGTTCACACACAGTGTTACCTAGAAGCGTATCCCCCATCCAGTAGGTATGCTTTTCATTTTTCTGACCCAGATGCTGAACTTTACAATTATCTTTATTAAACTGCATATTGTTCTCATTTGCCCATTTTTCCATTGTGTTCAGATCTCATTGAACTCTGTCTCTATCTTTTGGAGTATTTGCCAGTGCTCCCAATTTGGTGTCATCTGCAAACTTGATGAGTAGTCCCTCCACCCCCTCATCTAGATCATTAATAAATATGTTAAAAAGTACCGGGCCGAGCACCGATCCCTGAGGTACCCTGCTACTCACCTCTCTCCAGTCTGATGAAACACCATTGACAACAACTCTTTGATTGCGGTTCTTTGAGCACTCTTGGGTGAGTTCAAATCCCCAGGGGATTTGAACTCATCCAGTGCAGCTAAATGCCTCTCGACAACCTCTCTATCCATGTTAACCTGCCACCCAGACACTATCCTTTGGCTACCGCCATCTCTAGATGTGCCTAAACCCTTTGACCTGTAGGGAAAAAACAGATGTAAAATAGGCACTAAGCCTTTCTGCTTTCTCTGCATCTTCCGTTAGAGTTTGTCCATCCGCACCCAACAGTGGGCCTATTGCCTCCTTTACTTTACGTTTGCTCCTCACATAACTGAAAAATCTTTTCTTGTTACAATGGGCTTCCCTGGGCAATCTTAGCTCACTCTCAGCTTTGGCCTTTCTGATGATTGATCTACAGTGCCTAGTAACCTGTAGGTACTCTTCTTTAGAGCTCTGTCCTTCCCTCCATTTCCTGAACATTTTCCTTTTCTTTCTTAGTTCCTCTTGAAGTTCTCTGTTCATCCAAATAGGCTTCTTAGAGCTCCTGCAGTGACATCAACCAGGTTAGGCCAGGAAGAGCAGTTGGAGTCCCCCTGTTGCCAATAATGAATACCATTTTGATTTGTCTCTCCTTTCTCCTCCCTCTTGTAGTTGAGTTAGGGGGGTTGAAGGTTCTGCCATCTATCTTTGCTGTTGCTATTGTGTTATTATGGATGTTGTGATAGTCCATTTTAGCGGGGGTTTTAATGGGATTTTAATGGGTTTTTTAGCTGGATTTTGTAAACTGCCACAAGCCTCTGGGAGTGGCGGTCAATACATTGAAGAAATAAATAATTAAGTAAACTAAGAGAAAGCAAATCTGGCTGTATTTGGGATGAGAATCTGGAAATTCCATTGGAGTATTCATGGCAATAATATTAAACAAACCAATTAATTCAAATATTTGGGAATAACTTTTAAAGAGACATTAAGTTGGAAAGCTCATATAGAAATCATAAGAGGTACCAAACAACTGGGGCAATTGTAACATTTTATCACACTAAAGGAGGTTATCTGGTGGAGCCTGCTCTAAAAGTATTTAAGAGTAAAATGATCCCTCAATTGGTATATGGAGTGGTTATATGGGACTGGAACTATAATTGAAAGACTAGAGACCAATTTCTTTCTACTGAGACTTCTGGCTCTTCCCTGGATGTTCCACCTGCACATGTAAAGGCAGAAGTGGGAATGCACTCAATAAAGAGTTGTAATCATCTTGCCTTATTGAAACTCTCCCATAGTCCACGAGTTGTTCAGAATTACTCATGTTCTCAATTTTGTTTTAATGAGCTGATGAGAACTGATAATAACAGGTCAAAACACCTTAATGACCTCCTGGTACTATATGATATCCCAAATGGCATCCCAATTCCTGGGATTGCTATCCATAAATCGGTTTATAGCTGTAATGCTGTGTATGATAGACTTACTATAAACTAAGCCAAATTTCCCTCACGTTATGGAAATCTTTTAAAAGATCGTGATTGTACATCATACCTAAGTAACATCATGAGATTTAAAATTAGAATAGCTTTTACTGCTCTACGTTTCCAAACCATGCTTACAGTTTATCTAGAAGGCAGATATTCCTGGAAGGATATGTTTCAGTGGAAAACCAGCTGTAGAAGATCTCCTTGAGATTCTCTCTGAGGCACTGGGGAGGGGTTGGTGGAAAATGGGGTGGAGTTGGGGTGTTGTAACTTTTTGTTGCTGGGATTTGATTGTAATGGGGCTTGATAATGTTTTTAACTTTTATGTGGGGTTTTATCTTTTAAGTAACCCACTGTGAGACAGCTTGCCAATAGCGGCAGGAAATGAATAAATGCATAAAAACAAACATACATACATACATACATACATACATACATACATACATACATACATACATACATACATACATACATATATCTGTAACTGCTCGGTTAGTGATATTATATTTGGTTAAGGGCCTGGGGAGCAGAGAGTGGGCGGGGCCAGTCCGGGTGAGGGCCCAATCGGAAGGTGTGAAGGCGAACAAACCAGTCAGTCCTAGAGGAGATCAGCCCTGACTGCTCTTTAGAAGGCCAGATCCTGAAGATGAAACTCAAATATTTTGGCCACCTCATGAGAAGGAAGGACTCCCTGGAGAAGAGCCTAATGCTGGGAGAGATCGAGGGCAAAAGAAGAAGGGGACGACAGAGAATGAGGTGGATGGATGGAGTCACTGAAGCAGTAGGTGCAAACTTAAATGGACTCCGGGGAATGGTAGAGGACAGGAAGGCCTGGAGGATCATTGTCCATGGGGTCGCGATGGGTCGGACACGACTTCGCACATAACAACAACAACATGGATGGGCCAGAGTTCTAGCCAGTCAGACGGTGCAAAGTGCCTCCCGCCCCGCCCCCCCGCCCCCCCACCTGCAGAGCCTAAGGGCTAAGTGGGCAGTTGGCCCAGTCATTGGGCCAAAGGTCTGACAGGGCGTGCCCACCCAGCCCAGCCAGCGGCAATCTGGAGACATCACTACCAGTCAGCCCCTGACCACCGCAGGGAGAGGAGGTTAGTAGGGCTGCCAAAGGGGATGAGAATAGAGGCTTGGACAGGCTGCGCCAGCCCCTTTCATCCCAAGCCTGCCCTAACTGTGGTGTCCAACTGCAAATTGCCTCAGAACCCTGACAGAGCTGGCAGGAGGCTGGTGAGTGCGCTCCCCCCTCCCTCCCTTCAGGCCTGCTGCAAAGGAGCCTCTGACAGCCCCTGACTAAGGGGAGGGAGGCCTTTCCAAGAGCAATGCAAGGGAGACTGAGGGCTTTCCTTTTGAGGGGGGGGGACTTTTCCCTTCTGCCAAATAGTTGCCTGACAGGGAGGCCACAGAAAAGCCCCTTCTCATTTAAAATACTTCTCTGGCCAGGGGTTAGACACAGCCAAGCCATGTGAATTCCTTCTTCACAACTCTCTGCAGATTTGAAGCCTAATGCACAGCATTATTCTGCAGACGAAACTGGATGTTGTTATGGAGGTTCTTTTGTCATCTGGACAACAACCCTGTGCAGTAGGCCTCAAGCCTTTCAATTCATCAACATCTTGTGTAGGAGGCCTTAAATGTTTCTTCTCCACCACAACACTGTCCAAGTAGCTTTTTCTGCCTGGGTATCTAATCTTTATACTCTGAAGATGAGCTGTAATTCCAGGAGCTCTCCAGGCCCCACCTGGAGGTTGGCTACCCCTGGGTTAGAAATATTCCTGGAGGTTTGGAGGTGGGACTTCAAAATCATACAATGCCTCAGAGTCTGGCCTCAAAAGTAGTCAGTTTTGTCTGCAGAGCTGATCATTATCATCTAGAGATGAGCAGCGATCTAGATACTATGGTAGAGGCTTGCAGACTGCAGTTGGGGGGGGGCAGTTGTGCAGGTGTTTCCCTCCTGGGCTATAGCCAGCCCATACCAGCAACTGTTTGTAGTCTGGGGTACAAACAGACAGACAAACCAGCATCAGTCCTGTGAGTCTGGAAAGTGCAGGAAGATCTAAATAAAGAATATTTATAGCCTGAAACTGTAAATAGTGAACAAGTAAATGGCTAGAGAGACATGGGAACCGAAGTGTCTTTTTCCAAGCTTGGCCTCGGGAAAAAAAAAACCATTATACAAAATCTTACTAAGATCAAGACTTCTGTGCACAGAGAGACCTCCTCTTAGGGTTGCCAGCTTCCATGTGAGGCTCTCTACCCTACCTCCATCACAGGGAGTCTACTATGGGAAGAAAAATGGAAGACGATTGGAAACTGCTTAGAGACACCTGAGGCCTGCTGGGTCACTGCGACCCATTCCCATTCTCAAACCTCTCACAGCTCCACATCTTTCATAGGTCATCTATCGAGGGGAGACAAAGGGAAAAGGTGTTTGTAAACTGCTTTTAACTTCTTTGGGTTGTAAACAACAGGGTACAAAAAAAAAACAGTTCTTCTTCTTCTAAGGAGCAACCATGAAAGAAGCATGTGGGCACATAACATTTTATCAACAGTGGAAAAATGGAGACAGAAGGAGCAGGGTGGACACCTCTGTACTGTGACTACCCAATGTGTATTAGGGCAGGGGGACATTTCAATGTCTGTGGCCCAATTCACACAAGGAGGGAAATGACACAGAACTGGGAGGAATTGGTTGCCATGTAATCTCCCCCTAAGAAGAGTCTCCAGTCTGATTTTCCCTTCACATATCTGAAGACATGGCTCTGGAAAGCTCATCTGTAACCACTATGCCATAATTCCCAAAGATCAGTCCTTTCCCACAGTAAATGAACATTCCAAAACACAGGTTCCTGACGCCCATCTCTCCACACCAATGCCCTCATTTGTCTCTACACCACCACAACCTCCCACACAACACATACATTCAACTCCATGCCCTTGCAGACTGAACAAGTCCTCCCCTTCCTCTTCCGACCACCAAACTCCAGCGCCCATTTCATTTCTGGATACAATGGGCTTTGCCCCTAGAACATACATAATGTGTTTCATTGTCCTCTCTATCTAGGACCATGATACAAATTTTTACGAGAGGTGCTTGTTGTGTGTAATGGGCACACAGAGGATGAAATGTTGTTATCAGATTTAGACCCTTAAATTACCTGCAAGGATAGATTCAAAAGGGTAGCCGTGTTGGTCTGAAGTAGCACAATAAAATCAGAGTCCAGGAGCACCTTTAAGACAAAGATTTATTCAGGGTGTGAGCTTTCAAGTGCAAGCCCTCTTCATCAGACTGACGAAGAATGCTTGCACTTGAAAGCTCACACCCTGAATAAATCTTTGTTGGTCTTAAAGGTGCCTGACTGGACTCTGATTTTATTGTATTAAATTACCTACAAGTTTGCCTTATTTGCTGCAAGAAAAACCAGGGTCAAATTTCTGAAACACAGTTTTAATTGACTTATTCAGGTATTCTTATTCTGTACTGATTTCCATGTATGATTTTAATGAATGTTATCTGTATAGTTTTAAAGTTGATAATTGTAGGGCTTGCAACGGCCATTGGCTACATGCAATAAATTGAACGGAACTGAACTGAAACATGGTGTGATCACCTAGAAAAACATGTTGATAGTTTTAGGTGGGCAGTTGTGTTGGTCTGCAATAGAAAAGCAAAACTTGAAGTTCACTAGCAACTTTATGACCAACAAAAGTTCTAGGTTCTAAGCTTTCAGGAGTCAACACTTCATTCATTCTATTTGCAATACTTGACTGTAATACAAATCAAGTACCAGTTTTATCCAACTCCAACTCTACTGGCAGAAGTTCAGTGGTTCAGTGGTGGAGAGGTACAGGGCCCTGGAAACCACAATGTCTTTAAGCTACCAGTTCTATCTAGAATAGGCTATATAAAATGAGAATTCACATGTAGATATAGAACGTTTAAGTCAATCAGGTTGCTCAGCAGACACATGTCTAAGAGGTTTGCCCTCTTGTTTTCATTCATTCATTCATTCATTCATTCATTCATTCATTCATTCATTCCTTTTTATTTTTATACCCCGCCTCTCCCGGCAACTGCCAGCCCAAGGCGGCTCACAATAAAATAATAAAAACAACAATCAATATCAACAATAAAACATCCCCATCCCCAGTTCAAACAACTTAATATTAAAACAACAGCAACAGCAAGAAGGCGGAAACAGCACAAAAGAACCCCATAGCTCTGCCGCTCCAGCAACAGTTGTCTACCACAGTTCTCATGTGGTGAGATCTTCCATAGAAACCGACTAGAACAACAACAACAAGAAAAAGAACAAGAAGAAGTGTTGGTTCTTATATGCCGCTTTTCTCTACTTGAACGAAGCGGCTTACATTTGCCTTCCCTTTCCTCTCCCCACAACAGACACCCTGTGAGGTGGGCGAGGCTGAGAGAGCGCTGATATTACCGAAGAAGAGTTGGTTCTTATATGCCGCTTTTCTCTTCCCAAAAGAGTCTCAAAGTGGCTTCCAATGGCCTTCCCTTTCCTCTCCCCACAACAGAAACCCTGTGAGGGAAACCCTGATATCACTGCTCGGTTAGAACTGCGTTATCAGTGCTTTGGTGAACCCAAGGTCACCCAGCTGGTTGCATGTGGGGAAGTGCAGAATTGAACCTGGCTCGCCAGATTAGAAGACCGCACTCCTAACCACGACACCACACTATAGGGTTGGACCCCAGATTGAAACCCCGGCATCCTTTCCCTGGCCTTGACCAAACACCTGGTGAAAAAGCTCCCTCTTGCAGGCCCTGTGGCACCTTGACAGCTCTGCCAGGGCCCTTAGCTCTCCCGGGAGCTCATTCCACCAGTTTGGGGCCAAAAAGGCCCTGGCCCTGAGGCCAGGCAGATTTCCCAGGGGCCCAGAACAACCAATAGGTTCATAGCCACAGAGCGAAGTGCTCTACGAGGAGCATAGGCAAACAGGTGGTCCCACAGATAGGTAGGACCCAAGCCACATAGTTGACAGCAATTGACAACAGTTTCATCAAGATGCCTCCCTTTCCATGTTGGCTCAGATCACGGGATAGAATCATAGAGTTGGAAGGGGCCATACAGGCTATCTAGTCCAACCCAGGATCAGCCCAAAGCATCCTAAAGCATCCAAGAAGGTAGCCAAGACAACGTTTCTTCATCTGTGTCAAGCATGCTATTAGCCCCCTACCTGTCCTCAGACCACTTAGCCACAGTGATCCATACAGCAGTCACTTTCAGACTATACTACTGTAACTTGATTTTTCAGTTATGTGAGGAGCAAACGTAAAGTCAAGGAGGCAACAGGCCCACTGTTGGGTGCGGATGGACAAACTCTAACGGAGGATGCAGAGAAAGCAGAAAGGCTCAGCGCCTATTTTACATCTGTTTTTTCCCACAGGTCAAAGGGTTTAGGCACATCTAGAGATGGCTGTAGCCAAAGGATAGTGTCTGGGTGGCAGGTTGACATGGATAGAGAGGTTGTCGAGAGGCATTTAGCTGCACTGGTTGAGTTCAAATCCCCTGGGCCGGATGAAATGCACCCAAGAGTGCTCAAAGAACTTTCCGGAGAACTTGCAGAACCCTTGTCCATCATCTTCGGGACCTCTTTAAGGACTGGAGATGTCCCGGAGGACTGGAAGAGAGCAAATGTCATTCTGATCTTCAAAAGAGGGAGGAAGGATGACCCGGGAAACTACAGACCAGTGAGTCTGACCTCTGTTGTGGGGAAGATAATGGAGCAGATATTAAAGGGAGCAATCTGCAAACATCTGGAGGATAATTTGGTGATCCAAGGAAGTCAGCATGGATTTGTCTCCAACAGGTCCTGTCAGACCAACCTGGTTTCCTTTTTTGACCAAGTAACAGGTTTGCTGGATTGTGGAAATTCGGTTGATGTCGTTTACTTGGATTTTAGTAAAGCTTTTGATAAGGTTCCCCATGATGTTCTGATGGATAAATTGAAGGACTGCAATCTGGATTTTCAGATAGTCAGGTGGATAGGGAATTGGTTAGAGAACCGCACTCAAAGAGTTGTTGTCAATGATGTTTCATCAGACTGGAGAGAGGTGAGTAGCGGGGTACCTCAGGGCTCGGAGCTCGGCCCGGTACTTTTTAACATATTTATTAATGATCTAGATGAGGGGGTGGAGGGACTACTCATCAAGTTTGCAGATGACACCAAATTGGGAGGACTGGCAAATACTCCGGAAGATAGAGACAGAGTTCAACGAGATCTGAACACAATGGAAAAATGGGCAAATGAGAACAAGATGAAATTTAATAAAGATAGTAAAGTTCTGCATCTGGGTCAGAAAAATGAAAAGCATGCCTACTGGATGGGGGATACACTTCTAGGTAACACTGTGTGTGAACGAGACCTTGGGGTACTTGTGGATTGTAAGCTAAACATGAGCAGGTAGTGTGATGCAGCGGTAAAAAAGGCGAATGCCATTTTCGGCTGTATCAACAGAGGCATCACATCAAAATCACAAGATGTCATAGTCCCATTGTATACGGCACGGGTCAGACCACACCTGGAGTACTGTGTGCAGTTCTGGAGGCCTCGCTTCAAGAAGGACGTAGATAAAATTGAAAGGGTACAGAGGAGAGCGACAAAGATGATCTGGGGCCAAGGGACCAAGCCCTTTGAAGATAGGCTGAGGGACTTGGGAATGTTCAGCCTAAGTATTTGAAAGGTTGTCATTTGGAGGAGGGCAGGATGCTGTTTCCGTTGGCTGCAGAGGAGAGGACACACAGTAATGGGTTTAAATTTCAAGTACAACGATATAGGCTAGATATCAGGAAGAAATTTTTCACAGTGAGAGTAGTTCAGCAGTGGAATAGGCTGCCTAAGGAGGTGGTGAGCTCCCCCTCACTGGCAGTCTTCAAGCAAGGGTTGGATACACACCTTTCTTGGATGCTTTAGGATGCTTAGGGCTGATCCTGCATTGAGCAGGGGGTTGGACTAGATGGCCTGTATGGCCCCTTCCAACTCTAGGATTCTGTGATTCTATGCTCTATGCGGGTCTTCCCTTGTCCCTGACCCTGAAATTGCAGCTGGTACAGAACGCAGCTCTGAGTGTCCTCACTAGGACACCTTTGAAGACCCATAGTCAGCCTGTGCTGAAACATCTGCACTGGTTACCAGTCTGTTTCTGAAGTTCAAGGTTTTGGTTTTGACCTTCACGTCCTTACGTGGCTTGAAGAGGAGTGACGAGTGGAGTGCCCCAGAGATCGGTCCTGGGTCCTGCGTTGTTCAGCATTTCCATAAATGATTTGGATGTGGGAACAGGAGGTTACTTATTAAATCTGCAGATGATATTAAACTGGGAGGGGTAGCAAAAAACAAAAAACAAAACAGAAAACAGAATCAGGATACAGGATGATCTTGACAGGCTGGAAAACTGGGCTGAAATGAATTAAAAGAATTTTAATAGTGAAAAATGTGAAGTTCTGCATTTAGGTTGGAATAATAAAATGCATCAGTATAGGGCGAGACTTTTCTCAGCAGTAGTATGTGTGAAAAGGATCTAGGGGTCTTAGTAGACCATAGACTTCACATGAGTCAGGATTGTGAGCTGGTAGCTAAAAAGACAAGTGGGATATTAGGCTGTATTAAAAGCAGTAGAGTGTCCAGTATAGTGTCCCAGAGGGTCAGGCCAGAACCAATGGGTTGAAATTAATTCAAAAGAAGTTTTGGCTAAACATCCTGAAGAAGTTCCTGACAGAGTGGTTCCTCAGTGGAACAGGTTTCCTCAGGAGGTGGTGAGTTCTCCTTTGGAAGTTTTTAGGCAGATTGAATTTAGGCAGATTGTAAGTGGGTGGGCAGGAAGGGATGTGCCAGACTTTGTTTCTTGTGGCCCTTCTTTGCATACTCAGGGAATTGCTAAGTGCCATTGTGGGTAGATGAATTTCCTCCAGGCCAGGATGGATTCTGGAGAGTTTTAGTGGAAGGATCACTTGGCAATGAAATTGGAGTCACCGTGGATGGGCAGGTAGTTGTGAGTTCCTGTATTGCCCAGTGGGTTGGACTAAATGACCCTGGAGGTTCCTTCCAAATCTATGATTCTGTTATTCTCCCTGTCCTCTGTTAGGCTCTACAGCCCTGTCTTTTTAAACTGGGTAAGCTGGTTTTGGTAGTGAGAGGGACAACTAAAACTTCCAAATAACTTTCAGATACAGCTTGCACCGGCGATTACTGTTTCCAGATTTCACATCTCTTATGTGCATGCAGCAAACTCTTGGCAGTATATGAAATTTTCCTTCCAACTTATTGAGAAAGCTCATATGTATGACGAGCCATTCCTTGTGGAGTAGATGGGAATCCATAGGTCATTAGTGAGGATAGTTTTTAAAAAATCTAGACATTAAAGAAATGTGAAAATAAACTGAGGTAAGTTTGAAGAAGAAACAGAGATTACAGCCAGATTTGGCTAACGAATAGACTCCGTGTATTAATTCTTTTAACAAGATCTCTGGAGAACAGAAATGCTTTAATTAGGAATTTTGTCCTTGTGTCTAAAGACAACCAATATTATTTGTAAGATAAGATTCAGAGTTTGGAAATGAATTTCAAAAGCTTGTATGAAAAAAAATAAACCACTTTAGTGAGCCATTCAAACGTATTTCAGAAAAATTCTGCAATTGTTCTTTGCCTTCCCAGCTCAAATGTTAAGGTGGCTTTGGGTCGTCACCAGGCCATGAGGGAGCCCCTCCCAGAGAAGCCTGGAAGGATGGCAAGGCACCTGGCCCTGTGTTTCTTCCCAGAGTGAGGGGTGGGAGGCAGGGTCATGCCTGGTCTGGGGAAGGGATTCCTCCCCCCCCCCACCGACTACAAAAGACCCTTCCGTTTCCTTTGCGACATTTCTTCCAAGGTCCCCACCCTGATTGACTAGCTTTCTATTGACTGCAAAGTCTTTTCCTTTGCTAAATCTTCTGAAAAGTAAAATGAAATGTTTTCCCCGTGACCCTAACATCATCTTCTTCTTTCACAGCATTAAAGAATATAGAAAGTTTCCTGTCAATTATGTTGACATAAAAATTATATTGTTCTGTTGTGCTTTTTCTCTCCCCTCATCCCCTCGCCTTCCTTATGTGTCAAAAGGGAGCAAATGATGCGTTAAAAGCTTAAAAGCCGAAATAAAGATTAGGTGTAAAGTGTTATTGATCCCTTTATGTAAGGGAACTAAGACATATTCCACTTTGCTGTCAGGTTCCATTTTCAGCAAGTTACCCAGATGCAAGACTGGAAACTTCTACAAAGAAATCTTTAAAGTGTTGTTGAAAGTATCAAATAGGATTAGGGAAGCCAGCAGAAACAGCCATTAAAAATGGCATTGGTGCAGTTGAGCGACTGTAGGATGTCTTTGCCTGAATAAGTTTAATGTTCAAGGCACTCATTCAATGAACTGATTGTGTCTTTACATTGACTCCTACTGCACAGAGGATCGTGAGATCAGATTTCCCGAAATCTGCACAGAGGTAGCACAAAGTTTCAAAAAGAGCTTTGACTGGGGATAACAAAATGAGAGGCAGCAGAAGTGACTTGCTTTTCTATTAAGACATAGACCATATACAAGCACCCTGGAGATGCTACGTTGGAGGCCACAACAGAGTGGGTGAAATGTGCTCTTGGTTCCAGATCTTTCCTGCATTCCCTACCATGCAATTATTTTTCACCCTGACACGGATGGCCAAGGTTAGCCCCATCTTGTGAGATCTTGGAAGGTAAGCAGGGTTGGCCCTGGTCAGTACCTGAATGGAAAACCGCCAAGGAAGTCCAATGTCACTGCGCAAAGGCAGACAATAGCAAACCATAGAATCCTAGAGCTGGAAGGTACCTCCAGGGTCATCTAGTCCAACCCCCTGCACTATGCAGGAACTCACAGCTACCTGCCCACCCACAGTGACCCCAGTTTTATGCCAAAGTGATTCCCCCCACCTAAAATCTCCAGAATCCAGTCTGGCCTAGATAAATTTCACCTCTACCATTCCACAGTGGCAACCGGCAATTCCCTGGGTATGCACAGAAGGGCCACAAGAGACAAACACTGGCACATCCCTTCCAATACTTCCACATCCCAACCACGTCTGTTTGTCTCCTTCCTTGAAGACTGCTGACGCTTTTACCCCCATCAGTCCTTTCTGGGTTGAAGAGGCCCACATGGTCTAACAGCCAGGAGGAGTCAGTGGTGGAGAGGTGGGGCAAAATGGCAACCGAATGACAGCCTCATGAAGCTGCTCCAATGGACTGGCTTCCTAAATGTGTTTACTGGATTATGGACAAGGGAGAGGCAGCCTCCCCCCTCCTTCCCTTTCCTGATGCATTTCAATGGTGGCCATAATTTCTTATTTGCCCTTGAAGTGGGTCAGATTGCTTGTGCATGTCTGTGTATAGTTCCAGCTGTGGCTAGAAAGAAGCAACCAATGATCAGCCAAAATCAGGTGGATTAACAGTCAAATTGATCATATAAAAATTAGCTGTCTGTACATGATGGGAACAGAATGTGAGCCAAATGAATGAGTGTTCAAGTATCCTTGGGGGGGGGGATATTCATTGCACTGAAACCAGATTAGTGATGAAAAATGCTGAATTCAGCCCAGGCAACCTCTCCATACTCTTCCTTCAAAGATCATGCTTTCTATCACACAAGTTTCCATCTAGGTAGCTAGCTGGGCCAAACCTGCTTAGCATCAGCAGTAAAATGGCATTAGGTGACCCTTCAGAGAATTCATTGGTCCCTATTCCTCTAGCATGCCCTTGGAATGTCTAACAATGGTCTACAATTACTTCTTTTTGTGCAAAGAAATATAGCATTTCACTGTAGGCAGCACTCCTTCCTGGAAGATCCAATTCTAATGAGTAAAGAAAATTCAAACATTTGACCACTGGGAAAACTGATAGCAGTGGATACAAATTAGGAATCAATAAAACCAAATCAATAAGGCATAAATTAGCTGCAAATGAGATGCCTGGCTTCAACAGAGCTGATGGTATCAGTGAAGATTATGATGCCTTCCAAGAAAGAAGAACAATCCAATTATTATAACAATTGAAGTTGAATGCCAGCCTCAGAATAGTAATACATCATGATACTATATTATCAATAGTGTGGGCGGGCCTAATTCTCTGCCAGAAATCTTTCAGATATCATGCCAACAGTAATCCACTGTTGATATATGCCTGTAATGAAAAGTTTGATGATTTTTTTAAAGTTAACATGTAGACACACTTTATGATAGTAACTCCACAATAGGGTAGGCTCGGGAAGGTTAGGCTTCTAGCCTAAGACCCATTCCACACACATAGGATAATGCACTTTCAATGTGCTTTGGGAGCTGGATTTTCCTGTGCAGAACAGGTAAATCTACAATGCACTAAAGTGCATTGAAAGTGCATTATCTATTGTGTGCAGAATAGGCCCTAATCTGCCCACTATGAACCTTATATGTTCTCAGGAACTGCTCTCTAGAGCTTTAGAGCCATGAATATGCCCAGTTCTAGTATGTGAGCAAACGTTTAATTAGAGATTAAACTAGGCCCTTTCTCGACTTCACTAACCATAGATCATCAGCATACAAGATGCTACATCTGACACCATTCAGAAGAACGTAAACTCTTCATGGTCCGGTGGTTTACTTTGGCACAGGATCAGTTATTTTCTATGCTCAGCCTCTGTGCTAACAAAAGAATGTGAGAACATGGAGTGTCATATGCAGCAGGCCTAATGGCCCAGACTTGCCTGAGTGTCCTAGAGCTCCAAAGCAAAGCATGGTCGTTATTTGAGTGGGAAGCTACCAAGCAAGACTGAGGTTGATCTGCAGAGGCAGGCAGTGGGAAGCCACCACTGCTCATCTCTTGCCTTGCAAACCTCATAATCCTGGTCTCACCACAAGTCAATTGTGACATTCTAGGGCAGAGTCTGTACTTACTTTGTTTATTCCATTATCAATCCTGTTGAATTCAGATTGCTTTGAACTCGATTCTTCCTCCCCCCCCCCATTGAAACAGCAAAGTCTTCTGCATGTGGTTAGGGTAGTTCAGAAGGGGGGGGGGAGCCAAGCCTCTTTCATTCTTTTCTTGAAGGGGGGGGGGGAGAGGAACCAGGCAGGGAGCCTCTTTCTTTTCTTGGAGGGGAGGGGGAGAGGATCGAAAAAGGTAGAGGAGGGAGGAAAAATCCAGGACCGACAGAAGTTGAGAGAAAGTAGGGGCTTCTCCTTTAACGCAAGCGTGTCACATGACCAGGTGTAGCCTATCAGAGGTTCTCTACCATGGAGCTTTCTTTGCCAATCCGGAGCTTTCTTTCCCAAGCTTGATATTCAGGCTTAAAAGCAGTCTGAGATATTGCACAATAAAGGTAGGGTCACTCCGGATCAATCCTTCTTGCTGCAGAAGGAAAATTAAAATCGTCCAAAATCCAAACGGAAATTGCATTCTGTGTAGAGGGCAGGGACTGAATAGATCTGGGGTTGGAATAAAAGCTCCGTGCAGTTTACACCTAGGTGTCTATCAGGCATGTTGTTTAACTGCACATTTCAAATAAATGGGCACATTGCAATGTATCAATTATTCTTTACAGTCATTTAGACCAAAATTCAGATGCACTTATAAATGTGTAAGAGACTTCAATTTCTAAATAAGTAAACTCATGGAATTAAATTTCTTTATTAAGAAAATGCAAAGTTCTATGTTGAAGGCATAGCCAGGACTGAATTACAAAGCATAGTGTGAAAAATATAGGGGTTCTTCCCCCTCCCTTGGGAACTTGAACCAGGTACAGTTTAAAGGAGTCAAAATATAGAGATAATCATTTGGCCATCAAGGGACAGGAAGGTCTGAGAAGTACAGGCCACTAAAACAAGGGAAAGGAAGGAATGTGAAAGGAGTTCCCTGCTTTCCTTCCTTCTTTGTTTCTTACGTTCTTCCCTCCTCCTGTTTTCTCAAGAGGAAAACAGATCTGATGTTATTCTTGAGGACTTTCAGGCCCTTGCCTGGAGGTTGGCAATCCAGCTGCCTTAAGTCTCCACCACCACCATGATGTTCCTACATAGTATGAGAATCAGATCCTCACATCATTTTTTTTATGGGAAAGAATATTCAAAACCATGATCCATTCTCATCTCAGTCTTAAGAGGCAGTAGCCACCCATAAACAGAAAACCAAGTGATGCTCTCTTGTTCTAAAAGCTGGAGTCTTGGATGGTATGGGGTTGTCAGTCATGGCCAGCTACCCAGAGAAGGAGGGAAGAATGGCACTTACTGGGGGAGGGGAGTGTTCCATATACTTTTTGCCAAGTGCTTGAGCATCATCCCTGGTCTGATGCCATCACTTCTGGGTTACACTAGAAGCTGAGTCATCATGCAGTGATAGCTCTCAAGCCTTCCATTTGGCTATCCAGTTCCCAATCAGGAGAACACTGGCTGAAATTACCTGGAGGGTCTCCCACCACAAGCAGGCAAATGGGAAGTCCAGTGGTGTGTGGAGGTCCTTGATGCAAGCCCCCACTCGGTAACTCTTCTAATGAGATATATTTTTGCAATAAATAGGACCAAAAGGATAGTCCATCGTCAGTATGGGGCAAGGCAGACCAAGTTACGAGGAACGTTTATCTCAAGTTTCCTTTGACTTCTGGCTTAAATTAGTGTTCTTCATGTAAGGAAACATAGACTAAAGAAGAATGTGTCATGCTGGACATCTATAATTAAAACAGAGTGCCAATGAAGAGCATTTCACAACACCTTCATTAAGCATCACCATCCTATACAAAGAACAGGAGCCACAGCATAAAGAAAAGGCAAGCAATTGTCAACGGGAAGCAGCTGAGGGCTTCAATGAATGCCTGCTTTACTAGCGCATGACAATGTGCCCATGCCCAGCACTAAAGACAGCACAATTGTGACTTTAAAGCCTTGCACAAGTTTTATTGCCAAGCAAGAAACAAGACGGGATTTTGAAAAAGGAAAGGATAGATTTTGTTTACAGACTCTCACCATCACTTTCACTCAGGAGAAGTGGGTGACCTCGGTCACTTGATAATCACTGATCCTGGGAAGGGGATCTCCTTATGAAGGGAAAGCTAAGATTACTCCCTTGAAGACAACAGTGGCCAGGACATTTGAACCTCGCTAGATGGGGTCATTGCAAGGTTAAAGCTGTGGGTAACCTGTTCCAAATGTACCTCATATAAAGACATTAAACCGGCAGTTCTTTAATGGGACGGGTAGAGCACATGCTTTGCACACTGAAGGTCTCAGGATTAATCCCTGACATCTCTAGTCAAAAGGTCAGGTTGTAAGTGATGGGAAAAACATCTTTCTGAGACCCAAAATTGCTGTAGCCAAGCAGAGAAGACAAAGCTGACATTAGAATCATAGAATCATAGAATAATAGTTGGAAGGGACCTCCTGGGTCATCTACTCCAACCCCCTGCACTTTTCAGGCCAATCACAACCCTCTCACTCATCCACTGTAACCTGCCACCCCCTTAAACCTTCAGAGAATCAGCCTCTCCATCAGATGGCTATCTAGCCTCTGTTTTAAAATGTCCAAAGATGGAGAACCCACTACCTCCTGAGGAAGCCTGTTCCACTGAGAAACCGCTCTGTCAGGAACTTCTTCTTAATGTTTAGGCAGAATTTCTTTTGAATTAATTTCAGCCCATTGGATCTGGTCCGTCACTCCAGGGCAAGAGAGAACAACTCTGCTCCAGCCTCAACATGGCATCCATACAAATACTTGAAGATGGCTTTCAGATCCCCTCTCAGTTGTCTCCTCTCTAGGCTAAACAGACCAAACTCCCCCAACCTTTCCTCATACCACTTGGTCTATTGTGTAATTTAGTCTATGCCAACTTCGTATGTTCAGTTCTTCATATGTTCAGGTCAGTACTAAAGCACCCAAGTGTATTGCAAGAAAAAGCACTGCATGCTCCTGTCTAGGGGGGCTTTGTTGTTGTTGTTGTTAATTACGAAGTCGTGTCCGACCCATCGTGACCCCATGGACAATGATCCTCCAGGCCTTCCTGTTTTCTACCATTCCTCGAAGTCCATTTAAGTTTGCACCAACTGCTTCAGTGACTCCATCCAGCCACCTCATTCTCTGTCGTCCCCTTCTTCTTTTGGCCTCAATCGCTCCCAGCATTAGGCTCTTCTCCAGGGAGTCCTTCCTTCTCATTAGGTGGCCAAAGTGTTTGAGTTTCAACTTCAGGATCTGGCCTTCTAAGGAGCAGGCAGGGATGATCTCCTCTAGGACTGACCGGCTTGTTTGCCTTGCAGTCCAAGGGACTCGCAAGAGTCTTCTCCAGCACCAGAGTTCAAAAGCCTCAGTACTTTGACGCTCGGCCTTCCTTATGGTCCAACTTTCGCAGCCATACATTGCAACTGGGAAGACCATAGCGTTGACTAGATGCTCTTTTGTTGGCAGGGTGATGTCTCTGCTTTTTAGGATGCTGTCTAGATTTGCCATAGCTTTCCTCCCCAGGAGCAAGCGTCTTTTAATTTCTTTGCTGCAGTCCCCATCTGCAGTGATCTTGGAGCCCAGGAAAATAAAATCTGTCACTATCTCCATTTCCTCCCCATCTATTTGCCAGGAATTGAGAGGGCCGGATGCCATGATCTTTGTTTTCTTGATGCTGAGTTTCAAGCCAGCTTTTGCACTCTCCTCCTTCACCCGCATCAACAGGCTCTTTAGTTCCTCTTCACTTTCTGCCATTAGAGTGGTATCATCTGGATATCTGAGGTTGTTGATATTTCTCCCTGCCATCTTAATCAATTTGTGACTCATCTAACGCAGCCATACATTGCAACTGGGAAGACCATAGCGTTGACTAGATGCTCTTTTGTTGGCAGGGTGATGTCTCTGCTTTTTAGGATGCTGTCTAGATTTGCCATAGCTTTCCTCCCCAGGAGCAAGTGTCTTTTAATTTCTTTGCTGCAGTCCCCATCTGCAGTGATCTTGGAGCCCAGGAAAATAAAATCTGTCACTACCTCCATTTCTTCCCCATCTATTTGTCAGGACTAGGGAGGCTTAACTGCCATCTGAAATGAGAGGCCGCCCACTCCCCTTTAATGGTGGCACCCATGCCAAGCCATGCGGCTAGGGAAATGCATTTGGCCAACTCCCATCTATCCTTTTGAATCCTGTTTTAAAGAATTTAAGAAAACATTTAGCTGCTGAATTTCAACTATTTAAATTACAGTATTTGCTGGCGTATAAGACTACTTTTCCTCCCTGAAAAACATGCCTCCAAGTGGGGGGGGTCGTCCTATACGTCGGGTGCACTTCAGTTGGGATAGACAGAGCTGCCCATAGTGGCCCATAGTACTGTAATGTAATGTAACAAGCTCTATATTTTGAATGGAAATGTTGGGGGTCGTCTTATACGCCCAGTCGTCTTATACGCCGGCAAATACGGTATGTGAGGATTACAAAAATGACTTTAATATTTGTATGGATTAGATTTTATTATCTTTTATCAGCCTCCGTTGTGTTGTTTGGTGAGGTGCTCAGTGTGTGCCTAATTTTTTACAAGGTTGTTTTGAGTGCAAAATGTCCAATCATAAAGTGCATGTGTATCTGAAGGAACAAGACCAAAAAAAACCCCATAGGTATAGGTCAAGAGCACACAATGTCTTCCATTCAGCCTCCACTGGGTAATGTCTGCCCTTAATTTGGTATGATTGAACTATTCAGAGATTGCTGAACTAGCTGTCTGCAAACAAGGCAGTTGTGTCTCTGTGAGAGGTTCTGTTCATTACTCCCCATATACAGATTTCGTTTGTGGAAAATTTAGTTATTGAAGAAATAATGAACTCCTCATCACAGAGTCATTGCTAAGACTGAAAAATCCTAACTAAGCTATCCTTTATCTACCTCTCACCCACAGCCCTTCCCAGTGAGATGCATACATAGGGAACTGGCATAGACATACTAATGAGAGGAACCAGGCTACATGGCAAAAGAATAAATCATGGTTTTGACACTCTGTATGAGTCACTGCTCTGGGCTAAGAAATTTAAATTCAAACTTATCTTTTTCCAAATGCAAGAAGAAGAGTTGGTTCTTATATGCCACTTTTCTTTACCTGAAGGAGTCTCCAAGTGGCTGACAATTGCCTTCCCTTTCCTCTCCCCACAACAGACACCCTGTGAGGGAGGGGAGGCTGAGAGAGCCCTGAGATTACTGAAGAAGAAGAAGAGTTGGTTCTTAGATGCCGCTTTTCTCTACCCGAAGGAGGCTCAAAGTGGCTTCCAGTCGCCTTCCCTTTCCTCTCCCCACAACAGACACCCTGTGAGGGAGGGGAGGCTGAGAGAGCCCTGAGATTACTGAAGAAGAAGAAGAGTTGGTTCTTAGATGCCGCTTTTCTCTACCCAAAGGAGGCTCAAAGCGGCTTGCAGTCGCCTTCCCTTTCCTCTCCCCACAACAGACACCCTGTGGGGTGGGTGAGGCTGAGAGAGCCCGGATATCACTGCTCAGTCAGAACAGCTGTATCAGTGTTGTGGCGAGCCCAAGGTCACCCAGCTGGCTGCGTGTGGAGGAGGAGCAGGGAATCAAACTCGGCTCATCAGATTAGAATTCAGTGCTCCTAACCACTATGTGCCTAAAAAGCAAGCAATAGCAATTTTCCAAATCTCTGGTAGCTATTTTATTAGAATCATAGAATCATAGAATAATAGAGTTGGAAGGTACCTCATGGGTCATCTAGTCCAACCCACTGCAGTATGCAGGACATTCACAACCCATAGCCTGCCACCCCCTGTCACCTGCCACCCCCTTGAACCTTCACAGAATCAGCCTCTCTGTCAGATGGCTCTCCAGCCTCCTGTTTAAAAATTTCCAAAGATGGAGAAACAACCACCTCCTAAGGAAGCCTGTTCCACTGAGGAACTGCTCTAACTGTCAGGAACTTTTTCCGGATGTTGAGATGGAATTTCTTTTGAATTAATTTCATCCCATTGGTTCTGGTCTGTCCCTCCGGGGCAAGAAAGAACGACTCTGCTCCATCCTCTATATGGCGGCCTTTTAAATACATGATGGTTTGTTTATTGATTTATTTACTTTCTTTATTCCCTCACCTTTCTCCCCAGTGGCAAGGCAAAGCTGTTTACATCTTTTCCCTCAGCTCCATTTCTCCCTCACAACAACACTATAAGGTAGGTTAGGTGGACAGTGTATGTGACTGGCCCAGGGTCACCCAATGAGTTTCTTGGCAGAGCCTTAAGGTTATTTGCTATAGATAGAAAACACAGAGAAGAGTAAAACCAAGCTTTCAAACAACTACTTCTCTGGAGATGACAGCGATGACCCCAGTTACTTGGAATAAACTTTTTGTATAAGTTTGTGATTAATGTCTAATGACTCTGAGAATGTGCATGAAGTTGATTCTTAGGAATGGCAGAGTATCATTATTAGTCTACCAATCTGAAATAGAGAATCTCTGATACAATCAGACCCAAGGAAAGAGAAAGCTATGCCTACCTGACCAATTTAGCTTTGAACTAAATGCGTATCCAGCACAGAGTAGCAGATGTACCTGGTGACATCTCAGCACAGTTCACAGCTGGAAAGTCTCTCCATGTCTCCCTGGTGACACAGAAATGTATTGATTGTCCATTTACAGCTTAAATGCATATTTTCCTCCTTTCTAGAAGAATCTAAGATCTTTAAAAATACATTAAGAGCCTCTTGCTCTGTCATTGACTGAAAGCTAGACAAACGTGTCTGTCTACTGTGCTTACAGAATCACGTGGAATTTCGGGGTTCATCCCAAATCCATGACTGACTGACAGGTGGAGTAAAGGACAGCCCTAGGCCAGGCAGGGAGTTAGATTTCTGGGGATCTGATCATGGCTCTTCAGTTTGTTCTCTTGTTAACTCCTAAGAGAGAGAAGAAAAAGGTCACAGAGTGGGCAGAGGGGTTGGGTGGTGGATCTGCCAGCTACATCCACAATTAATTGCTGTATGCCCAGAATAGAGGTAGTATCACATTTCCGCTGAATGAGAAACTTGATGGCACATCTCTAGTCAGTATGACTGATGTACAGATCAGGTTCAACCTTAGGGAAAAAACCCAGAATTTCCTGCTCAGATCCAGAATCTGTTGCTCAGTTCCAGATGAAAAAGAATATGCTGTTTCCCTTGTGGGAAACAATGGGGCTCTCAAGATTAAAAGAAGAGCAATAATTAAAAACAGGGGGACCCTGGCCCAATGCTTAGCATTAAAGACTGTCAATAGATAGTGACAACCTGTAGACATCTAAAAAACCCTGCTAGGACACAAGATCTGTAGATCACAAATATCAGGACCAAAGAATTAGTAAATTTGCACAGATGTCTACAGATGAATTCTTGGTCCATCTTCAAGTTGCCAGTAAATTTCACCTAAGAAAAAAAATTATTTGGAATTTCTATTTACGGAGAGTTAGCAAAATTAGTCAAGGTGATTCTGCAATATTTACAGCAAGTCTACAGAAAGTAGAATTTGAAGCAAATATTTCACTTGTATGCAGAGGAAAAGAAAACACCTTTCAAACTGATGACAGAAGATAAAAGAAGGTTGATGAGAATGGGAAAAATTCTACAAGGTTTTCTGTCCCGTTACCCAAATGCCTTGTTGACAGCAATAAAAGGACCCCTAGATTACTTCCCAAAAGCATTTGCAGCTAATTCATTGGGCCATTGTTAAAGTTGCTGACAGCACAGGATTCTGTACTCCTTGGCTCCTTGGCTCCAGAGAGGCCTGTTAGGGTTTCCTGGTTGAGCTCCAACTATCCCCATCTTCTCACCCTGCAAGTGACTTGAACCCAGCACTGCTTCTCCCCCATAACTTTGCCTGGAAAGTTGGCATGTTTTGAGATCAAAAGTTGGTAACCTTCGTTGTTCTTTTGATTTTAAAAGAAGATATTCAAACGGTTTGATAAGTACCAACTTACATAGTTACTCTCTAAAAACCCAAATAAAACATGAACTAGAAGAGCAAGGAGGAGGAGCATGGTCTCCTGGTAATGGATTTTTCATTGGATGTTAATCCTCTGAGAGGAGAAAGGGTGTGAAAATCAGTAAAAGCATTTATGGATTTCCTTAGGTAAGTTAGAGGGGAAGGCTCTGCTCTTCAGACATGACCTTGAACTCTTAGAAATGTAGTGAATGGCACTCGGAATTATTCCTGCCGCTGGTACTGAAGGGACTACAAATGTTTAGAAGTTAAAAGCTAGACTGGTTGTTCACACATAAATAATGTAAGGGTGATAGTTCTGAAAACAATCCTGCTGGACATTAAGAGTGTTCCTCTTGGTGCACTAGAACGGTGACTACCCAACAAGCTCAAATCCTGCTGTCCTTAAAATGAAATGGAGGACTAATCTAAACAAGTCGGCAGGCCTGGATTGAAAAGTTTAAGATGGCCCCAGAACAAGCCGAGCGGAGCGGTTTCTGAGGCGAGGGGAGCCAGGATCAGAGGGCTTGCTCAGCTCAGAGACTACCATAGATATGACTTTTTGTCAGCCGTCCCAAAGGTTGGCATCGGCTCCCCCAATCCCTCCGGCAGCACTACAGGTGAAGTATCATTGCTGCTGTTGAGCTGAATGATTCCTGCAGTCAGGACTGCTAATCTCCGGGGGGGGGGGGGCTGGAGATTACCCAGAATCTCCACACCACAGAGATCAATTCTTCTTTATGGCAACGTGCCACACTGGGGTCCCTTTATCATCTAAGACAGGGGTGGGCAAACTGTGGCCCTCCAGTTGTCCATGGACTACAATTCCCATGAGCCCCTGCTACCTGGAGGTCCACAGTTTGCCCACCCCTGATCTAAGACCTGTCCTCCCCAGGCTTCACCCCCAAATCACCTGGGATTTCTCAACCCAGAAACCTACCTGCAGTGCTGTGCTTGTACATGGCTTAGCTCTGCTTCTACATGACTCCCCAGGAAAGCAATCCACTGGACAGTTTCCCCCAGAGTTCAATGTCCAGTCCGCTCCTTGTCTTTACCTGCTTCTCACAGCTGATGAGGAGATAGAGCAGGACCGGAATCCATGATAGCATTGCCAATCACTGGGGGATGGGGTGGAGATCTCTATCAGAATGGCAACTGATCTCCACCTCTCCAGACTACAGAGATCAATTCTCCCAGACAAAATGGCTGCTTTGGAGGACACACTGTGTGGTACGCCCTACATTCTAGGTAAACCCCTTCTCCAGAGTCCCTCTTCCACAGGCAGAGCACAAATATTTTGAGGAATTTGCCACCCCAGGCCTGGCAGACGTAATTTGTGGCAGGTCAAGAGAGGCACAGCCTCCCTAAAAATTGGAAAGGTAGGGTTCAGTTGTTGACGTTAGCCAATCACTCATGTCTGATTCTTGGCAATCCTATGGCTCAGCTCTCTCCACATCTTCTGACTTTGCACTGCTTCTTTTAGTTGTATAATGCTCTAGTCAGTGTCCATTTTGATCACATCTAACCACTATGTTCTCTGTTGGACTGGTTTCCCTTTACCACTGACCAATCATAGCATAATTGCTCTCTCCATTGAGTTGGATTGCATGATATGACCAAAATAAATGAGTTTTGTGATTTTGCCTTCGGCTTTCTGCGTTGTTGTATTTCCTTGTTTGTGCCTTTTGCTGTCCTTGAAACCCGCAGAAGTCATAGGCTCATCTAAAGCTTTATTTTACTTGTACACAGATGCCTCCATGCCTACAGGCAGCCAATGTAGTCTGGCAGCTGCTGCTGTGTTGGAGAAGAATCTGAGAGAGCCACGTTAGGATCCTTGCCCTGCTATGGAACCCCACTGGTGGCCTAACCTGTGGTTGCAAGAAGAAAAGGGAAGAGGGGAGAATGAGCTAAGCCTCTTTGGGTATCCACTGGGGAGAAAGGAGGGGCATACGTTTTGAAAATTAACACATATACATATTTATTGCACTGCCTCAAGGCCTTCCTTCTTGGACTGTAGGAGTGGGAAGTGCACTGCTCTCTAAACATAGAAAAGAAACTAGAGGGCAATGAGAACAGTTCTCATATAGTCATCCTGGCCTGGTTATCATGGACTTGCAACAGAATTGCTACGCTGTCATATTCTTGTCTGGCCATTCAGCCCAATGTGGTGCTAAATGTTCTCTCCCTTCCATTTAATCTTCAGAACAACCTTGTGAATTAGGTTTAGTGGTGGGAAGGTGATTGGGCCAAGTTCGCCCAATAAGTTTCCATGGCTGAGTAGAGCTTTGACTGCTACATACCTTCCATGCTGACATGGCCTGAGGCACTCTGTGGGCCAAAGGGAGGAACCATCATTGCTACACCTTCCAGGGCCGGCATCTACTTCCCTCCTTCTTTGCCATCTAATCACAGCCCATTCCTGGTGACCTTGTAGCTCTTCCAAGGCAAGAGGCATTCAAGGGCCCTGCCTGCCTCTGCAAAGGAGGGGTATACGTTTTGAAAGGGTTTCCTTGTTGGTCTCACCTCCAAATACGAACTGGGGCCAAGCCTGCTTAGCTTCTGAGATCTGACAGGGTCAGGCTATGCAAGTCAAAACACATCTACCCTGCTTCCATCCTAAAAGGTCAGGTAATAGATGGTGATGTTAAAGACCTCCTCCTGGAACCTTGGAGAGCTCCTGCCCATCCATCCGAGTAGGCAGTGCTGACAAGGCAACTTCAGGTGCTCACATAGCCATGTGGACAGTAGTGCTGGGAATACCTGCTGTACTGATTCCTCCTGTGTCTTCACCCTAACACAAAGAGTAGCACTGCCATATCTGCTGTACGTCCTGAATGTCAGAAGAACAGGTGATGTTGAATGTATGGAGGATTTTGGTCATGGAGCTGCTTTCCACTAGGGGATTTCTCCAGCTGCAATTTGAAGCAGAACAGCCTGTATCAGGACACTTTTCAGTGTGATTTGATGAGAAGACTTGTCTGAGACTCAAAGGAGCTTTGTGTGAATAATAATAAAACAAGTGTGATGGACAGCCCTTTAA
Source organism: Paroedura picta (assembly GCF_049243985.1). Taxonomy (NCBI): domain Eukaryota; kingdom Metazoa; phylum Chordata; class Lepidosauria; order Squamata; family Gekkonidae; genus Paroedura; species Paroedura picta. Next base: position 2,916,117 of record NC_135382.1, read on the forward strand.
ATCCAGAGCCCAAGGGCAGAAGTAACAGGAAGTGAAGGATTAATTCTTCACTGAAGCAGAGAGCTGGAGTAACAGGCTGCTCCAAGCAGGCTGATCGGCCATCACCACTGGGAGAAAAGTGCTGATAGAGCAATGCATTAGAAGGAGGTGACTCTGACAGAACCTGCATCCAGAGGAGACCTCTCTGTGCCTTAGTTGTGTCGTATCTTACCTGAGAAGAATTTTAGTCTGAGGAAATTCCTTGACTAATAATGTGGATTCAGCATAGTTTGACACAGTGGGGAAACCTGTGATTAATAGTTGGCAGATTGTTTTGGGAAGTCATGAGACGCCCAATTCTGGCCAAAGTGGTGGGACAGGGGGAATAAACTGTCTAGGGAGAGAAGAAGGATCCCCGCCCAGTTCAAAAAGGGGACCTTTGCAGAGGATTCCTTGGACTGGTGTGGAAAGAAACTTGATGCAGACACCTCGGACGTTAGAGGGAAGCTGGTGATTCGAAGGCCGGAAAGTGGTGGCCAGTACCTCCCAAGGGTTACAGGACCTGCTTTCTGGAAAACCAGAGGAGTTCAGAGGAACCCAGAGAAAAAGACAGAAGCGTGTTTTTGATCAAAGCCTCTCAGTGAGAATTCAGAAACTAAGAAAAGTATCTAAACTTCACTAAAGCCTGTAATTCAGATTCTACAAACTGTACAACCATTTCTTTTTTATCAAAGTTTGATCTCCTTATTCTACCTACCCCAACCCTGCATGTGAAATAAAATCTTTTGTTTTGGTTGGACTTTCCTTGTCCCAGTGCCATTCTGAAAAGGTTTTAGAAAAGAGGGCTGAGTTAAAGCCACATTTTCTGAGAGTGCCCGTCAGATTTGCTATTTTACAACCAAGAAACCAGGCTTCAAGGGAAGCTCCGTTAGTGAGGGAACAGCAATTTATTTTGGGAGGGGATTTCCCTCCCCCCTCCAAGTGGGAAGTGGCCCATCTTAACAAGTCACTTAAACTGTAGCATGTCGATGAGCTCTATCAGGTGGCCATTTCTGTCTGATAATTTGATAACAGTCTTGAGATTGCTTCCATATTTTGGCATGGATTCTGCACAAAAGGTATGAACCTGCAGCAGCTGTGTATAGCTTTCACAACATAACATGAAATCATGTCATTGCTTTCCATTTGATGCAGCATCTCGCATGCTCTGCCCACGCAGCCACAGAGTCCACGTTCTTCTCTTTCTGACATTGTCACACACACATCTGTTTTGCATGTAAAGTTTTAAAGCAAAGCTTTAAAAAACACACACACACACACAGACACAATACGGTAACTCAAATTAATTGGAAAGATTGAGATCTAACTGCACATTTAATGCCAGCAAGAACTGACTTGTTTAACTTAAAGCAGGATCTGCAGGTTCTCCAATAAAACCAAAGGCGAGGAAAGGATGATTAATTTTAATAAGCAAAAACTAATTTGTTGAACAAAAAGAATGTTCTACAGGGAAGGGGAAGCAATGGGACCTGACTTTGCTAATTCATGATCAGGCAAAGCAGGAATCTGTTTTAGTGCTCAGCTTCTGGCTTTAAAATGATCCTTTAAAAAGAAAGAAAGATGAGTGTCCTCCAGTGGCTGATTCACACATGCATGTGCACAGCTGGATTAAAGAACACCTGGCAACTCTCAGCTGAAGGCCGGGCCTGTTTCTTTTAATCGAGCACTGTGCTTAAAGTCGTGGCTTTGCACCTCCCCCCCCCCCCCCCCCACACACACAGTTTCACCAAGTGGCGGAGGAGTCACTGACTGGAGAACAAACAGGTGAGAAAGAGTCAGTATGTTTTGCTGGGATCTTATCACCTTCAATATGTTCAATTGTGCAAAAATGTCAGTAGTATCTGCACAATCCTGCTTTGCTGTACCTCTCTTCACCCCGACTCCCCAGCACGTATTATTCATCTCCTTTCCTGTCTGTCATTCACTTTAAAAAATGTACAGATCATACTTAGCAAATGACCTCCCTGTATCCCTTATGGTTGTGTGACCCATGCCTGTTTTTCATAGGTGAGCTGCCTAGTTGGGATTCAGTTTATGCATACACATGCTCAATGTCTCATGGATCTGTGGTTGTTTTAAAGAGGAACACCAGTTGTCCTGTATTATGAAGCAGAGTTTCTCTGAATAGATGCCTTCACATTTTCACGTGCAGGAAAACCAGTAGATGCAAAGCATCTTGACTTGATACAGAAACCAATTTTCAAGCAGAAACTGTAAAGCAATCATCCAAGGGGACAACTTTCATGGGCAAAAGTAGGTTGATCATGAGATATTTGAGAGATGATTATATTGGTGTCAAAGTTCACAGTATCCCTAGTTCTGACAAGGAACTTGCAGTATGGAATAATTTGACATAAAAATATTGATTTGGCAATCATCATAATTGTACAAATTACAGACATGATGAGCTTAGAACTTTCAAAAATGCTATGGAGACACAAGGTATCATTCTGACTCATGTACAGATTGTGGCTGTGTTTGAATGGCTCACTTTCTGTGTTTGAATGCCTCACTTTCAACAAAATGCTCTGAGTACAAGTTTTGGGAATCAAACGAAGTCACGATTTTGGTAGCATTTCATATAAAGCTTTGTAAGCTGAAATAAGGTTTTGTTTTGGAAAGCAAAGTCTAATGCAAAATCCTTCCGGAGAACAGATCTCAACTTTGAAATTATATTAATCACATTTTACTGGCTGCCCTCTTTTGCAGCTTCAGATTAAAAATGTGGAAAATGATGGATTCCAGTCTTTTAAAAGAAAAGAAAATGCCTGGTGATGCCTTGATGGTATAATCAGAGTAGTGGAAAGTTGGTGCCACCACAGTTCTGATCTTTGCCCTGGTCCGTCATGTTCATAGAATCATAGAGTCATAGAATCATAGAGTTGGAAGGGGCCACACAGGCCATCTAGTCCAACCCCCTGCTCAACGCAGGATCAGCCCTAAGCATCCTAAAGCATCCAAGAAAAGTGTGTATCCAACCTTTGCTTGAAGACTGCCATGTTCTCCACCTCTGCTGAAATGACAATGGCTTGAAGTGGAGATGACAGATAATAGATGCTCTGAGGTCATCCTTGAAATCTGACAGTGAAAATGAGATGATAGAAAGATTATGATCAACATTCAGTTTCATTCGAAAGTTATGCAGGCATTTTTAGCAAACCTTCAGGGACATTTGAAAAGCCACAAATGTTTCAGCTGTAGCATGTATAACACATGGCATAGCAACTGGCAGGGTGGTAGATTATTTTGTGCTTGTTATCACTGGGGTGGCTGTGAAGAAGAAGGCAGGCTCTCCCTGTCTCCTCTGGCTCATTCATGGATGTTTTCAGCACTCCTTTCTTCTTTCCACCTTCTTCTATGCATTGTGGCTTCAGTATCACTCCTAGATCCATTCCAGTTTGGTTTCCAACATGACTATGGGGTAAAAACAGGTTTGGTCATCCTTGCAGGTGACCTCCAAAGGCAGCTGGACCGGTGGGATGGTGCTGCTAGTCTTATGGCAACATTTGACACAGTCAATCATGAGCTAGTTTTCTTCTCCAGGTAGCCATTGGGGAAGAGCAGTTGCCCTACTGTCCACTCCCTTGTGGAGTGCCACAGAATGCAATTCTCTCACAGATCTTATTTGATATCTATATGTGCCCTCTTGCACAAGTGCTTTGGAGGGATGGGATGGGATGCCATCAGTATGCTGATGACATCCAGCTCTATCTGTTGATAGGTGGCCCGAAAGACACCCCCCACCCCGATTCATTGGCCAAATGTCTGGAGGCTGTGGCAGCTTGTCTTCCTGAAACTTAGCCCCTCAACAATTGAGGTCCTGTAGCTGGGGACGAGGAGGCAAGAATAGGAAGTGCATCTCCCCTGCCTTCACAGAATGCAACGAAGAGCTTCGCACACATTCAGTGCTTCCTAATGAATGGAGGTCCAGGTTGCCTTCTATGATTCTAACATAGGGGTTCTAATGTAGGAGAGCAAATAACAGTGGCACTCTTGAGATGAGGGTGGAGAGGGCATCGGGGTGTGATCTCATCAATGGTAATGATAATCGCCATTGTCAATCATCAATTAGCTCATCCACTGAACTGCTGGGAGGCATCAGGTCCTGCAGAGCATTCAGGAAACCAATAGGATCCATAAGTCTTTATGGCCCCTACCTATACAGGGCAGGGATAGTGTGAAAAGCCAGGGCTTCTGGGGAAAGTGATGTGACCATGATACTCTGTTAGTACCCGTCAGATCAACACTCAGGTCCACGCCAAAGATCAAATCCTGAATGTGTCCTGCTTGATGGGGGGGGGCAGTAACAAACTGCAAGAACCCCCGTGCTGCCATGGAAGACACTAGGGCTGGATTCTGACTAGAGTCAGGCTCATCCACATGGACACTGAAGTCTCCCAGGACAAGTAACCTGGGCTACTGCAGCACCCAGGAAACGGCCACCTCTAGTAGATTTGGCAGGGCCTCTGCTGGTGCATTAGGCAGACGTTCACCAGCCAGATGGCCAGTTTCTCAACTGAGAACCCATCCCAGGCCTGCAGATTCAATACCTGGAACCACTAGCATGGGGAGTTCCCAGTAGGAGAAAGACAACAGCACAGCAACTGCCCCCCTCCCCCGACCTGTGGTCCAAGACTGATGGAAGACCAAGAAACTGGGAGGGGCTAGTTCTTATCATGCATTTACACCATTTGTTTGTTTATACTTTGATTTTTATACCCCCCCCCCAGTTCCCTGCAAGTGGACTTGGGGCAGTTTACAGTAATAAAATAAAAAACATTGTTAAAAGAGTTTAAAATGCAGTTTAATCCCCTCCCCCTGCTGCCTTCCACGTCATCTGCCAGACTGGCCATATTAGATGGTGTAAATAAATAAGAGTCCAATGACAAGAGTAAAGCTCTCGTCATGCTGTACATCATGTTTAGGCCATGTTAGTGCCAACTTTATGTGACTGATAACAAAATAGGTGTCAGTTTCAGTGACAATATTTCATTTATATCTAGATGGAAGAAAAAGTAAATGCACTTGTATATCAGGTAGGAAGAAACCTTAACAGAAAACTGAATTTCATTAATCTGGTCATTAATCAGAAAGCTTCTTCTATGTATATTTCTGGAGCCAGTGCAGTGAAAGCATCTCCAACTCATGCCAAGAGGATAACTGAAATTATGGGGGAACCTTTGGGTGTATTTGGATATGCCTGAGCTGAAATCTGCTGTTTTGTATTGGCTCAAGAACATTTGCGTTGCTCTCTGAAGGAAAACACCTCCCTCCCCCCAGTCAGGGCCTGTCAGAGGCTCCTTCACAGCAGGCCTGGGGGGGGGGCACTCTCCAGCCTCCTGCCAGCTCTGTCAGGGTTCTGAAGTAATTTGCAGTTGGACACGACAGTTAGGACAGCCTTGGGGCAAAAAGGGCTGGCACAACCTGTCCAAGCCTCTGTTCTCATCCCCCTTGGCAGCCCTGCTGACCTCCTCTCCCTGCGGTGGTCAGGGGCTGACTGGCAGCCATGTCTCCAGATTGCCTTTGGGTGGGTGGGTCGGGAGGTGCTTTGCGCCTCATAACTGGATGGAACTCTTGTCTGTCCTGGTGAGGGCCCAATTGGATTGGCCTCTTGGCCCCTCGCTTCACACACCTCCGGATTGGCCCCTTGGCCCCAGACTGACAAGCGGAGGGACCAATCGGAAGGTGCTTTGCACCTTTCGATTGGCCCCTCCACTTGTCTATCCAGGGCCAAGGGGCCAATTGTTGCCCCCCCATCATGGACTGAGCCCACCCCCACACCCCTTAGCCTTTTATTTATACTGTGGAACACAGTTTACAGATGTGGAACACAGTTTACAGATGGGCACTAGATCTAGCCTCCTAGTCAAGGCCTGTCTCCCATGTGTTATGTATGCCAGGCCCCCTGCCCCACAGACTGAAACACCGTTTTTCCACAGCCAATAGTCTAGGTTTGTGCCAAAGCCAGAGCTTGTAAAAACCTGACAAGAAACTGTTGGGAATTTGGAACCCCTCTTCTGCTTCTCCTTCACTGTAGGTTGGAAATCACAGATATGGCTTGACTCAGGAATTGCTTTCCTCCTTCTCCCCCACCCCATTGTATTGCTGGTTCAGTGGCTTGGCTAACATCTGTTTGCCCAGGGTCTCCTAAGCAAACCTCTTTGTCTTTCACATGTGACTCATGCTTGGCCCCTCTGCCAGGGGAAATCTCTTCCCCAAACTCAGCAGCTAGACCTATTGAGACATAATTGCTCCCTTTCTTAGACCCATTCATGCCTTTGTTTAAGACTCATTTCCTGACCTGACCAGGGTGTTGGCCAATATTCTGCTCCATGGAAAATTCGATTATGTGCTCATCTGGGCTACGTCATGTAGCCCCCCCCCCAAAAAAAAACAACCTTATATAAACAGTGGCTTCACAAAGCCACCTTGTGCATCTAATTTGGACCTATTTGGACCACCCTTCACGCCGTTGGCTGGCTGTGTCATCTCTCTCTCTCTACACACTCCAGGACTTGTAAATATACTGACTGCAATTCTTTCCCCACTTTTATTTCCTATCCGCTTGACTGTTAGTGTGCTAGATATATTTCTTTTTATTATTTTCCTTCTAATAGAGATTGTTATTATTTTTACTATATACCTGTTGTCTTCATTGAGTACTTAAGGGTGTCATCACTTCCTAAGCATTGGCAAACAATCCGTCTCACTACGTTACCACCTCTCGCTAAGCCTATTCCCCACGGCTGAATATAAATGTGTTGCAAGACACGTGTGTAAGTGTGTTTCTGGTAAGACAGGCCACTAAGTGCTTGATGGTGCATTGTTCCTTGAAAGTTTAAAGGGCCATTTAAAAAGTTTGACCTTTTAAGCCTTAAAGGCCACATGTCCTTGCTTAGCACATTCCCTTTCTCTCCTACTTTTCCTCCTCATTCCCAGGAGGGGATGGGAGGGAAAGAAACCAAAAATACAAAAATTTGATAACTGTACCTGAAACAGAACCTCAAACTGGTAAAAACACTTTTCAAAATTTGTCCTGAGAACTCATGCCCTACCCAAAATCTTTGTGAAGATTAATTTGACAAATTAATTTGAAAATTATTGAAGTGTCCATCCCTACTGTATGTCACCCCCCTCCCCCAGTGCCTACCTGTGAATGCAAGTGAAGGGCTGAACTTGGGCAGGGAGTTCTTGAGCCTCATCAGGGGCTTGTCTCAGTCACTTGAGTGAGCAACAAACCCTGCATATCAAGCAAAAGCATCTGGCATGCTACCATGGGGCACATGTGCCAAGAATTGCCTACTCCAACCTGCTGATCCCATAACAAATGCATCTGCTTGAGGAAGAATAACACTATCATTTCTTTGAGATCAAATTTGCTTGAAAGACCTCTGCGTTCTCTTACTCTGCCTTTGCTTGCAACATTCCCAGTGATGGGGGCTGTGGATAACCACAAGGGGATGGGTCCTGCAAATCACTAGAGTTCCCCTGTGATTACAAACATTCATAGGACTTTCCAGGGAAATTAAAACCACTGCCACAAACATAGGAAAATTGTCCCCATCTTCACAAACAATCAAAACTTTGCTAGGTATTTTGAAAAACCTTTATAATTCTACATTTCCTTCTCCTCCTGCCACACACAAACATTCTAAATGATTTTATGGTTTTCCATCAGCCCAAGAACACACATTTCCAATCAATGCTTTGCTCTTAATTAACATTTGGATAACCACCCTGTGCTATTAGATTACTGTCTGAGGTGCCATGTATTTTATACTCCAATTAAGGGATTAATTGTATTCTTTAAGTACAATATGGTTATCATTGACATGATGTTGTTTTCTGGAACTCTGCTACACTTAATGAGTCAATGGATTAAATGGGTCTTGCCTTAAAAAAGGCAATTTGTCATACATTCCTTTGAAGATATATCTACGTTCAACTGCTACTTGAAGATAAGTCTACTCTCATCTTTAAGGCCATCTGAGGTCTGGGCCCTGTATATCTAAGGGACCACCTGTCTGCTTATGCTCTCTGCTGGTCCCTTTGCTCTGCAGGTTTGAGTCTGCTGGGGGTCCCTGGCCCATGGGAGGTGCACCTGGCCTCAACCAGGGCCAGAGCCTTTTTGGTCCTGGCCTCAGTCTGGTGGAATGAGCTCCCAGAAGAGCTGAGGGCCCTAATGGAGATATCATAGTTCCTCAGGATCTACAAGATGGAGCTCTTCCACAGGCATTTGGTTGAGGTCAGGCTATGGAAGATTTGATCCCTCCCTCAGAGAGGCCCTCGAGATGCCTGACCATCGTGGGCAGGAAATGTCCTCCCCAATGGCAAGTGATGTATATGGGATGTGGGCTGGTGACCAGACTAGGCTGTCAGGGATGGAATTTTATTGTTGTTTACTGTTGTTTTATCAGGTCTTATTGTAAACTGCCATGAGCAGGCAGGGATTCTGGAAGGATCCTTTAACACAAAACATGAACCTAAACAACATAAACCCATACAACCGATATCTGGACCCAGAGCCTGATAGGATGTCCTCTCCCTCCCTCCTTCCATACCTTCATTTAAGATGTTTAAAGCCTTGCCCAGAAATGAAGTGATTAATACACAATGCAATAAAACAATAAACCATCAACTCACTACAAGCAATCATCCAATCATCACTTGACAACCAGCCATGCCCTGGAATGTCTTGCTGACAAAGGACAATCTGGCATAGAGCACAGTAATGCTGCATTGCCCAACAATGCCAAACCATTTGATTCTGTGGATAAATGTGTCCAAGGACTAAGCTGAATGATATCGGCATCATGGGGACACCCCTGTTTACATGTGACATATTGTTAATTTTCACACATTGGATCTGTTGAGTTGGTGGCTAGCCACTCAGAATTCCACCTCAACAATTCTGTGATGGTTTCCCACAATTTTTATTTGGCCGTGGCATTCTGAAACGCTTCTATTATGCCTACAAGGAGGAAGCTGTTTTTGTCCGCTGGTCATAGTGCTCTGATACCAGACTTTCTGAAAGAACAAAATTATCTATTGATCTGTGTGGTGGTTCTTTAAGAGTACTGGCTATTATACTTCCTTTGGAGAGCTTGCAAAAGTTCTGCATTTTGTTTGGAATTTCTGGGGGCAAGGGGGAGAACCCTTTACATCATACAATGTGGATGGTTGTTATTAAATTCAAGAGTTACACTTTAACTCTGGTCATTGTGAGTTCTTCACCTGGAGAGTGAGATCTTTACTTGTCTTGTACATATCCATACCATGAAACCGAACTCAGGTTTAGCAGTCAGTCTTGTCTCAGTCCTCAGGTTTAAGCATGACAATCTGCCTTTTTTTCTTTTTGAAATGCAGCTGATCCAGTTTTTTATGAGAAAATCTCCAGCTGTCTGCAGTAGATGGTTGTTTTGCCCTGTAATCGCCTGCCGATTTTATAAGCCACGAGAGTCTCCAATGCCTGATCAGACCACCATTCCAGCCCATTTTTGCCAATAACAAGATTGCAAGAATAAAACTGTTGCTTGCAAGGTTTTTTGACCTTTTTGAAGCTTAGCCATCAGCAGGTGATGAAAAGGAGTTTCTTTCTTACAACAAAAGATTACACAGGAGATTGCACAAAGTATGACAGAGTACAAATCAATAAACAGATTATTCAAATGAGATAAGTAAGTTAATAACTGAGACAAGATGAGGTATGAGATGATAATGACACAAGGAAGAATGGCTGGATAAGAATATGGAGGATGCTGTGGAAAAAACAAATAGAAGTTTAATTATTTTATTTAAAATATAATATTAAATTTTGTCTGATCTGGCCAGACTGAGACAAGCACTTCTTAAGGATTACAGGAAGGTGACCCAGTGACAACCTGACTGACAGCAGTGGGCAAGAATCTCACGTGTGTATTTATGTACTGACTTAATTAGCATCCTGTCTCTAAAGCATCTTACATCATTCACCTTGGAGAACAGGTGAATTGCCAGAAGACTGGAGGTGGGAAATGTCCCTATCTTCAAAAAGGGGGTCTTAGTAGACGAGACACTGAACATGAGTCATCAGTGTTACTTGGTGGCTAAAAAGGCAAATAGGATTTTAGGTTGTATCAAAAGAAGCAGAGTGTCCAGATCATGCAAGGTGATCGCACTGCTTTGCTCTGAGGTCATATGATAGCCATCTTCAAGTACTTCAAGGACTGTCATATAGAGTATGGAGCAAAGTTGTTTTATGTTGCCCCAAAGGATCAGATCAAAACTTATAGGATGAAATTAATTCAAAAGAATGTTTGGCTTAACATCCAAAAGAAGTTCCTGACTGTTAGAGTGGTTCCTCAGTGGAACAGGCTTCCTTGGGAGGTGGAAGTTTTTAAGCAGAGGTTGGATAGCCATCTGACATAGATGCTGATTCTGTTAACTTAGGCAGACTGTGAGTGGGGGGGGGGCAGAAGGGATTGTGTCTGAGTTTGGCCCTTGTGGCCCTTTCTTGTATACCCAAGGAAATGCTGATCAGCACTTTGGGGTTGGTAGGCAAATGTCCTCCTGGCCAAACTGGCCAGGGATTCTGGGTTTGTTTTTTGGAGGGTATCATCTGGGCTGGGAACTGGGGTCACTGTGGGTGGGCAAGTAGTTGTGAATTTCCTGCATTCTGCAGGGGGTGGACTAGATGACCCTAGAGGTACCTTCCAACTCTATGATTCTATTAAAATAGGTTTCTTGGATCTCTTACCATGTTTCTGTCTTGCTGGAATAGTCATGCAATAGTGTTTATTTAAAGACAGCCTACCTGTCACATGCACCTTTCTCTTCCAGCATTCTGGTAAATGGGAAGCCCATCCTACAAAGGTCGGACAGACACATCAGACATCCTTAGTCCCCCATCTTATAAGAAATTCTAGGAGGACATGGTCACTCCCCCCCCCCAGGGTCTCTACCTCCTTCACCCTTTCCACCAGCGCTTGCCTGTTGGGTAGTAAGTAACTGCCCAGCTGCTGCTTAAAGACCACCAGTGAGGCTCACCACCTCCTTAGGCAGCTAGTTCCATTGCTGAACTGCTCTGTGAATTTTTTCTCTGATATCCAGCTGGTACAATTCCAGACATAGTTTAAACCCATTAGTGTGAGTCTTCTCCTCTGTTGCCAACATAAACTGCTCCCTGCCCTCCTCCAAGTGACAACCTTTCAAGTACTTAAAGAGAGCAATGAAGTCCCCTCTCAGCCTCCTCTTCTCCAGGCTGAACTTTCCTTAGTCCCTCAGCCTTTCCTCTTAGGACTTGGACCTCAGACACTGAATCATCCTCATTGCTCTCCTCTGCACCTCTCAATTTATTCCACTTCCTTTCTGAAGTGAGGCCTCCAGAACTTCACACAGTTCTCCCGGTGCCGTCTGATCAAGGAGGTATACAGCGGAACGATGACATCTTGAAATGCTGATGTGATGCCTCTGTTGATACAGACCAAGACTGCATTCACCCTCTTTACTGCTGCATCACCCTGCCTGCTCATGTTTAGCTTACAGTCCACAAGTACCCCAAGATGTCATTCACACTCCCTGCTACTCTGTCTCCCATCCAGGAGGCATGCTTCTCATTTTTGTGATCCAGATATAGAATTCTGCACTTCTCCTTATTGAATAGCATCTTCTACTCATTTGCCCACTTTACCAGCTTGTTCAGATCTCATTGAACTCTATCTCCTAAAGCATGATCTTTGTCTTTGTTCTCACTAGCAGTGGATCCTTTTGCACTTTCCCTTCTTATATTGTACTTTTATATGCTATTAAAGGCTTGTTGTTGTTGAACTCTTATCTCTGTCTTCTGGGGGGGGGGTTGCTACTCCTCCCTTCAGTAACTTGAGCTTTCATCCTCCAAAGCTTGCTGGAAGACACATTTCAGTTCTTCTGCATGCAGATGATGCGGCAATTCTTTCAAGAACACCTACTGGACTTAAAAGAGCACTGAATGCACTATCATTATACTGCAAAGGGGAACAATTAGTGCTTAACTGTCAGAAAACCAAAATCATGACATTTGCCAAAAGGCCCAAGAAATACACTTGGCATATTGATAGAACTAAGGTAGAACAGGTTTCCTTCTTCAAATACTCGGGAGTAGTTCTGCACTCATCTGGCCACAGGATAGTCCATGGGGCTTATCTCGCTGGAAATGTACCATAAAGTGCAAATGCCATCCTCAGATTCCTTAGGCTGAAAGGAGGACATTATATCCCTGCAGCTTTAAAATTGCTTGAAGCTAAGTCAATGGCACAACTGTTGTATGGTACGTAGCTAGATCCTTGTTCCAACTTTGCATCACTGGAATCTGTACAATCTAAATTCCTAAGATCAGCCCTCCAGGCCCCAAGTTGTGTCTCTAATGCCACCTTGTGACTTGAGACTGGCCTTATGAAGGTGGAGGCTAGAGTATGCTTAAGCATTCTCAATTATTGGCTTAAGATCTCTTTTTTTTTCATGTGGCTTAGTTTCTTTGATAATGGAGGACGATTTCCCATCTTCATGGAAACAATCTGTGAGGGGAAAAATTGCAGCCTTGGGATTTTCTCCACTTTCTGGTTAGGATGGCCTATGACCAGGCTAAAGAGGTTATCAAACAGCGAGTAGTGGATATAGAACGCCAACATGATCTAGCAAATAGCTCTGCCTTCATTGCTAGTGAAAACAGTAGGTATGTCCCAGCTCCCTTGGCTTATTTAGCGAATCTTGAGGTACCTGGTCACTGGATGGCCTTTACTTTAGCTCACTGCAATGCCCTTCCCTCAGCTGTCCTTGAAGGGAGATACAAGAAAATGCCCTCTGGTGAAAGGAAGTGCCCCCGTGGCTCTGGCCAAATAGAAACAACGGAACATGTCCTTCTTCATTGTCCGTTTTATAAGGATATACGTTCCATTTTCATTACACCATGGCTACATAGAGTCCCAGGGCGTTCAGGACAATCATATACCTCCCTGCTCCTCACAGACACAAACTGTTCCATCACCTATAGTGCTGCCAGGTTCTGTGCTGCAGCTATGAAAAGTCGGCGGAAGTTGACTAAAACTTAACTGACCCAGAGAGCTGTGTCCTGAAAAACGTCTGGTAGATGAAAACTCTTCAGTTTCGAGATGTGTTGCAAAGTTTTGTGCTTTAGTATACATAGATTATAAGGGTCCAAATATGAAATAATTACTTGTTTTTTTTTTAATTACCGTTTTTTTTAAAAAACACTGTTTTTGATTTTGTTTCAATATATCAAACATTATGTTATTTCAATTATATTTTGTCCATATGTATAATGTTATCCTTTTGTATGGTGATCTTCTTAAAATATTTTATCTTTGATCTGACCATAAATAAAATTTAATATTCTCTTTGAAAGCTCATGCATTGCATTTTAAAGTCTTCAGCTTCTATGACACAAAAAATATCCCTGGAGAGATGTATATGAATCAGGGTAACTGAAACTGAAGGCCATTCTTGGGTTTAAACTGCACGGAGCTTTTATTCCAACCCCAGATCGATTCAGTCCCTGCCCTCTACACAGAATGCGATTTCCGTTTGGATTTGGGGCAATTTAAAATTTCCTTCTGCAGCAAGAAGGATTGATCCGGAGTGACCCTACCTTTATAGTGCGATATCTTAGAGTGCTGTTAATCCTGAATATCCATTTGGGAAAGAAAGCTCCGTGGTAGAGAACCTCTGATAGGCTACACCTGGTCATGTGACACACTTGCCTTAAAGGAGAAACCCCTAATGTCTCTCAACTTCTGTCGGACCTGGATTTTTCCTCCCTCCTCTCCCTTTTTCGATCCTCTCCCCCTCCCCTCCAAGAAAAGAAAGAGGCTTGGCTCCCCCCCCCCCCACTTTCTGAGCCTCCCTAACCACGTGCAGAAGACTTTCCTGTTTCAATGGGGAGGGGGGGGGAGAGGAAGATCCGAGTTCAAAGTGATCTGAATTCAACAGGATTGACAATGGTGCAGACTCTGCCCTGCTCTATCTGCCCCCATGGAGGCTGACATCCCAAGGAGATCTCTCATCAAGTAATGGCCTTGAGTGGACTTGAGCAGAGTTGCTGGAGTTCGTCTTCTCCCACCCTGCAAATGACGTATCGGGATCTTGGAGGCCTGGAGTCCCCTGGGTGTGCTGAGGGGACAAACTTTGACTGCTTGGAGTCAGCGGCCCTCTGAGACCATTCCATTTAATCTCTTCCTCAGACTCACCCCAGGGGCATTTTCAATTAAAGATGTTCAAAATGTATCAGTTTGCTGGAAATAGACATGAATGATTCATCACCACATACATACTCACTAAGTAGGTTAGAACATATTGAAGAGTTCTTATTATTGTTACAACATTTTGTGGTCTCTTGATACATTTTACTTAAGAGGACTTTTCATTATTTAAAACTCTTGTTCTTCACACTCAATCTTCTTTTGGAAATAAGATGTCATTGGGGATGCAAATTTTTAGAACACTGCTGAGCTACTAAAATTGCCCTTTTCCTTGGCCTGCTGATCCTGCCATTATATTTGTCAGGGGGAAAAGAAATATGGCATTTCTGAGCTATTAATGACAGGAATGTTGCTGCCCTTTGGTGAAAAAATTCAGCCTCATTTCTTCTGCTGGTAAAAATTCATACCAGAACTAAGCTTTCAACACTGGGGCAGTCACAGGAGAGATTTGCATTGAATTCAAATGTACACAACTTGGGACACACCAGTTGTATACACTGCCCAAAAGACCCCTGCCGAAAAATAGCGGCAATAGTAAAATAAAATTCTTAGAAATCAGCTTTTCTGCAGACAGATGCCCCCGGACATCAAGCCAATCCCAAACAGCTTGAAGATGCCAGAAGAGAGTGCCTTGTTCTTCATCTCATTCTTCTCAGACAGGAAGAGCCATGGGACTCCCAGAAAACCACACTGAGGTGGAAGACAGTCTCTGCCGATGAGTTCCCAGTTTAGAAAACAAATGATGTAAAGAATAGTAGAAGCAGCTCACATGCAAATCCCCACAAAGAGCAGTCCTCTCTCCAATTCTTTTTAACAACTTCATGTGTCCTCTTGCCCAACTGGTATGGAAATTTGGGCTGGGATGTCATCAATGACACAAATGACACCCAGCTCTTCTTCCTGATGGATGGCCGCCCTGATTCCCCCCCGCCCCAGCTGCCTGGAAGCAGTGATGAGGTGGCACAAGCAGAGTCATCTGAAGCTCAACCCTTCAAAGATGGAGGTCCTGTGGCTAGGCAGGAGGAATCCAAGCAAGGAAACATGCTTACCCAACCTGGGCCATAGATAATGCGTTTTCAATGTGCTTTCACAGCTGGATTTTCCTGTGCTGAACAGGAAAATTTACTTCTGAAGTGCATTGAAAGTGCAATATCTATTGTGTGCAGACTAGGCCCTGGACAGAGTGCAGCTGTCAGTGGCTCATTCTCCCAGCAATCTAAGCGTGATACTCAATGCCTTCCTCTCAATGGAAGCTCAGCTCATTTAAGTAGCACAGCTGGCATTCTGCCAACTTTACCAAGCCAAACTACTATTGCCCTACTTGGCCCTGGAACACCTGGCCACAGTGATCTATGTGATGGTCACCTCTAGCCTGGACTTCTGCAACTCGCTCTATGCAGGCCTCCCATTAACCTTGATCTGGAAACCACAGCTGGTCCAGAATGCTGCAGCCAGGGTCCTCACAGCAGCACCATGGAGGTCCCACATCCGACCCATTCTCCAACAACTGCACTGGCTCCCAGTTGAATTCCAGATCAGATTTAAGGATCTGGTAATCACCTTTAAGGCCATACATGGTCTGGGCCCAGTGTACCTGAGGGCCTGCTTTTCTTCCTACATCTCTCAAAAAGCTTTACGCTCTGCTACCTCAAACTGCCTATTGATCCCTGGCCCCAGGGAAGCTCACTTGACCTCAACTGTCTCCTTCCTGGCCCGCACCAGGTGGAATGAGCTCCCCGAGGAGATCAGGGCCCTGACGGAACTTGAGCATTTCCGCAGAGCCTGCCAAAGGGAGCTCTTCCGCTGGGTATTTGGTTGAGGTCGGCCATAATTGCCTCCTTCCCCTGGGCCCCAGAGCCTCTTTCCCATGTGAATCATCACCAGAATCTGTCCAACCCCCAGGCCATCAGGACGCTGCAGTTGAATGATTCCACTATATTATTGTACTATTGCTATTTAATGTTTCCTATTATTATGTGTAGCTACTGATTTTTCTGTACTGTTCCCATTCCGTTAAGTTTTATGTAAACTACCCTGAGCCTCAGGGGAGGGCGGTATATAAATGTAAATAAACATTCCCTCTCATAAACATTCCATCAGCTCTCCTTGGTCACTGTTAAGGACAGGTGGCTGTTTCCCCATGTCAAAAGTGGTTATTCCTGCCATGCATCCCAGTGTCCATGCATCCTTTGTCCTGAATCCATCTTAGTCGTTACATGGTAGGCACTCTTTCATGACTCTTTCATGCTACTCCCTTCCCCTGTTTATTGTACCCAGCCCTAGATCCCATTTGTCGTGCAAATGCTATTTAGTGGACAGCCCCATCCCAGGCCCCATGTCCTTGATTCCGTTCCCCATCAGCATTTGTTTATCTTTACAGCTGAGGGGGGCAGGGATGGGGAAAGGGATATAAGCTCACCTATTCTGTTGTTCCTTCATCTTGATCAGGTTTGCTCACATTTATCCAAATAAATTAATCTTTGCAACAAGTCAAGGTCTGTTCATGCAGCAATCGGTAGAAACTTCACACCCCAGGAAAGTGCACATTATTGGGGGGGGGGGCATAATTCATGCCCTATAAATCCCATCCTCCCCAAACTTGGAGGGCGGGTAGAGTACAGTCAACTGGCGACTCTTGGCAAGTACGGTGTCTCTAGTTTGCATAGGATCTGTTCTATGCAGTCTTGAACCTCCTGAATCTGCTTCTGCCAAAATGACCTGTTAGTTAATTCCACTTGTCTTGTTACCTAATTTGGAGGGTGGGGTCACAAAGGTGGCTGATGGCTGGCCGTACTGCTCAGATGAAATAGAATCATGGCCAAGGGCCCAGGTTTAACTGCTGGGGGCAAGCTAACCGTGAGCCTTCTTTGTCCCCCCCCCCCCAGCCCAGTAGCTGACTGGCGCTTCCGAGAGCACCGGAGACCTTTCCCTTCTTGCAATCATGAAGTGTCTTTCCATTTCCATTTCCAGAGTTGGGAATGGGAAAAGTCACCTGGATTGTAAGACTGCAGGTACAGGAGGCAGCGATATAGATCCCAGTGAAGAAAACTGAAAATGTCCTACTGAGACATGCGTGCAACAGTTGGGGAGCTGCTGCCCCAGCCATCTGTTCTGTGCTGCTGTGTATTGGGGAGACATTTGCTTTATAACAGAGGGAAACGAAGGTGGAGGAATTGTCTGTGCATGGTGGGCTTTTTTGAAGCGCACACTCTCTCTGCTGCAAGGGATTTGTGCATTGCCAAAGGCAGCCACAAGCACCGGCCTGTACCATGCGGCAGCCATGCCCTTTTGACTAAACCTCTTCTCTTCTGTATCTCACTATCAGTATAAGTTTTAAAAAGTGCTGAAAGGAGAAAGCCAAGGAGTGTTTGCCATAGACATCTTGCCATATTTTTATCCAGGGACTTGGCAGCCAGACGGTTACTCATCAACTAGCCATTAAACTTTAACAGGTTAATCATCAATTATTGAGGAATTAATGTTTAGATCCAGCTGTGCTGCCCACTGCTGTTCACAAGTGCCAAGACAAATCTCTGTTTTTTTTAAAACTTGGAATGTGGCTGAACATTCAGCTTCTCCACCACCTCCTGAGTTTCCATCTCCGCCTTCTAAAGCAGCCATGAAGTACATATAAATTTTTCAGAAGTGTGCCTGGATGGATACCCACACATGTAAATAGGTACAACATTTGACTACAATTGAGCATCCCTAATGGACAAAATTAACCTACTAAATACATACATATCAACCCTTGAAACATGATTTTATTCAACAGCCAGTGTGGTGCAATCAGAAAAATTGTATCCACTCAGATTCAGCCGATCTGGGTTCAGATCTCGCAGGATTGTTGTGGAGATGAAGTATAGACTGCTTTGAGTTCCTGGGGGGGAAAGTGGGGCTAAAAATAAAACCAGTTGAGCAGCAAAGCTGGCTTCCTTGTGCAAAAGGCAAGGAGTTGCTACAGGGGAAAGGCATTTTGATGCTGTTCAGTCAAACTTACTTATACTCATTCAGACAAGGTTACCTATAAACAGAATCATAAGAGACCAAAAACAGTATGGTCATTAGATGTAGTACAATTTAAAACAGATCCTAAAATAAAACTTAAAACAATATTACTTTGGAGCATTGGATTTTTCTCCTGCGTCTGGAGGTTCTAGAAACCTTTTGAGTGGTCGATCCATCCAATTGCCACAAATGTTTGCATAAGCAGGGCAGCGGAACACCAAAGCAACTTACGGAGATTTCCCAAACAAACCAAAGGAGTAGCTATGATGTGAACCAGTAAGACAACCAACAAAATGACCATCCCAGGAGGGGCTTCATCCACTGGTCTAGTTATCTTGGTCCCCCAGCTGCAAGTCTGGATCTACAAGGGAGAGCTTTGGCCACACCAAGACGGCGATCCCCACAGACAGGGAGGAGACAGAATCTCAGTTGTTCCATTTATTTGTTTGGAAAAGTGGCACCCCAAGTTCTGCAGTTTCTTCCCGCTCTGTCCTTCCCATTATTGACTCTCTGATACCAGGCACAGGATGTTTTGTTCTACAGGACATTTGGCATGTTGTGTAGTTTCATTTTACTCTTGTAAGTTCCATTTGATGCTCTTTCGGTTACGATGTTTTCTGGTTTACTTTTCTACTGTTCATGTGTTTGCAGTCTGTAAACTGCTCCCGCAGAAGCAGTAAAAATAAAAGAGTAAGAGGTAAGTGGGTGGAGAAAGGGGCGGTGCGAGTCCAGGATAAAAACTCGAAGGGGCCAATCGGGAGCCGCAAAGCGGCTCCCGATTGGCCCCTCCGAGTGTCAGTCTGGGGGCAAGGGTCCTCTCTGAGTGTCATTCTGGGGCAAAGGGGCCAATCAGGGTCCCAGATGTCAGTGGGCTGACCGGGTGAGCAGGATGACCGCATGAGGCTGTGGAGAAGGGAAAGGAGCTGGGCTGCCACATTCGCGGCAGGGAGGGGGGCACCCCAAGGAGGGCTAGCGCCCGCAGTATTTCAGGTATAGCAGGCTTAAGTAGTAGTTAAATGATAATTTAGATTGTGGATTTATTTGATTGTGAACAGCACTGAAGCCTTTGTCTTTACAAGGTGGGTTATTTTTAAAACTAAATATTGCATTGGGTTACATATTGAGTCTCATTTTGCTCAGCCATCTGGGGGTCTTTCTTTGGAAGAAGGCTCCTTTGGCTGAAGGAAGGCTTCAAGCTCGCTTGAGCACAGTGGCAGGATATGGACCAGTGGCCTTGCATCAGTGGCGCCTCTGGTCCCGACTGAGCAGGCATGACATCCAGGCCTGTGGCACAATGAACTGGTTCCACCTCTCACCTACAAATTCTGTAAGTGTTGTTGTTGCAGAGATGTTAAGAAAGGGTGGAATAAGAGAATTCTACATCCATGCAGACCCATGACCAATGAGGATTTACAATTTTAGCAGACATTCATTATTATTATTATTATTATTATTATTATTATTATTATTATTATTATTATTATGTATTATTCTGCTCTCTTTGACTAGAAATTATTGCATTTTACATAAATCTGCCAGCAAGCCAAATACACACGCATATGATGCTTCCTGTCTACCACAATGCCAGAAAATCTCGTTATCTAGGCAAGATTGGATCTGCCCAGTAATTAAACCTACAAGAAAATCTTAGCTGCTTAGTAGGCGGCATTTTCTTCCATGTCATAGATCTGGGAGCAGAAATCTATGGAAGATATCTCTTTTTAATCCAGTATATACTTGAGACACCAAGACACCAAGCATCTGTGAAAACCTAATGCTCTGTTTTTACAGGAATGTCACTCATTAATGTCTTTGGGAAACACCAACAGAAATATCCTCCACAGTTTCAACAAATCTATAACAAAAGCTGTATACCCTGTACTCTATTTAAGCATTCTAAGTATACATGAATACTGATCATAACATTCTAAGACATGTACTGTTCTTTCCATGAGCAGATGTAAGAGCATATGCCATCAATTTATAATGTTACAAGAAAAGTTTGACTGGCCTGGGGTGGGGCTCACATTAGAAAAATGAGAGGGAGGAATGGGGGAAAGGAAGGAAGCAGGAATGCAGGGTATACAAAAGGGCCAAGGGGCAGCAGCATCGATCTCCTCTTTCACGGTTCCTAAGAACTGCATGTTCCATCACTAGCTCTCCTCTTTTAAAACTCCACGGAGGCATCTCTTTGGCAAACCAACAATGGAAGGGACACTATGAAGCTGAAAAATGGCACTTAGGGAGAGGATCAGTTCCCCCCTCCTTTGGCAGTTCTTCCTCTCACGCACGGCTCCTCAGGATGCCTCCCTTGGTTATGGCTTCAGAGGAGGTAGACTGAAGGAGCTCCAAGAGAGGGGGCTATGGTCAGGGGTATCATTACTGCCCCACTCCCAATTACACCTCCTTTCCAGAACTTTTGTGAACATTTAAACCACAGCATCAAGCAAAACAAGCCCTAAGCAGGCTTGATGAGCAAAATCTGTGGATTCTTTCACATGGCTCAATTGGCTGTGCCCACATCCCTCTCTGTAAGGGATCCAGCACCAATCGGAGGGTCAATATTGTCATCTTTGACCATCAAGCAGCAGAGGGAAGGAGTTCTTAGAATCAGCCCTTCCCATTCCCCAAACACACCATGAGGTGGGTGTGTGTATGCGGGGGCGGCGGTGAGGCGTTGTGGGGAAGTGCGTGTGTGTGTGTGGGGGGGGGGGGAGGTGGTGGTGGCAGCTGTAGCAAGGCCTTGCAGGGATCACGTGTTCATGAAGGAAGAGTCCAAGGTGAGTGGGGAAGGCTGAGAGGCAGGTGGATGGACCAGTGGAGAGGGGGGAAGAAGAGGAGCAGAAGGGATGGGGGTTTGACAGCTTGGGGGTGAGACAATGGTTACTTAGGATAACTGGAGATAAAAATGTCTGTTGAACTACTGCAGGGGTGGGAATCTGCTTCCCTCACCCTGCTGTATGTATGTGTGTGTGTGTGTGTGTGTGTGTGTGTGTGTCTATGGAGGCACCCAAAGCTCTGATTGGATGCCTCCACTGATTGACACGCTGAGTAGTGACTAAAAGAGCACATTACTCTTGCTAGTGCCTTTTTCACCGCCAGTGAGGGGAGAAATAGCTGAATGTATTATAATGCTATTCAGGTTAGGAGACATCATGAGATTTTGTTCCATGTGTGGAAGTGGTTTGTGATTCAAACATTGGGAACTCTTAATGATATTGACTAGCATGCAGGATCCATCCTATCGGATCATGGTTCAATTGGGGGAATTTGCACCAGGCCAGTAACATGCTTTGGTGGGAACAATGGCCTTTATAAGAGTTCAGATGGTGGGCCGTTGAGGTCAGTTCAGTTGTGTGCAATCTAATAAAGAATAAAGAGCTGATATTTTGGCACACAAATTACTCCATGTCTTATTGCACCCACTGTTCGATTTTAGCGATGAGGATGAGATGCTGAGCTGGGTATGCAGCCCTAGCTAGCATTGGCTGAATCACTGGCTTTCTGCCTCCTCAGGAGGGACTACTGAAATCACTTCTTCCAAAGGAGACAGCTGACCTGCATTGGGGCCCTGCCTTATGAGGACAGACCAAACATCTTGTGTTCCTGCCCCAAGATCTATACGTCAATCTTCATCATGACAGCCAGAGGCCATATTGAATAGTTCGACCCGGCATTCCCAGCCAAGTTGGATTCATAGGCCACCCATCTCTGCTGCCCCCTGTCCACCAACAACATCACTGCCACAGACAAGAAGTGCAACATATTCCTTGAGCATCTGTGGCCTGGCAATGTTTGAGCTGATCAATACCACCATGTTAGATGAGATGATGGACATGTTGATGCAGCACCTTCCATATCTAGGACTATCCATGCACCATGGGGGTCAATATGGGATCAGTGCTCTCCATGTGCTCTCCGTCATCTCGTATGACACCTTCACCAAGCTGCGTGCTGGGAAAGTGCTGAAGCTTAAGTGACTGCAGCTGTGCCTCACCGATTTCCAGGGGAACCAACTGGGACACTGGCACTGTCAAGGACTTCACCAGCAAACTCCGGCTGGTGGTTGTAGATGGGCCCCACTTAAGCCTCCTGGGCCTGAACTTTTGGGCCTCATCATTACAAGCATTAACCTTTTTTGCCATGATATCTTTGAGGATGTCTGTGCCAAGAGTGTTTTTGACCAGTCCCTTGGACTCTACATGGGCCCTCTAGTGTAGCTGGACCTAGAGCCTAGCTATGCTCCAATTTATCTCAAGAGCCAATGCCTCCCATTCACATTGAAGTCCAAGATCAATGTAGAGCTGGACTGCTTAATCAAGCAGGGAGTTTTGAAACCAGGGCTACACACCAAGTGGGAGACTCCAATTGTCATGCTGCTCAAGCCCAACAGAGATGTGAGGATTTGTGCAGATTACAAATGCACAATCAACCACACTCATCAACAGCATTTGTACCCTGTTCCGGTTATCAGCCACCAACTGGCATCCCTTGCTGGTGTCTAGATCATTGGAAAGCTTGACCTTGCCCATGCATGCCAGCAGCTGCTGAGGTGCAGATGATTGTGTTCCCCTGAGGAGCACTCCGGGTCCAGCAGCTGCAGTACAGTATGAGTGTGGCCCTGAGCACCTTCCAAAGCCTCATGGAAGATGTCCCCAGGGAGTTTTCTGAATGTCATCCCATGCTTTGATGTCAAACTCAGCGCCTGAACTCGCTGCCTGCCTCCGTAAGGTCCTGCACAGATTCCACACCACCAGGATCAAGGTGAAGAAAGAAAAGTGCCACCTCAGAGTTCCCTCCATGGAGTTCCTTGGATTCCGCATTGCCACAGGCAGCATCCACCCTTCCACTACTAAGGTCAAAGCCATCCAGCAGGTGTTTCCCCCAAAATCCAAGCAGGAGCTGCAGTCCTTTCTTAGGCTTCTCAACTTCTATCATGCCTTCCTGTCCAACAACTTCCTGTCGCTTAGCCACAATGCCGGAGACTGCCACGCTTACCCCAGGACCCCCGACTCCTGTGGAACCCATTCACAATGACTGGGGACATGGGCCTGCTACCTGTCATTTGGTGAAAATGCAATGGGGGGGGGGATGTTTTGTATGTGGATTAGTGGAACCACAGAGCAGGAACTGAGATTCAAACATCAGGTACTCAAATATATCTCTTGGAGACCCCAAATAAAATATATATTCTTCATAGTCCCACCCTTGTAGAAGTCCTCTCTGAGCCTGTTTGCATTCTCATGTGTCTCATGGAATGTAGTTGACACATGAGAATACACACAGGAACAGAGAGGTCTTCTACAAGGGTGGGACTATGAAGAATAAATGTTCTAATTGGTGGGATTCAAGAGATACATTTGAATACTTTTCATTAGTGGGGGGCCTCTCCATTCAATTTGTTTACCACCTTAGAGTCCCCAAGATTACATCACATGAATGCATTTAAATATGAAACCACTGAACCCCCCAAGGGGGGTTGAAACATGTTTCATTATCTGGTTTTTTGTTATTTATCCACATGTCAAAAGTGTGTGCTGTTTTTAAGTTTTATATGTACACATGTATTGAAATAAATATTTGCATTTTAATATTAACCTTGTAGGTTCCTATCTCTTTTACACAGGTTGAGTTACTCTGTTCCTTCTTGTGTTGTTTCTTAACCAGCAGATGTCAAAATTCTTATGTTCTTTATCTATGTATGGAATTATCCAGCCTCTCTCATGTTCCCTGTAAGCATATCTGTTGTAAACAAGAAATCTCTTCATTGAAGAAAATGGTGAACAGAGCCAGGGCTCTTCCTTTCTAGAACTAAAGAGCAAAACTAAAAGCAGACTTTTATGTTACCCTCACTTTTATGTCCGCCCCCCCCCCCCATTTGAATCTTGGTGTGCTAATTAACGTGCCAGGCTCCCAGTCTTCCTAGGCCATGTTTCCCATGCTAAGGCACACACAAGCCTCTAGAGCAGGGGGAGTCAAACTGCAGCCCTCCAGATGTCCATGGACTACGATTCCCATGAGCCCCTGCCAGAATTCGCTGGCAGGGGCTCATGGGATTTGTGGTCATGGACATCTGGAGGGCCACAGTTTGACTACCCCTGGTCTAGACACTGCAGGCATTCCTAATCAGTCCAGCAAGTATAGCCAGAGAGAATTGTGGAAAACCACTATGTCTTTAAAACACAGGTTGAATCCTGGTCAAACGAAACATTGCTTGGCAACAGCCTAGAACAGGTTAAAAATTATAAAACAGGACAAGGAAGCATTTCATGGCAAGACCATGAAAATAGGCAAGCAAGATCTTGATAGGAAGCTTATTTCTGTATATGCAGACAGTTGAAGGAATTAGACTTGGAAAACTAGGAACAGGAAAGAAAGGAGGAAGGAAGTGGATACAAAAAGGGCACTGGGAGGGAAATTAAGATGCAATTGCCTTTCTCCCTTTGTCTCTCTCTTACCCAATTCTGAGTACGTTCAAATTACAGTGGTAACCTTCTTCTTTGCAAAGCTGCATTGTGAATACAATTTCACTGTTAAAAAAGAGCTAAAAATACACACACACACACTTGATCTTAGCCAAAAGGCCGAGAAGTGATAGAGCTAAGAATATTTTTCAAAGTATTGTCTATACAATTTAGATAAGTTATGGTCTCACATTGCTTCTCATCTTGTAATAGCCATGGAAGTGCCCCAACTCTTCCCCTGGGGACATGTCCCTGGGCCCCACCCTCCAGGTTCCACTTCTGAGATTGGCCAGACTCCACTGAACTGGCTCCAAGTTCTCATTCCCTGCAAGCCCAAACATTGTTGTTTTTGTTGATGAATTGTTCAGAAGAAAGAATTTCTCCTCTTTAATGCTCTAGGTTAATTAACTGTCATTTTAAAGCCTATAAGCTATGATTTATATAAAAATGTAGACACTTAGTAACATTTGTATAATTTTTGCCAAGCCTGAACTTATGTGATTTAAGATAGTTTTATTTGGCAGCTTTCATGTGAAAGGAAGTGTGCAGGCAAATGTTTGTTTTGATGGCATCTTGCTTAAACATGTCATCGTAAGTATAGGTTTTAATCACTATCAGCAAAATTAGCTGTCAGAAAGCAATTTAATCGTTGATCCCATGGTCTGGGATGTAATCCCTTTGAAGCAGAATTGTTTTCTGGCAGCATTCAAAAGATCCAAGTAATTTCTTTTTTTTTAAGTCTCTAAAATCTTTAGTGTGTTTCTATACTGGAAACCACTGTGGATCAAGAAATCAGAAAAGCATTCTCTGTATCAGGTATCCCCATGGTAAGCTGACACATGTTGTGGGGCCAGGGGTTGGCAATGTACACAGCTTACCATACACATCAAAAGGGGGTGGTATTTGGAATCAGTTTGAGGCAGGCCTGGAGACAGGGAGAGCTGTAGGGAGGGTTTGCTTCGAGCCCACAGGGGCCAGGGAAGAGACACAGCGCCAGGGGCATTTCGAACCCAGAGCTTCAGCTTTATGGATTACAGCAGAGATGCCAAGACAAGGCCTGGCCTGGAAGCAGCTCTGAAGCAGCCTGCAAGCAACTGGTGCAAGGCAGGGCCCAGGAGGCTGCTGGGAAGGAGCTGGTGGAGCCACTCGGATGGTGAGTTCAGCACAGCGGAACAGCCTCCACTTCTGCTCAGCACTGCGATGCTGGCTCTCAAGTCTGCCTGGGTGGGTTTTCCTCTGCACCCCACTCCCAGCCCATGGGGCCTCACAGTAAGGAGGCATCGATTAACAGCCGTTGCCCTCCACCTCTCCAGTACATGGCATCCCCTTTTATGGCACCCATGGCCTGGCCAGACAAAGTAGCCTTGGCCTTGTAACAAATGAGTTTGATACCCCTGAATTACAGAATATGCCTTTAACAACAAGCACATGTTGTACACACCCCCTCCCTCCCCCTCAGAGGGTAGGCCATCAGGGGCCATGTGCTGTTCAGTCGGGAGAGAGCTTCCAGTGCAGCCTTCCACACCCTAGAGCTGCCTACATTTCATCATCTCTCCCACACCCATCCCAAGGAAGGACTAAGTCATGGACCTAAATCTAGCATGAAATTCTCAAAAGTCAGTGTGAGAACATTTTAATCTGCCAGGTCATTCCATTGCTGACCTAAAAGGTTGGGGGAGCTTGGTCTGTTTAGTGAGGAGAGAAGGGGACTAAGAGGTGATATGATAACCAAATACTTGAAGAGTTGTCATACAGAAGAACGAGAAGAGTTGTTTTCTACTGCCCCAGAGGATTGGACCAGAACAAATGGGTTGAAATTAATTCCATTAATTTTGGATAGACATCCGGAAGAAGTTCCTGACAATTAGAGTGGTTTCTCAGTGGAACAGGCTTCCTTGGGAGGAGGTGGGTTCTTCTTCCTTGGAAGTTTTTAAGCAGAAGCGAGATAACCATTTGACAGAAATGCTGATTCTGTGGATTCAGGCAGATTGTGAGTGGGTGGACAGAAGGGATTTTGTCGGTGCTTGGTTCTTGTGGCCATTTCCTGCATTCTGCAGTGTTCTTGTTGTTATTATTATTAATTGCATTTCTATACTGCTGCTCCCAGCGGTTCACAAAATGTCATAAAAGCAACATCACAACAATAAAACATTTTTAATTGATAATCCCCCTTAAAAACTCTAACAATTAACATTAACAATAAATAAATGGCAGTACAATATAATCAATGTAGAAAATTCTTCCTTCAACATTTCAGGTTGTAGGCAACAGATTTAACATTAATGACCAGAGATGACAAAATAGGGCAGGTCGTCTAGCAGCTCAGGTAGGTCTAATACTCAACCCTGAGCCTGGAGGGAAGAGGCCCGTTCTTACAACCCCCAGGAGCTCAATCGAGCCCCAACCAAACACCTGGTGGAAGAGCTCCGTTTTGGAGCCTGGAGGCCCCTTCTCACTCCAGGATTCTATGGATCTAAGTTGCTGGGCTTGAGTTCATTCACCAGTTCTGAACGACAGATTCCCCAAGGACTAGGCTGGAATACGGGACTCTCATTTCACTTGTCTTTCTAAAATAGCCCCCAGTCCTGTTTAGGCAGTGTCAAGCAACACTGACCAGCACGGGGGACAAAAGCAGACCTTGAAGGATGCTGAATGTCAAGAGCTTTGCTCTGTTGTCCTTCACTGCCAAGCAACCTCCATCTTGCTGCTGTGGCTCACATCACCAACTGGCAGCTCCCACCACAACTTCCGTTTCCCTCAGCTACCAAAGCAGTAACCCGTAGTCCATCATATCAAATGGCACCAGAAGGTCCAAAGTGGCCAGCTGTCCAGGATGTAATTCCATCAGAAGATCATTCATCACCCTGACAAGCGGAGTCTTTGCCCCATAGGAAAGCAAGAACCCAGCTGCATTGCTCAGCCCTTTCCAATTATCTTCCATCT
The DNA here is from genome assembly GCF_049243985.1 of Paroedura picta. Taxonomy (NCBI): domain Eukaryota; kingdom Metazoa; phylum Chordata; class Lepidosauria; order Squamata; family Gekkonidae; genus Paroedura; species Paroedura picta. The sequence continues at coordinate 2,943,802 of NC_135382.1, forward strand.
AGATAGGAGACAAGAGACCAGATGATGGCTGGCAAACGTTCCGGTGTCGATGGTTTCTTTGGAACAGCGGGGGTCTTGGAACACTGGGGGCTAGCTGGCATCCATGCCTGCTTTGTGGAGGCCTTGGCTATCAACCACAGCCTCAGAACTCACCTTCAGCAAGCCGGATCACAGCTGAAGATGGACAAAGAGGGGAGGGACTGTCTGAGCAAACTGAGAAGCACATCAAGAATTGTTATTAAAGAATGGGTGGAGTTTATATCCTTAACAACAACGCATTCCTTGCCATGACGAGCTAGCCTATTGCAGAGGCACAACGATGGGTCTGAGTTTATATCATACTTGTACATTTTAAAACCATATATATTATTGTCACATGCAGCCCTATGAAGTAGTACTGCAATTTCCGTATTGCAAACTGGAGGGGTGGGGTGGGGGCGGAAGAGCAGCTTGCCTGCAGCCATTGGGTGTCATCTAGCTATCTCGGTGTCATCTAGGGCTGCCAAGAGTTCCCACAAACATGAACCCAATGAGTCTTCTGAGGACTCTGCCCCAACATACTGCAGTCGGGGAGAGGCCATGGCTTATGACGGATCATTTACTTGCCAGGCAGAAGGTCCCAGGTTCAATTCCTACCATTTCATGTTAAAAGGAACAGGCTGTTGATGGAGTGTAAGACCTCTGCCTGAGTCCCTGGAGAGGCACTCCCAGTCAGCATAGAATAATGCTGACCATGATAGACAAGTAGTGTGCTTATTGTCTGACAAGAAATTGCCTGACATTCCCAGCTGGGGTCCATGGGCTTAGAATACATAGGATGGCGCTGCACAACATACAGCTTTTTACCCTCCTGACCTGTGCTCCCTAGGGATGCCAGACAATGCCTGACAAATGGTCAGAGGGCTGGGGGTGGGATATAGGGGGCAGCAGTGATAGCCGTGCAGGGACATCACTTCTGGCAAATATCTGGAAGAGTTTCTGCTGATCCCTAGTGCTGCCTTTTGTCACTTCCTGATATGGTTGCCAGCTCCCAGAGGGGACATGGGAATCCCCCAGGATTACAGCTCATCTCCAGATGATCATTTCCCCTGAGAACATGGATGACTGGGAGGGTGGGCTCTCTGACATTGTACCAGAGGTCCCTGCCCTTCCTGGATCCACCCCCAAATCCTTAGGAGTTCCCAAATCTAGAGCTGACAAGCATCCCCCCTCCCTCTGCCCGTGGCTGAGGGGGGGGACCTGTTAGCTCTGCTTTGAGTTTTCAAGCGGATGTGATGCTGCTTGAGACTCCTGGCTGAGTGGCCTTTGGGTCTCAGTGTGCTCCAAATGAAGTCTTGTTCCAAATGAAGTCTCATTATCCTGTCTATAATACCTTTGTCCCCAGTCAGTAATGAGGGGGTTCTGCAGAGAGTCACCATGACCAACAGTTTCCTTTCCCTTCGAATGCCATTCCTTCCTGTCCCCATGCCCTCTCTAAAGTTCAGGTTCTTCCGCTACTCTCAATGCTGCTTCCATCTCCTCTGCTCTTGAGCTCACATGCGACTGGGGGCCATCTTATTCGATGCCTTCGGGCTCGCATTACAGCAGTGAAGGGAAGCTCCCTACCCCCATTCTCCCCCCCCCCGCCCCACACACAGAGAGAGAGAGGTTTGTACTGCTCCTATAAATGAAATTCATGTGAGCGAATGATTTTTATGAGCATGATACCATAGAAAAAGCTATTGGGAACCATCATACAAAAGTGTTCTGTGAGACTAACAACCCATCCCATCCCCCATCCCATCTCATTCATTAACCAAAGGCTGCCCATTACACATTGTGCCCTGTATGAGTCACTGTTCTGGCCTTATTTTCTTCCAATTAGGTTCCTTAGGAACAAAACACTCTGTTGCGTCAGATCCTTGGGCAAAGAAGCAGCCAAATGATCAATCTGAGCACAGATTGCCTGTTGCATCTCGGCATCAGAGGCTGAGCTGGGCTGCCTGCCTTTCAACAAGCACTACGTCCGATGTCAGTGTCTCTGTGGGCAGATTGCCTTTGCTACCATCTCCATTCACCCCTGTCAGGTTCCTTCAGGCCCGGGTTCTGGCACTGGGGAGGAGCCACCCGCAGGTCCCCCTTGCACTGGGAGCAAATCTTCAGAGTCACCCTCCAGAGCTTTTCTCTCACAGGATGCAACTGTATTTTGGGAAGCCTTACCTGCGGCCATAGCAGCATGTTCCTTCTGGGACCTCTGCTTCTGGTGTATGGGCGGTTTCATACTAAAAAACCAAGAATGTTTATAGTACAGCAGCATGAAATGATATGTAAAGCTTTTGGTATATACCAGGAACCTCCATTTGGTAAGTAACACAGAAAGAGAAATGCTATGACTTTTGATTAAGGGTTTGGTCAGTCTGCTTTAGTTGAATCTGCAAAGGATATTTATTGCATGTTAATTAAAAGACCTTTGATTGTTTGGATGTTGGCAAGGGCGTTTCCAATCTATTCCTATTGCACAGTTGTTACGGCTCAGAAATTATACCTTTTAAAGGCATTTGGTGTCCAATTAGCAGCATAGCTGCTTACACTTTAAGACTCAATTGACACTGTGTTATGTGATTTGCATGATTAAAGTGTTAGCCACACATGAATACCTGTAACAGTTATTTTAGATTTACGCTAGTGGTCATAGTTCAGTACTTCCCAATGGTTCACACATATCCTCATGCATCTGCATGCAGGCACCATTTGTCAAAGCCAAACAGTACAAGATGAGGCAAAAATCAAGCCCACAGGATTAAAGAGAAAAAATATATAATAAGTGACTGCCCAAACTTCTTCGGGAGACGGTGCCAAATCCTCGTGCGTTTTGAGCTGAGCCAGGGTTCCTTAGGGGAGAACTTAAAGTAAGAATAAAACGGCACAAAATTAATTCTAAAATTGCAGACTAAATTCTGTGCGGAGTCCCTCTGGGCCTCAGAGAACTCTGCCTCCAAGGGTCTATTTATTTACTTACTTACCTGTATTGGATGTACAGCCCACCACTCCCATACAACTCAGCTCATGGCAGGCAACAGACATTTAACAAAAACAATAAAATTTCCTTGAACATAAAACCATTAAAAAACAGTTACGTCGATATCAATGGCAGTATTATCCCCCCCTCCCCTTCCCACTCAACAGGCCACACACCGCCTTGGGGGTTAGTGAGGAGCAACCTAATGGGCCGGTTCGCTCAGGGAGGGGCCCTGGAGCTTACTTGCCCTGGCTTCAACCCAAGACTCAGAGGAAGAGCTCCATCTTGCAGGCCCTGCAGGACTGTGATCGCTCCATCAGGGCCTTCAGTTCTCTCAGGAGCTCATTCCACCAGGTTGGAGCCAGGAGCGAAAAGGCCCTGGCCTGGGTCAAAGCCAGGCAAACTTCCCATGGGCCAGGGATGGCAGAAGGAGCAAGCAATATGGAAGAGCCTTGAAGGGACAGGAATCTCATACATGTATTTGGCCCTTCCTTGGTGTACCATGCAAGTGCTCTGGTATGCTCCAGAGCAAAAGGAACTTGCATGGTAGCAGTATCAATTGGGATATTGGAATTATTCAATGACTTTTTATATTATATTATCACAAGATGTCATAGTCCCATTGTATACGGCACTGGTCAGACCACACTTGGAGTACTGTGTGCAGTTCTGGAGGCCTCACTTCAAGAAGGACGTAGATAAAATTGAAAGGGTACAGAGGAGAGTGACGAAGATGATCTGGGGCGAAGGGACCAAGCCCTATGAAGATAGGTTGAGGGACTTGGGAATGTTCAGCCTGGAGAAAAGGAGGTTGAGAGGGGACATGATAGCCCTCTTTAAGTATTTGAAAGGTTGTCACTTGGAGGAGGGCAGGATGCTGTTTCTGCTGGCTGCAGAGGAGAGGACACGCAGTAATGGGTTTAAACTACAAGTACAACGATATAGGCTAGATATCAGGAAAAAAATTTCAGTCAGAGTAGTTCAGCAGTGGAATAGGCTGCCTAAGGAGGTGGTGAGCACCCCCTCACTGGCAGTCTTCAAGCAAAGGTTGGATACACACTTTTCTTGGATGCTTTAGGATGCTTAGGGCTGATCCTGCGTTGAGCAGGGGGTTGGACTAGATGGCCTGTATAGCCCCTTCCAACTCTATGATTCTATGATTCTATGATTCTATGATTATGCACTGTCATTATGTTATAGCAGCCCTAAACTTACTGCCTCTCTGCTCTCAGAAACATCCACAAGACATCCTTTGTCCAGCTACTACGCTTTCTCCTGTTTGAGTGTGATCCCCCCCCCCTCAAATCATGCTTAGTTTGATCCATTTGGAAAGATCATAGTCAAAGCATGTTTGGATGTTGTATGAACTAGAAGGTGAGCATTATTTTTTGCATGTTGGCAACATTTTTCTTGTCTCAGTCCCTGTGGTCACCAATTCCTCCCTTTTTGGAAGGCTTTTAAAAGGATTTTTAAAATTGCTAATTGATAGCTGAGCCCTAGGATCTCCAAGAGTTGGACACAACCATATGGCTAACATCATCATCATCATCACCATCATCGTCATATTGATGATAGTCATGTATCGTTGACTAGTTTTAATGTAAACCGCCCTGATCCTTCGGGGAGGGCAGTATATAAATCTAAATAAATAAATAAATAAATATTGCATTAGAACAACAGTATTACAGTCATCTATTGACAGTATGAACTAGTTTCTAGTTCCCATTTTGGACATTAAACCTCCAGCCCTTCATTACAATAGTACAGGCTGCATATCTCCCCTTATAACTTGGCAATGAAAAGGAATATAGTTATTTTTGGCTTTTGTTTATGCTAGTCCCAAGATCCCCAGTGTAGCCTTTTTGGTGTCTCCCCACAATAGTCAACCTATGAGGTATGTGGGGCTGTGAGAGATCTGAGAGAACTGGGAATGGGCCGCAGTGACCCAGCAGGCCTCAGGTCCCTCAAAGCATTTTCCAATCGTCTTCCCCTTCTCTCCCCATAGCAGACTCCACATGAGGGAGGTAGGGTAGCGAGCCTATTATGGAAGCTGGCAACCCTAGAATCATAGAATCATAGAATCCTAGAGTTGGAAGGGGCCATACAGGCCATCTAGTCCAACTCCCTGCTCAACGCAGGATCAGTCCAAAGCATCCTAAGGCAGTGGTCCCCAACCGTTTTATCACTGGGGACCGGTTAAAGCTTGACAATTTTACTGAGGCCCGGGGGGGGGGGGTAGTCATTTGTCGAGGGATGTTGCCGCCGCCTGAGCCCCTGCTCCACTTGCTTTCCCGCCGATGCCCCTGACTTCCGGCTGCCCCCTGAGGGGCGCTGCCAGCAGCAGCTGCAAAGTGCCATGCTGAGGGGGAGCCACAGCCATGACAACCACTGGAGAGCACCAAAGGTGAGCCGGTGGCAGAGTGGCATAGCAGCTCCCAAGGCAACTGCTGGGGAGGAGGACAATGAGGAGCCGTGGCCCGGTACCAACTGATCCATGAACCAGTACCGGTCCCTGGTCCGGGAGTTGGGGACCACTGTCCTAAAGCTCCAAGAAAAATGTGTATTCAACCTTTGCTTGAAGACTGCCAAAGAGGGGGAGTTCACCACCTCCTTAGGCAGCCTATTCCACTGCTGAACTACTCTGACTGTGAATTTTTTTTCCTGATATCTAGCCTATATCGTTGTACATGTAGTTTAAACCCATTACTGCGCGTCCTTTCCTCTGCAGCCAACGGGAACAGCATCCTGCCCTCCTCCAAATGACAACCTTTCAAATACCTAAAGAGGGCTATCATGTCCCCTCTCAACCTCCTTTTCTCCAGGCTGAACATTCCCCAGTCCCTCAACCTATCTTCATAGGGCTTGGCCCCTTGGCCCCAGATCATCTTCGTCGCTCTCCTCTGTACCCTTTCAATTTTATCTACGTCCTTCTTGAAGTGAGGCCTCCAGAACTGCACACAGTACTCCAGGTGTGGTCTGACCAGTGCCGTATACAATGGGACTATGACATCTTGTGATTTTGATGTGATGCCCCTGTTGATAAAGCCCAAAATGGCATTTGCCTTTTTTACCGCTGCATCACACTGCCTGCTCATGTTTAGCTTACAATCCACAAGTACCCCAAGGTCTCGTTCACACACAGCGTTACCTAGAAGTGTATCCCCCATCCAGTAGGCATGCTTTTCATTTTTCTGACCCAGATGCAAAACTTTACACTTATCTTTATTAAATTGCATCTTGTTCTCATTTACCCATTTTTCCATTGTGTTCAGATCTCGTTGAACTTTGTCTCTATCTTCTGGAGTATTTGTCCTAAGAGGAAGACTCTCTGTGCACAGCAGTCTTGACCTTAGTAAGGTTTTTTATACTGTTTTTTTTATTTGCCAGGCAAGGTTAGCCCATAGCCCAGGAGGGACACACCTGCACCACTCCCTCCCAACTGCAGGCAAAAATGGCTCCTTTGGAGGCTGGACTCTGAGGCGTTGTACAATTTTGAAGTCCCACCTCTAAACCTCCAGGAATATTTCCAACCCAGGGGTAGCCAACCTCCAGGTGGGGCCTGGAGAGCTCCTGGAATTACAGCTCACCTACAGGTTATAAACATCAGCTCCTGAGGCAGAAAGGGCTACTTTGGACAGGGTTGTGGTAGAGAAGAAACATTTAAGGCTTCCCACACAGGTTGTTGTTGAATTGAAAGACTTGAGGCCTTGAAACAGGAGACAAAAGAGCCAGTTTCCTCTGCAGAATAACGCTGTGCAGTGGCCTCAAATCTGCAGAGAGTTGCAAAGAAGAAAGACACATGGCTTGGCTATGTCTAACCCCCGGCCAGAGCAGCATTTTAAGTGAGAAGGGGCTTCTCTGTGGCCTCCCTGTCAGCCAACTGTTTGGCAGAAGGGGAAAGTCCCCCCCCCTCAAAAGGAAGGCCCTCAGGCTCCCCTGTGTTGCTCTTGGAAAGGGCTCCTTCCCTCAGTCAGGGGCTGTCAGAGGCTCCTTCGCAGCAGGCCTGAAGGGAGGGAGGGGGAGGGGGAGGAGGAGCATTCTGCAGCCTCCTGCCAGCTCTGTCAGGGTTCTGAGGCAATTTACAGTTGGACTTGACAGTTAGGACAGCCTTGGGGCAAAAAGGGCTGGCGCAGTCTCTGTTCTCACCCCCCTTGGCAGCCCTGCTGACCTCCTCTCCCTGCAGTGGTCAGGAGCAGACTGGCAGCAATGTCTCCTGATTGCCCTGGAACTCTGGTCTGTCCTGGTGAGGGGTCAATTGTAAGGCATGATTGGCCCCTCCGCTTGTCAGTCCAGGGCCAAGGGGCCTATTGTTGCCCCCCCCATCCCGGACAGAGCCCACCCCAACACCCCTTACTGTTTTATTAAGAGGGAACAGATTATATGCCCCACCTCCAAGAGAACGGGCCCCTTTCCCTTCTTGTTTTTAAAATAATAATAATTTTATTTATTAAAAAACAGATTAATGTGAAATACAAATATGAAAAGAAAAAAGAATAAAGAATGAATAGGTAACATCATTTACAAGTGAGTTCCCACTTTACTTACAGAGAAGTAGTTCTTAACGTTTATTTTGTGAACAGTCTTCTATTGCATCCTATTTATTGAATAATACCTTATTATAAAATGCTAGAGGGCGTCACCCCAAAGGTCAGACATGACCCGGTGCTTGCACACGGAATACCTTTACCTTTACCTTATTCTAGAGGCCATAGAGCCAACTTATGAAATATTCATAATCATATTTTTGTTTTGAACCTTTGTTTTGTTTTGAACTCCATTCTGTCAAAATCTGTCAATTTACTTGAAGATAGTTAATTTAGCAGAACTAGCCAACTCTATAACTTTATATTGCCATTAGTAAATTGTCAGTATTTCTTGCAGTAAAAGTGCTGCACTCAATATGCCAGCAAATTTGGATAACTCAACAGTGGCCACAGGATTGGAAAAGGTCAGTTTACATTCCAATCCCAAAGAAGGGCAACGCCAAAGAATGTTCAAACTACCACACCATTGCACTCATTTCTCATGCTAGCAAAGTTTTGCTCAAAATCCTACAAGCTAGGCTCCAGCAATATGTGGACCAAGAACTTCCAGAAGTACAGGCAGGATTTCGAAGAGGCAGAGGAACTAGAGATCAAATTACCAACATACGCTGGATCATGGAGAAAGCTAGGAAGTTCCAGAAGAACATCTACTTCTGCTTCATTGACTATGCTAAAGCCTTTGATTGTGTGGAGCACAACAAATTGTGGCAAGTTCTTAAAGAGATGGGAATACCAGAGCATCTTATCTGTCTCTTGAGAAACCTATATGCAGGTCAAGAAGCAACAGTGAGAACCGGGCATGCAATCACTGATTTGTTCAAAATTGAGAAAGGAGTTTTGCAAGGTTGTATACCGTCACCTTGCCTATTTAACTTGTATGCAGAGCACATCATGAGAAAAGCGGGGTTAGCTAACCCACAAATTGGGATCAAGATTGCAGGGAGAACTATCAACAACCTCAGAATATGACCGTAATAAAGAATACTACTACAACCTCAGGTATGCAGATGATACCACTCTAATAGTAGAAAGCGAAGAGGAACTAAAGAGCCTGTTGATGCAGGTGAAGGAGGAGAGTGCAAACGTTGGCTTGAAACTCAACATCAAGAAAACAAAGATCATGGCATCCGGCCCTCTCAATTCATGGCAAATAGATGGGGAAGAAATGGAGATAGTGACAGATTTTATTTTCCTGGGCTCCAAGATCACTGCAGATGGGGACTGCAGCAAAGAAATTAAAAGACACTTGCTCCTGGGGAGGAAAGCTATGGCAAATCTAGACAGCATCCTAAAAAGCAGAGACATCACCCTGCCAACAAAAGTGCATCTAATCAAGGCTATGGTCTTCCCAGTTGCAATGTATGGCTGTGAAAGTTGGACCATAAGGAAGGCCGAGCGTCAAAGAATTGAGGCTTTTGAACTCTGGTGCTGGAGAAGACTCTTGCGAGTCCCTTGGACTGCAAGGCGAACAACTGTCGGTGCAAACTTAAATGGACTCCGGGGAATGGTAGAGGACAGGAAGGCCTGGAGGATCGTTGTCCAGGGGGTCGCGATGGGTCAGACACGACTTTGCACATAACAACAACAACAACAGGTATTTCTTTGGATTTCCATTTTTTAGCCCATATAATTGTTGATGCAGTAGAAAAATATCCAAATATTTCCCCTATATCTTTTTTCAATTACCATATTTGCCGGCGTATAAGACGACTGGGCGTATAAGACGACCCCCCAACATTTCCACTCAAAATACAGTACTATGGGCCACTATGGGCAGCTCTGTCTATCCCAACTGAAGTGCACCCGGCGTATAAGACGACCCCCCCACTTGGAGGCATGTTTTTCAGGGGGGGAAAGTAGTCTTATACGCCAGCAAATACTGTAAACCTTTTTTCAATTAACCCAGTAAAAGTGGCCAAGAATCCACCAGAGGCTGCCGTGTCCCTGTGGCAGAGTGTGGCCACCAGGGAGGACGTGGGCAGCTGAGCAGCGACATACAGCATATAAGGCAAGCCAGGAGTACCTGCTAGTCTTCAGCCAGCTGCATGCTCTCTGGGGCTAAGTCTTCAACAAAGGTCGCCCACTGTGCTCCGTGCCTCTTTGCCACTGAATTGGGGCAGCAGCAGGAAGCTTCCAACCCACCCACCTTCTTAATTGTTCAGATAGTATTTCATATTAGAACCAGGTCTTCTTCTTCTTCAATACTGTTCTTTCTGCATATAAAACTTGGGGGTTTCTCGTCTAAACTTAATCTTTTTACCCAAAACCTTTAGAAGTTCCTTGTGAATTTCCCTCCAAAATTGTTTTGCCTTTTGACAGCTCCAACCTTGGTGATACAATGTGCCACGTTCTTTATGACATTTCCAACATCAATTGTTGACTTTCCTACAGATCTTTGAGCTCTTCAGTGGCCTTAAATACCATTTTTATATATTTACTTTTATACAATCTGTTTGAAAATTTGCAACCTTTTTTCCAAACTAATTGCCAATTTTCAATTTGAATTTCATGTCCCTCATTCTTAGCCCAAGTTAACATGAATCTCCCTTGCAGTGTCCAAACTCAAGTATTCTTCATATACTTTACTTTCCAAATGTTCATTACTTTTCAATAGTTGAGTTAACAATTACATAAGTTTACTTTCAAATACAAATTCTTTTTTGTCTTTAACAAATCTATCTCTTAGCTGAGCCACCAATCTTTTAATTTGCCTTCTTCCCATAATTGCCCTAAAGATTTTAGTTTGAATTCTATCTGTCCTTCTTCTGTCAGTTCTATCAATATTGTAAACCATGATAGTCATCTGATTCCTAGAGAAAGTCATGATGGAATTTGATCTAATAATTTCAACTTATACTTTCTCCATACCCTATTTAGTGCCCAAATAGATTCTGCTCTTGAGCTTCTTGCCAAATGTGTTGCTTTCTTTCTACAACACAAACCATTCTGGTTTCCTCTAAAATTCTGAAAGATTAAACACACTTTACAAATTTGATTGAGACCCGTAACATTCCTCCACAGGCCACTTTGTTCTCCTTGGATGTAAAAGTCTTGTACACTAACATACCACTGGAAGCGGCAAGGGAGGTAGCTCTGCTGTGTTTAGATACTCACCAGTTCTTTGCCGCCCCTCTCCTGTATTTCTTAATGTGTTTATTGATATTGTTTTTGAGAAAAAATTGTTTTTTTGTTTAAGGAACAGTTATACTTACAGGTGCATGGGATTTCTATGGGAAGTTCTTTGGCCCCAAACATGGCAATAATGTTCATGGTTAAGTTTGAGAAGGGATGGATTAGTAATAATCCATCTCTTCTCAATATTTTTTTTTATTTGGGGTTGGTTTTACACACACTTTTTAGATGAATTTTTTTGATTTATAATCAACCTGACAGTTTAGATAATGTTGTTGCATGGATTAATACTTTACACTCCTCTATTAAATTTGATTATAACAGTGATCTGATCTCAGTTCTGTTTTTTGGACATGCAAATAATGAAACAATCAGATGCTAGTTGAAAGGTTTCCTCTTATGAGAAACCTACATGCAGGAACACTCTTTTGTATTTTACCTCCTAAAGCACCTTAGAGAAAACTTACCATTTGGACAATTGGGGGCTGACAGGATTCCTAGAATTCCTAGAAGTCAGTTGCTCCAGTACAAAGATTGTTCACCAAGTAACTGAGTAGTTTGTGTATTTCAATTTTCTACACGCTTCCATAGCATCATAGTGAAACATTGGCACCTTATGTCATATTTACAAGGTTGTGACCAAATGCCCTTGTTTGCTTGGAGGAGGGGAAGGAATATTCAGGAATGGGTTTAAAAAAAACAAAATACTTAGTTCCCTCTTGATCTGCTGACATGTTACCTAAGGGTTGTTTTAAATACAGCATATGTATTGCTTGCAAATTTATGTTGGAAGGCTCTTCTTTTTCACATCCTGTAAAAGAACTATCTTTATTAAGATGTTAATTAGCTTAAACTCAATAAATATTGTGTACTGTATAAAATGCTCATGAGGATTGCTCTATAAGATAATGGAGCAGATATTAAAGGGAGCAATCTGCAAACATCTGGAGGACAATTTGGTGATCCAAGGAAGTCAGCATGGATTTGTCTCCAACAGGTCCTGCCAGACCAACCTGGTTTCCTTTTTTGACCAAGGAACAGGTTTGCTGGATCGGAGAAATTCGGTTGATGTAGTTTACTTGGATTTTAGTAAAGCTTTTGATAAGGTTCCCCATGATGTTCTGATGGATAAGTTGAAGGACTGCAATCTGGATTTTCAGATAGTCAGGTGGATAGGGAATTGGTTAGAGAACCGCACTCAAAGAGTTGTTGTCAATGGTGTTTCATCAGACTGGAGAGAGGTGAGTAGCGGGGTACCTCAGGGCTCGGTGCTCGGCCCGGTACTTTTTAACATATTTATTAATGATCTAGAGGAGGGGGTGGAGGAACTACTCATCAAGTTTGCAGATGACACCAAATTGGGAGGACTGGCAAATACTCCAGAAGATAGAGACAGAGTCCAACGAGATCTGAACACAATGGAAATATGGGCAAATGAGAAGAAGATGCAATTTAATAAAGATAAATGTAAAGTTCTGCATCTGGGTCAGAAAAATGAAAAACATGCCTACTGGATGGGGGATACGCGTCTAGGTAATACTGTGTGTGAACGAGACCTTGAGGTACTTGTGGATTGTAAACTAAACATGAGCAGGCAGTGTGATGCAGCGGTAAAAAAGGCAAATGCCATTTTGGGCTGTATCAACAGGGGCATCACATCAAAATCACAAGATGTCATAGTCCCCTTGTATACGGCACTGGTCAGACCACACCTGGAGTACTGTGTGCAGTTCTGGAGGCCTCACTTCAAGAAGGACGTAGATAAAATTGAAAGGGTACAGTGGAGAGCGACGAAGATGATCTGGGGCCAAGGGACCAAGCCCTATGAAGATTGAGGGACTTGGGAATGTTCAGCCTGGAGAAAAGGAGGTTGAGAGGGGACATGATAGCCCTCTTTAAGTATTTGAAAGGTTGTCACTTGGAGGAGGGCAGGATGCTGTTTCCGTTGGCTGCAGAGGAGAGGACACGCAGTAATGGGTTTAATCTTTAAGTACAACGATATAGGCTAGATATCAGGAAAAAAATTTCACAGTCAGAGTAGTTCAGCAGTGGAATAGGCTGCCTAAGGAGGTGGTGAGCTCCCCCTCACTGGCAGTCTTCAAGCAAAGGTTGGATGCACACTTTTCTTGGATGCTTTAGGATGCTTAGGGCTGATCCTGCGTTGAGCAGAGGGTTGGACTAGATGGCCTGTATAGCCCCTTCCAACTCTATGATTCTATGATTCTATATGGCCATTTCTTTGAGACCTTTAAAGACATGCATCCTGGAACATGTGTCCAGAATTCATAACAGGATACAGAAACCCCATTGGTAAATAATTTTATGGGAAAAGGACACCAAGGAGAACAGTTAGGCTTTATTGGACTGGAACAGATACAGAATCTTCAGTATGCTAAGATAGGCATTGTAAACAGCTGCCACACAGAGAGGCTGAACCGATCTTTCAAATGGATACTGGTGGGACTTAACAACTATCTGTAATTGTCTTGTTTTTATGACCAACCTTTTATGTTTGTTGCTGAAGTCCATATCTTACATTCAACATGTATGGTTGTTTCCATTTTGTTTTGTGTGTATTAGGTTCACTAAGGAATGGACCAGGGGAACACAGGATAGCAATAATTTAACCCTGGTTAATTTCAAGTGCCCATGGGAATATTGTAGGCAGAGTCCAGGATTCCCTTACACTACAAAAGAAGTTCATTTAGGTGATTATAGACCTGAAGCAATTTGCTTATAATATATACATTCAAGATACGCAGTCATTATTATCATCAATGTTTAATTTCATATTTATGTACAATTTGCGTTATATGTGGCCTCTGAAGAAGAATTTCGTCTCTGAGCAGTTCACCGAAGCTCATTCTGGCACTGTTTGTTTAAAAACATTCATTAAACTTTCTTTGAGCCTTGAAGTCAGCCTGTTCATCCCTTTGCTGCATTTTTCACCTGAGTGGCCTTCATTATTGCTTTGCCACTGCTCAGCAGCAGCCACCCGATGACAGCCAATGTGGGCTAGCAGTCAGAACTTCAGAATAGGGTCTGGGAGACACAGGTTCAAATCCCCATCCACTGAGAAAGATTTATGTGATCGTGTTTTATTGTTTCATTGTTTTGTTAGGTAAACCGCCACAAATTGGCTAGTCCTAGAGTGGCTACACTCACACACACACACACACACACACACACACATGATGTACTCCCTAATGTTCCCTACCGTACCAGTGGCCCAGTGGCCAGCACCACACAACTGTGCCATAGTTTTTCTCTCTCACCCAACCTTAGGACATCGAACTTTATTTCTTCTTAAGGTTGTTCCCCCCCCTTCTGTTTTGGTCTGTTGGATAGATGACAACTGCTGATCTAAAATAATCCTTTTCCTGTGAAGGGGGCAGATTGGAAAGCTCTGCAAAATCGGTGGTCCAGCTTTCTTTCCAGGAAGAATTGAACTGATGTTATTTAAAGGGAGCAGAGACTGTGTGACTTCAAGAGCCAGCATAGTTAAAAGTGGAGCCCCAGGCTTGATTCCTCAATCCACCATGTGCAGCCATCTGGCTGATCTTGGGCTAGTCACAGGACCATTCTCACAGAGCAGTTCTGTTAGAGCTCTCTCAGCCCCACTTAATTTCACAGGGTGCCTGTTGTTGGAAGTGGAAGGAAAGGTGTTTGTAAGGCACTTTGGGACTCCTTCGGGTAGTGAAAAGTGGGGTATAAAGATCCATCTCTTCTTCTGCTATCTGCGTCTCTGACAGTTTAGAATATTCAAGACAGTCTTGACCAATGCTTTCAACAAAGACTTGTTAAAGTGGTTTCCCCTTGCAAGTCGTGGACTCCAGAATTACCATTTTACATTCAGTGCCATAAATCAAAAAAGGTCTTGATGATGTTAGCCTTCAATTCACAGAGTGGCTCTCGACACCTAAAGAGCAAGGCGGGTCGGGCGGGCACAAATGCAGAGTTAATTGAGAGCATCTCATAAGAACAACATTTGGCTGTCACTAAAATGAAAAGGTGTCAGCAGTCATAAAAGCAAGAGCTTCCCCTTTTCGATGCCCTAATTACTCATGAAACAAGGAAACAAGAAGGCACCTTCATCGGGTTCAGTTTGTTTTGTTTTTTGTTCCCTTGCTTGGCATCTATGCTAAGATGTTTGGAATAGGTACAGGATTCTGTAATCAAGGTGACCCTGCTAATCATGGCCTCACATAGCTTTGTGCATGTCTTAGGCACTGGAGATAAGAGCCTGAAAGTGTGTATATTACAAGGACTGCTTGTTTTTGGAGCAGTGTGTGTGTTAAGGATGTTCAGCCATTTACCATTCAGCTTGCAAGCAGGGAAGTGATTTTGAGCTCGAACAAATGTAGTCAGTTCAGGGTGTTACTTTCTGTGAAGTTAAATACTGCAATACCATGAAATTGACAGCATTTCATGCTTGCCCGTTCTCACAGAGCTGAATAGGAGACCCAGGGCTTTTCCACATGGGGTTCTTCATCAGTTCTGGCCCCATACTGCTTTTGTTTATCCCCTAGTTTTTGCATGGATTTCTTTTTTCTTTTTGCCTTTAGCTTTCATTTTGGTCCTGTCCTCCCCACCTTTTTTGTTCCAGTTCTTTTGAAAGCACTTTTATCCCAGCCTTTTTTCTGGGAGCTGATTTTGAGTTGTCTTATTCCTTGGGTGCAATGTTTCTGCCTCTTTCCTTTGTCCTGTTGACTCTCATGTGCCCCTTGCCCACTGTTCAATTGCCTTGGCATCATTGTCAAACCATGCCCTCCCCCCCCCCCCAACCTGGAAATAGTTTCATTTTTGATATACCGCAGTAATGATGGGCCAAGCAGGATCTCTGAAATTTCCCTACCACCTCTCCTTGCAAATATATAAGGGAAAAGTTATATCTCCATGAGTGAAGAAGTAAATGACTTTAAAAAAAAATGAAAGCTGGAAGTTCAGAGACCGTGTTGGTCTCCCATTACAGCAGTCCACCAATGCAAGCACACAGACAAATCCAAAGAGGGGTGTTGTGCCACTGAGGAAAACTGAACCATTCCTAGGAAATCCTCATTATTTAAAGTAAACTCATTCCAAAACAGTAGAAAGGCAAACGGAGGGCAGATGGACACAAGAACTAGGAACAAACTGATTCCCATGCTCATGGCCAGGGTGTGCATTTGGATCTACCCAAGCTGACAATATACCTCAAAAATACCTTATTGGTACATTCCAAATGTATCAGCGTTTTCTAGAAAAAACTGGGGGGATGCCAAGAAAATCCTGGATATATTCAGGAATTACTTGTAGATCCTAAGAAGCCAAGTTTCAGCTGTTTGTTGGGGATCTGCAGTCCCTTTGAACTTCACAGAGGCTGCAGAAGACAGCCCTCCCCAATTCTGCTTGGGCCTGGGTGGTGAAAGAGAAGTGAGCCCAGGATCAGCCTCATATATTGCTGGCTCCTCCCACAGGTTGGTTTAAATAGAGCTGGATCAGTTCTGTGTCCTCTCAGCTGAGTCTGGTTCTCCCTGCAGCTCAGTTTAAAACAGCCTGTAAAAGAAGCCAGCTGGGGACCAGCCCAGGTGGCAGGAGCTGGAAGCCCCATGCTGTCTTGGCTGGGGCCAGTTCCTTTTGCAGCTCAGCCCAATATCAGTTGGGGTGGCATTAACTGAAAGCTCCACACTGCCTTGACTAATTTAGCTGCAAGAAAAGTCAGCCAAGGACTGGCTGGAGTGGCAGGAGTTGAGAGTCCTCTGCCTCAGCTTGGCATTGTCTTCTTTTGCAGCCTGGTTTAAACCAACCTGCAAGAACAGTCAGCCCAGGATCACCTTTGTGCACGAGGAGCAGATTGCTCTCTGTAGGCACAGCTTCTGGTGTGCAACCCTCCGCACAATTTCTCTTCTTGGGTCTATTGGACAAATCCTCCCCTCCTGCCCAAACACCTACAATACCCCTTCCACAAACACCCAGCCACCAATGACACTCTCTAATCCACCCTTTCTAGCGCCTGTTGTATTTTAAACATACAATGAGCTTTAAATCTAGTCATTTATAAATATGTTGAACAACACAAGCCCCAGGACAGATCCCTGGGGTATTCCACTTGTCACTCTTTTCCAAGAGGATGCTGAACCATTAACAAGTACCCTCTGGGTACAATCTGTCAACAAATTACTAATCCACCTGAGAAAATTAGGCTCCATACTGCATTTTACCAACTAAGGCCATGGCATTCCCCTGATGAAGCAAGGTAGTCACTTTCTCGAAAAAAAGAGATAAGGTTGTTCTGACATGACTTGTTCTTGCAAAACCCATGCTGAGTCTTAGAAATCACAGCTCTCAGTTCCAGCTGCTCAAGGACAGAGTTCTTGCCATCACATCAAGTTCTGAATTTACGTCTTGCTCACCCTTTGTGTTTAGTTTAAATCCCTCTTCAGCAGGTGTGCAAGGATTCTCCCAAAAATACTTTTTCTGTTCGTTGTGAGGTGCATACCGTCTCCTGATAGTAGCCCCTTATATTGACATCGTAGACCATGATCCAGAAATTCAAACCTTTCCTGATGACACAGGTGACATGTGTGACACCATGCTTTAGGATGCTCTGGGCTGATCCTGCGTTGAGCAGGGGGTGGGACTAGATGGCCTCTATGGCCCCTTCCCACTCTATGATTCTATTGCCAGCCACTTACTTGCATGATTCTTCTCCCTCTTCCTAGGCCAGGTCCTCCAATGATTCCACCCTCCACAGCAGCCATTTTCTCTTTCTTCTGGAGGTCAGGTGTAGATCCAGGAGATCTCCAGGCCCACCTAGTTTTCCTGTGCTCCCTTCCTCACACAGCTGTTGAATAGCTTTGCAGCTGCACAGTAGTTGTGATGAAGGAGTTTCATTTCTTTCTGCCTTGCAAGCCACTCCCCCCCCTTTAAGACTGAGTTAAATTTCCAGTGCATTGGGGATTTTTCCCCTGCCTCTTGCTCTCTCTCTCTCTCTCTCTCCTTGTCTTTCTCTCTCTCTGTCCTTCTCTCCCGCCCTTTCTATCTCTTGGCCTCTGTTTTCTATCTCTCTCTCCCCCACCACACTTCCTGAGACATGGGGGGGGGGGGGTTGTGCATGCTTGGATGTGCAGGCAGTGGCGGGGGCAAAATGCATCACACCTGGAAGTCCATGCTCAGCACTCGAAAGCATTTTTCCTTCTACAGAACAGCATATATAAGCAAAGGCAATTCAGAGCACTTTTCCAAGCTGAGATGTCCCATGGGTCCATTGGGTCCCATGGGTCCACTTACAGGCTGTGTCTTTGCCCCAGCGAGGCGAATTGGAGCCGCAGGGAGCCTGATTGAAGGTGATGGGTGGTTAATGTCCCCCTTCTCCAGAGACTATGGGAGCTGCAACCACTGAAATCCCAGCATCCTCTGTATTAGCCTGACCCAAATTTAGCACTAAGGCCATGCAGGATTTAGACGTGGAAACTATTAAGATTAGTGAAGTCAATGCAGGATGGGCCTCACATGAATAGGGAGGGCTGCCGCCTCATAATTACCCCCAGAGTTTCCAAGGGCATGGAAAAGTGAGCAGGGCGGGAGGCACAGGTGGAGAACCAAAAGCCTGAGCTTCTTGCCTGGGAGGAGACAAAGAAATGGCAAACCAGCAACATTCAGCTTTAACCAAGGCAGCCTCTGGGCAGCAAGATTCGTTGGTGGGTGGGAGATAGAGGGAGAAGCCCGGGGCCAGGACACCAGAGGGCTGAGACAGTTACTCAGAGAGGGGGAATAATGATAAGACAAAGGTCAATGGCACAAAATAAAGGAAGCCGTAAAATCTCCCAGCTTCGTTTTGCGGGTTGCCAACCGTCTCCATGCGGGGAATGTTAGGAGCAGCTCTGGGGGCATCCTGGCAGCAGCCCCTGTCCCTCCACACATCCTGTCCCCAGCCCCCGGCGCTCTCTTGGTGCTCACGGCAGTGCCCCCGTACCTCCCCCTGTCCTGTCCCCAGCTCCCGGCACTCGCGACAGCACCCCCGTCCCTCTATGTCCTTTCACCAGCCCTCTGTGCTCGTGGCAGCACCCCTCTCCCTCCCCACTTCCTGTCCCCAGCCCCTGGCACTCTCTTGGCTACTCACGGCAGTGCCCACCCAACCATCCCTCCCCCCATCCTGTCCCCAGCTCCCGGCACTCTCTTGCTGCTCGCAGCCCAGAGGAGGGCAACAAAGATGGTGAGGGGTTTTGAGACCAAGACGTATGAAGAAAGGTTGAGGGAGCTTGGTCTGTTTAGCCTAGGGAGGAGACGACTGAGACGGGATCTGATAACCATCTTCAAGTATTTAAAAGGCTGCCATATAGAGCAGTGGTCCCCAACCCCCGGTCCCCCGTTTCGATGACCCCACTGTGCGGATCGAGTGGGGTCTGGCCTTTCCGAGAGGGGCACCTGACTGAGAAGCCACTACCATGATGGAGGTGCTAGAACTCCGCAATCGAGTGGGCCGAGTGGGAGACTGGCTCATGTCGGTGGCAGGCGAACTAGGAGAAGAGTCCCAGCAGATGTCCTGGCGCCTCCTCGCCGAGCTGCACCAGCCAACGGCCATCCCCAAGGAGGGGACGGCAATCGCCCTCCCGGCTGGCCCCTGGGATGTGGAGGCGGTGAGGGGAACTTGACATCCCGAGGAACCGCTGGAGCGGGACCCCCGAGCCACGCCCGATACCACCGCGGGGAGATGAAGGCGATTGCTGGGAGTCCCAGCCTCTGGCCCAGGAAGGAGCTCGATCCTGAGAGCCCCGACCTCCGCAGCCTCAAGGAGATGGAGCCAGGCTGGGAGAACCGAGGAGACCTGCAGCCTCGATCCCGCCGGCGCCACTCGGTGGGGAAGCAGCAGGAGGTTGGCCTGCCAACCCCGCCGCCCGGCTTCAGGTGCCGCCGCAACTCCGAGGGACAGAAAGCCTCCGCCTGTACCGGTTCAAGACTCGATTCACGGGGGATCCCGAGGCGTTTCCTGGATTCTTGGTCCACCTCCAAGCTTACATGATGGAGGTGAGTTTCACGTTCCAGGACGCCGCCAAGCGCATCCACTTCGTTGGCGATTGTATGGACAGCGAAGCCGCCAAATGGTTCGTGGACCTGTACCAGTACGCCCTGGCAGAGGTGCGCAACTACGAATGCTTCATACACAGCATGAGGGAGCGGTTCGAAGACCCATTCGAGGTGTAAACGGCAGAGGCTGGCCTAAAATCGATTAAACAAGGTACCACATCGGTGAGCCAGTACACCAGAGAATTCTGGAAGCTGGCCGCAACTGTGCCCCACTGGGGTGAGCCCCAGCGAGTCCATGCCTACAGAGAAGGGCTGCAAAAAGACATGGTGCAAAAATGCCTTCATCTAGATGACCCAGAAATGGTGATGGGTTGGGCCCACCTGGCTGGGGAGGTGGAGAGGTGTCTGCATGTGGCAGCTGAGCTGGGTGGAGAAAAATCCAAAGTTCCACCGAAGAAGTCTACCCCAAAGAATGCTTCGGCGCCAAAAGCCCTGAAAGTGGATGCGGCTGAACGCAATCAGCGCAGGGAAAAGGGACTCTGTCTAGGGTGCGGCGGACCACTTCTTCGTTCAGTGCCCTTCCAAGAAGCAGCCGCCCCCCTATGGGGACAAACCGTCCAGCAAGGCAGCGACCGCCACGGCCAAGCCTGCGGGAGGAGCGCCAAAGCAGAAGGCTCCGGCCAAGAAAACCGTCTGCTCCTTACTTGCCCCGCTGGGAGGTTCGGCCCAACTGGACGGCATCAGCAGCAGCGGCACTGAGGAGGAGGCTACTTCAGGTGAGCTGTCAGGAAACGAGGACGACCTGCTGTGAAGAAGCCCCGCCAGCAGGTCCCGGGCAGGGACAAACGTTCAGTGAGTGCTCCTCCTTTAGTTTTACTCCCAGTTACTTTGATTGTGCCAAAAACAGGGAAGCAGGTGGGGGTCCAGAGCATTGTGGACTCTGGATGCACAAAGACTTTGATTAACCCCCCCTGGCGAAATCATTAGGCGTGGGCCAGGTGCCATTGGCCAAACCCCTCCGCTTCAACAGATGGATGGGAAGTGTGCCCTGGGGGGAAGCGGTGAGCAAGACGCTCCCATTGGAAATGGATGTGGCAGAACATTGGGAAAAAATTCAGCCCATGGTGGTGCCCAGTTCGGCATTCTCGTGTGTCCTGGGGTTAGACTGGTTGCACAAACACAACCCCACGGTGAATTGGAAAAGGAACGGTCCAGTTCTTAGAGCCGGAATGCATGAAGCATCACCTCACAAAGCCCCGGAGAGCCCTGAGGCGGACCGTTTCCGAGATGGCCACAGTGGCAAAGGCGGGACCAGAGGGATTGCCTAGAGAATATTGGGACTTGCAGGATGTGTTTGCAGAGACAGAGTGTGACCAGTAGCCCCCCAACCAAAAGACCAATTGAATTGAAGCCAATGGAGCCCCTCCCAAAAGCCAAACTTTACCCCATGAGCCCTAGAGAAATGCAGGAACTACGAGCGTTCCTTGACAAGAACCTGGCCCACGGGTTCATCCGCCCGACTACCTCCCCTGTGGCTGCCACAGTCTTATTTGTCAAAAAGAAAGATGGGTCCCTACACTCTGTACGGATTACAGAGGATTGAATGCTGTGTCTACATGTAACGCCTACCCTCTGCTCTTAATCAAAGGCCTGTTGGGGCATCTGGGGAGTGCGTGCATTTTTACTAAACTGGATTTATGAGAAGCTTACTACAGAGGAAGGATTAAAAAAGGACATGAATACTTGACTGCCTTTAATACCCCCCTGGGACAATTTTAGTATACCATAATGCCGTTCGGCCTCGCCGGCGCTCCGGGTTTGTTCATGAATGTAATTAACGAGGTCATGCATGACCTACTATACAAGGGGGCCCTGGTTTATTTGGATGATATTTGCTGTATTCAGAAGACCCTGCTGAACACGTGTCTTTGGTGCGCAAAGTTTTGCGTCATTTATGGGAGCACCACCTTTATGGCAAACTTTCTAAGTGCAACTTCCACTGGGAGGTGGTGGAGGTTCTCGGCTTCCGCGTCTCTTCTGAAGGGATTGAAATGGACCCTGGGAAGGTCCGGGACTTATTGGCATGGAAGCCCCCGCGTACGCAGAAGCAGTTGCAGTTTCCTGGGGTTCGCCAACTTCTACCGTTTGTTCATCCCCAATTTCGCTAAGGTGGTCCTTCCACTCATGGACTTATTAAAAACCAAAGGGGGGGGGGCAAACTGGCATCTCGATCCAGTGTGCCTCTAGTGTGGTCCCCCCAATGCCAGGCTGCATTTGAACGCCTAAAAGCCCTATTTACCACGGAGCCGGTGCTGGCCCATGCAGACTCCTGCAAGCCCTACACGGTGCAAGTAGACTCCTCAGATGTGGCTATGGGGGCGGTGATCCTCCAAGAGGGAGGAAAGTTGCACCCGCTAGCGTACATCTCAAGAAAGTTCTCGGGTCCCGAAAAGAATTGGGCAATTTGGGAAAAGGAGGTGGCAGACCGGCTGTTTGTCCCACTGGCTACGCGCAAAGATGTTTTGAAACTCTGCCATAATTCCAGGCTTGCAGGACAATTTGGGTTTGTGAAAACTTTGTACTTGGTGTGCAGACATTATTGGTGGCCCACTTTGAGGAAGGATGTGGAACTGTATGTCCCTGTGTGTCTCACAGCCAAACCCATGGGGGGTAAAAGGAAAAGGCTGCTGCAGCCTTTGCTGACCCCCTCGTGTCCCTACAAAGATTCAGTGCCAGCAACCATTGCGGAAACTGGGACCGAAATCTGTGGGGCCTTTTCCTGTGAAAAGACTGATTAATGCGGTGACCATAGAATTGTCCTTGCCTAAGACTTACAGACATGTGCATCCCATTTTTCATTCCAGCTTGCTGAAGCGTGCTCCGCCCCAGGACAACTGGCACCTGCCAACTGCTGCCCCTATTCCTGTGTTTGTGGACAAAGACACGCACTACGAGGTCAACAAGATTCTTGACTCTCGGTGGCATAAGGGGAGATTGCAGTACCTGGTTCAATGTAATTATGAACTGAAATTAATGTATAGATATTGAAAGATTAAGGTGAACAAACAGTATATTCTTAAATAAACAAATTTCATAATCAACTGATGGACAGATTTTGCATATTTCTGTAGTTCCAGTGGCTTTCCAAGAACCGCTAACCTGTGCTCAACAAGGGATACCATGTATCAATAACCTGAAAATGAAATTTTGTTGCTATTTGACACTGGAAACATCTATCAAATTACACAGAAGCCATAATGTTCCTCAGGAAACATCACTAACACCAGGGAGTAACATTACATTTACTAGCATGAAATCTGTGGGGCTGCACTTCGGAGCTGAAGAGAAGCCCTTAGACAGCTTTTAAGATGATTGTATTGGACAGTAACAGGGCACAAGAGTTCCTATTAGTTAATTGCTGCTTTAAAGCCAGCAATGTATTAGGGAAAGGAGAGTTTGATCGGTTCAAGGACAGATGCCATTCATCTGAAATACTCTTTATGCATCCAAACACCTAAAGATATGTTCAGAAGACACAATGGGATAGTCAGATCTGTGAAAATTTACAGGCTGATGGGAAAGAAGGGGAGTTCTGATGGAGGTCTGCCAGCAGTCTTGAGGGTAGACCTCACATATGAACTTAGATTTAGATTAGATTTTGTTCTTACGCTGCCTAACAAAATGTTTTTCCCTACATAATGCTGATAACTGCATACTACTATATTGGAAAAAAATATCAGAAATGCACAATCTAAACTCGCTAAGAAATGCAATGTTACATGCAATGTTGCAAAGCGTTCGGAAAGGAAAAAGGTATTTTAAAATGCTAATTGAGGTACATTGAGGACATCGAATTCAGGTAGGGTTCATTTGGTATAATGTGCACCAAATTATCACTTGATAATGATGGGGGGCAGGACAGTATGGTAGAGCCTGATCTTCTCAAATTTTAATAATAATAATAATAAACTTGTGAGAACTCATGCCACTGTGTGGCAGTGTTCAGAATATGTTCAGAAGAAGGTAAAGAAGATTAACAGGGTCTAGAGAACAAGTCCTTCATGAAAACATTGAAGAAAATGGGCATCTTTAGACTGAAGAGGACTATAAGGAGACCAGGTTGTGCTCCTGAAGTACTTGAAGGGCTGTTTCATGACAATGTGCAAAGACCTGTTGTCTACAGCTTCAGAGGGCAACTCTAGATCTAATGGGCCCAAATTTTCAGAGAGGGCCATTTAGTTCAACATACGGAGTGTAAGGAAGGAGACCAATCGGGGGCAGCCCAACCGGCAAGGCCAGCTCATAGGGAACCAAAAGTAAAAGGATTCAGATGTCTTTATACTAACGCTCGAAGCATGGGCAATAAGAAGGAAGAGCTGGAACTTCTCATGCTGAGGGAAAGGTATGATCTAGTAGGCATCATAGAAACTTGGAGGAATGATTCTCATGACTGGAATGTAATGGTGGATGGATATGAACTGTTCAGAAAAAACAGAATAGATCGAAGAGGTGGAGGAGTGGCACTGTATGTGAGGAAAGGGCTTACCTGTCAGGAAATTCTAGTGAAGGAGAGCATATCTACAGTGGAAAGCATCTGGGTGAAAATAAGCAAGGGGAAAACAAACAGTGTGGTGGTTGGTGTGTGCTACCAACTGCGTGACCAACGAGAGGATGTGTATGCTGCACTTTGTGAGCAGCCTGGGAAAATATCCAAGCGGCAGGACCTTGTCATAATGGGTGACTTCAATTTCCCAGATGTGTGCTGGGAAACAAACTCTGCGAAGCGTCCTCAGTCATGCAACTTTCTGATCTGCCTGGCTGACAATTTCATTTATCAAATAGTAGATGAACCCACAAGAGGTTCAGCCATACTGGACTTAATACTGACCAACAGGCAAGAGTTGGTGGATGGGGTGAAGGAGGTGGGGACCCTAGGGGGAAGTGACCATGTCCTCATAGAATTCCTTTTGAGATGGGGGGGGGGGCAAGGAAGTTTGTAGCCAGACGCAGAAGTTGGATTTTTGTAGGGCAAACTTTAATAAACTCAGAGACATGATGAGTGTCATACCATGGACGAGAATGCTGGAAGGAAAGGGAACATGTGAAGGGTGGGCACTACTCAAACAAGAGCTATTGCATGCTCAATCCATGACTATCCCAGAAAGACGAAAACACTGTAGGAGCTCTAAGAAGCCTATTTGGATGAACAGAGAACTTCAAGAGGAACTAAGAAAGGAAAATGTTCAGCAAATGGAGGGAAGGACAGAGTTCTAAAAAAAGTACCTGGAAGATAGGAAACATTATTCCGATCTTCAAAAAAGGGAGGACCTGGGAAACTACAGACCAGTGAGTCTGACCTCTGTTGTGGGGAAGATAATGGAGCAGATATTAAAAGGAGCGATCTGCAAACATCAGGAGGACAATTTGGTGATCCAAGGAAGTCAGCATGGATTTGTCTCCAACAGGTCCTGTCAGACCAACCTGGTTTCCTTTTTTGACCAAGTAACTGGATCGTGGTTTGCTGGATCATGGAAATTTGGTTGATGTTATTTACTTGGATTTCAGTAAAACTTTTGATAAATTTCACCATGATGTTCTGATGGATAAATTGAAGGACTGCAATTTGGATTTTCAGATAGTTAGGTGGATAGGGAATTGGTTAGAGAACCGCACTCAAAGAGTTATTGTCAATGGTGTTTCATCAGACTGGAGGGAGGTGAGTAGCCGGGTACCTCAGGGCTCGGTGCTCGGCCCGGTACTTTTTAACATATTTATTAATGATCTAGATGAGGGGGTGGAGGGACTACTCATCAAGTTTGCAGATGACACCAAATTGGGAGGACTGGCAAATACTCCAGAAGATAGAGA
The DNA here is from genome assembly GCF_049243985.1 of Paroedura picta. Classification (NCBI taxonomy): domain Eukaryota; kingdom Metazoa; phylum Chordata; class Lepidosauria; order Squamata; family Gekkonidae; genus Paroedura; species Paroedura picta. The sequence continues at coordinate 2,969,350 of NC_135382.1, forward strand.
CAGAGTTCAATGATATCTGAACACAATGGAAAAATGGGCAAATGAGAACAAGATGCAATTTAATAAAGATATGTGTAAAGTTCTACATCTGGGTCAGAAAAATGAAAAGCATGCCTACTGGATTGGGGATACGCTTCTAGGTAACACTGTGTGTGAACGAGACCCTGGGGTACTTGTGGATTGTAAGCTAAACATGAGCAGGCAGTGTGTTGCAGTGGTAAAAAAGGCAAATGCAATTTTGGGCTGTATCAACAGGGGCATCACATCAAAATCACAAGATGTCATAGTCCCATTGTATACGGCACTGGTCAGACCACAACTGGAGTACTGTGTGCAGTTCTGGAGGCCTCACTTCAAGAAGGACGTGGATAAAATTGAAAGGGTACAGAGGAGAGCAACGAGGATGATCTGGGGCCAAGGGACCAAGCCCTATGAAGATAGGTTGAGGGACTTGGGAATGTTCAGCCTGGAGAAAAGGAGGTTGAGAGGGGACATGATGGGTCTTTAAATATTTGAAAGGTTGTCACTTGGAGGAGGGCAGGATGTTGTTTCCGTTGGCTGCAGAGGAAAGGACACACAGTAATGGGTTTAAACTACAAGTACAACAATCTAGGCAAATGTCAGGAAAAAACTTTTTCACAGTCAGAGTAGTTCAGCAGTGGAATAGGCTGCCTAAGGAGGTGGTGAGCTCCCCTCACTGGCAGTCTTCAAGCAAAGGTTGGATACACACTTTTCTTGGATGCTTTAGGATGCTTAGGGCTGATCCTGCGTTGAGCAGGGGGTTGGACTAGATGGCCTGTATGGCCCCTTCCAACTCTATGATTCTGTGATTCTGTGATTCTAAGGTTGACTATTAAGTAAACCTTTGAGAATCAATAGATCTACTGGTAGAAGAACAAGGAGGAGCTATTTTGCTTTATTGCTCCTCCTCATTGCATAGCACCCCTGTTGCCCATTGATTGGCAAAGGCAAAATACCCTAAAGTTGTCTTTCCCTATTGTGACATCTGACATCTAAGTGCTGCAGTGCAGTCTTGTGCGGAGTGGCTGCAGTCTAAGCCCCCGTTATTTGGATAGCCCTTCCTTGAAGTAGCTGTGCGCTCGACAGCTCTGTTACATGGTGATCCTAAAACGTTTTTTCCTCCTGAAGGGAAGACCCATTAAATAGATCTGCGTAGGATTCTGAGTGTACCCATTCAGGAGTGCTTTGTTAGTGGGCATTCTCAAAGTTTTGTATTTTGCACTGGCATCTCTCAAGAACTATTAAGGACAAAGCTGATGATAACAAACCAACTTGAAGTACTGTGTAGGTGTCAGTTTTCAAAAACAATAACAACCAATACCTTTATAAGCAATGTTCATGTTTACCTTCAGGCAATTTTTAGAATGTGCCAGTTTTGAACAAATCAAGGTAGCTTTTTAATTGAACCCTGTTCCTGACTCTCTAGCTCCAAGTCCTGTTCTTTCTCCTCATAGAATCATAGAATCATAGAGTTGGAAGGGGCCATACAGGCCATCTAGTCCAACCCCCTGCTCAACGCAGGATCAGCCCCAAACATCCTAAAGCATCCAAGAAAAGTGTGTTTTCTCTTTGAATTGATTCCCATTTTTTCTGGGCTGATGCACAACTTCTCACGTGTGATCATCTTAAGTATTGATTTTACGATACAGTTAAAAAAATAGGAATAAAAAAGGCATGGCTCTCATCAGCATCCTGCTTGGGAGAGTAAGCATTCTCAACCCTCTCTGATTACAGGAGAGCCAGAAGTGTGGAGGATGGAAGGATGGCAGGAAAGGAATTTCCACGCAGAGGTCACTGTGGCAGGACAATGCATCAGCCCCTAAATATGATTAAAACATGGCCCTCTTTTCATTTCTTTTTAAAATAAAACTTCATTTTTTAAAAACCCATTAGTCATGTTTAGCTCACTTTCTGGAACATTATCATTAGAGAAAACCGACAGTTGCATTGTTTGTTGAAAGCTTGTAATAGCAAATTCCTCCATGTCAACATTTTTTCCTCTGAGCCCATGCAGTTTTCCCTCTTCTTCCCCTGGCTTTCTGATGTCTTTCCAGTTTGGATCTCCTGCTTAGATAAAACAGATGACTTTCTGGGCCTGCTTCTACTAACAGCAGGCAGAAGCGCTGTTGACTGATTGGTTGAAACATGAGGATTAATGGGTATTTATATTTCATTAAATTTTATGCTCACTGGAGAATAATGTATCACTTGCAGATATTGAAACATATGTCAACCCTATCCACTTACATATAATTCAATTTGACTTAAATGCATTGATCAAATTTTATTAAACTCCGATATATCTTTCCAAAAGGCCCACTAACCAGATATCACTAGTTCGTATTCATCAGATAAAAGGAGGCAATTGGGCTGTAATTCTATTTTTTTTCAACAGGAAAGGGGAGATTATTGGGTGGGGAATAAACATTACAAGGTGACTGCCGCTGGCTGAAGGATTTAGGATGAGGATTATTAAGACATTTCTCAACTTGCCCTTCTGTTCAGGTAGGATTATCCTTGTGGGAAGGAGGGGCTTGCAAGGGAGGCAGAGGCCCTGCTCTGGATGGAAGAGAATCCATTGTTTCCAACCCAGAATGAAAAAGAGAACCACTCCTGCAGAGACAAATTTCGTTAGGTCTTTAGCAAATTATTAGGCTTCCATTCCAAGTGAAGCCTCAGTCGGGGAGGGGTGTGTGTGTGTGGGGGGGGGGGGAAGCTGCTTAACTGAGGCTAGGATGAGAGACTGAAAAGCTTTTGCTTCTCTGTCTTTAAATTGCTGTCTGTTTGTAAGGGAGAAGCCTTTGATTAATATTTAAAATTGATACCAAATAACGTCTGGATTTGGTGGAATGGGGTTCGATGGCTATCTAGCCTCTGTTTAAAAATCTCCAGATGGAGACCCCACCACCTCCCGAGGAAGCCTGTTCCACTGAGAAACCACTCTAACTGTCAGGAACTTCTTCCGGATGTTTAGATGGAATTTCTTTTGAACTAATTTCATCCCACTGGTTCTGGTCTGTCCTTCTGGGGCAAGAGAGAACAATTCTGCTCCATCCTCCATATTGGCACCATTTTAAATACTTAAAGATGGTTATCAGATCCCCTCTCAGTCGTCTCCTCTCCAGGCTAAACAGACCAAGCTCCCCCAACCTTTCTTCATATGTCTTGGTCTCCAAACCCCTCACCATCTTTGTTGCCCTCCTCTGGACACGTTCCAGTTTGTCAACATCCCTCTTCAACTGGGGTGCCCAAAACTGAACACAGTACTCCAAGTGAGGCCGAACCAGAGCAGAGTAAAGTGGTACCATCACTTCCCGTGATCTGGACACAATACTCCGTTTGATACAGCCCAAAATCCCATTTGCCTTCTTAGCCACTGAGTCCCACTGCTGACTCATGTTCAAAGTATGGTCTACTAAGACTCCTAGATCCTTTTCGCACTTGCTACTGCCAATACAAGTCTCCCCCATCTTATATTGGTGTATTTGGTTTTTCCTACCTAAATGCAGAACTTTACATTTGTCCCTATTGAACTTCATTTTATTCAGTTTAGCCCACTTCTCGAGCCTATCAAGATCATCCTGTATTCTGTTGCTGTCTTCAGTTGTGTTTGTCCCCCTCCCAGTTTAGTATCATCTGCAAATTTCATAAGTATCCCCTCTAATCCCCTCTAATCCCTCAGCAGCAGAGGCTCTTTCTGCTGTACCCAGATGAGAGCTGCATGCTTCAAGGAGTCACCTTCTGTGATAAAAGCACTTCCGGTGCTGAAAAGGACAGGATTTCGAAGAGGCAGAGGAACTAGAGATCAAATTGCCAACATACACTGGATCATGGAGAAAGCTAGGGAGTTCCAGAAGAACATCTACTTCTGCTTCATTGACTATGCTAAAGCCTTTGATTGTGTGGAGCACAACAAATTGTGGCAAGTTCTTAAAGGGATGGGAATACCAGAGCATCTTATCTGTTTTTTGAGAAACCTATATGCAGGTCAAGGAGCAACAGTGAGAACTGGGCATGGAATCACTGAGAGGTTCAAAATTGTGAAAGGAGTTTGGCAAGGCTGTATACTGTCGCCTTGCCTATTTAACTTGTATGCGGAGCACATCATGAGAAAGACGGGGTTAGAGGAGTCACAAATTGGAATCAAGATTGCAGGGAGAAATATCAACAACCTCAGATATGCAGATGATACCACTCTAATGGCAGAAAGCGAAGAGGAACTAAAGAGCCTGTTGATGCGGGTGAAGGAGGAGAGTGCAAAAGTTGGCTTGAAACTCAACATCAAGAAAACAAAGATCATGGCATCCGGCCCTCTGAATTCCTGGCAAATAGATGGGGAAGAAATGGAGATAGTGACAGATTTTATTTTCCTGGGCTCCAAGATCACTGCAGATGGGGACTGCAGCAAAGAAATTAAAAGACGCTTGCTCCTGGGGAGGAAAGCTATGGCAAATCTAGACAGCATCCTAAAAAGCAGAGACATCACCCTGCCAACAAAAGTGCGCTTAGTCAAGGCTATGGTCTTCCCAGTTGCAATGTATGGCTGTGAAAGTTGGACCATAAGGAAGGCCGAGCGTCAAAGAATTGAGGCTTTTGAACTCTGGTGCTGGAGAAGACTCTTGCGAGTCCCTTGGACTGCAAGGCGAACAAACCGGTCAGTCCTAGAGGAGATCAGCCCTGACTGCTCTTTAGAAGGCCAGATCCTGAAGATGAAACTCAAATACTTTGGCCACCTCATGAGAAGGAAGGACTCCCTGGAGAAGAGCCTAATGCTGGGAGCGATAGAGGGCAAAAGAAGAAGGGGACGACAGACAATGAGGTGGCTGGATGGAGTCACTGAAGCAGTAGGTGCAAACTTAAATGGACTCCGGGGAATGGTAGAGGACAGGAAGGCCTGGAGGATCATTGTCCATGGGGTTGCAATGTGTTGGACACGACTTTGCACATAACAACAACAACAACAATGATGCTAATATTCCCATTGTTCTTTTTATCGAGCGACACTCCAAGGATACCATCATTAACAAAGCTGGCCTTAATTTAATGGAATTTTGCATTGTGCATAATATAGTACTGTTAAATGGACTTTCCTCTGATGGGTCAGACACCACTTTGCAACTAACAACAACAACAAAAATAAATAACCTTTGCCAAGTCATTGCTTATAATAGGGAGGATGTAGAAGGAGACCCAAAACTGGTAGGGGGGCATGTGGTGCTCTGATTTTCTGGGAAAATGGTCTCAGTCATATGCTTGGCAGAAGACTCTGTCTTGCAGGCCCTGTGGAATTTTGCTAGCTCCTTCAGGGCCCTGATGTTCTCCAGGAGCTCATTCCACCAGGTGGAGACCATGGCCAGTCACCCATCTTTGGGGATGGGGATAACCAATCGGTTAGGCTAGCTGACCACAATGTTCTTTGGGGGACATAGACAGGCAGTCCCCTAGACACACAGGTCCCAGATCCAAAATGGCCTTAAAGGTTAGCACTAAAACTTTAAACAGAATTTGGAACTCCACTGGGATCCAAAGTGTGTCCTCCATTATGTCCTAGTGAGGACTCATGCAGTCACATTTTGGACATTGTAATTTTCAAATTAGGGCCAAAGGCAGGCTCGCATAGAACAGGTTACAATAATTTAATGTAGAGGATTAAATTCACATGGATCACTGCCTCTAGTTGCTCTAGAACCAGGTCAGGGGCTAGTAGATTAACTTTGTGGAGATGGGAAAATGCCAGCTTTGCTACTTTCATGACTTGGGCCTCCAAGGACAAGGAGGCATCAAAAGTCATGCCCAAATTCCTGACCATATGTGTTGTTGTTAGTTGCACTCCATCCAGGTATGAAATACACACTTTCTGATCTGGACCTTTCTTCCCTAGCCTCAGGACCTCTGTCTTTGAAGGATTCAGCTTCATATGACTACCCTTAAGCTACCCAAACATGGCCTCAAAATATCTGCCAATGAGTCAGGAGGGGCATCTGGTTGGTTGTCTATCAATCAGAGCTGGATGTCATTTGCATATTGGCGACACCCAAGTCCATAACTCTGGATCAGCTGTGCAAGAGGGTGCATAATGATGTTAAGTAATGTCTGGGGGAGAGCTTCTCCCTGTGGAACTCCACAGGGTATGGAGAAAAGAGGTAACCCACTGATGAGCTATCCCCCATATCCCCATGTCGATGAGCTTGGAGCAACAGCTCATGGTCTACCATATCAAACAGTGCTGTAAGATCTAATAATACAGGCAGTGCTGACCCACCTTGGTCCAACTGTCCCTGGAGATCATCCATCAGGAAGACAAGAGCCATCTTCACCCCATGGGCAAGACAGAAACTGGATTGGAATGGGTCAAAGAACAATGCTTCCTCAATAAATGCTAGCAATGTTTCTGTGGCTGCTTGCTCAACCACCTTCCCCCAGAAACATGTGATGTGATACAGGGAGGCAGCTAGCTGGGTCATATGGGTATAGTGATTGTTTCTTCAATACAAGGTGAACCACCACCTCCTTTAGTCTCCCTGGGAAGGTTCTTGTAATAAGGGACCAGTTTATTTTCTCCTGGAATGGTATTCCCACCCTCTTATTGCTCATTTTATGGGCAGGGGTCTACCAGACAAGTGGTAGGCCTCATTGAATCTAGCAGCCTATCCACCTTGTTCTGCAGAAGTGGCCTGGAATGGTCAAAAGTTCCCTCTGAAGGTGACCAAGGGGCCTGTAGCTCATTAATTGTATCAACAGGGGAAAGTTGCAACAGAGCTGTATATCTGCAAAATAGCTAGCAAAGTGCTCACAGCTTGTGTCCAATTTAATACCACTTGGACCTGCCATACATATGCGTGCAGAGTTAGGGCTTCCATCGATCAGGGCTCGAGTCCACTTAGCTTTGTTAAAGTTTTGGGCAAAACATAGGAAAAACACTACCAATTCAATATTCAAGCAATGTTTGGAACTAACCTTGAATCCTGATCCTTTCCAACTTGCCAGTTATGATAAAATACAATCGCGGTATTCCATCCCAGATGATTTATTAAGAGCACAAGTTAATGGGTCTAATCTGAGAGACTGGATCTTTAATACTGATGCCATACTGGATAGACAAACAATAATAAAATCTAACTTTTCTCCTTTGTTTAAACTATTCAAAACAGTCCATCTCAGATCAGACTATTTAGTAACCATTTCTGTACAAAAACTTCGAATGGCGTTTGCTCATTTACGCTTTCAAGTTATGCCATCAGCCCTACTCTCAGGCCGTTTTTCTGGTGTACCTTTTGCCCTTCGCCTGTGTATTTGTGGAGAACCTGCTGTTGAAGACCTTTATCATTATGTTTTGGATTGCCCACTATACTTGGAGCCAAGAACCAAATATATTGAGAGAGATGTTTGAGTGGCCAGAACTTCCCTATGAATTTGGACAAAATAGTCTTTTTATTATCGGATACCAACCCCCTAATTAGTTATAATGTTTCCCTATTTGCATTAGCCACAAGGAAAATTCTAGCCAAACTTATGCCACCAGAGAGCTAGAAACCTGAATTCTTATTGTCTTTTATTATCTATGGACTACCACATGTATTGTTCTAATTCTTTTACTGTTTTTATACCAACTGATATGATATTGATTGCATTGTAATGGCGTATGGCTGGAAACAATGAAGTCTTATGTATGTATGTACCACTTGGTTGCCCTTCTTTCAGGGCTGTGAGTGTTCGAATAACCTTAGATAATTGGGTGTGATGGAAGTAGCATAGAATTCTCTCTTTAGCACACTTGCCGCCATCTCATAGGCTTTCATGCAAGTCCTAGAAGATATTCTTAATACCTCTTTGTGAGTTTTCCTCCAAACTTGCTCTAACCATCTCACCTCCTGTTTCCTTTGGCACAGCTCATCTGTGTTCCAGGATCACTCCCCGACGTCCTCTGAACTCCCATCCCAAATGGGCTCCCTGGTATACGAGGGAGCTCTGTGAGAAGAAACAGGAGCTGAGGTGACTAGAGCGAGTCCGGAGCATCGAGAATATCTTATAGAAAGCAGATGAAAGTCTAAGAGATGGCTGAGAAGTCAATAAAGGGACAAATGTAAAGTTCTGCATTTAGGGAGGAAGCATGGATTAGCCCCACTGCCAAACAGGCACCAGTCTGGCTTTTTCTCCTCATGTGGAAAAGGTATGACGAAGACTTGTTTGAGCTTAAAGATGTCACTGGACTCAAAGTTTGTTCTCAAGACAGTGCAATGTTTTTCACAACGCAGTGTTTTTGCTATTGCTGTTTAGCATCTAGATTGCTCCTTGTTCAATTATCTTTCCTCTATTCAGTGCTAATAATTCATACTGATCCTGCACTGCCTCCCTCAGCTGTGCGATGTTCTGGACAGTATCCAACTTGATTGTGACCAACAACCGTGCCGTTTGTCATTGATCAATCCTAGCATAATTGCTTTCTCCACTGAGTTGGATCACATGATATGGTCAAAGTAAGTGAGCTGGAGTTTTGTGATTTTGCCTACCAATGAGATATCAGAGTTTATGTGCTATAGTGTTTTCCTGTCCATGGAGCCCACAGAAGCCTTATCGAATACCAGAGTTCAAATGAGTTGATTCTTCTCTTGTCCAATTTGAACTTTCACAGCCATAAGTGGCTACTGGAAATATGATAGATTGAACTAATCTCCATTTGGTAGTGGGGCTTATGGCTTCACCATGTTTCGTTCAAGCTCATCATTGCTGAGCAGCCCAGAGCAATTTGACATTTTATTTTCATGCTGCAAACCCCAATCACATTAATCCAAGAAAAATTAATTATTTAATGCATTCGATCTTTTCACCATCAAATATTATTGTGACATGTCTGTTTTTTGCAGTGGTCGTTATTTTTGTCTATTTTTGTTTAAGAAAAGGAGAGATTTCTTTCTTCCTTCATTGACCTTTGTAATCAGCTGTTCTAGGTCTTCCGTAGTTTCTGACAGGAGGGTCATGTCATCAGCATATCGAAGATTATTTATATTCCTTCCTCCAATCTTAATTCCAGTGTTTTATTCTTTGAGCTCAGTCGTTCTCCTAATGATTTCAGCATACAAGTTAAATAGGAAGGGGAAACGAATACAACCTTGGCACTCTCCTTTCTCTATTGTGAACCATTCCGTGTCACCAAATGGTGTACGTACAATGGCTTATTGGTTTGCATAGAGCAACTACATCGGTTTGATCAAATGCACTGGCACCCCAAATTTTTCAGGACTTCCCACAATTTGTTGAGATCCACACAATCAGTCAATACAGTAGATGTAGACATCTTTCTGATATTCCTTTGTCTTTTCCAAAATACAGTGCTATGTGATCACTGCCACACACCCCTTGAAAGCCAGCTTGAACATCTGGTAATTCTCTTTCAATGGTTGTGGCTTTGAAATGATAATGGTAATTGGAACTAGTTTTTTTAGTCACCCTTTTTTGATAGTGGATGAACACAGATCTTTTCCACTACTCTGGCCAATTATTAGTTTCCCACATTTTCTGTCACAAAGGTGTAATGGCCTTGACTGGTACACAGCAGTTCCAGAGATATGATGACAGTGCCTGGGGACTTGTTCTTTGGCAATTGACTCAAGGCCCCTTCAACCCTTTCCTCAAGAATGGCCAGTTCAAGTTCTAATTTAGTTTTTAGTTTTGAAGAGAGCAAACTTCTGTTCTGCATGCATGTAGTTCTTCTGTGTATTCCTGCCATCTGTTTTTGAGGCTCCCTTGGTAAGTCAGTTCCTTCCTTTGCTTACCTTTGATAATGCTTTTGTAAGCTCCAAATGGCATTCAGAACCTCTTTACTTGTGTGAAAGAATTTCTTGTGTGTCCCTTTTCTACATGCAGCTATTCTTGTAATCTCATCTGAGGGCCTTTCCCCCCTGGCTTCTTTGCAGTATGTGTTTAGCTACTGTTTCAACCACTGTTCATTTAATTTCCTGCCACAGTTCATCAAGTATCTTCTCTGTTGCTTACAATAGTTGAAATCGATTTTTCACCTCCACTGCATATGTGAGCAGAATATTATTTACATCAAACTTCCTTAACCATGATGTCCTTTTGATGTTGCTGAGTTTTGTTTGATTTATGATCAGTTTATGATCTGGAACACAGTATGTTTTGACCTCAAGGACTGAACTAGACCATCATCAGCTGCATAAGATATAGTTGATCTGATTCCTGTGTAGTCCATTTGGTGATGTCCAAGTGTATAGGCAATGTTTATGCTGCTTGAACCAAGTGCTCATGATGCAAAACTTTCATGACAGAATTGTGCCAGACGATCACCTGCATCATTCCTTTCTCCAAGTCCAAAGTTGTCAGTAATGACCCTCTCTGCTTGTGTGCCCACTTTTGCAATAAAGTCACCCATTATATCAATGACATTCTTCTTGGGTGCTTGTTTTAAAGTGTCTTGAATGGTGGTAGAGAAGTATTCAATTTCTGCCTCTGTTGCATCAGTTGTCAGAGTGTATACTTCGACAGCACTGATAATTATTGGCTTGGCACAGTTTTGAATTGTCATCTAAAATATGTTGTTTCAACTTCAAACCAATTTGCTCTGCTGGATAATCCCATACCTGAAAATCAAAAAGAGCATGAGAGAGAGGATTTGATTGTTTGGCTGCATGAAGGAGAAAAAGAAGTTAAATGTAGAGCTCCTGATATAAATGAACTTTCAACTAAATGAACACTCATAATGAACTGTAACACCTGACTGTTAAAACAGTGAATATGATATTTGAAAGAATAAAATGTACTGAGGTTAAGATTGATAAACTGTTTCATCTGTTCCCAAACTATCCTTGTATTAACTCAGGTGTTATTGGGAGTGCTGTATGTAAACAAATATCTAATACACTTAATACTGGTAAGAAAACTCTAAATATAAATAAAAGAGAAAATTAAAAGGTTACTATACAATTGCAGCCGGTGGAGGAGAGTTCAAGGTATTAAATTATAGTCCTGCATAGTGTGCCTTGTAGTATTCAGGTAAATAAATCAGATCATTTCTTGGAAGTCAAGGCTCAGGCTTTATATCATCTAAGTACCCTCTTTGGTGTTAGCATATCCTCACTTGATGTAACTCAAATAGAGCCTCTTTACAGTCTGAATGAAACACAAATAATTTTGCTCACATTTGATAGTTCCAGGATTCCTACATTACTGCTCCATAAGAAGACATTCCTACATACGAAGGGAATATTCCCAGTTCATGTTTTCAAAAACTTAATTTTAAATTTTTTATTGAGTAATAAAAAGACACATTTAGGAAATGGAAGGAGGGCTTATAACTAAGGATGGATATAAACAAATATTCACTGCTTGTAGGGAGACTGTTAGAAAAGCTAAATCTCAGTATGACCTTAGGCTAGCAAGAAATGTTAAACATAACAGAAAAGGGTTCTTTAGTTATGTTCAAAGTAAGAAAAATAATGACATAATAGGATCATTGTGGGGACAAGAAACTGAAATTGTAACAGATGGTGAAGAACAGACCAAATTGAAGAAGGATGTAGTCAAACTTGAGTGTGTCCAGAAGAAGACAACCAAGTTATTGAGGGGATTGGAGACCAAGATGTATGAGGAAGAGTTGAGGGAGCTTGGTTTGTTTAGCCTGGAGAGAAGGAGTAAGAGGTGATATGATAACCATCTTCAAATACTTGAAGTGCTGTCATAGAAAAACTTATTCTATCATTTGAGGAAAATCTCCAGGGGAGGACATGATTCCCCCAGACTTGTATAAATCCTTTCCAGACTGGTGGGTTCCAGTATTAGCCAAGATATTTACTCAAATAAATGATTCAGGCATTGTTCCACCCGATTGGAAAATGAGCATTGTGGTTCCTATTCACAAGACGGGGGACAAAACAGACCCAAAGAACTATCGCCCTATAAGCTTGCTGAATATAACTGCTAAACTCTATAGTAAACATCTGTTGCATAAATTAGAGGATTGGGAATCATCTAACTGTGTTATTCACCCCAATCAGGCAGGGTTTAGAAAAGGACAAAGCACTATTGAACACTGTCAGAGTCTTTTTCAACTTGCCACTTTAAGTATTAATGGCCCCACCAAAGCCCTTTTTGGAGCTTTTGTGGACTTGGCCACAGCATTTAATACAATCAAATGCTGGGAAATCAAAAGCATTTGATACAATCAAATGCTGGGAAATCAAAAGCATTTGATACAATCAAATGCTGGGAAAAGCTAACCAAAACAAATATTGATAAACGCCTGTTATTCCTCCTACAAGCACTACACACGGACATTCATGCAAAAGTCAGAGTTGGTATTTCTGGCTCAGTGACTGACCCAATTCCAATTCAGAGAGGAGTTAAACAGGGTTGTGTCCTGGCCCCCATGCTGTTTAATCTTTATTTGAATGATATTGTTTTGAGGTTAACTGGAGCAGAGTTTACTCCTCCCTCCTTTGGGCAGCAAAAAGTATCAATCTTATTATATGCGGATGATATGGTTTTAACTTCACGCACCTGCATTGGATTAAAGAGGTTGTTGGTCAAACTAGGAGATTATTGTAATGAGGAGGCTCTTAATATGAATTACAACAAGACCAAAGTCATGGTCTTTAGGAGAAGGCCAAAGAGATTTAAATGGAACATCCATAATATTCCCATTGAACAAAGCAGCTCATTCAAATACCTGGGAGTGACCTTCACTGAGACACTGAGTTGGAACAACCATGTAGCCTTGATTAAGGCCTCCACTCTTAAAATAATTGGGGCCATACTAAGATTCTATGCATCTAAGGGAGGATTTCTTATTGATCCAGCAATAGAGAAGATGGAAAAGTGTTGATTTCCATTGCCCCAGAAGATCGGACCAGAACCAATGGGTTGAAATTAATTCAAAAGACAGACAGACAGTATGTTTATTCGGTCAATTGACCCTTATAAATAATACATCTATAGAAACTGCAATCAATTACAAAAGTTAATCAATACAAGAGTATTGCTATATAAAATATTAAGATAATAAAACAATGTTAAAAACAATGCATTGTTGGAAACAAATAATATGTTATTGTAGGTAGGGGGAATTCAAAAGAATTTTCGGCCAAACATCCTGAAGAAGTTCCTGACAGGGCTGTTCCTCAGTGGAACAAGCTTCCTTGGGAGGTGGTGGGTTCTCATTCTTTCGGAGTTTTAAAGCGGAGAGCCATCTGACAGAAATACTGATCCTGTGAACTTAGGCAGACTGTGAAGTGGGAGGCAGATGGAATTGTGTCAGTGCTTGGCTTTTATGGCCCATTCATGCATGCCCAGAGAAATGCTGATCGCCACTTTGGAAGTGAATTACTGCAGGTGGACATTTATCTCTCCAGTGTTGTAATATAAATCTTTTTGCTACGTTCATTCGTTCATTCGTTCATTCGTTTGTTCAATTGTCCGTCCGTCTGTTTGTTCGCTCATTCGATTTCTAGGCTGCCCTGCACCAAAAAGGCCTGTGGGTGGCTTATAACAAAGAATAATACTCTAATACAATAAAACAGTTAATTTCCAGGAGATGTGCAATTAGTTTAAAAACACATAAGCATGTCAAGGATCAATGGGTATTTTAATACCAAATTAATATAAGTAATAACTTCGTCCTCAAAAGACCAAATAACTGGACACAACCAAAGCATAGGTTTAATAGATGTGTCCTGTTAGCTGAAAAGCCAGCAATTAGACAGTTTAATTAGTCCTTCAGATTCAGAGTACCTTTATTGGCTTAGACCTTTAATAAAAAGTCATTATGGTATCCACAGGTATCCTAAACATAATTTTTATGGGTGAATATGTATGCTACCTGTTTTCTAGACCTAAATCCACCAAGCCTCCTAGTTTCTCTTAAGAAAATTGCACAAGCTTCCAGTTGGTCTTGCAGAAGTTTACTTGTTTTTGGTACAGAATTTCCATTGCCCAAGTAGAGATCTCCTAGAATTATAGCTGATCTCTAGATAACAGAAATAAATTTCCATGGAGAAAATGGCTGCTTTACAGGCTAGACTTTATGGATGAAGTATGGCGACAAGGATATATTGAGTTACTGTGATTGTTATGCTGTAAATAATAATGATGGGGAATGACCAACATGACTGGACAAAAGCCAAACAGGTAAGGTAAGAAGATATGGACCTGTTCACCAGCTTTTTCACTGAAACCCTGTTCTGTTTACCATCCCTTTTGAGGGGAGGTAAGTGGCTCCCAAACAGCCTTCTCTGTAGTGGTCCATCGGTCATGGAATTTGCTCCCCATTTTCTCCATTTGCCTGGCTGATAATTCTTTTTGCTACATGTGTGGGTTGTTTTGAAATAGAATTTATTCTCTTTTCTTTTATTTGCTTCTTGAGTAAATCATGGGCCATATTTCTGGAGTGATCTATTACTATTTTAGAGGCATTAAATATTTTGATAAGATGTTTTATATCTTGAATTGTATTTTGCAGCTGTTGGCTGCTCCTGAAGTCAGAAGGAAGACACCACCACAATAACCTAAAATCTGAGCTCCTTCCTTCCTTCCTTCCTTCCTTCCTTCCTTCCTTCCTTCCTTCCTTCCTTCCTTCCTTCCTTCCTTCCTTCCTTCCTTCCTTCCTTCCTTCCTTCCTTCCTTCCTTCCTGTGAACTGGTGAATTTCACCACTCCATCAACCAAGGGGAGCAGGTGCATTTCAAACTTAAAACTGAATTCACAACAAGGCTCCTAGCTCCTGCTTCCTCACAGCATGGGTACAATGATCAGGAAGCCAATGAAGGATCAGCTACTGTGGCACCATCAAGGCAAGAAGCAAAAACTGATCCTCTGTACCCAGTCTCGATCCAACACTTGTACCCCAATGAGATACAGCATCCCTTCCAAGGAGGCATGCTTTCCAGGGCCCACTGTCTCTGTACTCTACTGGTAGGTTCAGCAAACGACTTTTACAATGCCGCTTCTCTGGCTGTTAGAGGGACAAAAAATCTGGATATTTAGATCCAATGATATCTAATAGGAAGCCATCAATCTTTTATAGTCAGAGAATACATAAATTATAAACAAATATGTCCTTTGGTCTAGTCGAACAGCATAATGATCAAAGGCACACAATAGAAATGTATTTGCTCCTACAGTCCGCTTTATTCCCCAGGCTCTGAGTCTGCGGTGATGGACAGGCAGCGAGCTGTCAGTTTTTGTTCCATCTGTCTCAGTACACGTCCCTCCTGTTGTTTTAAGTAATCAATATGGGGGCTGAAATCACCTACCGCTACCTCTGTTACCTCCTATTTTGTCCACTCATAAATTATGAATCCCTGCACAACATCAAGTCTACAATTTCGATTGCATTTGCTAATCATTGATCAATAATTCAAGAGCCTCTTCTTCTTCAAGAGTCCCTGGTTTCCTGGAACATATGGCAGAAGGCTGACACTGTTCACAAGACTATTCCTTTTCACAGAGAGAACCGGCTTTTTAGAAAGTTGTTTAAAGTTTCTTTTTGGCTTCCTTTCTCCATTCCTTTTTCATTTATGAATCAGACTTTAAAAACAAAACACCACTCTTCCCTGTAATGAATACACAACCAGAGAATCTACAGAGAAACATTCTGGTGTGCATAATTCACAATTGTCCAGTGAGGACAGATATAGCATTTAGTAACACAGCTTATCTGATGTTTTCCTGGGATGCTATTTGGATGGCAATATTGTTCATTTGAGCCTTTTTCATAGCTTGCTTAGCTGTTATCTTTATATGTTATCCTTTTCCATTCTTTTGTCCACTAAAAGCTCTGAGACTCAATGCCTTGAGCAGCGTCACAATCTGAAACTTCATTTACAATCTCTTATTTATTTCTCAAAAAACAAAAGGAATAAAATGTTTTGCAACATCCAGGGTGACATTAGGATTTTGATCTGAGAACAGGAAAGGAACCACCCTGCTAGAACTGAAATCATTGAAATTCAGCACCGATGGCAGAATAAAATGGCATCATGGATGAGAATGTGGGAGGCATTCCAATAAAATATGAGAGATTGGGTCTGTTTTACCTGGGGAGCAAGAGCAAATGCTATCAGGGTGGGGAAGGTCCAAAAAGTGGCCTCTCATAACCACCACTGAATGGGCTTTCCTTCTAGAAAGGCCTGCATGGACCAGGTGAGGTCAAACGATAAGCACAGAAGGGAAGAGAATCAGGGAATGTATTCAAAAAAAACTGTGAAGAACAAATTCATTGAGCACAAAGAATCAAACTATTGTAATCAATCTGCCTGATCAGTTTTGTAATTGTACTTGTCAACTGCTGACAATTTCTTGTGAGTGATTCTAAGCCATGATGATTTATAAGCGTCCACCTTCAACAAGGCCATATAATTGTGGACTCAGGAACGCAACTTTAAGTACAGATGAAATGCAAGTATCCAAAACCTCGCCTCCAAGGATGGCTGACCAAATTCAGTGCACAAAGCACAACAGCAGGACAATGTGGGACATTTAGCTGCTTTCTAAGGAAGCAAAGGAAGTCAATGGATTCCATGACCCTATTAATTCTTATTGCCACCCCATATAAAATGATAGGGATAACCTTGGGACTGAATGACCTGATATCTCCTTCCTTGTGTTTGAAAGAAACTTGAAATACCTCCATGCAGGGTTTGCTTTTGTTCTTCACAGCTTTTTGATGTGGAACCCAGGTTAGATGAGATGCAAATAAGATTCTAAGATAAAACTCTTTACCTTCTTGTAATCACTCCAACACTCCCAAGGGCCAACAGTATGTTTTACGAGTCCTTTTTTCTTTTCTTTTTTTAGTGAAGACTTTTTGCACCTTGGTCTTCTGACAGCGTCAAATCTTCTTTGCAAGAGCAGTTAGAAAAAGGCTTCCAGGATCAGCCTAACCAGTGTACATGTGGAATAACAGGACTGCATCATCTGCAAACCAAAGAACAGGAATCCTGTGGGGCACTACGGCAGAACACAAAAACAATAGAGTTTTTTCTGTTTGGGATTTGTGCATGTATTGGGTTTATTGATGTGCATTTTTAAATGATGTGTGTGTGTCGTTATAATGACAAGGGTGCATGCGTTTTAAAGTTCTGTCACACAACTTGATGAAGAGTGCTTGCTAGATTTGCAGTTTGCACAATGTCTTGGATCCATTTGGTGTGTTCTAAGGAAAGGTATTACAGATTCTCATTCTCAGACAATGATTAGGAACATTCATTTATTCTCTGGAGAAGACTGACAATCCCAAGCAAAGGTTGGCTGTGCTGTAACACGTACGCACACATTCCTCACATTTTAGGCACACATTGGTGAACCTACAAATCACATTTCAAAGTTGGTCAGTTTTTCCTCAGCAGTTTTCCACTTTGTTTGGAAGATCTGGAATTGCTAATATTTGTATGTAGAATCAGCATTTACTAAGCATCAGGCATTCACTGGAAGAGTTTACACAAGTGTATATATGCACACATAGATATACACAAATGTTTATTCCATAAAAAAAGGAAAGTTTAGAATGAAGTCTGGAAGAATGAGTGGGAAATCATTATGACAAGACAAGAGCCCAACCAACTGGAGGGAGGATTGTTTCTGTGCCTAAGATGCTTTTATTAGCTCTTGTGCTGCCATAGGATGATCATGAATAATAAATGCCATTATGCAGGAGGCTTCTGATTTCATCTCCACAGAGTCCTCTTAAACAGGCCGATTGTGCAAATGTTAACGCATTAGCATACCTTTGCTTGGTTTGCAGGCTTCATGATTATTTAGCAAAGTAACTAAAACAGTCCTGGATGAAACCACAAACACACACAAAAAACCCTTTCTCAAATATCTTTTTGTTGTTTGGAATTCACATGGGAAAAGACAAGAGAAGAGTAACTCATAAATAAGATTTGTGCAAGGTAATGCTACTGCTACTGCTACAACTAGTAGTGGATCCTGCTGGAGTTGAACAACTGGAATTCCCTTTTATCTACCCATATTTATTAATCACTGTTATGTATTTATACTATTTTTACTTTCCTGTAGCAATGAATGGTCCTTGGTCTCAGAAGCTAAGCAGGACAGACCCTGGCTAGTACTTGAATGGGAGATCTCCCAGAATACGAGGGTTGTGACACAGATACCGTTTCTGCACTAGCGGAGCCAGTCTGGGCAGCATGCCCCGCTGCTTCCTGTGTCTTCACAGGGGATCTCTCTCTGTGGCATACACCGTCCACCCTGCGGCATATAAGAACCAATCTTAGGGCTCTCTCAGCCTCCCCTCCCTCTCAGGGTGTCTGTTGTGGGGAGTGGGAAGGGAAAGAGATGGAAGCCACATTGAGACTCCTTCACACAGTGAAAAGCAGGCCATAAAACACAACTCTTCTTCTCTCTAGTGTATTTTAGAAAAGTATCTCTTTCTTTCAATAAATTAAAGGCACTTTAGAAGATCATTTTCATCAAACAGTTATGAATACTTGAAAATGATGCATTGCTTTTTTAAAATGGAAAGTGCTTTTAGAACTAATTGACCTATCCTTCTTTAATAAGGATTTGTACTGCTGTTTATTTTGTTAATTAATTAATTAAAGAGCTTGCTATTCCACATCATCAATGTTGCTTACAATTAAATTGTAATGTTATTAAATTGTTCCCTTGGACGAAGGTTTTAAAAGACATCCTGAATATAAACGTTAGAGCAGCCATGCTCAGTAGGTTGGGCTCCGTTGCTGGCATTCTCACGGTGCAGGTGCCAGGAAATCCTGATAGGGGAAGCATCTTTGTAATGAATTAAATATTGAGTCTATGCATGGCTTTTTAAATTTACACCTTTTAAAATGTGTTTCATCCTTATACATACAAAGAGCACGCCAGGGTTCATGTCTGACCCTTGGGGTGATGCCCTCTAGCGTTTTCATGGCAGACTCAATACGGGGTGGTTTGCCAGTGCCTTCCCCAGTCATTACCGTTTACCCCCCCCAGCAAGCTGGGTACTCATTTTACCGACCTCGGAAGGATGGAAGGCTGAGTCAACCTTGAGCCGGCTGCTGGGATCGAACTCCCAGCCTCATGGGCAGAGCTTTCAGACTGCATGTCTGCTGCCTTACCACTCTGCGCCACAAGAGGCTCTTATACAAAATAAGAGGACCCCTAATCGGGAAGGGGATTATCAGTCTAATTCTTTTAATCCAAAGAAATGGCTGACAATGGCCATAATTGTTTTACCTGACAATGGAAATCTGCATTGTAACAACCAATACTAGGGGCCATTCCACATGACTTTAATGTAGCAGAAGGCGTGCAAATTTTAAACGCTACTAATTTGCAGTTCCGCAAGACGTCGCACACAATCTGCCACACTCCTGAAACAGTCGTGCAAAAAGCAATTCGTTGTAGCGCTTAAAGGGAAATCGGGAAAAGTGGATTCACCCTCCGAAAAGCGCTATACTCTTGCAAACAATATGCAACAGTAGCAAAAAAGACCTGTGCGTTCCCATTGTTGTGGTTCCAACAAAGTCCCTCCCCCTGGCTCTCTCCTCCGAACTTCCAGTGAAGCAATCGCCTTTTTTTTTTTCTCGGAGCGAGCCGAAAGCAACGAACGAGCGAGCCTTCATTCACCCAGCAAGGCTTCTCCAGCTACAGTCCCTCCACAGAAGTGCTTTAAAGCTCCCCTAAGTCACCAAGCACAACACAGCCCCGTTTGCCAGTTCCCTTTATTTTCGGCCGAAAATCGTGCCCGTACGGGGGGGGGGGGATTTTTTTTCACTCGGGGGAGCATGGTAACGATGACTCGCCAGCTCACACGCCAGCTAGATGGGTCTCTCCGTTAGGAGGAATCAAGGCATATTCGTTGTAACATGTGTTTTTCTTTTTTTTTTTAAACCCTGTTCTTAAAGGGAAAGGGGCTTTTTGGGAGCATGATAACAAACACCCATTGGCTGTTCGTTTGATTGACGGCCAGGGGTGGGACAAAGCACAGAAAAAATCGCTTCCTTTCTAGCGATTTTTGCGAGACCGTAAACCTGTGGGAAATGATTGAAACGCTACTGGATTCCACTACAAAGGCAGGTATGCGTAACTGCGAGTTTCCGCTTTGTGGGACCAATTGGCAACATTGGTCCTTGTGCGGAAAGGCCCTAGAAACAGCCCTTATGCTGGACAAAGGAAGAGAATGAAAGGGGCATGATGTTTCAATGGTCAGAAGAAATCAAGAATTCTGACTGCTGACAGACATGTTGGATGGGTGCTCATGATTTCCCTTCCACAAGTTCTTCCAGTAGGAAGATTCACTTAAAAGAAAGAAGTTCTTGGACCCCAACTGTAATCTGGAAAATAATGTTTTGGAAATGTTGCTTCCAAATGCAAACAACCACAAATATCCAAAGAGATTGTTATTTATATGAAGACATCTTTTATTATGAATTTTGACACTGGCAAGCTGATGGAGCTGTCGCAGAAAGCTGCTCTGAGCAAGCAAAGGCAATCTGTGAGTGGAAATATGCTTCTCTTTGGGATCTCCCATACAAGAAGTGTGGCAGGAAGAAGGCATGACGGGGTCAAGAGGGTAGTAAGTCCAGTCATTTCTAGAGAAACCTTAAGACTGGCAAGTGAGTTTCTGGTCCAATGCCACTCCCATTCTAATTTTGCATCTAGTAGCCCAGGACACATGACTCTAGTGCAGCATTCAAAGACATTGCTATTCTAAACAGTTCTAAGTCCACTGTTTAGGATCTCATGGCAAGAGCAGTATAAGGCTATAGCAAATGGGGTTTCAACCTTTTTGAGCCTGTGGGCACCTTTGAAATTCTGACACAAAATGTTTGACAGAAATACAAAATGGCTGCCACACAAGGCAGAGCCAGCCACAAAATGTCAGGGAATGAGGCCATGCAAGCTCTGTTTGAACAGGATGGCTTTTAAAATGAATGTTTCATTCTCTTTACACATTTTTCTCTTTACACAAAAGTTATCTTCAGTCACATAGTGAAGAAGTGCTCTGGTGGCAGCTGTGGCCAATTTATTATTATTATTATTTTTAAAGCACAGATCTCCAATGGCCAGCCAAAATTCTTGATAGGCAAAAGCCCCACCAGGCACCATCCATTTTCTAAAAACATTTGCAGGCATTGGAAAGGATGTCAGAAGCCACTACGGTGCCCAAAAGCATCACATTTGGGACTCCCCGCTAGTAAAGTAAAAGAAACACAGAGCATTTTAGCCACAGTCGTGTTGTTGGGTCGCCTGCAGCAGAAACTTCCATTCCCTCCTTTCTGTAACTGTATCGCTCAATTCTTAGATATTCACAGCAGCATGAGATTTCAGAAGTAAATAAATTAGTCCTGTCTTCAGTTAGAACCGGGTGTCAATGGCTCTTACTCACTTTTAGATCAAATTTGGAATGAAAGCTAGCAAGTTTAAGGCGTTCAGCAGTGGAGCTGGAGGTGAAAGGGATCTCATGCAGATTGACCATGGTTGCACTCTGAGGACTCCAAATGGAAATCAGGTGTGCCCTGTAACTTTCAAAGGACAAACAGGAAGGAAAGAGGTTTTCATAGGTGTGTCAATATAATGTTTAATCTCTGATGAACAAACAACTTGAAACCATCTAAATAGGAATTTTTCAGTCAATTGTGAGAAGGCAAATCGATCACAGAGCAGAAGACCAAAGGTTTTCAAAGGAAACAAGCAACCTTAAGGTTAGAAAGAGTTCAAATTCAATTTTGTTTTCTGGAAACACTGGGATAAATTCCCTTGAGGGTTCATAAAAGATCCTAATTATAATTAACTGAAGGTCAACAGGACGTCTTCAGGCACAGATGTGGATTTCAGTCTTTGTTCTGTGAAAACCAGACTGCCTTGGAAAGTTAGTTTCTGTAGATAAGTAAACTTTCCTGAACAATAACTTGCCCATCACTAGCATCCTTTCCCAAAAGATGTGCAGATTCATGCTTGATGGGATCTGGGCTCATTCTCAGTTCACGCAAAGGGCTGAAGGTTCCATGGGAACTGTCAAACACCCTTCCCCCACCACATCCATGTCTGAACTCACGGGAGTAGAGCAGTGCATGCCCATTGCCCATGTCTGTGAGATTTGTTGGGCCCCTGGAAGGTGTTGTGTCTGGTGCTGGAGTCCTCAGCCTTTCACCAGGGACTCCATGTTTTCCATAAATGCATTAAAAAGAGAATTATCAGTCATCGAAGATGTTATAAAAATGATCCTGTATTAAATAACATTCAACAGGATGAGGTGATATCCATAAAACAGTCCAAAGGTTAGAAGAAGACCAAAAAACAACTTTAAAAGATGGAAACAAATGCGTTGACCAAGGCAAGTGGGCTTCAGATGAGCATTCAAGGGGGACATCATTTCAAAAACCTGATCCTGAGCCTGTGACATTTGTGGCAGGTAGAAGCCCTGGGGGAAATGGTTTTATATGAACAGAATTTCCTCGCAAGGCCCATTTCCGGAGATGTGCTCCAAAAGGGGGAGGGTAGATCCTAGTAACAGAGAGGGCATATTCATAGAACCATAGAATCATAGAATCATAGAGTTGGAAGGGACCATACAGGCCATCTAGTCCAACCCCCTGCTCAACGCAGGATCAGCCCAAAGCATCCTAAAGTAAACAAACAACTTGAAACCATCTAAATAGGGATTTTTCAGTCAATTGTGAGAAGGCAAATCCACAGAGCAGAAGACCAAAAGTTTTCAAAGGAAACAAGCAACCTTAAGGTTAGAAAGAGTTATCAGCATTCCATCTCCAATACTAGTTCAGTATTCAGACTCATTATCCCCTACACACTTCTAACATTATTTTGGTCCATTATTCCCCATAGGGAATGTGTCCTGGGGTCTGGAGTGGCTGCTTTTTGAGCACATGATACCAAAAATGCCAGGAAGTTAGTGCTGCCTGTCCACTAAAGGCTACCCAAGTCCAATCCGATAGGCTCATGAACAAGGTGCTCCCAGCCACTCCCCGTTGTTTCCTATCCATGCTTTTGACAGGGCAAAGAACAGCCATACATATAAGAGCAAGCAAACACTGTCTCAAAGATGTCCAATGCAAACAGAACTAACAAGCCCAACAGAATCAACATATAACCAGAGAATTACAGCAGAACTGTGGGTCAATGTGGCAAGCCCAACCCATCCAATGTCAAGCTAGGGAATCCAACTCACTGAGTCAAGAGAAGGGAGTCCAGACCTACAGAATGAATGTGAAGCCACATGTCTAACAGAATTCATGGTCAATGTAGCAGAGCAAGCCCAATAGAACCGAGGTCAAACCAGAGAATCTCAGCAGAACTATCCTGGCAAGCTCCCCCTAAAGTATGATCCCATTTGCCTATGCAAGTTGTCCCCTCCCCTATTCTTGCCCAGAAAACCTAAAAATGAAGAAAAGACAAACA
Source organism: Paroedura picta (assembly GCF_049243985.1). NCBI lineage: Eukaryota > Metazoa > Chordata > Lepidosauria > Squamata > Gekkonidae > Paroedura > Paroedura picta. Next base: position 2,992,764 of record NC_135382.1, read on the forward strand.
AAAACACCCAAGTTTTAAAACTCCAGCCCAGATATTCCCTAATATTTCCAGGAATACTCAGGATTTAGATACTGGTCTTGCAAGATCCCCAAATATCAATCTGGACCCCAAATATTACCTAAAGCTGCTTTATACTGAATCAGACCATTTTTCTATCACATTAAGCATTGTGTTTTTTCAGCCAGAGTTTTTTCATATCGCCTGTTTGGTGAGCCAGCTTGGTGCAGTGGTTAGGAGTGCGGACTTCTTCTTTTTTTTTTTTAATCAATTTTTTAATTGTTATTTGTTCTTATAAAAAGCATTTACAGAAAAATAAAAAACAAAAAAAACAAAAAAGCGACCAGCTGATAAGTATCATCAATACACGTATATCATACTTAATGTAGTCTAATATTATCTCAAGAGATATATAGTCAGTTCCCATTACATATTGGTCCTAATCTAACAGTTACTGCTGTCTTTCTTAAGAAAGTCCAAATAATCACTCCACTGCTCATCATATTCTTCTGGAGATCTCTTCTTAACCATGTTAGTGAGTCTTGCCATTTTTGCTAAGTCCGCTAATTTATCAAGCCATGTAGAAATAGTTGGAGTCTCAGTCGCCTTCCAGTGCTTCGCCCACACCAACCATGCCGCCGTAGTTGCATGGAAGAAGAGGATTCTAGAGGAAGTTGGTAAAGCACTTGGGTGGAAGCTTAGCAACATAGATTCAGGCTTCATTGGGTAAGGAGTGCGGACTTCTAATCTGGCAAGCCGGGTTTGATTCCCCGCTCCCCCCCCCCCATGCAGCCGGCTGGGTGACCTTGGGCTCGCCATGGCAGTGGATGCCAAAGCTTACTCTCATGCTGCTGGAGAATGCTGTTTGGCTGTGGTTTCCAAAGCATGGTTGGGAACACACCTGTCTGCTTTGCCAAAGTGGATACAAAGGAATCCCTGGTGCAGAATATGTCTCTTTTATATATTTCAACCTGAAGAACACCATCCTTAACAAGGTGCTCACACCTTCATTTGGATATACCTCCAGGAGATATTCATGTCCTCAATGCTGCTCTTTAAAAACTTCCCTTTATGCTCGGCCTCAATAAGCTTTTGTCCCCTGTTTTCGGCCTGAGGGAAAAACCAATTCCAGGATGTTATATAAACCTTCCGTTCTCTCTGAAAAGAAAAGGTTACATACAACAATGTCACAAAAGCGTAGGGAGGAGGAAAGGCCCGTAACTTAAAACTGCCCTTGTTAGATTATTCAAATGAAAGAGCTTCTAACAGTTTAGTTAGGAATTAAGTTAATTGAGTTTGGTGTAAGGGTGGTGTTCTTCCTGCTGGAAGGCTTCCCGTATTTTCTTCTGCAGAAGTATTGGCTGGTCCCCCACGACACCCTGTTAGCGCAGACTTTAATTAGTCCTGGCATTCGCCTCATAATGATAAATGCTGAGATGATGAATGGAAATGCAAATGAGTGTGAAGTGGTTCAGCCATCAGAGGTGCATATCATTAATACTTTCCTACTGTTAAATCGATCAATGTCATCCCCAGCTCCCTCTGTTCAGCGGGTGCAGATGGCCACCTGCCAGAACGCCTTCCATTATACTGGCAAGGCAAACTTTGCAGGTTTCCCCCTTCCATATGCTTTTTATTCCTTGTTTCATGATCCTTTTTGGCAGCTCAAATTCCAATCTAGTTCCAGCTGAGATGCTAACTGTTTTGGTCAATAAGGAAACTGCTAATCTGGAGCAAAACAAACACCAAGTGAAAGTGGTCTCCAATAACAGCGGGTTTCCAGCATCATTTTAACTCGCATAAATGTGTATTAAAAATATGGTTTCCAGGAAAACATGCATTCAAATCTCCCCCTCCCTATTTCACATTTATGATGAGAAATGGGCCCAATGGACTCTTTGACCCTGTTCTAAGTTCCTGGATGATCTGGAAGATTCCCATCCATAATCATAAGGTGATTTACAAATGGAAAGAGAGCGGTTTTTTGGACCCTGTTTGTCACTACCCCAAGGGAACTCCAAATGACTTGCAAACCTCTTTCCCTTCCTCTCCCCACAACAGGTCCTCTGTCAGGTGTGGGGCTGAGGGAGCTCTTAGACCACGGGGGCTGGGCCAAGGTCACCCAGCTGCTGCCTGCGGAGAAAGAGGGGGGAACCCACTGCAATTTTCAAGATTAGAGGCTCTCACTCCTAACCATGGCACCACAATACTGCAGGAGCAAGGCAGACTTATACAATTCATTTGTATACATAGGCAAGCTTGTTTTAAAAGATAATAATGCAATACCATGGAGGGTGAGAAAGAAGAATTGGCATTAACCAAAGACCAACCTGTGCCTGAGTGATCCTGGTTTATCTCCCCACCGCTCAGTTTGGTCAAATTTGAAGCCTTCCTTCAGGTTGAGGAAACTTCTGCTAAGATCAGCAGCTGGAGGATGAGCTACTTAAGTTGGAGCAAGGCTTGAAACTTGGCTCAGCAGAATACTGGGATGCAGACCCCTGTCACCATAGCAATACATCCATAAACTACATTTGTGCCAGTAGATATCGCAAAAATATTGTCAAGCCTCTGACTGATTTAATCATTAGGGGGATCGCAATCCAAGAAAAAGCCTACTAAATTGTGGTGCTGCTGGAAATCCGTAAGTCCCTCTGCATGAGGATTTGCGTGTCTTCCCCTAGAGTCGTCTTCCACCTTGAGCCAGAGACTTGTCTGTTTTGATGTGCCCTCATTAACTTTTACTGCCCCTTCCCTGGTTGTGTAATTTTCAAACATATTTATTTTCTTTATTTTCAATGCTGTGTGCATGTTTTCAATGTTTCGATGTTCCCAACCCTGGGAATCCTGTTTTAATAATAAACATGGGAAAATGCTACATGAAAGACTGATAATAATTTGAAACGTGGAGTCATTAAGTGGGGTGTTTAGGATGGACAAAAAGGACTTCTTCCCATTATAATAAACTTTAAAAAAACTCATTGTCATGACAAGCGGTGATGACTATTGATTCTTAAAAAGCACCCAGTGCCTTCCCAAAGGATGGGGTTGGAAGGCATTAACTTTTGTCTCTTATTGTAGTTTTATTATCGTAATAGATTTTATTGAATGTTTTTCTATTATTGTGAACTGCTCCAAGCCTATATGGGATGGGGTGATACAGAAAATAAATATCCGTTCTAAATATTCTATGGCAGTTTCTCCTCTAAGGCCTTTCTTGAGATGAATGGCTAACAGGGCCACTGAAAGAAGGGATCCAAGAAAAAGATCAAGGTGACAGATGTTCCCTTCTTCCTCTCTCCCCAGATGAGAATTATGAGCAGCATTTGAATTTCGAAGCTCTGAGGGCTCATTTCATATTGCAGTTCCTTCCATATTTATTTTAAAGGATTAAAAAAACCTTTTGTTGCAAGCTTTCCTGCCACAATGGCTTTATCAGGGAGAAGATCATGGGGCAAGCGAGTGGACAGGACCGGTCTCCAAAAGGACAGGGTTCCCACAGAGAAACACCCACCCATGCACTGCACCCCAAAGCGCCCAAAGTTCCCCTCCACACTAATGGTGGCAGCAGAGAAGCTGCAAGACCCTCCGTTTATCTATGCCTTTGGGAAGATGGGAGATGGGACTGGTGGTCATTGGAGGGTGGGTCAAACTGACACCTGTGCCAGGGGAAAGGTCATGAGGTTCATGCCTGGCAGGCTTTGGGTGTCACGTTGCTGCAGGCACCTGCCATGTCCAGCCTTGGGGTCATGGTGGCAGAGGGCCAGGCAAAACACAGCTGGCACACGTGTCACTGCGCCATCCTCCGTCTGCTGAGGCAGGTGACAGGGGTGTGGGATGGTTGGGGCAGGTGGTTCTCACCACCTGTGGGGACTTGACAAAGCCCCTCATGCCCGGTGACCAGGGCATGAGCTCTGGCTGCCGTATCCTACAAACACCATTGAAGGGGGATGCTGAAACCCTTTCCTCCTTTGCCATTTTTGGCTGGAACAAGCCACCCCAGAGCGACACTGAACATCACTGAGGACAAATCTTTCTTTGACAGGCACAAAGGCAGCTCAGGGGAACTCTCCACCCTCCCCAGTTCCATGCTCTTTCCCTGCTCCTTAAAGCCATTCTAGCTGGTAGATTTGCAAAACACATAGAAAACATTTCAAAAGAGACAGAGGATATCCTAATGTATTGCTGAGCTCCCTGACACAACTGTCAAATGGACAATGCATTGACAGGGAAGTCAGACTTCAGTCTTTGGCTGGGCAGCAGCCTTTCTTTGATGTTCCGCTTTCCAGCATCAGTCTTATGCTTGCCTCTGTCCACGTCAGTCTCACTTGTGCAACACAACAGGAACACTCCAAAGGTGCTTCAAACATCAGTACATTTTGACCATCCACCTCTCCATGTGGGGACCCTGAGAAGGATTCCCACCTTCTCCCTCCTTTTCTCTCTCTCTCTCTCTCTCTCTCTCTCTCGCACACACTCCCTCCCAATTTCTCAAGGAAGAAAGGATGCATTAAAATTCACCTATGTCAACCATGGTATAAGTATTATTATTATTTATTTATTTATTTATGGTCATTTAGACCAAAATTTTAGAAGCACTACTATGCAATAGCAGTTTGTAAAAGGGAATACATTAAAAGGTTAAAAATACATCAACAATAAAACTTAAAACTTCTCCACCATAAAAGCCAACATTTAGAAGCATTAACTGCCGTTGACTATCATGGTATAAGTAGTAGGCATGGAGAAACCCCAGAAGCATCATTCAAATTTATGGTCCCATCACTGTGGACCATTGGAGGGTGGGCAAACAGCAGGCAAGCCCATCCAGCAGATGCAAGGAAAAGACCATTCTTGGAGAAGCTGCTGGAGAAAATCCACATGTCATTCAAGTGTGCCTCCACTATAAATTCAAACAGGACTGTGCCCAAGACATCCAATGTGCCAGAAACACCTGGGGTGAGGAATAAGTGCTAAACAGGTCCAAAAGAACCACAGTTGCTGGTTCGTTAATACCTATTAATGCATCATAATTAGCAACATTCCATAATTCCACATCCCAACTGTGTTGAATTGACTTGATCCAACCTTGGAAGTTATATAGCTAAAATGTAAACAGCACTTTGGTATATACAGTGTGCTTTCTTCAGTTAAAAATTGACCTCTGGTAATATGAAAGAAAGACAATCAGTTCATCTAATAGGCACTTTATTTGCTAATCAAACCTCTCATTAACAATTAATTGGCCCAAAAGTTCACTGTCCATTATTTCTGTGTCAGTCAGACTCCGAGGGCTTCAGAGACTGAAACGGGATGAGCTGGTCAGGTTATAAATAATTTCCATGGACTACTCTCCTTACTTCAGGGCGTCTAAGCAGAGGTCAAGGCCCTGCTTATTAGAGCCAGAAAAATGGCAGCTTTGACAAGAAAAAAAAAGAAGGCATCATCCAGTTTTGGGACAATATTTTCGGATTTGTTTTTTTTTTTAAGCCACTGTTGCTTCTCTTAAAATTCTATTTCCTTTGCGAGATGTTAGCCTAAGACGTGGGCGTTCAAGAGGGCATCCTCCGCATTTCCCCTCCTGCCTTCATGGCCAGCCACAAGCTAGGAAACCAGCCACTCCCATTGGTCCCCCTCCCCTCCCAAGCCTGTGGGGTGGGTTCTTTTGGGGTTTCTGTGCCTGGGAGGGGCGGGGCCTACGCACCTGCTTCCGCTTTCAGCCACATCACGTCTCTCCCCCCCGCCCAGTTCTTCTCAAGTCTGCCTGTTAACATGGGCGATTATGTCACTTCTGGGGGGCGGGGCAGGGGGCGTGGCCAACTGACCACTTTTGCAGCCTCTCAAAACTTGCAAAATTATTTCAGGGTCAAGAGGCTGACAGAGGCTGGTCTAAGGAGACCAGATTAATGCCCGTAAATCTCTACTGATCTGTGCGGTCCTTGTGTTGACTGAAAGGGGAAACAGGTGGGGTTTCAGCTTCAGTTTCCAGAATCCAGAAACTTGAAAATCAGTTTTGTGCAACATCTACAGTGGTGACCCATCACATTATTCCCCGTTTTTATCCTGGCAACAACTCTGGGTCAGGCTGAGAGTCACTCAACAAGGGTGCCTGGCTGAGCAAAAATTTATACTTTGGTCTTCCAACTCCCAATTGATGCTTTTTCAGTTATTTCCACTAGACAAGTATTGGGTTGCCATCCCCCAGGTGGGGATGGAAATCTGGAGTTACAACATGGATTAGTTCTCCAGGAGGAAATGGCCGCTATGTGAGGAAGACTCGATGCCATTCTAGCTCTCTGAGGTGCTTTCCCCTCCCCAGGCTCCAGCTCCAAATCTCCAGATATTTCCCAGCTGGGAGGTGGCAACCATAATGAACAGATGACCAACCAGCAGAGCATGCTTCTTTATGATAAAGCATCAGAACCTCCTACGGAAATGTGGCAGCCAGAGCAACCATTGGACATCTGTAACCCACCACAAGTCAACTCCGGGAGTGGTGGGGAATAACAACAACAATAATAAACACTTGTAGCCTTCCTGGCCATTTTATGGAACTGACAAAGTTGTACAGTGCAGGTAGTATATGACTAGAGAGAAAGAAAATATTTCTAAAAATTCCCTTTTGATTTTGTAAGGTTGTTTGTCCAGCTGAGTTGCTACAGCTCTGTCCGAAGAGGCATACTGCCAGATCTGTGGTGGTGCTTCGTTCTAGAAACAGGTAACAGTTCCTGTTAAATTAGTTCAGAAATGTGGAAGAACCAGTTCAGGAGGTGAACTGCAAAGTTGTAACTTAATACTTATACTTTGCTATTAATCCATTAACTCGTTTCTACCTTGTGCCATTTGTTACCTTTTCAATCTGCAGGAGGATCAAGCATCAGGAACAAAAACCCCAGGCTTAAAAATTGATCTTGAGTTTTGTTTGATTGCCTTTTTTCTTCCTTAGCAGAAAGTCTGAGAAAGACACACAACAAGCTCACGCCAAGAGGTCGCTCCTTCTGCTGGGGGAAACATTTGCTCTTCTACATTTATTTTTTTCCTTCTGTGAAAAACAAAAAAGGAGGACCTGCTATCGACAAGAGCCTTTAGAAAGCCCAGAGGGGGTCCAAATGGTTTTCTGCCCTGGAGAATGCAGGCTCCTTTCTCTCTCTTGCATCTTGCTTTCCACCACAAGTCAAGGGTGCAATCAGTCCCCAAGATCAATTGAAAGCTTCTTTCCCTGTTCGATACAAGGGATTTCTGGATATTATTTATTTTTATTTTATTTATGACTCAACTTCTATCCCGCCACACCCATGAAACCAGATTGGGGCAGCTATAAACGTATGAGACCCTGCATTAAAACCCACCATAAAACCATAAAACCCCTTACATCTGAAAAACATAACCAATTCAAGACAGCAGCGGCCAACCCTCCCTCCCCAGCTCATGCAGAGAGATGACACCGGGGGGGGGGGGAGGGTTAAGGGGAGCCATGCTAATCAAATTTGCTCAAGGGGAGGAGCCCACATCTTTACCACCCTGGCCTCAACCAAAGACCTGGTAGAAGAGCTCCATTTTGCAGGTCCTGTGGAACTTTGAAGCTCCACTAGGACCCTCAGCTCACCCGAGAAAGCCCTGGCCCAGACTGAGGCCAGGGGAGCTTCCCCCAGACCCAGGGCCACCAATAAATTAGCTCCCTCAGAGCGAAGTGCTCTATGAGGGGCATAAGCAGGCAAGCGGTCCCTCAGATAAGTGGAGGCCTGACCACAGATGGCCTTAAAGATTAATACCAAAACCTTGAACCTGATCTGGGCAACAACCAGAAACCAATTCAGCTTCCTTAGCACCAGCAAGATATGGGCCCTCTAAGATGTATCTGTGAGGACCCTAGCAATGGCATTTCTCATCAGTTGCAATTTCTGGGTCAGGGTAAAGGGTAGACCCACAAAGAACAAGTTGCAGAAATGCAGTCTGGAGGTGACCGTTGTGGCCAAGTGTTCTGTGGACAGGTAGAGTGCTAGCAGCTGTGGCTGATGCAGGTGGAAGAATGCTGAGAAGGCTACTCCTGTGATCTGGGCCTCAATGGATAAGGAGGAGTCCAAGATCACTCCCAAATTCCTTCATGAGGGCATGGTGTTAAGTTGCACCACAGTCAAGGTGGGTAAGTGCACATCTTGGCCTGCCCCACAGGACCTCTGTATTGGAGGGGTTGCATCTCAGGCATCTCTACTCCAAACATCCAGACACTGCTTCTCAACATCTGGTGAATGTATCCAGAGGGGGAGTCCAGGTGGCTGTCCATGAGGAGATAGAGTTAGGTGTCATCCGCATATTGGTGACAGCCTCGCCCATAACTCCAGACCAGTTGTGTCAGAAGATTCAAACAGATGTTAAACAGAGTAGGAGAGAAAGTTTCCCCCTGTAGAGAAGGTAGAAAGAGCACGATAACTGCTCCCCCATTCTAACCCTCTGTGTCCAGAGAAAGGAGCGCAACCACTGAAGGGAAGTGCCCTGTATCCCGACCCCAGTGAGGCAGTGAGCCAGCAGCTCATGGTCAACCACATCAAATGAGGCCAACGGGTCTAGCAGCATGACAATGACTGAACCACCCTCATCCAGCTGGTACCGGAGATCATCCACCAAGGTGAACAGCACCATCTCTAGCCTGACTGGTATGGTGTGGTTACATGGATCCCTCCCCAGTAAACAAAAACAAACACACACCACTGCTCTTGACCCAATCCAAGCCCCAAACCTTTAGAATTTTATAGATTGAATAGAATTGAATAGATTCGCTTCCATTCCAAACAGAAACTTCAGGGAAGGGAATTCTAGGAAATGTGTCCACCAACTGCATAAAATTGGGAGTGAGTTTCTGTTTTCCTCCCTGCAAGCCTCTGTGTGGACAGAAGTGTGACCTCTTTGGCCCATGAAAGACTGTGGCTCTGTCTGGCAACTATGAAAATTCTAAAATTATCTTCTCAAAGAATTCTTGTCTCCAGTTGAGGTGATGTCGTGGTTCGGTCCTTGGTGGCTTGGGAACCAGACCGAACCCCGCCATCAGAGGCGCCCGCGATCACGGAGGTAGGGCATGGTGATCATAGGCAAGCCGGCAGCTGGGCGCCCCACCCGATCGTTGAGGTGGCAATGGCCGCTAAAGAACCTCAATGTCCCCCTCCACCTTTTGACAAGGGCCCGGAGATGGCCCTTTGTTCCAGGAAAATGGGCCATCAGGAACCCCGGAAAACCTCGCATATGTGCATGAGTCATGATTGTATCAGCATGTTCCCTCCGCAAGTACTGGGTGGGGCAATACAGCCTAAGGAGGTGGGTTTTGTATAAAAGGGAGCTTCCACCTGGAGTTCAGTGGAAGCTCTTACTCCATACCAGCGGACTCCACGTTGCTGAAATAAAGCTTGTTCCTGTTGTATCGTTCACCAGGCCTGGCGTGACGTTTTCTTCAAAGGGGCACCCTGTTTTTTCAGTTAGCAAGCGGGTCCCCGACATCGTAAGAGCTTCCCCCCGAACTCCAGGGTCGGCATCGCATCCGAGCGCTTATCGGGACGGATCCAGAGATGGCGTTTTCAAGCAACGGGGCGGTCTCGACCCCCACGAACCCCGGGAACATGAGTTTAATGTCCCCGGGAGATTTCCTCCGAAAATCGGGGGGCCAGGAGCAGCTGTCCGGGACCCCGAGACCCTCGGCAGCGGCGGCCAAGGGAAGGCGCCGGGCCATGGGGTTCCCAAGCACGGCGGGGAGCGCGCCGAGGTCTGGGGGGTTGGCCCCAACCTGGGACACCCAGCTGAGGCAGGCGCTTCGCCCGGTAGGACCTGAGGAATCCCTAGAGGACCTGCGGCGGGCCATGGCGGACTTGGCCAGGCGCTTGCAGGCAGCTGAAGCCCGTGAGCAAGCTCGGGCCGGGCCCGGAGGGACTGGTAATACAACGGCGGAGGGGATCGCGTCGAGTGAGGACGTCTCCAGCGACGAGGACGAGCCCGGCACTGGTGAGCGGGCCCCGGACCCCGACCCGGAGCAGTTTTCAGTCCCGAGTAGGCGAGACGGCCAGCGGAGAGGCGAGACAGCAGAGGATCTCGGGGGAGCGGGTGAGCCGACGGGGCGGCGAGAGCCGGACCAACGCAGGAGCGACGTGCAAGGCAGGGAGCGGCACGGCGTCGTTGGGCAAGTTGGTAGCCGGTGGAGCGGAGCAGGACGAGACGGCGGACGCCGAGAATCCCGGATCCGGAGGGGGTCGGACTACTCTCCAAAACGTTCCCCCCCAGAGCTTAAGGCGCGTTTCGACGGGACGCCGGACGACCTCCCGCAGTTCCTCCTCCACGCGCTGACGCATGCCCGGAGGTATGGAGACCGGTATGAGGACTCCGAGGACTTGGTCTGGGGGGTGGCCTCGTGTCTCCAGGGCAAGGCGGGTCAGTGGTACCTAGGGTTGGCCGAGCGCGGCGACCCGGCAACTCGGGACCTGCAGGACTTCGTGGTCGCGCTCCGCCGACGTTTCCAGGACCCCCAGGCCGAGGACAAGGCAAAGAGTCGGATCAAGGGACTTCGACAGGGTACTAGGGGGGTTATGGACTATATAGACATTTTCCGGAGGGAAGCAGGCAAGGTGTTCTCCTGGAACGAGGAGACCCAAATCGAGTACTTCCGGGAGGGCCTTAACCCAAAGCTCAGGGAATGGGCCGTGATCAAGGGGACGGAAGAAGATCTGTCTACACTGGAGGGGTGGTGTTTTGTGGTCGCCAAGCTGGAAGCCAGCCTGGGTTGGGCCGCCGCACCCCCCCGGGAGGCCAAAGGCGGGTCAGCCGAGGCGCCGAGACCGGGCCCCGACAACTCTCGCCCCAAACGACCCCCGAACCCCGAGCGGGAAAGGAGACGCCGGGAAGGTCTGTGCCTGAAATGCGGGGGGTCAGGACATTTCGCAGCAGCGTGCCAACGGCAAGGGGGGGAGGACCGCGGGCTCTCCCAGGGGGGAGGTGCGACACGCCCCCAGCAGGCACGCCGGGCGGAGGACCTCCGCAACGAACCGGGAAGCGCCCAGGCGACGGGAAACGGCCAGGACCTGCTGTAGACGGCGCCGGGCAGCAGGTCCCGCGGTGCGAGGGAAAACCCCTACAGCATGAGGCGCGACCTCCGAACGTGGTAATTTTAGAGCTCCGGAACCCGGAGAACGGACTAAGTTGGGTGGGGGAGGCTCTTTTGGACTCTGGATGCGACCACAGCATGGTCCACCCCCAGATAGCCCGGGCTTTGGGGCTACCGAAGCGCATTCGGAAGGTTCCCCTGGTTTTCGTCCAGATGGACGGCAGCCCGATTCAGGGGGGACCTTTCGGGGAGGAGGTGGGTCCTATCGCCATCCACATAGGGGACCACCAAGAGCTGCGGTGGCTGATCCAGGTCCCCGTAGCGGGATATCGGGCGGTGTTGGGCCTGGATTGGCTGAAGGAACACAACCCCGTGGTGGACTGGCGGGCGGGGACCCTGAAGTTCGACTTGACGGTGGGTGCACGGCATCGGGTCCCCCACGAGAATTCCAGCCACAAGAGGACGGCGGCGCGTCCCAGGGGAGCGGCGGCGGCGCAGCAGGAGATACCAGAGCCCGAGGTCCCGCCAGAGTACCGAGACCTCGCAGCCGTTTTCAGCGAGCGGGAAGCGGACGAGCTACCCCCACACCGCCGCACGGACTGCGCTATCAACATCCCAGAGGGGGCGGTACTACCCAAAGGGCGCATCTACAAGATGAGTGAGGGTGAGCTCAAGGACCTCCGGGAGTTTTTGGGTAAAAATCTGGCCCGAGGTTTCATCCGGCCCGCTTCCAGTCCCATGGGAGCTCCAGTCTTGTTCGTCCGGAAAAAGGATGGGTCCCGACGGCTGTGCCAGGACTACCGGGGCCTCAACGCCATCGCAGCGGGGAACGCTTACCCCCTCCCGCTGATCCCGGATTTGCTGGCCCGGCTGGGCAAAGGGACTCTGTTCACTAAGCTGGACCTAAGGGAGGCGTACTACCGGGTACGCATCCGGGAGGGGGATGAGTGGAAAACAGCGTTTAACTGTCAATTGGGACAATTCGAATTTAAAGTGATGCCGTTCGGTTTAAGCGGGGCACCTGGGGTTTTCATGAGTCTAATTAATGAGGTGTTGCAGGACCTTCTGTTTCAGGGGGTGGTTGTTTATTTGGATGACGTCCTGATCTACAGCCAAGATCCCCAAGAGCACGTGACCCTGGTGAGGGAGGTGTTAAAGCGCCTGCTGGCAAACCACCTATACGTGAAGCTGGCTAAGTGCGAATTCCACCGTCCCTCCCTGGACTATTTGGGCTACCGCATCTCAGCCCAGGGCATAGCTATGGACCCCGAGAAGGTGCAGGCGGTGCTGGCCTGGGAAAGGCCCCGCACCCGGAAACAGCTACAAAGCTTCCTGGGGTTTGCTAACTTTTTTAGAGGCTTCATCCCCAGATACTCCTCCGTAGTGGCTCCCCTCACGGACTTGCTAGGTACCAAGGGGAGAGGTCCTCGCGCCACGCGGCCCAGCGCAGCGCTCGGCTGGAATGAGAAATCGGAGGCAGCGTTCCTGGCCCTCAAGCAAGCTTTCGCGTCTGAGCCCACGCTACTGCACGTCGACCCAACCCAGCCGATGGTGGTACAAGTCGACGCCAGCGACGCAGCAGCCGGGGCGGTTCTCCTGCAGCGAGACAAGGCGGGACAGCTGAGGCCGGCGGCCTACCTCTCACGAAAATTCGCCGAAACGGAGCGGAACTGGTCTACCTGGGAGAAGGAGGCGTTTGCGATTAAGTTCGCCCTCACCGAATGGCGGCATTGGCTGGAGGAAACAGAGGAGCCGTTCGAGGTCTGGACAGATCACAAGAATCTGGAGGCGCTCCGGCAACCGCGATCCCTGAACGCCAAGCAGATGAGGTGGGCGGAGTTCTTTTCGCGGTACAATTTCAAGCTTGGTCACATCCCCGGCAAAGAGAATTTCCTCGCGGACGCCCTCTCCCGTCTGCCGCATTATGGGGAGGGGTACGCTCCCTGCACCAGGTCCGTGTTTGGTGAGGAGCAGCTGGGACGGGGGGTCGTCACTAGGCGTCGGGCCAGGGAGGAATGGGAGCCCGACCCGGCGACCGCCCCGCTCCGAGACCGCCTAGTGGCAGCCTACGGGACAGACGAGGAGCTGGCTGAGCTCCGGGACTCTTTGATTTTGGACTCCGGTCTCTGGCGGAGGGGGGAGGCTGTCTACGTCCCGGAAGGGCTACGACGGGAAGCCCTCAGCCTCTGCCACGATGCTAAGACCGCCGGGCACTTCGGTTTCGTAAAATCCTGGAAGTTGGCCCGGCGGCGGTTTTGGTGGCCCAGTCTGCGGCGGGACACAAAAGCTTACGTCAGTGGTTGTCCTGTCTGCCTGACCTGCAAGCCGGGGGTTGGCAAGCCGAAAGGTCTGCTGCACCCGCTCGAGGTCCCGACCCGGCCGTGGTCAGTGATCTCCATGGACTTTATAACAGACTTGCCTCCCAGCAAGGGGAAAACGGTGATCTGGGTGGTGGTAGATCTATTTTCCAAACAGGCCCATTTCATTCCTTGCGCCAGTGTCCCCAGTGCTTCACAGTTGGCTCGGATGTTCCTGGATCACGTGTTCCGACTGCACGGGCTGCCGGACAAGGTGATTTCCGATCGGGGCTCACAATTCGTGTCCCGGTTTTGGCAAGCTTTCCTGCGCCTGTTAGACATCGAGCAAGGGCTGAGCTCCGCTTACCACCCCCAGACGGACGGGCAGACCGAGCGGGTTAATCAAGTACTGGAGCAGTACTTGCGGTGTTTCGGTTCCTATCATCAAGACACCTGGGTGCCCCTGCTCCCCCTGGCCGAGTTCGCGTACAACAACGCAGACCACAGCAGCACGGAGATGTCGCCTTTTGCCGTCGTCTACGGGACAGACCTGAGACACTTCCCGGAGCTTGGAGAGGTCCCCGCCCGGGAATCGGCCGACCTTCGCGAGTGGGGGAAGCGTGCCGGGAGCTGCTGGAAGTCGCTGCAGGAGCAGCTCCACAAAGTCAAGGCAGCGCAGAAAGAGGACGCCGACCGGAAGAGACGACCAGCTGAAGAGATCCGACCGGGGGATCGAGTTTACCTTTCCACCCGGAACCTACGGTTGAATTTGCCCAGCAAGAAGCTAGGCCCTCGGTTTTTGGGGCCTTTCGAGGTCTTGGCCCCGATCAACGAAGTTTCGGTCAAGCTCAAGCTCCCCAAGAACCTCCGGCACATCCATCCCGTCTTTCACGTGAGCCTTCTAAAAAAAAATCCGGACGGTGACGTTTGGCACCCCGTGGTTTCCCCGCCAGCGCCCGAGGTCCTGCCGGGGGGGGAGCACCACGAGGTGGCGGATATCCTGGACTCTAGACTCCACAGGGGGAAGTTGCAGTACCTCGTGGAATGGAAGGACTTCGCTTTGGGGGACCGGGAATGGGTCTGGGCAGCGGACGTCCTTGCGCCCCGACTCACTGAACGTTTCCACAAGCGGTATCCTGGCCGTCCCGGGGGGTTGGAGAATGGACCTTTGGGGGGGCAGAATGTCGTGGTTCGGTCCTTGGTGGCTTGGGAACCAGACCGAACCCCGCCATCAGAGGCGCCCGCGATCACGGAGGTAGGGCATGGTGATCATAGGCAAGCCGGCAGCTGGGCGCCCCACCCGATCGTTGAGGTGGCAATGGCCGCTAAAGAACCTCAATGTCCCCCTCCACCTTTTGACAAGGGCCCGGAGATGGCCCTTTGTTCCAGGAAAATGGGCCATCAGGAACCCCGGAAAACCTCGCATATGTGCATGAGTCATGATTGTATCAGCATGTTCCCTCCGCAAGTACTGGGTGGGGCAATACAGCCTAAGGAGGTGGGTTTTGTATAAAAGGGAGCTTCCACCTGGAGTTCAGTGGAAGCTCTTACTCCATACCAGCGGACTCCACGTTGCTGAAATAAAGCTTGTTCCTGTTGTATCGTTCACCAGGCCTGGCGTGACGTTTTCTTCAAAGGGGCACCCTGTTTTTTCAGTTAGCAAGCGGGTCCCCGACAGGTGATAGTCAATTGATAGAGGGAAATAGAACAACTAGCCTATTTTAAAGATCTGGGTATAATGTTGAGTTAAACCCCAACTTGGAAAACTCACATTTGTTCAGCTGTAAAACTCACTGGGGAAATGGGGAAATATTCTCCTGTTACTATTTTAACCCAAAAGGAGGGGGCAGTACCCACAATTCTTGAGGCTTTTAATGTTAAGCTTATCCAACTGACCTTATTCACGGCAGACATCTGGATTCATGGGTTTCAGAGTCTATTGGCCATCTACTTCCTCAGTTTTCACACTGGATAGCAGGAGTGCAAAGCTGCATGGCTGGGATGGTACTCCAACTGGACTTATTACAGAACTTGTTGGGATCCAGGACCTGGACAAGTTTCAGCTTTAGACTGAAGGCCCTCTTTTCAGTGCCACTACCCAAGGAAAAGAGACTCTTGCCTTTACTGCAGGAGGATGACTTTAGAAGTGTATGGTGAAAAGGTGTGGACAATTCACTCATGTTCCTTGATTTCTCCACTGGATATGGGCTATCCTGAAGTTTATAAAGCTGGGTGTAAACTTCACGGAGCTTTTATTCCAACCCCAGATCGATTCAGTCCCTGCCCTCTACACAGAATGCGACTTCCGTTTGGATTTGGAGCGATTTAAAATTTCCTTCTGCAGAAGGATTGATCCGGAGTGACCCTACCTTTATTGTGCGATAGCTCAGAGTGCTTTTAATCCTCAATATCCTTTTGGGAAAAAAGCTCCGTGGTAGAGAACCTCTGATAGGCTACACCTGGTCATGTGACATGCTTGCCTTAAAGGAGAAGCCCCTAATTTCTCTCAACTTCTGTCGGTCCTGGATTTTTCCTCCCTCCTCTGCCTTTTTCAATCCTCTCCCCCTCCCCTCCAAGAAAAGAAAGAGGCTCCCTGCCTGGCTCCTCTCCCCCTTCAAGAAAAGAAAGAAAGAGGCTTGGCTCTCCCCCCCCCTTCTGAACTACCCTAACCACATGCAGAAGACTTTCCTGTTTTAATGGGGGGGGGGGGAGAGGAAGACCCGAGTTCAAAGTGATCTGAATTCAACAGGATTGACAATGGAATAAAGAAAGTAAGTGCAGACTCTGCCCTGGTTAGCTAATTGTGTCTGAACATGGCAGCACAGGCCCGGCCAATGTGTGTATGCTCTACTTTTGCAATGGGGATTCCTACCTTTGACTTTCCCCACGTCATACATAAGCCACCTTACAGCTCCTGGCCATAGGGGTGCCTTTATGTTAGGCAAACCGAACGTCTTGCTAGCTCCAGAGCTCAGGGGGTGCTTCACCATGACTCCATTTTCTCACTGCAAATGTGTCAAAATCATGAACCCACAAGCTTTTGCCATGTCTTTGCATTTATATTATAAGCTCACTAAACAAGACCAGGGCAGGGGAAATAAGCTGTGGAGCTGTGAGGCACGTCATGGCGCAAGGTCCCAAGATGGTTTCTGCCAGCGGGAGATGGCAGGGGAGGCAACCTCCGGTGGTGGCAAGCGTGGTTCCAAGTCCTGGCCCTGACCCAGGCAAAGGAGATTTTCATGCTGGACTTGGGGTAGGAGGTCCGGGCAGGATTGACTGCAGAGGAGCTGAACACCCTTCCCAAGGTCTAGGAATCTAAATGAGGTGTTCAAGAAGGAGTGTGATAAGCTTCCCAGCACTGTAAAATAGACTGCTCCACCAACTGAAAGCAGGGGAACCCCTACCGAAGTGCCAGGCTATACTCTACATGTTTGAAGGAGATGGCCAAACGCCAGAAGTCCATAGACAAAAATTTAGCCAGGGTGTTTTTACTGCCCACCATGTCCAGCATCATAGAATCACAGAATCATAGAATCCTAGAGTTGGAAGGGGCCATGCAGGCCATCTAGTCCAACCCCCTGCTCAACGCAGGATCAGCCCTAAGCATCCTAAAGCATCCAAGAAAAGTGTGTATCCAACCTTTGCTTGAAGGCTGCCAGTGAGGGGGAGCTCACCACCTCCTTAAGCAGCCTATTCCACTGCTGAACTACTCTGACTGTGAAAATGTTTGTATTAAATTGCATCTTGTTCTCACTTGCCCATTTTTCCATTGTGTTCAGATCTCGTTGAACTCTGTCTCTATCTTCTGGACTATTTGCCAGTCCTCCTAATATGGTGTCATCTGCAAACTTGATGAGTAGTCCTTCCACCCCCTCATCTAGGTCATTAATAAATATGTTAAAAAGTACCAGACCAAGCACCGAGCCCTGAGGTACCCCACTACTCACCTCTCTCCAGTCTGATGAAACACCATTGACAACAACTCTGAGTGCGGTTCTCTAACCAATGCCCTATCCACCTGACTATCTGAAAATCCAGATTGCAGTCCTTCAATTTATCCATCAGAACATCATGGGGAACCTTATCAAAAGCTTTACTAAAATCCAAGTAAACGACATCAACCGAATTTCCACAATCCAGCAAACCTGTTACTTGGTCAAAAAAGGAAACCAGGTTGGTCTGACAGGACCTGTTGGAGACAAATCCATGCTGACTTCCTTGGATCACCAAATTATCCTCCAGATGTTTGCAGATTGCTCCCTTTAATATCTGCTCCATTATCTTCCCCACAACAGAGGTCAGACTCACTGGTCTGTAGTTTCCCGGGTCATCCTTCCTCCCTTTTTTGAAGATCAGAATGACATTTGCTCTCTTCCAGTCCTTCGGGACATCTCCAGTCCTTAAAGAGGTCCCGAAGATGATGGACAAGGGATGTGCAAGTTCTCTGGAAAGTTCTTTGATTACTCTCGGGTGCATTTCATCCGGCCCAGGGGATTTGAACTCAACCAAGGGTTGTACAAGTTAGAGTTTGTCCATCCGCACCCAACAGTGGGCCTATTGCCTCCTTTACTTTACGTTTGCTCCTCACATAACTGAAAAATAGCCTGCCACTCCCATACAATGCAAATGTGGCAGGTAACAGTAATAAAATGCCACATTAAATTAAATCCCATTAACCATAAAACCATTTCTTACAGCATGTCCCAACTGTGGTATTACCCCCCTCCCCTTCCTGCTCAACAGGCACAATCCACCTCAGGGTATAATGGGAAGAAAACAAATGTATCGTCTGACTTGGAAAGGGGCCCCAGATCTTACTTGCCCTGGCTTAACCAAAGACCTGGCAGAAGAGCTCTGTTTTGCAGGCTGTGTGTGGAAATCTGTCAGGGCTCTCAGCTCTCCTGGGTGCACATTCCACCAGGTCAGGGCCAGGACTGAAAAGGCCATGACCCTTGTCAAGGACAGGCAAACCTCCCCCAGGCCAGGGACCTCCAACAAATCCACACCCACTAAGCAAAGTGCCATGTAGGGGGCATAAGGATGTAGCTGGTCCCTCTGATATGTGGGTCCCAGACAGCTAATAACCTTAAAGGTTAACGCCAAAACCTCGAACTTGATCTGGGCTGCAACTCACAATCAGTGCAGCTACCTCAGCACAGGCTGGATGTGGGCCATGTGAGGACCCTAGCAGCTGCAATTGCTGGGTCAAGGGAAAGGATTGGCCCATATAGAGCAAGGTGCAGAAATCAAGCCTGGAGGTGACTATTGCATGGATCAATGTGGCCAAGCAGTTTGGGGACAGATAGGGTGCTAGTAGTCTCACCTGGCACAGATGGAAAAATGCCATGCGGGCTGCTCCAGTGACCTGGGCCTCCAGTGATAGGGAGGCATCCAGGATCACACCCAAATTATGTTTCCTGATCTGACACATTTCTACCCAGCCACAGGACCTCCATCAGATGATTCTGCTCCAACCATCTGCTTTCAAACATCTGGTGAATATATCTGGGAGGAGCCCAGGTGGCCATCCAGGAGGAGATAGATTTGAGTGTCATCCTTATATTGGTGACACCCCAGCCCATATCTCCAGACCAACTGGGCCAGAGGGTGCATGTAGATGTTAAACAGGGTGGGGAAGAGAACTGCTCCCTGAGAAACCCTACAAGGGAGTTGATAGGAATACAACTCCTCCCCCACTGCCACCCTCTGTATCCAGTACTGGAGAAAGAACACAGCCATTGACAGGCTGTCCCCCAAATCCCAGCCTCAGCAAGGCAGCGCGCTAACAGCTCATGGTTGATTACATAAAACACAGCTGACAGATCTAACATCACAAGGATAGCTGAACCGCTGGTGCCAGAGATCATCTATTAAGGTGACCAGCGTTGTCTCCACTCCATGGCCAGGATGGAAGCCTGATTGGTATATATTGAATACCAAAGTTTCTTCCAAGAATGCCAGGAGTTGGTCTGTGGCATTTCAACCACATTACCCAGAAATGCAAGATGTAAGACTGGGTGGTAGCTGGCCGGGTCCCACAGATCCAGCGATGGTTTCTTACGCAGAGGAAAAGCCACCACCCCCTTCAGCACCTCTGGGAATGCCCTGGAAGACCGAGATAGGTTGACAATCTCCGTCAGAGGGCCTCCTATTTGCTGGTTTTGAGCAAGCAGAATAGACAGTGATTAAGGGGGCAGGGGGTCACCCTCACTGTTCATAGCAACTTGTCCACTTCAGTTTTGGAGAGTAACCTGAAGTCAGCAACTGTATCCCCCCTATATGGCCAATGGTCACCCAGTTCCTTTTCTGTTCCTAATGTGGCAAGAAGGACCCAGCAGAGCAGAAAAACTTTATCTGTGGAAAACCTCACTATTGCTTAACAGCTAAGATCCAATTGGCTAGAATTATGGCACCCTTACTTGAGTGATGTGACCAAATTACCCTAAACAATTGTCCCAAGAGAGACCTCACATACCTGATACAAGTGGTATAAACTGCTCATTTAGCCACCTTAACCACCATTTCGTAGGCCTTCATAAGCATGCAACAAGATGTTGTTGCCACCTTGTCGCAAATCTTCCTCCACACTCACTCTAGCTTTTTCACTTCTCTCTCCCTCTCCCGTAATGCCACAAGGTGAGGGCGGAGAGGGCACCTGGGAGTGATCTTGTCAATGGCAGCAGACAGCCGAGACTGGCAGTCCTCCACCAGCCAGTCACCAGGAGGCATTAGGTCCTGCAAAGCATTCAGTCATCCAATAGGCTCCATCTGTCTCCATGGACAGGCTAAAAGAAGCCCACTGCCCAAACAGGGAGGAGTGGTATTCAAAGCTGGGCCTTCAGGGTATAGTGGTCTGACCATGGGATGGTATCAGCCACCATCAGATCCACTTCTACCCTGGCACCAAATATCAGATCGAGTGTGTTGCCAGCCTGATGGGTTGGGCCGGTAACAAATTGGGAGAACCCCAGTGTCACCATGGCCAACACCAGATCCAAACTGCAGGACGGCAAATCAGCATGAGCATTGAAATCTCCCAGGATTATAAACCTAGGGAATTGCAATGGCCAAGCCATCACCACCTCCAGTAGACTTGACAGAACAGCTGGAGACACACTGGGCAGACGATACACCACCAGCAAAAGGCCAAACCCCATCCTTCTCCGACACACTCCACTCCAGGGATCAATGGTGCTAGCAGAGCCCTGTAGGAGAAAGCCTTCTAGATAAGCATTACCATCAGTGTTGGCTCCACCCTAGCCTCCACGCTCACCTGTCTGGAGAAACAAATGGGTAGCCGTATTGGCCTGAAATAGCACAATACAATCAGAGTCCAGGAGCACCTTTAAGACCAACAAGGATTTATTGCAGGTGTGAGCTTTCGAGTGCAAGCACACTTCCTCAGATTGTCTGGAGATGGGGTGGAAGACAAAAGAGCAGAAAGCATATCCAGGCCCATGGCTGTGAAATCTTCAGAGCCGGGGCCCTAGCAGACCTTCATATCTCCCCACTCTTCTCTTGTCCAACCACCTCCCACTGTGATACCTCCCTTGCCTCTCTGACCCTCTCTGGGCGTCTCCCCTGAACTCTCCTCCCCAGAAAGCTTCCCACTAGGAACCCAGCCATAACTTACCTAACTAGTCCCTGGCCCACTATCTGCACAAATAGGCCCACCACCCTTCCACAAAATCCACCCCATACCATAACCTAACTAATACAGATACTAATCAGGCCCCAGAGGGCAGAGCCCAGATCTCTCTCCCCTGAGGGTCTCTCCAAGCTCCACTCTGCACAGGGACTCCCTTAAGCCTATCTTTAAAAATTTCCCAACTGGTTCCTAGACAATCTTCTGTGAAGTCAGCACAGTCCAAGCTGGCAGCTGCAGTACCCAGCTCCGACCTCCAGATGTCCCCAGTGGGGGGAGGGTTCCTGTTCACTCTGCCCCCTGTCATACAAGTGACCAGACTGCATCTAGTTCAACAATGAGAAAAGACACTGAGAATTATGTTTAGGGGTGTCCTACCTGCATCATTGCCAAGAGGCTGGGGAGTAAACAGAAGGGTCTCCTCGACACCTTAGAACCTCCTTCACCTCCCTGGACTGTTATTTCTATGGGCTCCTTCCCCATTTTTATTGATAAGCACACGCACTATGAACTGGACAAGATCTTGGACTCTCAAACCCACAGGGGAATGTTACAGTATCTGGTGGACTGGAAATAATTCCACAAGGGTGAGAGTGTGGGTGGATGCAGAACATGTGTGAGCTCCGAGGCTGGCCCGGGAATTTCATAACTGATATCTGGATAAGTCATCTCCGGCTGATTGGGGGAGGAGACTCTTTGGGGTAGTCAGATGTCAGACACCCACTTATATTTTTGTTCATATACTTTTGTGCATTTGGTTAGAGTAGGCTGGTGTAACATCATCTTGGCTGGCATGTTTGTTTAGTGTAACGCAATGTTCACCAAGGGGTCAGGCAGGCTGGAGGGGCCATAAATCCATTGCCATTTGGGAACAAGCTATCTCCCAACCTTGGGGTCAGAGGGGATGCATGTGCCTAACTAACTTTCACTCTCAGGGGAAATGGTGGGGAGAATGGGATTGGGACAGTTTCATGTCCAAACTGTGTTTAGGGGGAGTGATGGGGGATGAGGGGAGCCTACGTTCCAGTGAAGCAGCAAACCCCTCCCCCCCCCAGTGTGTGTACATACATGTGTGTACATGCTGCCAGTGTAGCATGAACAATGAAACTGTTATGCAGTGAAAAGTCTTGTCAGTTCAAGAACTAGCTTGCACCAGAGGTTCCTTTTGTTTTTTGCATAAGTTTCTGCTTTGCCTTTGCCTCCTTCGCGTCGGCTTCTGCTAGGGGGTGGGCCATTCTGCCATGTCTATGCATCATGCACATAGGGCGAGATAGCGATACAGCAGCAGCAGCAGCAGCAGCAGCCTACAGGGAAGGTTATTTATTGCTTCTCTGCTTGAGTTGCTGAACTGAGCTTCCGTACTTCCAGTGAGAAGGTACATGCAAAGCAGGGACACAAGTACAAAGGAGATGACTTTCTTCACCGGCAGATAATTGCTTCTCTTTTAGAATCTAATAGGAATCCATTGTGGTGTAAAAGTAAACTGTGCCTGCAATTTTAATTGAGAAAAGGAACCCAGCCTTGCAATTGAATGGATTTCTGCCCTATAAGATTTTCCTGATTAGCCTGCAGTCCCAACAATTCTGCCACCCCAGGCAACCACCTGTACAGCTTATTAGGTTAGTCTTGGCTCTGTTGCAGCCTGCACCATGCTGCATAATTAATGCACCCGTCTTAGAATAAGATCTGATAGCACTTACACAGGAAATTGCAAGTCGCCTAAGCTTGCACACACGTTTGCATTTTCTGTTGGGCAAAGAAATATACAGGAAAGGAATTTTGAAATCCAGTTACCTTCAGACTTGTAGAAAGTCTAGATTACATGGAAAGTTTGAATTGATAATAGTTCCTAAGACAATAGGTTACTACTTACCTTTATACCTGATCCAGGTGAAATGTGTTGAGGACATGGTGTAACCAGACATCTCCTGTCAGGTATTTAATACAACATGAAGTGAGGGGAAATCAAGGTTACGGTGTATTGTTACACCTGAGTCTGACTCCTTGGAGCTTCAGTTCCATGTCCAGTGAATGACCCCAAGGAAAAAGGAGTTACTTAAGACAGGACAGGGTGTGGGATGCTGAGACCACTAGGAGCTCCTCCTTCAGGGCTCGCAGTACAAACATTTCATGCAATGGAAGAAGCCGGATTTAATTTTCATAACAGGCATGTCCACGTCGAGGGAGGGATGCAGGTCTCCCTCTCACAGTCACCTTCCTCATGATGTTAACTGAAGTCCTGGTTCATGTAACAGATCATAGGAGATGTCATTTCAAAAGGCAAAGTCACAAAGTCACAGGCAAGAAAAACAGAGAGGCCAATATATATCAGGATGCTTGTGAGTTTGCTTTAAACAATGATCTCCTGCTTCTTTTGTGCACAAAGTGGCTTCCAGAAATCATAGAATCATAGAATCCTAGAGTTGGAAGGGGCCATACAGGCCATCTAGTCCAACCCCCTGCTCAGTGCAGGATTAGCCCTAAGCATCCTAAAGCATCCAAGAAAAGTGTGTATCCAGCCTTTGCTTGAAGACTTCCAGCGAGGGGGAGCTCACCACCTCCTTAGGCAGCCTATTCCACTGCTGAACTACTCTGACTGTGAAAAACCTTTCCTGATATCTAGCCTATATCATTGTACTTGTAGTTTAAACCCATTACTGCGTGTCTCTGCAGCCTACAGAAACAGCATCCTGCCCTCCTCCAAGTGACAACCTTTCAAATACTTAAAGAGGACTATCATGTCCCCTCTCAACCTCCTTTTCTCCAGGCTGAACATTCCCAAGTCCCTCAACCTATCTTCATAGGGCTTGGTCCCTTGGCCCCAGATCATCCTCATCGCTCTCCTCTGTACCCTTTCAATTTTATCTAGTTCCGTCTTGAAGCGAGGCCTCCAGAACTGCACACAGTACTCCAGGTGTGGTCTGACCAGTGCTGTATAGAATGGGACTATGACATCTTGTGATTTTGATGTGATGCCCCTGTTGATACAGCCCAAAATGGCATTTGCCTTTTTTACCGCTGCATCACACTGCCTGCTGATGTTTAGCTTACAATCCACAAGTACCCCAAGGTCTCATTCACACACAGTGTTACCTAGAAGCGTATCCCCCATCCAGTAGGCATGCTTTTCATTTTTCTGACCCAGATGCAGAACTTTACACTTATCTTTATTAAATTGCATCTTGTTCTCATTTGCTCATTTTTCCATTGTGTTCAGATCTCGTTGAACTCTGTCTCTATCTTGGAGTATTTGCCAGTCCTCCCAATTTGGGGTCATCTGCAAACTTGATGAGTAGTCCCTCCACCCCCTCATCTAGATCACTAAAAAATATGTTAAAGTACCAGACCGAGCCCTGAGCCCTGAGGTACCCCGCTACTCACCTCCCTCCAGTCTGATGAAACACCATTGACACTCTTTGAGTGCGGTTCTCTAACCAATTCCCTATCCACCTAACTATCTGAAAATCCAGATTGCAGTCCTTCAATTTATCCATCAGAACATCATGAGGAACCTTATCAAAAGCTTTACTAAAATCCAAGTAAACGACATCAACTGAATTTCCATGATCCAGCAAACCTGTTACTTGGTCAAAAAAGGAAACCAGGTTGGTCTGACGGGACCTGTTGGAGACAAATCCATGCTGACTTCCTTGGATCACCAAATTGCCCTCCAGATGTTTGGAGATCGCTCCCTTTAATATCTGCTCCATTATCTTCCCCACAACAGAGGTCAGACTCGCTGGTCTGTAGTTTCCCGGGTCATCCTTCCTCCCTTTTTTGAAGATCGGAATAATGTTTGCTCTTCCAGTCCTCCGGGACATCTCCAGTCCTTAAAGAGGTCCCGAAGATGATGGACAAGGGCTGTGCAAGTTCTCTGGAAAGTT
Organism: Paroedura picta; assembly: GCF_049243985.1. Lineage (NCBI taxonomy): Eukaryota > Metazoa > Chordata > Lepidosauria > Squamata > Gekkonidae > Paroedura > Paroedura picta. The sequence continues at coordinate 3,017,664 of NC_135382.1, forward strand.
CTTTGAGTACTCTCGGGTGCATTTCATCCAGCCCAGGGGATTTGAACTCATCCAGTGCAGCTAAATGCCTCTCGACAACCTCTATATCCATGTTAACCTGCCACCCAGACACTATCCCTTGGCTACAGCCATCTCTAGATGTGCCTAAACCCTTTGACCTGTGGGAAAAAGCAGATGTAAAATAGACACTAAGCCTTTCTGCTTTCTCTGCATCTTCCGTTAGAGTTTGTCAATCTGCACCCAACAGTGGGCCTATTGCCTCCTTTACTTTACGTTTGCTCCTCACATAACTGAAAAATCTTTTCCTGTTACAATGGGCTTCCCTGGCCAATCTTAGCTCACTCTCAGCTTTGGCCTTTCTGATGATTGATAAAAGTGCAACGTGCCCAAGGAAAAGTGGTAGGTTGCAATGGCTTGTCAGAGGGTTTGGGGGTGGGAAGGCCAGTTTGCTGTAGGGGTTAGGAGCACGGACTTCTAATCTGGCGAGTCAGGTTTGATTCTGCACTCCCCCACATGCAGCCAGCTGGGTGACCTTGAGCTCCCCATGGCACTGATACAACTCTTCTGACTGAGCAGTGATATCAGGGCTCTCTCAGCCTTACTTCCCTCACATGGTGCCCATTTTGGGGAAAGGAAAGGGAAGGCGAATGTAAGCTGCTTTGAGACTCCAGGTAGAGAAAGGCGGCATATGGAGGATAGTGATTTATTTGCAATGCTCCACGTCTCAGAATGGTTCTCTTAGGTGTCTGTTCCTGCAATGGTCTGTTCTTGCAGACAATCCAGGGGCTTCTGTAGGTGATTTCCTGGATGGCAGAGATCAGCAGCCTCCCAGGCCAGGCCAGACCAGGCCAGGCCAGGCCTTGCTGCTTGCCTTCTGGAAGCTGTCCAGGATCTCCCCCCATGTTTTGTGCTGCTCCGTGTGTCACTCTGCTAAAGACAGATTTCTTTGGGAGAGCCTCCTCATAGACACGCTGGTGCAGATAAGATCTATCACATCCTGTCAAGCCAGGTTAAATATGTAACACATAAATTCACACTTTTCACTGGAACTGCTCAAGAGAGCAGGCATTCAATCCAGGCGACACCCTGATATGCCGCTCAATTAACTCCTCGTGAGCGCAGCTGACTGTGGGGTCTCGCTGTGCAATCAGTTGATGACCTGCTTGCCAGTCTGGTCTGGAAACTCCAGCCCTCCTTCTTAAGTGCCAGCCTGCTTCTTCAGCAGGGCTTTGTAAAATTGGGCAGGCTCTCTGACCTGGCTCAAAAAAGGGTTTCTCAGTGTGGCCCTCAGACTGAAAGGTGTGCCCTCCCCTGCCCTGTAAGGCACCCAGCAAACCTCGGCTGGTAGGAAGCTCCCGTGTCGAGTGGGAGGAGAACCGGTTCACGCTCCACGGGATCCCAAGGGCTACTTGGGGAGCTGCAGACAAAAGTGGACATGGTGAGCACACAACCACCAACTTGGATGATCCCTGAGTGGGAACGGCAGCCCTCTCACACAAACAACTGTTGATGCTGCTTCAGCCTCTCAGTCCTGCTCTGTTGTGCTGCTTCAGCCTCTCCAGCCACACAGGAAAACCAAACTTGATGGAGTCCATAAGCTAAGGCAGATTCAGGGGGGTAGCCAAGTGGCTCCAAAGGAGCAGAGCAAATTTTGAGTCCAATGGCACCTTTTAGTCCAACAAGGATTATTTCATGGTGTGAGCTTTTGTGTGCATCCCCACTTCTTCAGACAATGATACAGAATTGGGACAAAGTTCAGGTCAGATGACACCACTGACAAATAGATTGCCCTATGAGGACAAGTCTCTCTGGCTGTAAAGTATTGCTAGAGTGCCACAATTATATAATATGGAACAATATAAGAATGCAGTCTCATATTCTGCCTTATATGCTTTACACAATCTGTACCTTTCTTCCAATAAAAAGGACTGCAAAATACAAGCATTTGCTCTGTGCATGCACTGGACCTAAAATGTAACAGTGATAATTATGAAGTCACAATCAGAGGACAAAACAGCATATAATATTTTCAACTCGAGTGATTATTTGATATCTTGGCAGGAAGAATGACAAAGGTATTTGTTATATCTATCCATCACATTCATAATATGCACATTAGTTGTGAAAATCAGCCAGATGGGGTAGCTATTGTTCTTGCCACTTCCCAAAGAATGCTGGAATAGGTTTGCTCTGATTTATATTTGTTCATTCAATCTGTGCATAAACCATTAACAACAGCAAAAAGACACATTTTCACAGTTCTTTCCACAAGAAGCCAGCTTCTTGTAGTAGTTAAGAGCAGCTTCTAATCTGGAGAGCTGGATTTTATTCCCCTCTCCTCCATATGCAGCCAGCTGGGTGACCGAGGGTCACTGTCCTGATCAAGCTGTTATCTCAGAGCTCTCTCAGGCTCAAGGGCATCTGTTGTAGGGAAAGGAAGGGAAGGCAACTGTAAGCCGCTTTGTGACTACATTGGGTACAGAAAAGCAGGGTGTAAAAAACAACACTTCTTCTTCTACAAAATATATCAAAATTGATGGTCTGGTCTTAACATGCTTCAGAGTTAATTCATCACCTTTTAACTGATTCACAATGCAGTCTTAAACGAAGTGAAACAAAACCAACAGATTTCAAAGGACTTGTATGTGTGCTAAATGCCATAAAGTTGTTTCTGACTGATGGTGACCTGCTGAATTCATGTCCTCCAAAACATCCTCTCCTTAACAGCCTTATCTTCCTTGGCTGAGTTGAATTGGGTCTTCCTCTTTTCCTGCTGCCTTTAACTTTTTCTACCATTATTTTCTTTTCTAATGACTCTTAGAATCATAGAATAATAAAGTTGGAAGGTACCTCTTGGGTCATCTAGTCCAACCCCCTGCTCTATGATTTTATGTTCCTGTGACACTGGAAGGCAAATGTTGGATATGTTTAAAGTAAGGACAAAGGCCGGGGTGGAGCCTCAAGAGTTCCCCAGAAACCAAAATAATATCCTTGATGATTCTGTTGGGGGTAGAACCAGAAATGTAAATATGTTTGAATCACCCTGGGACCTAGAATGCAGCATGTTTTTCATGGTCACTAGCTGAGTTTTGCAGGTCTGAGAGTGAAGGAGGAATTGAGAGATGATGGGATTGGCAACACAGTACTAGAGGTCCCACTGTCCCAAGGAGACACATCCCAGCTTTGGGTGGGGAGAGAAAACAACAGTTAAGCAGTCCCTGGCCATATCAGTAATCTAATGTAAAGAGTCCAGGGAAGGCCTGGAAACCTGGTAACTGGCTGACATCCATGATGGCTGCTTGAGAGTAGACCATGTGCCTTTTAAAAAATAGATGTAGTCCATTTCTGCCAGTCAGCACATCGCAAACTGTTTTCTTTCAGTGGGGGGAAGTCCTCTTACACTGTTTGCCCCACAGAAGAAAAGAACCCTGCAGGGAAGTGTAATGCTTTAATCTTGGAGGTGTTGTGGGAAGACATGTGTGTTTTGGCTGTCTATGAACTGCCGCTCAAGAGCGAGGAGGGGTCTGGCTACTAACGCTTCATTTTCTTAAATTTCCAGATAAGTTCACAGCTATAACAATATTAGGGACCCCTGCCATGAGGCATTACTGAATCTGGTTCTTCCTCTCATAAGCACTAAGAGAGCAATCTTAAGCAGATCACTCAAAAGTCTACTTGGGTGTCTTCAAAGAGAATTTCCTCTAATAAAGTATTCTTAGGATTGTATTGTTAGTGTACCTGGTTATTCATGGAAATAGGAAATCTGTGCACACTGTCTTGTATCTCTGTCTTGGCATCTCCTTTATGGTCAAATCAAGGATTTTGGTTTGGATTAAATTTCCCCAACTCCCTCTGAATGAAGCTCACTCCACAAAATCCTGCTTATTGGAATAGGGCATTCTGTGGAGTGAGATGAAAAGGATCTCTCATAAGAAGAGGGAATCATAAAAACTGCCAATTTAGTCTGGATCCATCCCAAAGAATAGTAACTCCTAGACAGAGGCTTAGTTGGGATGCAGGAAGCAGGAACAAGCTTTCTTTTCCTTACCATGACTATGGTACCTCCACATACAGCATGGAAGAGAACATGGGACCACAGCTATTGTGCATTTGGGGGATCATACCTCTGGGCATGGCCGTAAGGCTATAGTATTAAACAGGATAGATTTCAAAAAGTCCCACGGGGAATGTGAAAGTGAAGAATTGTCTTCCCTTGAAATCACTGGTGCTTAGCTTTGATTGGATTGCACCCTATAGCAGGGGTAGTCAACCTGTGGTCCTCCAGATGTCCATGGACTACAATTCCCATGAGCCCCTGCCAGCATTTGCCTGCATCTTCCCTACATTTGCTGGTAGGGGCTCTCCTAATTTCTTATTTTTTCTGAGGTGCAGCATTGTTTGCCTTTTCTTCTTGGGGTTGTGTTTCTTTTAAAAGTTGATTTTTACAGTTCTTTCTTTCAGTTTTCAGTTTTACCGTTCTTTATTTCAGTGTTTTGTTCTGGGGGGGGGGGGGGGGGCTCTGCAGTTGTAGTTAGAGTTGTCCATTCTCCCAGTTTGGTAGCTGTTGTGCTTGTTGTAGGAGGTTGCCAACTTCGGGTACTGTTGTTCTGCTCTGGTTTGCGGGCCCTCTTTTGCACTTACAGGGCTTGTTTACTGTTCTTCTTTGAAATAAATATTGAAAAACATTTAACCTACCGGTGCCTCAATTAAAGTAAATTTACCAGTAGCTGCTGCATTTCCCACCCTCGATTTATATGCGAGTCAATAAGTCTGCCCAGATTTTGTGGTAAAATTAGGTGCCTCGGCTTATATGCAGGTCGGCTTATATGTGAGTATATACAGTATACAAGAACTTTAACCTTATGCTTTTGAGTTTTGTACATCTTTACCTTAAAATATTATTGTAAGCAAAAATGAAATTAAATAGCCATCCTTTCCTGACTCAAGACATGCAACTTCCCCTAATTAATTTATTTTTGGCCCGAATGCTTACACAAATTTGGACTATTATACCTCCTCCAATATCCCTGATACAGTAAACAGAACTTGGTATTTCCCTCTTTGTTCATGTATTCCCTACAATACGCCACTGGTGGGCAGCAGCCCAGTGTAGTCTGGCTGAGGATGATCCAAAGATCGAAACATAACTTTGCAAGAGTGCCTGCAAAAAGAATTTGGAGCCTGCAGCCAGTGCAGACCAGGATCTCGTTGGGAAAATCTTTGCAAAAATCATGACTCTGACACTGTACAAGTCAAGGTGTGCCGAAAGAAGTTTAAATTGCAGATAGCAGCAAAGATAAAGTCCGTGTTAGGCAACAAGGTCTTTAATAGCTTGTGAGAGTTAGAATGAATATTCACAAGTGTGAAAAATTCCCCAGATTTTGAATTTTGCCCCCCTAAGTTTTATTTGCCTGAATCTATTTGTCACTTTAAATAGAGTATTCACAAAGCAGAATTCACACATGAAATCAATATATGCCTAGATACTGCATCAGTGAGCTAATAAAATAGAAAAGGGAAGCCTTTTATGCATGTTGAACATTCTGGGATATGCAATACTGTGGATCATTCATTCTCACAAGTGTAATTGCACAGTGAATGGCTTTCACACAGTCAGGCTAACATCATAAAACACAAAAGACCTATGAATCTGGAGAAGGGAGGTTGATTCTTCTCTGTAGAAATACAGCTTCAAAATTAGCTCTTTCATGAAACAGGCAAAAGCTCTCCCAGCTATTTGAATGAATCAGGTAACATTTTGATGCTGATCCTAATATAGACAATTGTCACCGAGCTACTGACATAGTTGAAGCTTATAGGCCTCTAAAACTCATACATTTTGGGGATCAAACAGTTGGTTTAGCCCTTTCTGCATTGCTTTGTCCACTACTACATGGGACCAACATGAGCAGCTGCACAAATGCTGTTTCTCCAAATTGTTTTTCAAAAATTTTACCTAAACTAGAAAAACTCTACAAACAAAGCCAGAATAACAAGAAAAGAAGGCTGGGCAATGCTTCCTTTGTTCTATATAAGTTTTACATTTTTATGGAGTGGTTTTTGTGTGGGGAGGTGCATTAAATCCAGCAGCAGCAGGAATGGTATTTTCCATTCTCCCCCCCCCCCCTTTCAGGGTTCCTCCACCTAATTCTCTCACATGCATAAACCAGGCCTAAAAGTTATTTTGCAGCTACATGGACTAGACTAGGCTGGAGGGAGGTAGGATTAAATCATGGAACACCAGTGTTGCAGACTATCAGCCATGAATTCACTGTGGGAGCAATCTTTACTCATAAGTAAATCTCATTTTTATTCAATAATGCTTATTCCCAGGAAAGTGGTTTTGAGAGTGCAGTCTGCATTACCTTGATCACGGAGCAATCCTGCTACTCTGGTGCCTCATCTCAATGCCAGGGAATATAATCAGATTTTTGAAAAGAATGAACAGTTTTGTTTAAAGGAATCTGCATGGGAAGGTGAAAGTAAACAATAAATGATTTAACTGGTTTATTAGTTCAATATTTTTTAAAAAAATATTAGTTCAGTATTTAAACTAAAAGGATTATGGTGAAAGACAGAACTGGCAAAAGCACTCCTGTAGGTCTAGGCTGCAAGAAAGACAAAGTCAGAGCCCAGGGGCTTCAGTCCTAAACATATTGACTTGGTTTTCACTTTCAACTGGTGGTCTGAAGTAGCACAACAACATTTGAGCCCAATGGCATCTTTAATACCAACAAAGATTTATTCAAGGTCTGAGCTTTCATGTGCATGCACACTTCCTCAGACCACGGAACTAGGATCCTAAGAGTACAGATATAAGGTGAAAGTAAATTAGTAGCAAATTAGTAAACAGCAGCATAAATCCAAATAATCAGTGTGATAATTCTTTGCTAGAAAGGCCAATCAGTGAAACATAGAATCATAGAATAGAATCATAGAATCATAAAGCTGGAAGGGATCTCATGGGTCATCTAGTCCAACCTCCTGCACTATACAGGACACTCACATCCCAATCGCTCATCTACTGTAACCTGCCACCTCTTTGCCTTCACAGAATCAGCCTCTCCATCAGATGGCTATCTAGCCTCCGTTTAAAAATTTCCAAATATGGAGAATCCACCCGAGGAAGCCTGTTCCACTGAGAAACCGCTCTAACTGTCAGGAACTATTTCCGGATGTTTAGATAGAATTTCTTTTGAATTAATTTCATCCCATTTGTTCTGGTCTGTCCCTCTGGGGCAAGAGAGAACAATTCTGCTCCATCCTCTATATGGCACCCTTTTAAATACTTGAAGATGGTTATCAGATCCCCTCTCAGTTGTCTCCTCTCCAGGCTAAACAGACCAAGCTCCCCCAACCTTTCTTCATATGTCTTGGTCTCAAAACCCCTCACCATCTTTGTTGCCCTCCTCTGGACATGTTCTAGTTTGTCAACATCCCTCTTCAGTTGTGGTAACAAAAACTGAACATAGTGCTCCAAGTGAGGCCGAACCAGAGCAGAGTAAAGTGGTACCATCACCTCCCATAACCTGGACACAATACTCCATTTGATACAGCCCAAAATCCCATTTGCCTTTTAGCCACTGAGTCTGCTGACTCGTGTTCAATGTATGGTCTACTAAGACTCCTAGATCCTTTTCGCACATGCTACCGCCAAGTCAAGTCTCCCCCATCTTATATTGGTGTATTTGGTTTTTCCTACCTAAATGCAGAACTTTACATTTGTCCCTACTGAACTTCATTTTATTCAGTTTAGCCCACTTCTCGAGACTATCAAGATCATCCTGTATTCTGTTGCTGTCTTCAGTTTTGTTTGCTACCCCTCCCAGTTTAGTATCATCTGCAAATTTAATACGTATCCCCTCTAATCCCTCATCCAAATCATTTATAAATATGTTGAACAACACAAGCCCAGGACAGATCCTTGGGGTACTCCACTTGTCACTCTTTTCCAAGAAGATGCTGAACGATGAACAAGTACCCTCTGGGTACGATTTGTCAACAAGTTATTGATCCACCTGACAGAATTAGGATCCATACCTACTTTTACCAACATGTGAAGAATAATGTAATGTGGAACTTTAACAAAAGCTTTACTGAAATCCAGATAAACTATGTCCACAGCATTCCTCTGATCCAGCAAGGTAGTCACTTTCTCGAAAAAGAGATAAGGTTGGTTTGACATGATTTGTTCCTGCAAACCCATGCTGAGTCTTAGAAATCACAGCTCTCAGTTCCAGCTGCTCAAGGACCGAGTATTTGATTATTTGTTCCAAAATGTTGCCAGCTACAGATGTCAAGCTGACAGGACGATAATTACCCGGATCCTCCTTTTTCCCTTTCTTGAAGATGGGGACAACATTTGCCCGCCTCCAATCCTCTGGCACCTCACCTGTTCTCCAAGAAGTGTCAAAAATAATGGACAGAGGTTCAGAGATGACATCTGCAAGTTCTTTTAGTACCCTTGGATGTAGTTCATCTGGCCTAGAAGACTTTGTTTCATTTAAAGAAACTAACTGTGGACTGTTCCAACAGTGATCCTAGGCCACCATTCCCATCCCCCGTGTTGTGTTACGTTTTTGCCACATTGATCACTATTTTCCTCACAAGAGAAGACCGAGGAGAAATAGGAGTTAAGCAGTTCAGCCCTCTCTTCATCATCATCTGTTATAATTTCACTTTCTTGTCCTCTCAGTGGTTCTATGGTGTCCCTATTCTTTTTCTTGCTTGAAATATAACTGATGAATCCTTTTTTGTTATGTTTAGCATTTCTTGCTAGCCTAAGCTCATATTGAGCTTTAGCTTTTCTAACACTCCCCCTACAATTATTGGTTATTTGTTTATAATAAGGCCTTCCTTCCATTTCCAAATGACTCTTTTTTATTCCTCAGATCTTTTGACAACTGCTTATGGAGCCAACTTGGCTTCCTTAGCTCCTTCCATCTTTTCTTCTCAAGGGAATTGTTTGTGATTGAGCCTTCAGAATTTCACTTTTAAGAAACTCCCAGCCCTCGTGGACTCCCATCTCTTTAAGTCTTTGTGACCATGGGACTCTATGCAACATACCTTTAAGTCTGTGAAAATCAGTTTTCCTGACTTCTAGTCGATGCGTACAACTACGTAAAGGTTTTCTCTTTCCACGATTGAAAATTCCAGAAGCACATGGTCACTGCTACCAAGTGTGCCCACTACTTCTACCTCATCTACCAGTTCTTCCCTATTGATGAGAATCAAGTCTAAAATAGCAGAGCCCCTGGTTCCCCTCTCTACTTTCTGGGAAATGAAGCTGTCGGCAAGACAAGTTAAGAATTTTACGGAGTTTGCATTTTTAGCAGAGTTGGTCTTCCAACAGATATCTGGGTAATTGAAGTCACCCATGACCATTGTTTCCCCCTTTTTTGAAAATTGTGTAATTTGCTCTTGCAGTATCTCATTCAGGTCCTCTGACTGGCTTCATGGTCTATAGCAGACCCCCACAATAATACCACTCTCATTTCCTACTCCTTTTATATTTACCCAAATACACTCAACTGAACTTTCGTGCTCGGTTACCTGTATTTATTCACAAGTATAAAGATTCCTGATATATATTGCTACACCTCCCCCTTCTTTTCTTGTCTGTCCCTTCTGAATAGATTGTACCCCTCAATTTTCGTATTCCAATTGTGAGTATTATCCCACCAAGTTTCTGTGATGCCTATTAGGTCATAGCCCCCTTCCTCTTATTACGATTACTAGTTCCTCCTGCTTGTTTCCCATATTCTATTCATAGAGACATCATAGTCCATCCTTGTAGAGACATCATAGTCCATCCTTTGTGTGCCTCATGGTTTTGGTGCTATGGGTTCAATTGTTGTTCACAAAAATATTGGGGCAATAAAATGTAAGGTTAGTAATTAATAGCAGACACTTTCCCAGTTGTGAAAATAAGAAATTAAAAGCAACTTTTTAGTTTTTAATTGTTTGCTTGTTTATTTGTAATGAATAGTTCCATATAGAATCATAGAGTTGGAAGGGGCCATACAGGCCATCAAGTACAACCCCCTGCTCAACGCAGGATTAGCCCTAAGCATCCTAAAGCATCCAAGAAAAGTGTGTATCCAGCCTTTGCTTGAAGACTGCCAGTGAGGGGGAGCTCACCACCTCCTTAGGCAGCCTATTCCACTGCTGAACTACTCTGACTGTGAAAAATTTTTTCCTGATATCTAGCCTATATCGTTGTACTTGAAGTTTAAACTCATTACTGCGTGTCCTCTCCTCTGCAGCCAACAGAAACAGCATCCTGCCCTCCTCCAAGTGACAACCTTTCCAATACTTAAAGAGGGCTATCATGTCCCCTCTCAACCTCCTTTTCTCCAGGCTGAACATTCCCAAGTCCCTCAACCTATCTTCATAGGGCTTGGTCCCTTGGCCCCACATCATCTTCGTCACTCTCCGCTGTACCCTTTCAATTTTATCTACGTCCTTCTTGAAGTGAGGCCTCCAGAACTGCACACAGTACTCCAGGCGTGGTCTGACCAGTGCCGTATACAATGGGACTATGACATCTTGTGATTTTGATGTGATGCCTCTGTTGATACAGCTCAAAATGGCATTTGCCTTTTTTACCGCTGCATCACACTGCCTGCTCATGTTTAGTTTACAATCCACAAGTACCCCAAGGTCTCGTTTACATACAGTGTTACCTAGAAGCGGATCCCCCATCCAGTAGGCATGCTTTTCATTTTTCTGACCCAGATGCAGAACTTTACACTTATCTTTATTAAATTGCATCTTGTTCTCATTTGCCCATTTTTCGATTGTGTTCAGATCTCGTTGAACTCTGTCTCTATCTTCCGGAGTATTTGCCAGTCCTCCCAATTTGGTGGCATCTGCAAACTTGATGAGTAGTCCCTCCATCCCCTCATCTAGATCATTAATAAATATGTTAAAAAGTACCGGGCCGAGCACCGAGCCCTGAGGTACCCCGCTACTCACCTCTCTCCAGTCTGATGAAACACCATTGACAACAACTCTTTGACTCCAGTTCTCTAACCAATTCCCTATCCACCTAACTATCTGAAAATCCAGATTGCAGACCTTCAACTTATCCATCAGAACATCATGGGGAACCTTGTCAAAAGCTTTACTAAAATCCAAGTAAATGACATCAACCGAATTTCCCTGATCCAGCAAACCTGTTACTTGGTCAAAAAAGGAAACCAGGTTGGTCTGGCAGGACCTGTTGGAGACAAATCCGTGCTGACTTCCTTGGATCACCAAATTGTCCACCAGATGTTTGCAGATCGCTCCCTTTAATATCTGCTCCATTATCTTCCCTACAACAGAGGTCAGACTCACTGGTCTGTAGTTTCCCGGATCATCCTTCCAACCTTTTTTGAAGATCGGAATAACGTTTGCTCTCTTTCAGTCCTCCGGGACATCTCCAGTCCTTAAAGAGGTTCTGAAGATGATGGACAAGGGCTGTGCAAGTTCTCTGGAAAGTTCTTTGAGTACTCTCGGGTGCATTTCTTCCGGACCAGGGGATTTGAACTCATCCAGTGCAGCTAAATGCCTCTCGACAACCTCTCTATCCATGTTAACCTGCCACCCAGACACTATCCTTTGGCTACGGCCATCTCTAGATGTGCCTAAACACTTTGACCTGTGGGAAAAAACAGGTGTAAAATAGGCACTAAGCCTTTCTGCTTTCTCTGCATCTTCCATTAAAGTTTGTCCATCTGCACCCAACAGTGGGCCTATTGCCTCCTTTACTTTACGTTTGCTCCTCACATAACTGAAAAATCTTTTCTTGTTACAATGGGCTTCCCTGGCCAGTCTTAGCTCACTCTCAGCTTTGGCCTTTCTGATGGTTGATAAAAGTGCCTAGTAACCTGTAGGTACTCTTCTTTAGAGCTCTGTCCTTCCCTCCATTTCCTGAACATTTTCCTTTTCTTTCTTAGTTCCTCTTGAAGTTCTCTGTTCATCCAAATAGGCTTCTTAGAGCTCCTGCAGTGTTTTCGTCTTTCTGGGATAGTCATTGATTGAGCATGCAATGGCTCTTGTTTGAGTAGCGCTCACCCGTCACATGCTCCCTTCCGTTCCAGCATCAGGGCTGGGGCTGGGACGAAGCAATAACATGTCCACTTGGACTGCAGAAAGTTCCTGGTTCAAAGCTCATCATCTTCAGCTAAAGCAGCAGACAGGAAGTGGTATGAAAGATGGCCACCTGAAATATTGGGGAGGTACTTCCAGTCACAGTGGGCTATACAGAGCTTGGTGGGCCAAGTATCTGACTCAGTGCGGCTGTTTACTTGTTACAGTGAATGCACATACATCTTGTGTGGAGGTGTGCAAAGATCAGTTTCTACAAAATAACAAACACATCTTCACTTTACGAATGAAAGCATAAATGTGGTTTACATGTATTGAATTTGCTGAAACAGTGATCCTAGTCACACATACTTCCCGCCCACGTACTACTCTAATATCCCACCATCTTGAACATTGTTCCCCATATTCCTGCTATACTAGGCAATGAGAAAGCTGAGATGACTAACAAACAATGCTTTGTGAATATTTAAAGTTATTTTAGTTAAGAGCCGCTTATGGCGCAGAGTGGTAAGGCAGCCGTCTGAAAGTTCTGCCTATAAGGCTAAACCAGAATCAGTTATCCATGTAACCATTAACATCAACAACCATGAAATTGAGATCTTTCTCACGGAATTTTTCGCAGAAAAGCTACACTCTTAACCAACACCACTGAAACGTTTGCTGATGTATGTTCCCAGAACGTGAGCCTTTGAGGAATGAAATTTCAGCATAAGAGACCCTCCTTAGAGTGTTGATCCAAACCATTGTTTATAGAAGCTTCTACAAAAAGTTATGGTGGGATGACAAGACGGTGGAGGTGAGGAAGCAGCTGTAGTTTCTCTCTTCTATGTGCTGATATCTTTTCTTGTTAATTAGTGTGCTTCATTTCAAGATATTCTGCAGTTTAAGAAATTCCACTCCCATATCATCGCTCAGATAGTCCTCAACTCCTTGGCTGCTCTTTTTTAAAGGTAGGAATACAAATTTACTCCCAGTCATATTTATCCTTGGAAGATGCCCAAAGGAAAGGTTATTAAAACATTGTTCTTTCTGGGGGAGTTATTAATGTAAGCGTCTTGAAAATGGAACTCCCATTACCTTTTGTACTTTGTGGCAAGCAGGAATCCTTGGGAGTGAAGATGTGAAGATAAATGCTCAATAGGCAGAGCTGCCATAGTACGATACGATAACATTTATTGCATTTAGCCAAAGGCCATTACAAAACACAATTAAAACAGTATGGTACAAATACTAATAAAACAACATTTCTCCAGTATTGCGTACATAAAATTGCAAGCATGGACTACTAAGTTAAAATAAGAGGGGGAAATGGTGTATCAAGGTGGAGACTCCTGTAAAAAAGCTTTAGCTCGGATCTTCCTGGCAGCCAGAGCAAAAAGTGCCACCCTATAGGAGATATCTGATAACAGATAGGTGACTTTGTTAAAATCAGAAATAGGGTGTGAGTTTGGTAATAACTTGGCAAGGAATTTGCCCCTGGGTTCGGAGTACAGGGGACAAGCCAAAACATAGTGGGGCAGGTCCTCCACAGATGGATTTCTACATATGCACAGGCTGTGGGTATTCATAGATATTGCCCAGAGAGCATGGCTGATGGCATCATTTCAAACCGCAAAGATGTTAGGGCCATTCTAAGATTACGTGTTGTTATGTTTACTAAATATGATGCTCTAGAATGGTCTTTTTAAATTGTTTTATACTATGGGGCTGCTTGTGATAGCTGAATTGAAGAGTGGTCAATCAGTGAATCAGCTTTGAGCACCCAATCATGTACATCAGAGATATTGGCTGATGTATGCAGTAAGTCGTCCGGTATGGTATAGCGTGAAAGAATGGAGCTAAAAAAATCAGACCGAGTCCTGTCTTTGCTCAATAGGAGCTTAAAACTTGGATGGCTCAAAGAATCTGATTCGGTTGCTGTGTCTTTCTTCCAAGATTTCAGAATAGCTAAGTGGGCACGGGCTTTGAGTGAGGGGAAACCAAGCTCTGCCCCCATCAGGGCTGCGGGAGACCCTTTTGGAAGAGCCAGGAGACGTCCAAAGAAAAAGTTCTGAATGGACTCCAAGCTATTGATGAGCTGCCATAGTAACATTGGCTGATTAAAGCGCTGAGTCATCCCTGGAAGCAACTGAGCAAAGTAACCAATTTCTTTGTAAACATTTCTTAGACCCATGATGCATAGTGGGAAAAGACCAGGCCAGCACTCAGGTGGCAGTGGGGCTAATTACACATTATGTTGGCACTGTCCTGGGCCCCTGATGCCCAGCAGCAACAGAATACTGGGGGTTTTTTTGTTTGTTTGTTTTGGCTTCCCTTTCCTGCCATGGGTGCCACTGGCACCCATGCTGGGCCAGGCCTATGCACAAAGGTGTCCTGGCAGGGATAAAAAAGGGCCCAGTCATCTCTACAATGCTTCACAGCACCACGGAGTTAAATGGGGCATTTTTTTTTCTTTGCAGAAAGCTGGGATTGTGTTGGCATGCAATCCCATCTTGATGCAAAGAGAGAGAAAAACGCCACTCTCCCTCCCTCCCACCTTTCTACATTCAGGGGGATGTAGTGATCTGGGACAGACAGGGTCTGCCATGGTTAAAGATCCCTCGCTGCTGTGCATAATTGGTCTTAGACTGTTTTGCTGCATTGGTATTTTACTTAGCTGTCATAGATTTTAACTCTTAAAAGCATTCAATTCTTTTTTTTCTTTTTTTATTTACCAGCTTACTATATTATGACAAGATACTAATTTGTTCCTCAGAAGAAGAGCTGGCAGCAACAGCTTGTCAGGGTTTCCTCTGCTTACAGTCATAACAGTTGACTTTATTTTTCAAAGTCTAAATCTGGTCATCTCCAGGCTAGATAGCATGGCATAGATGATGACACACCTAAACAACAAGGAGCCTACCAAGATTAAACTCACTGATCTTCTGTCAACCCAATTTAAACTGAACTCTCAACAACCACTTGTTGATTCTACAAGGAGTAAACTGGCTCCCATTTCAACTCAATGCAAAGGCCCAAAGGAGAATTGCCAGCTCATGCTGTAACCACATAAGGTATGCTTGGCAATCTGCAGTTATAAAGGAAGCATCCCTTCTTGGAATTCAGTGTCCAAAGCGAAACAACATCCGAGGACTCCTTTTGGCAATCACATTCGGTCTATAGACCAAAACTCAATAGAGACACTGAATGCCACACGAAGCTCTCTTCACATTCGACCAATCCACAGCTCCCTCATCACTATTTCAAAAAAAACCTTTTCTTAAATCTTTGCAAATAAGATTCTGATTCCATGAATACACTCTAAAGACCTGCAGTTGGAAGGTGGATGAGCAGCAGCAGGGCCAGCATGCAGTTCCCACGAGGATCTCCTTAAGTGGATGGGCCCAATTCCCCCTGGACCTCTCAGACTGGAGGAGTATCTCATCAGGTCACTGGGTGCTCTGCCACCTTCTTAACAATAGGCAGTAACCGACAGATCTGGATGCCTGAGAACAAGATTTGTGAGCAGAGCAACCTCACAAGGAATTTCTATACACTTCAGGAATTCAAAAGATGGGGCTGTTGGAACAGCAGGCCAACACATGAAAACTTCAAACTGGGGGGCAAAAAACCCCAAACATTGGTGTATACATGGAACTGTAGTCGATCAAAACCCCTTTAAATATTTAGGGGTGACATTTAATGAAACTCTTAACCGGAAGGCCCATATGGCTATAATAAAAGCTTCTGTCTCCAAAAGTATTTTGGTCATTATGAACTTTTTTCACAAAGGGAACATATCTTATTGATCCAGCTCTGAAATTTTGTGTTAAGTAAGGTCATCCCCTAACTCTTATATGGAGAAGGTTTGGAGATGGAAAGGTTATGTAATTCCAAACTTGAAATCAGTACAAAATCAATTTTTTTGCAGAATGCTAGTTTTACCTAAAGGCCCACCTGCAGCCTTGGTCCAGGAAGAACGAGGCATGGCCTCAGTAAGAGCTCACATACCTAACTGAAATATTGGCTTCTGACAACCAGCTTAGCAAACTATGTTTTGATTCACTGAGACACACTGATGAATACAAAAAGTTATATGCCATATATACTTGAGTATAAGCTGACCTGCATATAAGCCGAGGCACCTAATTTTACCACAAAAACTGGGAAAACTTATTGTGTCAAGTCTAAGCTGAGGGTGGGAAATGCAGCAGCTACTGGTAAATTTCAAAAATACAAATAGATACCAATAAAATTACATTACATCGGTAGGTTAAATGTTTTTGAATATTTATTTCAAAGAAAAACAGTAAACTAGTTCTGTAAGTGCAAAAGAGGATAGTCATCAGCAGGATTATTGCACGAACCTACCCTACTGTCCTCCAGTGGAGGAGCTCAGGGTGGCCTAAGTGCTTAATCCATGCTCCATCATCACAGGCTCTCCCATCCAGCCTCCCAGTCAACGAATACAGAAAGGTCAAGAGGATGAATAGCTGCTGGTTTTTGTGCCCCGCTTTTTACTAACCAAAGGAGTGTCAAAGCAGCTTACAATTGCCTTCCCTTCCTCTCCTCATACCAGACACCCTGAGAGAGTTCTGACAGAACTGCTCTGTGAGAACAGCTCTGGGAAGAGAACTAAACAGTGTCCCCCAGGCCAGCAAACCAAAGCAGAACAACAGTACCCAAAGTTGGCAACTTACTACAAGTACAACAGGTACCAAACTGGGAGAATGGACAACTCTAACTACAACTGCAGTGCCCCCCCCCCATAACAAAACACTGTAAGAAAGAACTGTAAAACTGAACACTGAAAGAAATAACTTTTAAAAATAATGCAACCCCTAGAAGAAAAGCCAAACAAAGAAGAAACACTAGGAGAAAGAAACAGTAAATCCCAAAGCACCCCCAAAACCTACCCCACCCAAACAAACCAAAATAATAGTTTGGAAGAAGTAATTAAGAAGAGGAAGAAGAAAAGTGAAGGCAAGAGGAAAGAAAAATCAGGTTCCCTCAGTCAAACCGTTGATGTCTTCTCCAGCGATGATCCTTCAGTGTTCAGTGCAGCAGCCAGCCAGCCAGCAGCACACTCTCTGGGAGTCAGACTGTAAGAGTCTACTCTACCAGACAAAGCAGCACAGGCCAGGAGGCCAGCAACAGAAGGCAGGTAAGAAGACCCCTAGCCTTATACACGTTCCTGGCCAAACACAGACGATTTTCAAAAAGGAAAAACCTTCTATGCCTGGCCAGGAAATGTTTTTTCCCCAAAACATGCTTTCCTGTAGACTAACTTCCTCAGCATCGCAAAGCATTTGCAAATGCATAATGCATTGCAATGATTGGCTGGCCTCCCACAGCCTCAGCAGGCTGTTTAAAATAATTTATTTTAATTATACTCAAGTATAAGCTGAGGGGGGCTTTTTCAGTATAAATAATGTGCTGAAAAACTCAGCTTATACTCGAGTATATACGTTAATTTGGGGAAAGTGTCTTGAAATGACATGTGCTATGAAGGGCTGTGAACTCCATGTTGCAAATTCCTGGACATTTGGGGGTGGATCCTGGGGAAGGAAAGGACCTCAGCAATAATGCCATCAGGACCTCATGGATAACCTTGTCAAAAGCCTTACTGAAATCCAGGTAGACAACATCCACTGGTTTTCCACGATCTAATAAGCCCGTCACTCAATCAAAGAAGGAAACCAGGTTGTTCTGGCAGGACTTGTTGGAGACAAATCCATGCTGATTTTCCCATATCAACAAATGATTCTCCAGATGATTGCAGATTGCCTCCTCAAAAACCGGCTCCATTATTTAACCTACAATTGATGTCTGACTCAATAGTTTCATGATTAAAGGCTTGATGGTTTTAAATACAAAAAAATTGAATGTCTTCAGGAGTATGATGTGAAGTTATACAATGTTCCACCATTGGAGCTTCAAGTACTTTTTGTCTGATATGTGATATATTTTTATGGGTCTTGTGGACATGCTTACATACAATAAGAGACAAGGACAAAAAGTCAAATCTAAATGGTAACGAGAATTGCAGTTAGAGAAGCTGTTAGAATGTAAGACAATATCACAAGCAAGGAAATCAGACTGAACAAAAGATGCACAGGCTGCACAAGCCCTGCAGTGGTGAAAACACTGAGGTTTATGGTCCACATATTTAATCAACTGAAAATCCATGTGAACAAGAAAATCCTTCAAGTTTGTTCCCTGTTTCTCACCCACGAATTTTCTGTATCTGTTGTATATATTTTCAATGGCACTTTAGAACCATTCTTACGGTTCTCATTTGTTTATGTATTCATTGTGTTGTTCTTTAACAACTGAGGTTGGCATGATTTTTTTTTTGCTACAAAGGCACATCTAAAATGAATAAAATATATAAAACTAGCAAATTTAGCTTCAACCCATTTAATTAAACTTACTTTTCAATATTACTCGGAAATAAATTGTTGGCATGATTTGTTTTCTTCCATCCTATAGAATCACAGAATCATAGGCCCATTCCGCACCAGGTTCAATGTGGCAAATTGCTTTCGGAAAGAAAAAACGGAATTTAAAATAGTGGAATTCGGCGTAACGCATACCTGCCTTTGTAGTGGAATCCAGTTGCGTTTCAATCGTTTCCCACAGGTTTCCTGTCTCGGCAAAAATAGCTAGAAAGGAAGTGATTTTTGCCGTGCTTTGTCCCGCCCCTGGCAGTCAATCAAGCGAGAAGCCAATGGGCGGTTGTTACCATGCTCCCGAAAAGCCCCTTTGCCTTTAAGAACATGTTATAAAAAAAGAAGAAAAACACACATTGCAACGTATATGCCTTGATTCCTTTATTCCTTGCTTCCTCCTAATGTAGAGACCCATCTAGCTGGCAGCTGGCCTGTGAGCTGCCGATTCATCATTTCCATGCTCCCCCTGTGCACGGGCGCGATTTTCGGCCGAAAATAAAGGGAACTTGCAAACGGGGCTGTGTTGTGCTTGGTGACTTGAGGCGAGCTTTAAAGCAGCTCTGTGAAGGGACTGCAGCCAGAGAAGCCTTGCTGGGTGAATGAAGGCTCGCTGGCTCGTTGCTCTCCGCTCACTCCGAGAAAAAAAAATGGCGATCACTTCACAGGAAGTTCAGAGGAGAGAGCCAGGGGGAGGGACTTTGCTGAAACCGCAACAATGGTAACGCACAGAACTTTTTCGAAACTGTTTCAGATTGTTTGCAAGAGTGTAGCACTTTC
Organism: Paroedura picta; assembly: GCF_049243985.1. Classification (NCBI taxonomy): domain Eukaryota; kingdom Metazoa; phylum Chordata; class Lepidosauria; order Squamata; family Gekkonidae; genus Paroedura; species Paroedura picta. Next base: position 3,036,965 of record NC_135382.1, read on the forward strand.
CAGAGGGTGAATCCACTTTTTGGGATTTCCCTGGAAGCGCTACAACGAAGCGCTTTTTGTTGCGTACGAAGTTGTGCATAATTGCATATTATTAGCGATTACAATTTGCCACTCTCTTGCTACATTAAACCTGTGCAGAATGGACCATAGAGTTGGAAGGGACATGTAGGGTCATCTAGTCCAACCCCTTGAATTTATTTTAATTATTGTTTGTTAACACACTTGTTTTAATTGTTTTACTTTTGTCATTATGTTTGTTTACCATCATTTGACATGATTAAATCATGGGAGTTTGATAAAATCCAGGCATGGATCCAGGAGAAAGATGCTGCATGCCAACATGATTTGGCACAAAAATCAAAATTTTTGGTGTGCTACCCTAGGTGTTAAAGCCTAGTAGATGCTTCTCCTGCTATGAGTTAATTTATTTATGTATTTATTTATGTATTTATTTATTTATGTATTTATTTATAATTGGATTTATATACCGCCGTTCGCCAAAAGGTCTCACGGCGGTTCACAATAAAATATAAAATCAAAGTAAAATCACATAAAATCCTATAAATACTCCATTATTACAGTAAAAAGATGGCATTCTATTCTATAACTTTCCCCACTTTCCCCGCATGTTCAGAGAGAGGTCGGATGAGACAGAGGAGAGAAAGACTGGCCAATGGATTAGGGATCTTGGATGGAACCCGGGCTCTGCCCTGGCCTCAACCATATGCCTGGCGGAAGAGCTCTGTCTTACAGGCCCTGTGGAAAGATGGTAGTTCCAACAGGGCCCTTAGCTCCTCCGGGAGCTCATTCCACCAGGTTGGGGCCAGGACCAAAAAGGCCCTGGCCCTGGTCGAGGTCAGGCAAACACCCCGGGGGCCCGGGACAGTCAGTAGATTCATACCCACAGAGCGGAGAGCCCTGCGGGGGGCATAAGCAACCAAACAGTCCTGCAGGTAAGTAGGACCCAAGCCACTTAAGGCCTTAAAGGTTAATACCAACACCTTAAATTTGACCCGGAAACAGACTGGTAACCAATGAACATGATGGAGTACTGGCTGAATATGGGCCCTCCAAGTTGTCCTAGTGAGGACCCTAGCTGCCGCATTTTGTACCAGCTGTAACTTCCGGATCAGAGTCAAGGGTAGGCCTGTGTAGAGCGAGTTACAGTAGTTTAGTCTTGAAGTGACCATTGCATGGATCACAGTGGCTAGGTGTTCCGAGGACAGGTAGGGCGCTAGTAGCCAGGCCTGGCGAAGATGAAAAAAATCCATCTGGGCTACTTTTGTGACTTGAGCCTCCATAGACAGGGAGGCATCATTAGTCACTCCCAAGTTCCTGACCACTGTTGTAGATGTTAATTGTACACCATTCAGGCATGAGAGGCACGCTTCCTGATCCTGTCCTCTTCTGCCCAGTCACAGGACCTCCGTCTATGAGGGGTTGAGTTTCAGGCGACTCTGCCCGAGCCATTCAGCCACTGCTTCCAAACAACTGGCGAATGTATCTGGGGGGGAGTCCAGCCGGCCGCCCATTAGGAGATAGAGCTGGGTGTCATCCGCATATTGGTGGCACCCTAGTCCATAACCCCGAACCAACTGGGCCAGAGGGCACATGTAGATATTGAACAACGTGGGGGAGAGTACCACCCCCTGTGAAATTTAGTCAAGTCTACATTATGAAAGGACATTACTTGGGCCTGCTTCAAAACATTTCCATTGGCAAATGGGGGATTTAACAGTCTCCCATTATATAAACATTTATGACCCTGTAATCTGAACCAGGCAGTAGATCATAAAAACAGAGTTGGAAGGGACCTCCAGAGTCATCTAGTCCAAGCCCCTGCACTATGCTTTTCAGTATCAGTATTCTTTATTACGGTCATAGCCCAGCAAAGTCAAAACAATTTCACAGTTACATAAATAATATGGCTAAAACACAGTTTTACTCATAAAATAGCATTATGTTAAACACTTAGACTATGAGTCTGCTAAAATATAAATTAGAATTAAATGGAAATATAGGAAATTGTTCTAATTGCTCTCAGGGTCTGTTAAGTTTTAGTCAACTTCCACCACCTTTTCATGGCTGCAGCACAAAACCTGGCGACACTATATGTGATGGAACAATTTGTGTCTGTGAGCAGCAGGGAGATATAAAATTGTCCTGAGCACCCTGGGACTCTATGTAACCATGGTGTAATAAATATGGAATGTATGTCATCATAAAACTGACAATACAAAAGGATATGTTCCAATGTTTCTATTTGACCAGAGCCACAGGGGCACTTCCTTTCACCATATGGAGTTTTCTTGTATCTCCCTTCAAGTACAGCTGAGGAAAGGGCATTGCAAGGAGCTAAAGTGAAGGCCCTCTGGTGGCTAGGCACCTCAAGATTCTTTAAATAAGCCAAGGGAGCTGTGACATACCTGTAGCCTTCACTAACAATGAAGGCGAGGTATTCGCTAGATCATGTTGGCGTTCTATATCCACTACTCGCTGTTTGATAACTTCTTTAGCTTGGTCATAGGCCATCCGAACCAGAAATTCTGGAGAAAATCCCAAAGCTGCGATTTTCCCCCTCACCGATTGTTTCCATGAAGACTGGAAGTCATCCTTCATTATCAAAGAAGCTAATCCACAGGGGAAAAAAGAGATTTTAAGCCAGTAATTGAGCATGTTTAACCATACTCTTGCCTCCACCTTCATAAGGCCAGTCTCAAGTCGCAAGGCGGCACTGGAGACACATCTCGGGACTTGGATGGCTGCTCTTAGGAATTTGGATTGTACAGATTCCAATAATGCAAAGTTGGAATAAGGACCTAGCTGCGCACCATATAGCAGTTGTGCCATTGACTTAGCTTCAAACAATTTTAGAGCTGCGGGGATATAATGACCTCCTTTCAGCCTAAGGAATCTCAGGATGGCATTTGCACTTTTTTGTGCCTTTCCAGCGACATAAGCCCCATGGGCTATCCTGCGGCCAGTTGATTGCAAAACGACTCCCAAATATTTGAAACAGGAAACCTGTTCTATCTTAGTTCTGTCAATGTGCCAGGTATATTTTTTTGGCCTTTTGGCAAATGTCATGATTTTGGTTTTCTGATAGTTAAGCTCTAATTGTTCCCCTTCACAATATAACGACAATGCATTCAGTGCTCTTTTAAGTCCAATAGGTGTTCTTGAGAGAATTACTGCATCATCTGCATACAGAAGAACAGAAATGTGACTTCCAGCAAGTTTTGGAGGATGAAAGCTCAAGTTATTGAGATGGCTCTCAATATCATTGATATAAAAATTAAATAGAAGTGGGGCCAGTATACATCCTTGCTTAACACCTTTTTGAGTTTTAACAGGTGTGGAGAGATGACCCTGAGGGTTGCACCTCACTTTCAGTGAGGTCCCTTCATGTAACGTATGTATTAAATAAAGCAGCCGACGATCTACTGAAGAATTCTCCAATTTCTCCCACAATTTGACATGGGAAATGGAGTCAAAACCTGCTTTGAAATCTATAAAAGTGGCATAGAGGGAAGTTGTGTAGCGAGAAGAGTATTTCTCAATAAGGTGATGTAGAACCAGACACTGGTCGATAGTGGATCGACCCTCACTAAAGCCAGCTTGTTCTTCAGCAAGGACATTTTCCTGTTCCATCCATTCCTGAAATTTGGACTGAAGGTGCCTTGTGTAAAGCTTACTGATTATGTTGAGGAGGCTAATTGGTCTATAATTAGCAGGATCACTTCTCCTCCCTTTTTTGTAAATTGGGATGACAATTGCAAGTCCCCAGTCTTTGGGTATACAGCCATGGGCATCAATGCAGGTGAAGAGTGAAGCTAAGATAGGGGCCCAGAATTGCACTATGCAAGACACTCACAACTACTCAAACACTGTCTGCTATGATGATGATGTCATCCATTCAGTCGTATCTGACCCTCGACGATTCTATAGGAAAGTCTTTGCCACGCACCACTGACTCTGACTGCTTCTTTTAGTTGGTTCATGGTCATCCCATGAACCAACTAAAAGAAGCTGTATCAGCTTTGTTCGTCTGATTCTAACCGACCTAGTTTGAATTCAGATGCAGTTTTGTATTTCAGGTTCGGATGAAGAACAAATTAAGTTTCTTTTGCCAGATGTATTCCTGACAGTTACACTGGAGGTAGCCACATTTATACTATTATCCATGTCCATTAGGAGAAGATTTGTCTCTGATGCAACCCATAGCTGATGATTTTTATTGTGCAACTATATGTTATTTTTTTATTCTTTTAGAAAAATATTTTATATTAACCTTTAATAATAGAATCAGAGAGTTGGAAGAGACCTTCAGGATCATCTAGTCTAAATCCCTGCTGAATGCAGGAAATTCACAACTACCTGCCCACCACAGTGACACCAATTCCATGCACAGATGGTGCCCTCCCCCCACCCCCAAATGAGAATCCATGGCCAGATTAATCTTTTTAGTCTGAATTTGTTTTAATAATTGTTTGTTGAAACAGTTGTTTTAATTGTTTTATTTTTATCATTATGGTTGTTATTGCAACAATAAACTTATTTTCTTACTTCTCTCCACATCCCCAAATTGCACTTTCCCAGGTACCACCCACAAGTCTCCAGGGACTTCCCAAACTTCTGTTGCCCACCCTAAGTGGACAAAGGGATACTCCTGGACCCTGTTCCCCATAGGCGGAATTACATGGTGGGACCACAGCCCATGCAGGAAACATGCAGGCGGACTCTTGCCTGGAGAATAATTGTTATTCCTTTTTTCTTGGGAAGAACAACTTTTGTGTCAACATTTCAGTGCATTTGAATCTACAGACCAGTGTTGATCACATTAATAAAATGCTGAATAAAGTTTGCATCCAGTGGCACCTTTGAGACCAGCAAAGTTTTATTCAAAGTATCAGCTTTCATGTGCAGGCACACTTCCTCAGATGCATGGAAATAAATAATAAATTAGGTGCTTTAGACTGACTGGAGCATAATGCCATGGTAATCTTTCTGCCAGCTTTATAAGACAGGTGGTTATTATTGTTGTTGTTGTTGTTGTTGTTGTTGTTATTGTTATTGTTATTAATTTGATTTTAGACCCATTAACTGGCTCACAGTGATTAACAAATAGCAAAATCCATACAATTTAAAATCCCCATAAACAGTTAAAACAATTTACAGCATAACATAGCAAATAGAAAATGGCAGTGACCTAATATAACCATCTGCCCTGTTCCGGGCATCAGTAAGTATACATGAAATAATAACTGGAAGCATAAAATAAGAGGGAATAAACCTGGCTGGAAGATGAAATTAGGCCTCACCACAGTCTAGCACTGCAGTTCAATAGGGCCTTAAGAGGGGCGAAAACGCCGGGGGCTTCTACCTGGCCTCAACCAAACACCTGGCGGAAGGCCTTTGTTTTGCAGTCCCTGCAGAACTCAGAGAATCCCAGCAGGGCCCGCAGCTCTTCCAGGAGCTCATTCCACCAGGTAGGGGCCAGGACCAAAAAGGCCCTGGCCCTGGTCGAGGTCAGGCGCACCTCCCGAGGCCTCTGGACCTTCAGCAGATTCATACCCACAGAGCTAAGAGACCACAGCCTCCTTGAGCCACTGAGGGAACTCTCCCAAAGATAGGGAGAGGTTGATAATATCCCTCAGTGGTTCACCTATCTGCCGGTCACCTGATTTGAGTAACCATGATGGACAGGGACCTCAGCAGTTTGTCCACTTCGGGTATTATTTATATCAGTTTGGCCATGGAACAGCTTGGTGGGGCAGAAAGGATATAAAATAAGAAACTGCCTAAATCTATTAAATAAATTTAGGACAGTGACAAGATTTGACCCAGTAACTTCATTCAATGCAGTATTACAATATGTGCGCCATCATCACAGCAGATCTCTGTTTGTTTTTATGGACCACAATGTGCTACTGGCAGCATTTACTGTATCCAGATATGTCACTGAAGCAACTTAAATGGACTCCAGGGGAGGAAGAGGAGAGGAAGGACTAGAGGATCATTGTCCATGGGGATCCATTGTCGCAATGGGTCGGACATGACTTCGCACCTAACAACAACAACAACAACAACAATCTGTATCCAGGTGATTTTAAAGGGTAAGAGTGGGCCATGGGTAGTCTGTGGGGACTGCACTTCAGACTCCAGGTGGGGAACTATGTTTGAATGCTGTTCTGAGTTGAAAGGTGGAACAAATGGATTGCAACCAGAAAATTATTCTTGCAAGCTTGGCTAGAAGAACCTGTTTTCCTGCCGTGATAGCATTCTCAGTGCCTAGGATGGCTGGAGAAAGTGTCATCTAATCACAGCCAACTTATGATGACCCCCATAAAGGCAAGAGACAAACAGAGGTGGTTTGCCATTGCAGGCTTCTGTGCAGCCACCTGGACTTGGTTGGTGACTTCTCATCTGAGTACCACCCTGGACTCATCTTGCTTATCTTCTGAAATCTGATGAGATCAGGCTAGCCTGGGCAATCCGGGTCAGCACCACTACAGATATCAATTTATTATTGCTTTATTTTCAAAACATCCGTTTATTTATTTTAAAGTGTAACCCACCTTCTTGTGCATGCAAAGCAATGTGCAGTTATAAAACTTTAAAACAAGTATAGTGCTGAACACCATTAACACACCACAGTTTAACAGCACTGATGAAAAAAATTCATTGCCTAGCAGTAAAATCATGAAATGCATTTTAATTTTTACACATCCCACCAACTGACAAACTTTACAGTAACTGGTTTCTGTAACATTCCATAAAACTGGAGTTATGACAGAACATGAAATCCTTGGCAAGGTGGTGTAACAAAATGGCAAGCAATATGAAGACAACCTGTTGTGAGAAGCGAGTTAATACTGGGAGCGAGAGTTCATTATCACACCTCTTGCAGTCGGACGGGTTCTCGGCACCAGCAGAGTGTTCTGAAATGCTGTCATACTCTCAAGTTAATGGTGTGAGCCCCCAGTGGTAGACTCCTCCTCCTCCCTAATATTATGTCCATATCAAGTCCTGCTATGGGCAGAAGGGCCCGGTCCAGCAAGGAGGTCAGGCAAAGACATGGATTTCCCAAGGAGTGCCTCTTACTCTTGTATTTCAATCCTGTACTCATGCCCATGCTCTTAATCTAAGCCTCACTTTGTACTTCAATGCCATCTCTCATTGATGGCAGCCATGTCAAAAAGTGAAAATACCTATAACTTCTTCAAAGCAACTACATGTTCTGGTTGCTTTTGAACCACAAGTCTTTTGCAACACCAGTCTCCTTACGCTTTTGGCTCTTCAGACAGCTTACTGAGAGGTAAAATACCACAGTAAAAATATAAAGTCAGTAAAACTGCAGAGAACTGAAAGCCACTAAAATAATCTAAGATGGGTACCTGGATCTATGATGACAGTGCCACATGCTGTGTTGTTCTGGATTGACAGCTCAAATACTGACCACATTTGATTCACCACAACCACAGCCTGTGTTTGTCAAGTTGGGTGCCTGCCATCTGTTGAGCAACTGGGCCTCCTAAATCAGATACGAGCAACTCTGACTGGTCACACAAACAATTGTGGTTTTAAGGTTTCCCTTTGAAGTCAGGATCATACTGAAGGAAATGAGTTCAAAGCTTGGAAACTTGGACATTTATCATTTCCTTTAATTGTCCAAGCCTTTTTCCTCGCTCAAACACTCACAGACATTATGAAGAGAGTTGTAAAAATTCCTTCAGCCACTTTTTCAACATTTTGTACCACACATGCACGCAAAATTTGCCATTGACCCATTTCTAACCCAGCATCAATTCCCCATGAAAGATGTCATTTCTCATTTGCTTAACACCTTAATTAAATGAAGCTTGGCTATCCTGCCAAAAGACTAATAACAGTGACTATCTTGTAAGAGATTTCTTTTGATAATGAGTTTGGGAAGTGATTAATGCTTACACATATGTAAACATTTTCACTATGTCATTAGCTGCCACGGTGCTAATTTATACGGATTAATGGGGGTGGATGGGAGGGACTATGGATTTACACTATATGAGTAATCTACATGAGACAGGAACAATATTTGAATTAGGAGGGAAGGGAAATTTTCATCCCTAACCCCCTCACTTTTCATTTCTAATCTTTTGATGCTATTTATCATGCATATATAAATGATAATGTCTGGTAATACGATATTGAAGTTAAACAAAGAAGTCATTTCTGACAGGGTCCTGCTGCAGCTCAGTCTGGGGTTCCTTTTGACCAAGGAGAAATTGTGTACCTGCTTTTTGTTTCAAGATTATCTTTTGATTACATATTAACAAGTCAAATGTAATTGAGATGCGAAGAATATCTAATCTTACGCAATCTGAAGACATGCCGATTCAAAGGCTGCTCTTCCTCCCATCAACAGCTGTGAAGCTATCACTGCACGCTTCCATGTGTCTCTGTGCAATTGTTGCAGCCGTGGAAACATAAAGGAAACACCTCTGGTTGGGAGTGAACAGATTTCCAAGGTTCCACCTGAATAGGATCCCCATTGTTTCCTAATTAACTGTGCCTTAATAAGGCATGCAGCAACAAGGGGAAGAAAAGCTGATAACATCTCCATGTTCTTTGGTATAGATTGACATCCCCAGTAGGTTTTCCTTGATTGTTTTGAAATTGCACACACACAAAACCCATTCTTCTCCAATCTATGTACTGCATTTCTTCCAAATAAGCAGTTTTCCTGTGCAGGTCCTATGTAGTAAGAATGCAGCAAATTGCTGCAGCAATAGATGGGAACCTACACCTAATGAATGCTGCTTCTGAAACCACCCAAGTTGCCCCATCTGGTAGCTTATTCTAGGTAGACTCAAGAGGAGCAACAGTTGTACACCTAGTTTTGTGGATCAAGGAAAACCTGTAATCACAACAACTTCCTCATTGTCATCATGGGAATGTGGCTCGTTACTTGATTTTTTTTTTTAACAGCTCATTTGGTCTTGGAAATAACAATACATCTGAAGGTTTAAAGGGTTTGATGCACCTCACATCATTCTTCCATGGGAGTCGTGGAAGGCAGGCCAGCTTGACATTGCATTGGTGAAGAAAGAAAGTAATTAAAAGACAAATGGCCCTCAGGAAGGCTACTTAGTGAGGGCCAAATCACAGATGTGTTGGGAGTTCCATCTCTGGAGGTCCTAGTGATTTGGAAAAACTCAGTTCTCAAGGGCATGTATGTCTATGCACCTGAGGAATGCATTTGAATAGTCCTCCTATTTACTTGACCCCAGATCCAATTTCCTGCCTTGGGGGAATTGAGAAGAGGAAGAAAAATGTCCACTACCTAGTGGTACTCTTTGAATTTCCCTTAGTATCTGTGGTAAAGACTATAGATACCAGAAGCCAGCATAGAACATAACTAGGGTTGTCTCCTACCACTGCCTTGTTTCCTGCCACTACTCCAACAGCAGGAAAAAAAATTTAAATGTCCATCTGGCTGTTGATGGTGTGATGTCCTTGGCAGTGATGTTTCTTTTCTCTAGGATTTGCTTAAAACTCTATGGTTTTATCCTATAGAATCATAATGTTGGAAGGGACTTCCAGGTTCATCTAGTCCAACTCACTGCAGAAAGCAGGAAATTCACAACTACCTGCCCACCCACACTGACCTCAATTCCATGCCTAGATGATGTCCTTCCCCCCCCCCCCAAAAAAAAAACAGAACCTGATGAACCTTTCTGATGTACCCTTATGACTGCTAGGAATTTCAGATCATCTGTTATGACACCGCATGAGTAGCTGTATTGTGAAGTGTATGGTTAAAGTGCTAGACTACATCAGATTTTTTAATATAATATCAAGCAGTTGTATGTTCAGACACAGAGCAAACATTTGGAAACTGTCCAAGGCAAATGTCCATAAGAATAAACTGTAGAGGAAGTAACACCTTGGCCTGATGTCTGCTCTGATTACCATGAACATGGCATTGACCTGTAACTTTCAGCCAACCCCTTGGCTGGCAGACAACCAGGGAAAATTCCTGACTTTGCTGAATGGTTTTTAACACACTGGGAACCATTGTCTCTCATAAGGTAACTCCTTTCTTCTGTTAACCCCGATGGCCACTAGAAGAAGCCCAGTTCATGAGAAGAAAAACATACTGAATGAAAAGCTCATTAAAAAGCAAGAGGTCTAAGATGGAAGGTTGCTAGGCATGATAGGTCAGCCATCAAAGTGAGTTGAGGTTGGCCAAAGAAGCTCACTACAATGAGAAAAGCTTCTTCAGATATGTGTTGAGGAAACAGAAGGTAAAAGAGCCAACAGGCTCAATGTTGGGTGAAAATGGGAAACTTTAGCAGACGATGGCAAGGAAGCAGAAAGGTACAATGTTTATTTGGCTTTGGTTATTTTTCCCTGAAGAAGAGCTGGTAGTAAGCAAGGCATGGTGTCTGCGTTGCTGGTTGACATGGACAGGGAAGTCATTGAGGGGCACTTGGCTTCATTGGATGTGTACAAATCCCCTGGGACAGATGGTGTGCATGTGAGTATATTCAAAGAACTCTCTAGAGGGCTTGCAGAGTATTTGTCCATCATCTTCAAGACCTCTTGGAGGATGGGAAATGTGTCCCAAGACAGGAGGAGGGCCAGTGTTTTCTCAGTTTTCAAATAAGGGAGGAAACAACAGGAAACTATAGCCTAGCCAGCCTGACCTCTGTCCCAGGGAAGATATTGGAGATTTTAAAGGGAACAAGCTGTGAGAAGTTGAAGGACTCTGGGATAGTTAGGTGGATAGGGAACTGGTTGGAATACCACACCCAGTAGTTGTCAATGGCATTGCATCTGATGGGAGGAAAGACTGTAGTGCAGTTCTCAGTTCTCAGCCCCTATACTAATTTTCTAAATGATCTGGATGAGGGGGAGAAGGAACTAGGCTTGTGCATTTTGGTAGCCATTCAAGCCCAAGGCAGCCAGTGCCGAAGCTCGGGGAGGAGGGGCGCTGCCGGCGCACCAGTCAGTGCACACATGCCAGCACAGAGCTCTGCGCCAGCATGCGGGTGCCAGGTCACACACCACCACCGGTACCTATCCCCCATGCAATGGTGCTGGCTGCCTTGGGTTTGAATGGCGGCCAAAGCAGCCGAAGTGCACCGATGTGCACAAGCCTAGAAGGAACTACTCATTAAATCTGCAGATGACACCAAACTGAGAGGAGTAGCGAACACCCCAGAAGACAGAAATAGATCTGACCATGCTGGAAAAGTGGGCAAATGATAAGGATGATCTGGGACCTGGAGACCATGACCTGCAAGGAAAGGCCGAGAGACATGGGAATGTTCAGTCTAGAGAAGAGGAGATGGGGAGCAGGATTGCTCTTGTTGATTTGAAAGGCGGTCATCATCATCATTTATTTATTTATATGATTTTTATGCCACTCTCACATCAAGCCAGCTTGGGAAGGTGTATATCATATAAAATTCAGCAATACAATTTAAAACCATTCAATTTAAAAATTAGTTCACTCCTTGGATGTTCATGTTCCTTCAAATAAATGGTGGGATATAAATGTAATAGATAGATAGACAGACAGACAGATAGACAGACAGACAGACAGACAAAGCCCCCAGCTTACATGACATCTCTCCCGAGCTTCTGAAAGTGAATATAGACTGGTGAGCTCCTTTCCTAACTTCCCTCTTTACATGTATTGAGAGGACTGGGGATGTTCCAACAATTGGAATTTTACAAAAAAACAATTTCACAAAAAAGTAGACAAAATCTGGCAAATTATAGACCAATAAGTCTACTAAGTGTCATCAGTAAAGTTTATGCCATCACCTCTCCAGCAAATCCCAAGATTAGCTGGAACAAGAAGATCTAATTGTGAATGAACAGGCGAGATTCCAGAAAGGAAGAGCTAAGTGAATCATTGGTCGATTTTGCACCAGCAGTGCCACTCTGGGCTGCAGCTGGTGCATTGCTGTAGGACACCCTGTTGAAAGGAGTCCTCCTCGGAAACTCAGTGGTGGTACATAGGTTCTGCCATGCAGGGGAGTGGTGGGGGTGTTGTATTTTGCTGGACAGTGGGGTTGCATTCCACGCAATCACACCATCCTGCAAACTAAACAAAACATGCTCTGGTCTGTCCTGCAGCACCACAAAGTGCTGTGAAGCTGTCCAGGCATTGTTTGTCCCCTGCAAGCCTCCTGATGGGCTTGCTGCAGGCCAGGCCCCATTGCCCCCCGCATCAGTTTGGTGTCATGGTTAGGAGTGTGGACTTCTAATCTGGCATGCCAGGTTGGATCCTGCGCTCCCCCACATGCAGCCAGCTGGGTGACCTTGGGCTCACCACGGCACTGATAAAACTGCTCTGACCGGGCAGTGATATCAGGGCTCTCTCAGCCTCACCCACCCCACAGGGTGTCTGTTGTGGGGAGAGGAATGGGAAGGCGACTGTAAGCCGCTTTGAGCCTCCTTCGGGTAGGGAAAAGCGGCATATAAGAACCAACTCTTCTTCTTCTTCTTCATCATATGAACACAAGGTTTTGCCTATATTAGTCCATATAGTCCATATAGTCCATATAGACAACACCCTGGCTTTTACCGCCTGTGCAGAATCGACCATTGCATTATCCTTCAACATCTAGTAGAGAAGTATGGAAACCAAAGCACAATCTCCCTTTATGTGGCCTTTTATTTGAGCATTCAACTCTATCTCCCATGTTAAATTTTGGGAGACACTAGAAACCTCAAATGTTGGCTGACACCTGCTGCTTTTTATTTGAGCCCTGCATGAGAAAACTTCATTGAGAGTTAGGTGCAACAGAAGCCACCTTTTGGAAGAAATAAGGACACTAAAAAGGGTGAGACAAGAGTGCCTGTTGGACCCGCTGTTTTTCATTTATTATATGAAGAAAACAGTAAGTGATTTGAATAAAGCCAGACACTGCTTAAACTAGCTGATCATAATTTGTTCTCCTCTATGCTAATGAAGCAGTAATACTATCTAGAATGCCCACAGGAATGAGAAGGGCCCAAAATACTTAGGCTAGTATTGTGCTAAAGAAGGAACTGCAGTGTCTAGTGGCTGCAGCCTCTTCCAGCAGGCCAAACAGGGCAGCTGGTGGTGTGATGGGCGGTTGGTGTATTGACCAAGTTCTTGATCACAACCCATCCTATGCTGGCACATTCAGGGCTGGGAGCACCCTGTAGGGAAAACGCTCTCAAATTAGGACTTGGAAGCTTAATGGCCAAGTCTCACTACAGAGAGCAAAATTTTGCACCTATGTGATTCAAGCCTGTCAGAATGATATAAAATACTTTTAAATTTTAACCTCATGTCATTTTAATTATTGATACTGAAAAATCCTTAAAAAGGATAAATTTTACGTTTTATACCCTTTAAAATATTAAAAATCTTAAAACTTTGAATGTTGAAATTAAAAATTAGCTAAATTAAAATTAAAATTAACATGCACATTTAAAACTGTAACAGAACATCTTTACACCGCCCGTGGCGCCGCGGGCGCCACGGACTAAATAAAACAGTAAGCCCTTGGAAGGCGGGCTGTGTCCGGGATGAGGAAGGGTGCCGATTGGCCCCTTCCTCATGACAGACTATCGGAGGGACCAATCGGCAGGCGCAAAGCGCCTGCCGATTGGTCCCTCCGATTCCTTGCCGGAGCAACTGCGAGCCGTGCGTAGCGTGGCTCGCAGTTGCTCCTTGGCCGCCGGCCTGATGCCTCGGCAGGCGCGAAGCGCCTCCCGACGCGCGGCTGGCGGGTGCTCCCTGCCCGGCGGCCTGACGCCTACGGAGTCCCCGGCAGCCGCCCTGTAGCGCGCCGTAGCGCGGCTGCCGGGTCGCGGGTGCTCCCTGCCCGGCGGCTGGACGCTGCGAGAGGCGCAAAGCGCCTCTCGCAGCGTCCAGCCGCCGGGCAGGGAGCACCCGACATCTAAGAGCCTCTAAGATGCAAGAAGATGGCCGCAGGGAAAAAGACCGCGCCAGGGATCCGCCCGCCGAAGGACCTGCCCGCCGCAAAGGAGCCGCCCGCCGAGAAGGAGCCACCGAAGGAGCTGCCCGCCGAACGACCCGCCCGCCGCGAACAAGACACCCTGCCCGCCGCAAAGGAGCCGCCGGAGCCGCCCGCCGCGAAAGAGCTGCCCGCCGAAGGACCCGCCCGCCGCGAACAACACACCCAAGGAGCTGCCCGCCGCAAAGGAGCTGCCCGCCATCGCTACAGCCCTCTCAACGGTAAGCCATCCCCGCCTTATCCACCCCCACCCCGCCCGTCCCTTTCGCCGGCCGAAAAACACTCGCTCCGCCCGTCCTTACCTTCCTCCTGCGCCTCCAACGCCCTTTTCTGCCTTGCCGATAGCGCTGTGGCTAGGCCGCGCGTCCTTCACGGCCGCCGCCACAACACTAGACTGAACCAGGCATGCGCGGACTCCGGCGCATGCCTGGTTCCCTTCCCCAACGCAGCCCTGCCCCACCCCTCTAACACGCACGCGCGCCATCCCGCTGCCGCGCCGCCCTCCCCGTCACCTCGCTGCCCACCACCCCTCAGCCTCGCTACTGCCTCCCCCAGGCCCGCCATGGACACCGGACCACACCCGACGCCGAGACTTTCCCGCCTGCACTCGCGACTTGCCCGCCTGCCGCGCCGGCCTCAGCACCCAGGGTCCCTGTAAGGTCAGTCGCTGCCGCCTTTCGCCTCCCCTTCCTTACCAGGCCCGCACAGACCACTCCCGCCAGGGTGCCTCTCATTGATCGGGATGGGTGGCTTCCTGTGCCCGCCTGTCTCCCTTCCCCATACTCCCCTTTCAAAGCCCATTTTTACAAATGGGCTTTTTTTACTAGTTTTCAATAATTGAATAATATGAGTACATCTCACTGTAGATCTCCCAGAACTGAACTCCATTCTAGGGTGGTATTGAGGGGGGGGGGATAGAATCATAGAATCATAGAATCATAGAGTTGGAAGGGGCCATACAGGCCATCTAGTCCAACCCCCTGCTCAACGCAGGACTAGCCCTAAGCATCCTAAAGCATCCAAGAAAAGTGTGTATCCAACCTTTGCTTGTAGACTTCCAGTGAGGGGGAGCTCACCACCTCCTTAGGCAGCCTATTCCACTGCTGAACGACTCTGACTGTGAAAAACTTTTTCCTGATATCTAGCCTATATCGTTGTACTTGAAGTTTAAACCCATTACTGCGTGTCCTCTCCTCTGCAGCCAGCAGAAACAGCATCCTGCCCTCCTCCAAGTGACAACCTTTCAAATACTTAAAGAGGACTATCATGTCCCCTCTCAACCTCCTTTTCTCCAGGCTGAACATTCCCAAGTCCCTCAACCTATCTTCATAGGGCTTGGTCCCTTGGCCCCAGATCATCTTCGTCGCTCTCCTCTGTACCCTTTCAATTTTATCTACGTCCTTCTTGAAGTGAGGCCTCCAGAACTGCACACAGTACTCCAGATGTGGTCTGACCAGTGCCGTATACAATGGGACTATGACATCTTGTGATTTTGATGTGATGCCTCTGTTGATACAGCCCAAAATGGCATTTGCCTTTTTTACCGCTGCATCACACTGCCTGCTCATGTTTAGTTTACAATCCACAAGTACCCCAAGGTCTCGTTCACACACAGTGCTACCTAGAAGCGTATCCCCCATCCAGTAGGCATGCTTTTCATTTTTCTGACCCAGATGCAGAACTTTACACTTATCTTTATTAAATTGCATCTTGTTCTCATTTGCCCATTTTTCCATTGTGTTCAGATCTCGTTTGCTCCTCACATAACTGAAAAATCTTTTCTTGTTGCAATGGGCTTCCCTGGCCAATCTTAACTCACTCTCAGCTTTGGCCTTTCTGATGATTGATCTACAGTGCCTAGTAACCTGTAGGTACTCTTCTTTAGAGCTCTGTCCTTCCCTCCATTTCCTGAACATTTTCCTTTTCTTTCTTAGTTCCTCTTGAAGTTCTCTGTTCATCCAAATAGGCTTCTTAGAGCTCCTGCAGTGTTTTCGTCTTTCTGGAATAGTCATTGATTGAGCATGCAATAGCTCTTGTTTGAGTAGCGCCCACCCTTCACATGCTCCCTTCCCTTCCAGCATTCTCGTCCATGGTATGACACTCATCATGTCTCTGAGTTTATTAAAGTTTGCCCTACGAAAATCCAACATCCGCGTCTGGCTACAAGCTTCCTTGGCTCCCCATCTCAAAAGGAATTCTATGAGGACATGGTCACTTCCCCCTAGGGTCCCCACCTCCTTCACCTCATCCACCAACTCTTGCCTGTTGGTCAGTATTAAGTCCAGTATGGCTGAACCTCTTGTGGGTTCATCTACCATTTGATAAATGAAATTGTCAGCCAGGCAGGTCAGAAACTTGCATGACTGAGGACGCTTCGCAGAGTTAGTTTCCCAGGATAGATGGGATCAAATTAATTGTCACCATGCAAAAGCAGGGAATAGTTCCCACTGACAGCAGAGGAGACAAATCACAATTATAGATTTAAATTACAGGCAAAAAGGTACCAGTTGGATATTAGACCCCCCCCCCCCAAACCCATGCTCTCAAAGTAGTTCAGACATGGGAATGGATTCCAGACTTCAGGGCTGGGAGCACCCTGTAGGGAAAAAATACTGGCTGCCGAATCCGCAGTGCCAGGGATGGGAAACTTTCCGACAGAATCCCTGCCAACAAAGGTGTTAAACAGGGCTGCGTTTTAGCCCCATATCTATTCAACCTTTATGGTATCCGATCTGGCTGAAAATTTTAAGGGGAATCCGTTGCCATGCCCCAATGCTGGGAAGCTCTCCGGTCCCTCTCCTTTTGTACGTGGATGATGCGGTCCTCCTCTCTTGTACTAAGGTTGGCCTAAAAACCCTTCTTCAAGCTTTCTCAAGCTATTGTAATCAAAATCAACTCCGGATCAACTTCACCAAATCTAAAATAGTTGTATTTTTTAAATCCAGAAAGCTCACCATGTGGAAAATAAATGAACATTTCATCGAGCAAGTGGACCATTTTAAATACTTAGGAGTCCATTTCCACCACTGTTTGAAATGGACCCTACATTGGAACCAAACATCAAAGTACACAAATCTCAAGGCAAATGCAATAGCGAGATTTTACTTCTCTAAGGGAGGCCAAAACTTCCCTGCTGCTATTAAGATTTTTCAAACTATGCTGATTCCAAAACTTTTCTATGGCATACCAGTATGGGGTATAGACCTCCCTGTAGGAGTAGAGAGGCTGCAATCTGCCTTTCTTTCTCGGTTATTGGGTCTCCCCAAATGAATTTCTGCCTCCACAATATACTTGGAAACCAGAATCACCCAAATGGCCTCCTAAGCCTGGCTCCATATCTTTAAATACTGGCTCCGCCTGAACTTTAGAGCCCCAGCTGAGAGCTTAGGACGCCTTATGTTATCTGATAAATTTCTATCTCCCTGGTTCCTGAAGATTAACATCAAACTACAGTCTTTAGGCCTGTCTATTGAACTCTTGGAAAACCTTGAAGAGAACCAAGCTTACAACACATCAGGCAACGAATCTTGGATACTGACTATCAGAACACGATTGCCGGAGCCCACAGAACATGCTCTCCCATCTCTATCCCCCGCAAGAAGGATCCCGGAGTAATTTACTGAAGTGATTTTTTATGCTAGCAAGGCTAAACCTTCTACCAGTGGCAGTGACTAAAGGTCAATATGCTAAAATCTGATAATCCGACAGACTCTGCTCATGTCCCGCCAAGAAACCTGAGTCAGTGGAGCACGTTCTCCTCCTCTGTGAGGAACACATCCATCTTAAAGAACGTTACAGATATCCTCTCATGCGGGCGAGCAAGATCCAAGGTCCCTCCACAGTAGGGCACTCTCTTTTACTGGATCACAATCCTCGAGTGACCGAAGGCATTGCAAAATTCCTCCATGGATTTTCTGCAAGTGATCTGGGATCTGAATTGCTTTGTCTTTTATATACATGTTCTGTTATGTTATTATGCCAATAAAGGTATTTGAAATTGAGTAGTTCATCAGTAGAATCAGATACTTAGGGAGATGGTGAGCTCTGACTTATTGGCAGTACTCAGGCAGTGGCTGGAGGAACATTTGTTACGGATACTTAGGCTGAACCTGCACTGAGTAGAGGGTTGGACAAGGTGCTCTGCATGGTGGGCCTGTCCAATTCTGTGATGCTCTAATTCTAAGGCAGCAGTCACCTGAAGCCAAAAAGAAAGGTAGGTGTTAATATTTTAATTAACAGATATTTTAGTTAACCAGTTACTTAAATGAAGCACTCAAGTAGTAAATACAGCATGGTTTAGAATCATAGAATCATAGAGTTGGAAGAGGCCATACAGGCCATCTAGTCCAACCCCCTGCTCAACGCAGGATCAGCCTAAAGCATCCTAAAGAAAAGTGTGCATCCAACCTTTGCTTGAAGACTGCCAGTGAGGGGGAGTTCACCACCTCCTAAGGCAGCCTATTCCACTGCTGAACTACTCTGACTGTGAATTTTTTTTTCCTGATATCTAGCCTATATCGTTGTACTTGTAGTTTAAATCAGTGGTCCCCAACCTTTCTGAGGCTGGTGACCAGCAGGGCATCGGGCCGCGCCCGCGGGCCACGCCCGCACGGGCAGTGCATGCGCGATGCGCGGCCCGGCCCTGATTCCCTCTTCCCGCCCTCCCACAGTAAGAAGCTTCCCGGGCCGCAAGCTTGAGGCCTGGGAAGTTTTTTACTGCGGGGGGGGGGCGGGGAGAGGGAGCCGCGGCCCGGCGCCATGGCCTTCGCGGCCCAGCACCGGGCAGCGGCCCGCAGGTTGGGGACCACTGGTTTAAACCTATTACTGTGTGTCCTCTCCTCTGCAGCCAACGAGAACAGCATCCTGTCCTCCTCCAAATGACAACCTTTCAAATACTTAAAGAGGGCTATCATGTCCCCTCTCAACCTCCTTTTCTCCAGGCTGAACATTCCCAAGTCCCTCAACCTATCTTCATAGGGCTTGGTCCCTTGGCCCCAGATCATCTTCGTCGCTCTCCTCTGTACCCTTTCAATTTTATCTACGTCCTTCTTGAAGTGAGGCCTCCAGAACTGCACACAGTACTCCAGGTGTGGTCTGACCAGTGCCGTATACAATGGGACTATGACATCTTGTGATTTTGATGTGATGCCCCTGTTGATACAGCCCAAAATGGCATTCACCTTTTTTACCGCTGCAACACACTGCCTGCTCATGTTTAGCTTACAATCCACAAGTACCCCAAGGTCTCGTTCACACACAGTGCTACCTAGAAGCGTATCCCCCATCCAGTAGGCATGCTTTCCATTTTTCTGACCCAGACGCAGAACTTTACACTTATCTTTATTAAATTGCATCTTGTTCTCATTTGCCCATTTTTCCATTGTGTTCAGATCTCGTTGAACTCGGTCTCTATCTTCCGGAGTATTTGCCAGTCCTCCCAATTTGGTGTCATCTGCAAACTTGATGAGTAGTCCCTCCACCCCCTCATCTAGATCTTTAATAAATATGTTAAAAAGTACCGGGCCAAGCACCGAGCCCTGAGGTACCCCGCTACTCACCTCCCTCCAGTCTGATGAAACACCATTGAGAACAACTCTTTGAGTGCAATTCTCTAATCAGGTTTAAAAGCCCGGCATCCGATATGGTGCCTGTGGTGACTGGGTGCTAATGCCATTTCATGGTGATGAAGTTCATAAGGTAGTTTATCTATAACCTCCTGCATTTGTGTACAAAACTGACAGTTATGCCAGTAGGTGAGTCAGGAGGGAATCCTTGGTCATTTTTATCTTCAACAAATGCCATTGACTATAACATGCTCAGTGAGGGGCACGAGAGGAGATAATTTGGGAGGCCACCTGGGGCCTAGGGGCCACTGATGGAATCATGCCTTGCCGAGGGGCTGGATGAGTGGACCACTTCTCAACCTTGACCCTGGACTCAGAGGCTGTTCACCTCTGGAGAAAGAACAACCTTCCCAGGATTCTCTTTAAAAAACTGCGAACATCTTCCCTGGCCCCTGGGCTCTTTAGTCAACTGGCTGAGACCTAACTAACTTAAGCTCCAGATCACCAGAGCAGAGAGAGGCTGCCATGACCATCCAGCAGCAGCTGACCAGATGAGGAGGCACAGAACCAGGACCAGGAGACCTCATCTGCCAGAGAGACTCCATAGTGAGGAGCTGGTATCATCCTTCTCCTTGGAATCCTCTCCAGATCACTGTGGCTATTCAGCAGGGACAACAGTGGCAATCGAGGTGGCGGGTTTGAGGTGCTGAGAGAGCGAACGGATGACGGCATGGGGTGTTAGTGTCTGACGAGACTGGTGGAGCAACTTGGGGATGGGAGTAGTGGTGCCCCCCCCAGCCCATTCCAACAGTTCTGTAATCAGGGGAGACATGAAGCATGGACAGTGGCAAGGTTTCTCCCTACTCATAAACTCAGTCCTAATGAAGGTCTCATGCCACTGCCACCTAGGGATGAGCGAGAGACTGCAAGAAATCTGTGGACACAGCACCCACTGAAGAACTCTCCCTGCTGCCATCTGTTGGCAGTGGGGAGATTGCAACCACCAAGATAGACACTAGACCAGTGGTTCACAACCTGGGGGTTCAGGACCCTTTTGGGGTTGCGGCAGGGCAAGCAGCTTGGCCGGGGGGGGGAGCACCATCCATACAACAGCCTTGCGAGGCAGATCGAGATAGAGTGTTCGTCTTTCTGGAGCACCGGAAAAAGAGTGAAATCGGCATGGTTGGACAAGAGGCAGAACTGAACTGAGAAACCCCAGAAGAAGAAAAACAATTAATATACAATCATGGATCTTCATTCCATTCAGTTTAATTTCTGTGAAAGAACCCTTGCAGAATTATATGGTTGGGGGTCACCACAACACGAGGAACTGTGTTAAAAGGTCGCAGCATTAGGAAGGTTGAGCTCCACTGCTCTAGACTCTTGCTGTTGACCATCAAGATGCACTGGGCTGAGAGAGATAAGTGTTAAGTGATTTTAGCCAGCTTCTGTTATTGACCAGAGCTAACCCAGAGAGGCTCTGTTGAGAGAGATCTGGGGGGCAGCCGAGCCAGGTCAGTTAGTTTTTCTGTAGTTAGTTGGAGGGAGGGGGTGGGGGTTGGGTATTCATTAGTGTGGGGTGGGTGGTTCTTGGGTATTGCAGGAGTTTGTTAGTGCTAGCTAAAAGTAAAATTGGGTTTCAGTCCAGCTCAGTGGGACAAGAGTTGCAGAGGATTGACGGAAATGGGGGTGAGACCCAAGTAGGGTCAGGGATTCTAGTCCTTCTGGGCTGAGGAAGATATAGTGGTGGGAGGAGTCTGGACAGTAGAAGCACCATGAGATAGAACTGTGCTCATGACCCTTCTCGTCTCCGTCTCACCCCCAGACATGGAAGGGTGGAGGCTGGGGCAGATCCAACACTGTCCTGAGGCCAGGTCGATTAAGAACAAGTCCTCCACTCTATGGGACTAATTCACAGAGTGGGGTTTCATGGTCACTATTATAATTTTAATATGACATAAGCTGCCGTGGCAAATAAATCTCAGCCTAAATAAAAGAAATATTCTCTCATGAGTAGAGAATAACAAGTAATTCACTTGATAGTTAGAACAGGCACAGTATAGGGACAGAAGATTAAAATATGCCTGTGGAAGGGGGAATGGGAAGGTGGGCAGACAGGCAGAGTCAAGCACAGAGAGAGGGATGGATAGACAAAGAGACAGACAGTGAATGGACAGATGAATGAAGAGATGGAGGAGCAGAAAGATAGATCCATGGATGGACGGACGGACAGACAGACAGATATAGAGGAGGACTAGTGGTCAGAAGGATGGATGGAGAATGACCTGAAGCATGGATGTGCTTTAGCAGTCTTATCATGTGTGTCACAGGCCACAGTCAATCCAGATTGTCTTCTGGGCTGAATAAGATCCCAGCACAATCCTAGACATTTAACGGTCACCTTTGTCCAAACGCCATTTATATCACTAAAAAAAATCCCATTGACTTCAGTGAGATGCAGTTTCCCCCATGCCCAAGAAGGGTTCTCAGGTGTTTTGGGTTCCATGTCTGGCATTTCCATCCCTTTTGCTTTGTGCTAAGCAACGTTTTCCGGGCTGAAGCTAAAACAAAACTATTCATTGTTTTCTCACTGTCATATTTGATGAAAAATGAGCTTTGTTTTGCAATCTGCTTTCACAAAAGACAACTTCCCTGAAGCTGCTCAAAATGTGTGTGTGTTGGATATTTTATAAATATCGCAAGAACAGTTTCTTTCTCTGTGTGTTTTTATTTTTTGTCATGTGCCCTTAGAATTCCCCCCCCCTTTCTGTGCTAATTTTAAGCAGCCGTGAAAATGTTACCCTTTTCTTTTATCCCTGCATTATCCTTTTGATCATTTGACATTGTGCTGGGGAGTTGAAGAGCTTCCTCTTTGATATGACACAGTTAAAAATTCCCCTGGATCAAACTGAAGCGCTATTTCAGCTCGCATTCACCTGCAGCAAGAACTGTCTAGGCAAATAGCCCAAAGCGCATTTAGGGCTGCCCTGAAGTCAGTGAGCCACATCGAGTGAGCACACAACGGCAGGCAGGAGTCAGCTGGAATGTCATTGGCTTGGATCACAAGTCTGTGGGGTGAAGACACTGGGGCCCCGGGCAATCCCAAAGCCATGTTGACTTCCTGGTTTGTGGGCCCGAATGTGAATAAATCCCACAGAAAAAGATAAAGACGGCAGAGGAGATTTTGCTTAATACAGATGGACATCTTAAAGGCAGAGCAGTCTAGCCAGCTTCCCAATTAGCCTGCTAGGTGCAGCTTGATGTAAAGCAGAAACGAGAGCCCTGAGGACAAGGAGCAGGACAACGAGAGGAGCTCCACTCAGCCTGTTTACAGGGAATCCAATTATTTGTCTGACGCTTTGGATTCTAAACTGGATTCCTGAAGTGCTAAAGCAATTATGATTTGCTGTTAAAAGAATCTGACGTAAGCCAGCAGCTAAACACTTGCATTGTTTTTGGCTCTGCACTGCGGTTACCCTGCAGGGGCCCTGAAATACAACTGCTCCCGCTTGTAGCTGAAGGGCTTTTAATTTTTAAAACGACTCTTTCAAATGCATTCCTTTAAAAGGCTTCGTTGTAGTGAGAGGATAGACACTAATTTATAGGCACATTTTTAAAAAAAACACGTGCAAGACAACTAAAGCTGGAACAAATTTCTTCTCCAAAATTCTCAACTGTGAATTTTGATGTCAAATATTCACCACATATTTCCTTAATTTTTGTCAACTATTTAATATCTATATTTGGACATCCAGTGATACCTAATATTTGATAATATTATACAGCAATATCATATCAGTTGATACAAAAAACAGTAAAAGAATTAGAACAATATATGCAGTAGTCCATAGATAATGAAAGACAATACTAGTGGTGTAAATTTGGCTCAAATTTTCCTTGCTGCTAATGCAAATAATGAAACATTATAATTAATTAGGGGGGTGGTATCCGATAATAAAAAGACCATTTTGTCTAAACTTGCAGGGAAGTTCTGGCCATCCAAAAATCTCTCAATATATTTGGTTCTCATCTGCAAGTATAGTGGACATTACAAAACATAATGATAGAAGTCTTCAGCAGCAGGTTCTCTACAAATACATAGGTGAAGGACAAAAGGTACACCCAAAACAGCCTGGGAGTAGGGCTGATGACATAGCTTGAAAGCGTAAATGGGCCAAAGGCATTTGAAGTTTTTGTACAGAAATGGTTACTAAATAATCAAATATGAGATGGACTTTTTAAAATAGTTTAAACAAAGGGGAAAATTTGATTTTATTATTGTTTGTCTATCCAATATGGCATCACTATTAAAGATCCAGTCGCTCAGATTAGACCCATCAACTTGTGCTCTTAATAAATCATCTGGGATGGAATACCGTGATCGTATTTTATCATAGCAGGCAAGTCAAAAAGGATCAATAATCAGGGTTAGCTCAAAACATTGCTTGAATATTAAATTGGTAGAGTCCTGTTTTGTCCAAAATTTTAACAAAGGTAAGTGGGTTCGAGCCCTGATCGATGGAAGCCCTAACTCTGCACACATATGTGTGGCAGGAGTTCCTCTAGGAAAGGCCAAAATACATCTAAGAAAGTGATTCTGAATCGCTTCCAAACTAGAAATCAGATGATCCCTCCATCCCCAGACTTCGATACCATAAAGGAGATGGGGTAAGGCCTTGTCTACAAATAGTTTTATCACTGGATCAATAAGAAATCCACCCTTAGATGCATAGAATCTTCTTATGGCCCCAATTATTTTAAGAGTGGAGGCCTTAATCAAGGCTACATGGTTGTTCCAACTCAGTGTCTCAGTGAAGGTCACAAGTCTGTAGCAAAGCATGGAGGTCATCCGATTCCTTATGACCTATTTTTAATTTTTCTCATCTTGGAAGCCTTCCACTGTGGCCATGCAAGGTGCAATCCTTTGCTTTTCTTCGAAAGCTAGATACATGAGCTGTTCCTGAAAGCAAATGGTGGGTCTTACCCAACCCTATAACAGTTTGGTGATTGGGCCTTCCTCTCCATGGCAGCCATCTTGTGGTGATAGCCATTATTATTTCTCAAAATTCCAAAACTGCCTGCCAATTCAGTGAAGGTTAAACTGCTCTACATGATAAGGGAGTCATTGGTGCCCTGACTTTCCAATGGTTCAGTGAGCTTAAGACTGGGTTCTTCTATTGCTTTTGCTAGGAGACAGCCATAGCAGTGTGTCAAGCACTAAAAGAACTCACAACAAAACTTCTATGATAAGAAAGCTTTAATGGAAGTTTACTCTAGTCACTATAACTCAAGAAGTCAAATCTGCCCAACAATAGAATTGCAAGCCCTTTTCAATCCAATTCTCCCGCCCAAAACTTGAATGTTCCCAAGGGGAGGGGTGTCCTCTTCCCCAGGTGCCATCCCAGGCATCCTGCCAGAGGTGCTACAATTCGCACGTCCTTGGACTGGCCGGCGCCAGTGACAAGATACACTGTTGCTGTTACAATATGCAGAGCGAGCAGGCAGAGATCAAAGCACAAACAATTCAGAGCAGGCACTACAAAGCATGATAACATGGGAACAGGGAACAGGCTTTGGCTACATGGAAATCCAAGAAAAAGAACAGTGAAATACAGACAAGATGGAGTGACCACTGTTCATAGACAATTCATGGCAGAGAGAAGGCACTGATCCTGACACAGTATGAGAAGACACTGCACTGCATGCTTCCTCCAGTTAATTGTGCCTGTATCCCCAGCAACCTCTTTGACCCTTTAGGCCAGCTATCTCACTCTAGATCTCAGGTGTGAGTGCTCTGGGCCCATTCTTCCTGCTTCCACACACACACACACAAACAAATACACACACACGTACTGTGTTGTGCCTGGGAATTCTTATCAGAGACCTTGAGTACCAGAGATTCTCTGTTTCATCAATGAAGACTCTTTGTGCCTAAACTGTTTTATGCTGGGGAAAGCTGGGCAAAGGATAGATAAGGTATCATTGGGCTTGATTCCCCAGTCTTAGCAAGGGCCCTGTGATGTTCTGTTTATTATTTCTCCAATAAAGAGATTTCTTTTCCTAAACGAAGCATGATTCTTCGGAATAACCAAAGATTCTCACACTAAGGACCATATAGGAAGAGCTCAAGATCAACCCAGTTTCTCCAGGGGTACTGCTGGAAATGTTCATAATGTATATCACAGATTCCCATCTTTTTTGAGCCTGTCGGCCCCTTCGGAGTTCAAAATGACTGCCACAGCAGGCAGGGCCAACTATGAAATGGCTGCCATGGGGGGGGGGGGGAACCAACAGCAGAAAGCCAGGAAGTGAAGCTATGTGTGACTCTAATAGTAAATTTCAGTGTTACAAGCAGAAGCTCTATTTTTAAAAGAAGCCTTTTATAAAACTTGCACACACACCATTTACCTTCAGTCAAGCAGTGAAGAACCCTGTGCCATGGTGGCAGCTGCTGCTAAAAAGACATTAAATAAATTGCACAGCAGTCATAATTCCAGTGACCACTATGAAGCCCTTCTGGACAAAAGCCCTACCAGTGTGAAGCCCCATCTGGCCTCACCAAATGACACACATTTGTCAACTGGACAGAAAGGTATGGGTGGGTGCTCGAGTGACCAGGGTCACCACATGGGGTATCCCTAATGTATACAGACCAGTTCAGCTGGTGCAACCAACCTCAATTGCAAACCCTGCCGAGGTTGGTATTCATGCATCACTCTGTTTCTCCAGCTATGATGCTGCAGTCATCACAAGGCAAGCATACATGCTGGAAGTCATCCACAAAGACATGTCCCCATTTCTTTTAAATGAGAAGCTTCCTAAAATATTCCGGTGTACCTTCCTCCTCTTTTCCTGCCTTAGGGAAACCCTGGATGCTCTGGATTCATGGACCACATCCTTTATATTTAAATGATCTGCTGTGCTTTTCATATTTCCAAGCTGTTTTGGCTTTCCTTTGAACATAGCCTTGAGTGCTAAATAAATAATGATAGCATGATAGGATCGACGATTGAAACATGATGCGACTTTACACATCACACTTCCAAACCACAGGCTATTGTATCACAATCTGCTACATGCCAACAGGTGCCGCCCACAACCTGTTGAAATGAATGTCAAAACTCTCATTGATTTTAATTATTCTGGATCGCACCCAGCATGACCTAGATCTGTCATGGTGAGATTCAAATTCTGCTGCTGTCTGTACTGCTGCTACTGATGTTTGAAAGCCCTGGTTGTTTATTCAGAAAAAATGCCAAATTCTTATCGGCTTCTATGTGCATATTATGTTATGAGGCACCCCACAGATTTTGGTGTCACCATTAATAAGATAGTTTCCACTATTTTAGCAAAATGTTTTTTCATGTTTTTAGTTATATCTTTATTAGGTATTTAGTTCACTGTTCATCCAAGCACAATTCACAAAGCAAAACACATTTAGAAACTAATAAAAATTGCAATATGGCTTATTTTGCAAAGAGAATATTCCCCTCATTCCACTTTGAGGGCTGTCACTCCAGGTTCAGGGAAGCTCCCTGTAAATCCATCCCACATCTGGGGAAGAATGGAGGCAGAGGACGCGTGGCACAAACAGTTCCGCAAGATGCTGGACAGTGGACAGAAATGCACGGATCACAGAGTGGGGTTGTTTTGAAAAGAGGTCTGTCGCCCCCCAGATCACCATTTTCCCATTGCTGGGAGGGAGGGTCAGTGATCAAGTCCATGGATACATTGTATCACAGCCGGGAGAACATGCAGTGTGAAAGCGGAGGGATCAAAGGAGGGGGGGGGATCAAAGAGATACTACAGAGCCATAAGCATTCTGGTTACATGGGAAAGCCAGCAAGAGTACAGCACACAAAGATGGAGTCTCTCAGGTTCGATGGAATCAAACACGGCAGAGAGCAGTGGACTGATCCTGACACCTTGCAGAGGAAGAGCCTCCAGACCAAACAATTTGTTTTCATGAATCCAAAATGTCAAGTCATCTTGCTGTCATGACAGGCAGCCAGGATGAGACCCCACAGGGCCTCTGGAACATAAATGTGCTGTTTCTGATAGAACAGTCCATTCACATCAGTAAATGATCTCCATAGCTGTGAGAGGTCAAAATCCTTCCCCAAAGCATCTTGGCACACCCCCTTCAGCTCTTGGATGGGGAAGATGGACACACTTTGGTTCTGCTACGCGTACAGACCATCAAGCCAAGCTGGCAGGAGGTGAAAACCAGGTCCACTAGCATTCATGATGAAATAGGCAGGAAAGGGCGGGAAAGAGAGAAAAACTCTGCCCATCATATTTTATTAGCATTCAGTTTGCACAATACAAACTGAATACAAAGGTTTTTGTCATCCATCCAGACTTGCAAAGGCTCACTAGAATAAGTGGAACCATGCAGTCAAGGTGGTCTTAACTCCTCTGCCTCCTTTTCCCACACCGCCCATTTCTGCTCAGCCATGGAGAATATGCGGGAGATGTAGGCATAGAGGGACAGTCTCCCATCCTCCCCCCACTGCAACAGAACTCCAACCATACTCATATTGCTAGCACCAAATTGGCCAATGAATTGGTGGTTTTGCTCAGGGTGGACAAGTATGGATTTAGAATCATAGAATAATAGAGTTGGAAGGGACCTCCTGGGTCATCTAGTCCAACTCCCTGCACTAAGCAGGACACCCACATCCCAATCACTCATCTACTGTAACCTGCCACCCGTTTGCCTTCACAGTTAGATGGCTATCTAGCCTCTGTTTAAAAATTTCCAAAGATGGAGAACCTACCACCTCCCAAGGAAGCCTGTTCCACTGAGAAACCGCTCTGTCAGGAACTTCTTCCAGATGTTTAGATGGAATTCCTTTTGAATTAATTTCATCCCATCCATTCTGGTCTGTCCCTCTGGGGCAAGAGACAACAATTCTGCTCCATCCTCCATATGGCACCTTTTAAATACTTGAAGATGGTTATCAGATCCCCTCTCAGTCATCTCCTCTCTAGGCAAAACAGACTAACCTCCCCCAACCTTTCTACATATGACTTGGTCTCCAAACCCCTCACCATCTTTGTTGCCCTCCTCTGGACATGTTCCAGTTTGTCGACATCCCTCTTCAACTGGGGTGCACAAAACTGAACACAGTACTTCAAGTGAGAAGAAGAAGATCATAGAATAAAGGATTTGGAAGGGACCTCATTGGTCATCTAGTCCACCCCCCTGCACTCTGCAGGACACCCTATCGCTTCTCCACTGTCACCTGCCACCCCCTTGAACCTTCACAGAATCAGAAGAGTTGGTTCTTCTATGCTGCTTTTCTCTACCCGAAGGAGTCTCAAGTCTTCCTTTTCTTCTTCCCACAACAGACACCCTGTGAGGAAGGTGGGGCTTAGAGAGTCCTGATATTACTGAAGAAGAAAAAGCGTTGGTTCTTCTATGCCACTTTTCTCTACCCAAAGGAGTCACAAAATGGCTTCCAATTGCCTTCCCTTTCCTCTCCCCGCTACAGACACTCTGTGAGGGAGGGGAGGCTGAGAAAGCCCTGATATTCCTGCTCGGTAAGAACAGCTTTATCAGTGCTGTGGAAAGCCCAAGGTCACCCAGCTGGCTGCATGTAGGGGAGTGCAGAATCAAACCTGGCATGCCAGATTAGAAGTCCACACTCCTAACCACTACACCAAGCTGCCACTCTTGTAGAGTAGGTCATGCAAGACTTTGTTGATCATATTCATAAAAATTCCAGGAGCACTGCTCAACAAACTGTAAGTTGAGGTATTCAGTGGAGGTTTTAAGGAGGTTTTCCATTCATCCTGAGACGCAATTCCATTCACTCCCAGATGCAATTCTCACAGAGACATGTGCCTCCCACAAGTCAAGCTTGGTAAATAACTCCCCCCCCCAACAACTGCACCAGCAAATCTGTGATCAGGGGGATGGGGTAGGTGTTGTTGTTGTTATAATTAATAAGATTTCTAGCCTGCCACTCCCACAAGGCTTGAGGCGGGTTACAAAATATAGATATATAAAATCCCCAATAAAATTACCTCTAAAATATTATAAAAATCACTTATTCTGCAAAAGCCCAAGATGTATTGCAATGAAAAACAGACTAAAGAGCGCTCCCTACTACACCTATGGGGTAGACATAGGGGAATGTCTTAAGCCGCCAACAGATGGTCCAGCAGGGGGTCAGATTTTCCTTAGCACTCTGGCCTCAACCATGGACCTGGCGGAAGAACTCTGTCTTACAGGCCCTGCGGAATGCCGGAAGCTCCTGCAGGGCCCTTAGCTCTTCCAAGAGCTCATTCCACCAAGTATGGGCCAGGACTGAAAAGGCCCTAGCCCTGGTTGAGGCCAAGCACGCCTGCCTGGGGCTGGGTACAACCAGCAAATTTGCACTCACAGAATGTAAAGCCCTGCGGGGAGCATAGGGTGAGAGGCAGTCCCTCAGGTATATGGGACCCAGACCATGTAGGGCCTTAAAGGTAAGTACCAAAACCTTGAACCTGATCTGGGCAGCAACCGGAAACCAATGCAGCTGCCTCAGCACAGGCTGGATATGGGCCCACCAAGATGATCCTGTGAGGACCCTAGCACCTGCATTCTGTATCAACTGTAATTTCTGGATGAGGCCCAGAGTCAGGCCTGCATAGAGAAATCTATTCTGGAGGTGACTGTCGCACGGATCACAGTGGCTAAGTGTTCAGGGGACAGGTAGGGCGGTAGTAGCCCAGCCTGTCGAAGGTGGAAGAAAGCCTGGCAGGCTACTCTCTGTGCCTCCAGCATTAATGAGGCATCCAAGGTCATGCCCAAGTTCCTGGCCTGGGACACAGTGACCAGTGGCATCCCTGCCAAGGAGGGCAAGTATGCTTCCTGACTTGCTCTCCTAGCACCCAGCCAAAGGCTTCCAAACATCTGGTAAATGGTTCTGGGGGAGAATCTGGACAACCGTCCATTAGGAGACATAAATAGGTGTCATCCACATATTGGTGACAACCCAAGCCATACCCATTGGGCCAGAGCGCACATAAAGGTGTTAAACAGCATAGGGGAGAGGACCAAGCCCTGCAGGACCCCACATGGGAGCCGAGCTGGGCTCGACAACTGATCTCCCACTGCCACCCTCTGGGTCTGGTATAGGAGAAAGGAGCATATCCAACTCAATGTTGTGCCCTGTATCCCTGTACAGGCAAGGTGGCAGGCCAGCAGTTCCTGGTCGACCACATCAAATATGGCCAACAGTTCTAATAGAACTAGCACGGCCAAACTGTCCCAATCCAACAGGCGACAAAGATCCTCCGTCAGGACGACGAACATCGTCTCTACCCTGTGTCCAGGACGGAAGCCAGACTGGCATGGGTCGAGGTATACCAAGAGCTGGTCCACCATGGCCCTTTCAACTAC
Source organism: Paroedura picta (assembly GCF_049243985.1). Taxonomy (NCBI): domain Eukaryota; kingdom Metazoa; phylum Chordata; class Lepidosauria; order Squamata; family Gekkonidae; genus Paroedura; species Paroedura picta. The sequence continues at coordinate 3,067,930 of NC_135382.1, forward strand.
CATCCCCAGAAACACCAAATGCGAGACTGGTCAGTAGTTGGCCAGGTCCTGCGGGTCCAGCGATGGTTTCTTAAGGACAGTGCAAACCACTGCTTCTTTAAGGAGCTTCTGAAACTCCCCAGATTGTAGGGAGCATTTGACAATTTCCATGAACTTTTCTCCTATCCGTGGTCCCCTACCTTTGAGGAGCCAAGACAGATAGGAATCAAGGGGGCAAGGAATCAAGGGGGCACCCTCCCCAGCAACCTATCCACTTTGGTTAAAGAGAGCCACCTGAAGCCATCAAACTTTACCTCCAAAGGCAGCCAAAAGGCCTCCAGTTCATTTACTGTATCACTTGTAGCAGGAAGGTTGCAGTGGAGTGACAGGACTGTATCCCTAAAATAGCTTGCTAATGCCTCACAGTGAAGATCCAATTCCCTGATATTTTGGGACCCTTCTTCGAGGGCGGTGAGAGACCAAACTACCCTAAATAATTGGGCCAGGTGAGAGCTTGCAGACGCAATTTCCATGGCAAAAAAATTGTGATTTGCCACTTTCACTGCCATCTCATACGCCCTCATAAGTGTGCGATAAGATGTTCTTGTAGCCTTGTTACGAGTCTTCTGCCATACTCGCTCGAGTCGTCTCAATTCCCTCTTCTTCTCCCGAAGCGCCCAAGTATACCAAGGTGCCTGTTTGAGTCGAGGGCAGAGAGGTAATCTAGGAGTAATCACGTCTATAGTGGTAGCCAGGTGAGACTGTCAGTCATCTACCATGGCTGCCAATGAGTTGCCAGTAGGTATCAGGTCCCACAGAGCATTGCGGAATCCAATTGGATCCATAAGTCTCTGTGGGCGGACCAAAATACATCCACCGCCCAACTGGGGAGGAGGTGGAGTCTTGAGTTCAGCCCGCACGGCATAGTGATCTGACCATGGAACAGCCAAAGCCGCATCCAGACTCACCTCTATCCCCGCACAAAAGTTGAAGTTGAGGGTGTGGCCGGACTGATGAGTGGGCTCAGCAACAAACTGTGAAAACCCCAGTGTCGTCATGGCCGACACTAGATCTGAGCCATGACCTGAGGGCGATGTGTCCGCATGGATATTGAAGTCCCCAAGGATCAATAACCTTGGGAACTGCAATGCCCAGGCTGCCGCCTCCAGCAAGTTCAGCAGGACATCTGGTGGCATGTTGGGCAGACGGTGTACCAACCAGATGGCCAAGCTTTTGACCGAGTCTAGACTAATGCCAACAAACTCCACTCCCCCAATGTCTTGTAGGAGAAAGCCTCCCTGACCAAGATGGCCACCCCTCCCCCCTCCCCTACCACGGATCTGGGATTGGTGCACGACCAAGAAACCGGGTGGGGCCAGATCTTTCAAGGCTACTGTATTGCTATCCTGAACCCATGTTTCGGTCACACAAGCAAGGTCAGCCCTAGACTTTGCAAAGAGCTGCTGTAAATTCAAGGCCTTGTTGTTGATCAACTTTGCATTGCAGAGGACCAATGTCGGAACCACCCTAGCCTCCATCCTCACATGCCTAGGGATGGAACGGAGGTTAGAAGGACAGTGAACACAACCAACTCTAGCACTCCCTGCCCTTCTCTTGTTCAGCTTCTTCCACCAGCCATATCACCCCTGGCCTGTAATGGTCATAATTCCATCCCCTCTAAGGACCTCCCTAGGCAGTACCCCTATATCTGAGCTAGATCGAAGCAACCAATGGCAAGTGCCTCCCAACTAATCTCATTACTGACTAACTAACTCCCACCAAGCTGGAAGACAACCTCCCTAACCCACCCAAACCTCACCCTCCCTCAAAAGAACCCACACTAACCAACAGACCCCCAGCCTCCCCAACCTAACTACCAGCCAGCGGGACTGATTGCAGGAAAAGAGGGACCCAGCCCGATCCCACCCCACTGGAGGATCTCAGGCTAGCCCCTCCTCCCCACTCTCACCCATCTCCTTTCTCCTAAGACCCTTAACCCGGCCTCATTCTCTTCACATGCTCTCCTTAGCAATACCCTCCCCCACTTTCCCCAGCCAGTCCCAGGGCCGCAGCAGCAGTACAGGAACTGATGGAACTGCTTGATGGATCAACAATCTTACAGCTACCACCAGATGATGCAGGCCCACAATCTGTCCTGTAAGATGGTCCAAGTGTCCATACACACTGGCTGCTAATAGGTGGTGCTGCAGAGTTCTCTCCTCGGTGTCCTGTCGATCTTAAAGGACCAGTCCTCTTCTCTCTCCACAGTTCTCTTGCCACCGGTGAAGCAAAAGGATTATGCCTCTCAGAGCTCCCCCCAGGCCCCACCTCCACAAGGGGGATAATCATATGGATAGTCCCAGTCTTCAGGAACGGCAAAGAAGCGGCAAGAAGGAGCATTGCATTAGAGATGGCATTGATGGCCCTGTAGTCAATACAGGCATTGGGTCCCATCCTTCTTCTTGGCGAAGGGGACCAGGGTAGCCATGAAGGACATAGCTGGTTCTTATCTTTGAAATTCCTGAGCTCAGCCAGCTCTGCTGGCCCCCAGGCTTCAGTGATATGGTACAGTCTGTGGGCTGGTGTGGAGGCAGTTGATCACACTACTCCATGGCAAATGCTACGGACAAGCCTTAGTAGCACTCCTGCAGACACCTGGACTTGGGAAATGAAGGCAGTTGCAAGGAAAAGCTAGAGGTCATCTGTGAGATTCCCCCCTGCGTAGGACTGCTTGACCCCACAGTGACAAAAATCCTGATGGCAGGTTATCCAGCACCAACTCCTGTGGAGATCTTCAGCCTGGTCAAGTACGTGTGGACCTGCATGGACAGTAAGGGGGAGCAGGTCTAGGAAGTTCTCAGGTGAGCTGAGTGAACTGCCATTGGAGGGGGCCACCCCCCCACACACACTTTATCAGCCGCTCAAGTGGCAAACTATGCTCGTGAGCCCCCTTGCTCCACCCCCAGAGTTTCTGCTGCACTTCTGCTAAGCAGGCACAGGAGACACTGTCCCTGCTGTGGATCACTGGATCCACAGTCATCACCTCCACATCCTTTCATCTCAGGGTGTTGTGTGCCCCTGAGGACCCTCCTGGGAGGGATGAGATGGCGTGCTACTCAAGCTGCCTACCCAGAGGGACATCACATTGTACAGCTGTACACTGAATAACTCCAGCTGCTCCCTGAGTCCCTGGGCCCTGTTGATCACAACTCAGTACTTCTTTACTTCTACCATCTACAAGGGGCCCTCAGCAGGGTCATCCTCCTTAACAGCAACAGCCCAGATGGATCCCTCAACTGCATCACTCACTGGTGGAGGTCCAAAGAATATGCATTTTCCCCCAACCAGGACTCAAATAAGTGCCCCACTGCCCAATGGCAGATTGCAATGCACATACTCACTGTAGTATGTTGAGACTTCATGCAGCCTGCTCCATTCTGCTGGTGCCCCCCACATGGGGCACAGGTCCACAGACTGGTGTAGACTTCCAAGAGGGCAACCAACCTGTATCACATGGGCACTCAGTGACTTCTTATCAGGGAGCTGCACCAATGTTCAAATACCAGTCAAATCCTCCATCCAATCTAGCTGCTCTCCAGAGAGGCGGATCCCATTCCCTTGGCAGTAGCCCCTCGGCCCCATTTGGTACACTCTCTAGAAAACTCCTGTGCTTGTCAATCAGAATTTTTAGGATGGTTTCCCAAGCCCCCGTTCACTGCTGCTGCAATGGTTGGGAGGCAAGTGAATGTACAGGGGATTTATGGGGAGATGAACGGTTGTCAGGTGCTCCTTCCATTCCATCCAGGTGCCTTTTCAAATCCCCTCTCTGATCTCTCCAGGTCGCCCTGATCGCTCTTCCTGCTCCCCTCCCCCCCCTCTTTTCTCCCTCTCTCTGGGTGGGCTCCTCCTGGGGGTTTTAATACATGAGTGCCCTGATGGCTGCTTCCTGCTTTCCTTCCTCCCCCCCTTTCCCCCCTTTCCTTCCTCCCCTCTTTCCTTCCTCAGATGTGAGCTACTATCCATGAGTGGCAAGGCCCTGAATTCACAGACTTTGAACTCTTTAGCAAAGTCCTGAACTCCCAGTTTGCTGACCCATTCTGGGAGCAAAAAGCCTGGGCTGACCTTCAACAAATTCAGCAGCAGGGATGCCCGTTGGCACAATATGTTAGCGACCTGCGGACTCTGTTTGGCCGGGTCAAGGGGCTGAACAAGGACTTGCAAATGCCGTTTCTTCTACACGGTCTGGACTTGCCGAGGGCGTACTTGCCTCAGATGACCCTCCCACTCTGGATGGCTAGTTGGGTGATGTGCACTTTTCTTGTAAATGAGCGTAAAGGTGCCCAAGTGGAGATACAAGTTTGCCTAGACAGCAGATGCAGCACTAGCCTGATCAACCCTGATTTAGTGCAGAGCCTACACTTGGAGACGGAGGACTTAGAGTTTCCTATTGTTTGAACTTTTGTAGCCTTTTTCTGGTGACTTAGCCTAATGGCAATGGGGTGGTCCTGGGGGATGTGCAAGGGGTGGAGACCCCAGGGTAATGGTTTGACCCAAAGGACATCAACCTTCCCTGCCTTCAATGGAATAGTATAAAGTCTCATGCAATCCTTTGTTCTGCACACAGATTTGGGAAATTTGGGATATACCCCTGTGTCTGTAGTTCTGCTGCAGTAAAAATATAAAAGGTTCTTCTCTCAGTGTGATTTTTGGGACGGCAAAGGGACCTAATTTAGCCGCTTAGCTATCAAGTCTGCCGGTCGCAAGCCTGCCCTTGGCGGCCAGAGGGAGTGGGGGTGGTCCGGGATTGGGCGGCCAACCCCCTGCCCCGGAGGGTCTCCCTGAGCACTACTGGGATTTGGATTATTGCCAAGATGTGCTTTAAATATCCGCCTCCTCACTCTCTGCCGGACCGGGATTGTGTTTAAGCAAACGGTTTCAATGTAGCTGTGCTTGATCTGACTGTGGATTTTTTAGAGGAACAGGGCTAGAGAACAAAGCCCCATGGCATGCCCTTTCAGGGAAGGTTGCTGGATGGAAATCGAGGACTTCTAACAGAATCATGGAATCACTAGAAAATAAGCCCGCTGTCGAAGAAAGCCCTAGCAGAGGGGGAGAACAGACGGTGGGGAAGGAAGGAAGAAGAGGAAAGGAGGAAGGGGAGGGAGAAAAAAAGGGCAAGGGGTGGTTGAAGGGGTGGGTAGAAGGGAGAAAGAAAGAAAGTGAAGGAGAGAGACAGGAAGCAAGTGAGAGGGAAAGACAGAGAGACAGGAAGGAGATGGAGACATAGAGGAAGTCAGGAAGGAAGAAGGAAGAAAGAAAGGCAGGCAGAGAGGTAGGTGAAAGGGGAGGGGACAGGAGGGTGTAGGTTTGGGGAATGGGGAGCGAATCAGGAGGGGGAGGGGGGAGGAAGGGGGGGGTAGAGAGGAGTGTGTTCGTGGATGTGTGGGTGGGGGAGAGGAAGTGAAGGAAGAAGGAAGAAAGGAAGGCAGGCAGAGAGGTAGGTGAAAGGGAAGGGGCGGGGAAGCAGCGGTGGGGAATGGCCAGTGGGAAGGGACCCCAGGCGGGAAAGGAGTCTGCTACATCGCGTCCCAGCTCCTTTTGCAAGGGCGAGGGGAAGCCGCTGAGAGTACTCACTGTCGGAGGAGGCTGCTTCTCCTCGTGTGCGGTGAGTCCCCGGGCAGGCAAGGCGAGGCTGGGCCAAGCAGCCAGTGGGGAGCCATGCTCTGCACGGCTCCCCATTGGCTGCTTGGCCCTGGAGTGACACTCAGCTTCGCGGCTCCTGATTGGGCCCTCTGAGTTTTTATCCCGGACAGAGCCCGCACTTTCTCCTCCCCCTTAGGGCTTACTCTTTTATTTATTCTGCTCCGCAGGGGCGGTTAAAGATAGAATCATAGAATTGGAAGGGGCCATAGAGTTGGAAGGGGCCATACAGGCCATCTAGTCCAACCCCCTGCTCAACGCTGGATCAGCCCAAAGCATCCTAAAGCAATAAAGGAGGTGTAAAGTTTTTTAATCAATTTGATATCGTCCTCCTTCAAGACACTTGGTCTGCAGTGGAAATAACACTGCCTGGTTATCATTCTTTGTCGCTAGTAATATAAACACCAGGGGGAGATTAAAGGAGGGTTGGTGAGTTTCTCTCATTAGAGTATTGTCACTCATATGAAGCCAGTAATCGCCAATTCTTCTGTTGCTCAAATTAGCTTAATTTCTGGGAGCCTACAGCAACTATTGTTAATAAATGACTATGTCCCCATCATAGTTGGAAGGATAGTAATTTATATTTGGATAAGCAGATTTTGTTGGGCCAAAGTGCTGAATTGCCATGTCCCAATACTCCAGTCATTTTGGGTGTAGGTTTAAATACACATGTTGGCATATCTTTGGAAATCTTCCAACATGTGGAATTCTGGTTGCTGCATCAATCTTTTCTTTCTTCTTTTTTTAGGCCCTCAATCTTCAGAATATGTGGTAAATGAACTTTAAATTCCCATTGTATACTAAATATATGTTATTAAGCTTCCTCCCACCTAACTAGTCCAGGCAGAAGAGAAAATATTTATTTTATGTGACAACAGCAGCCAGATTTATTGTGTCTCAAAGATCGAAGTCACTAAAACTAGCTGGAATTGATATATGGATGAATAAAATGGGAGAATTTGCAACAATGGAAAAACGTTAGCTTGATACACAGCTTGATACACAGAGGACTTAAAATGTTTTAGAATACTTGATCTGTTTTTTAGAATACCCCCCAAAAAACCCTGATCTAGTTAGATTGTGTTAGAATGATATTTATAAATTTTATTAATCTTATATTTTAACCAACAAATATATTACTAGGTTGAGAGATTGTATTTCTGAAAAATATGACCTTCAATTGTTTCTTTTCCTTTCTTTTTCTTAAAATTAAATAAAAATAGTAAAATCTTTTATTTAGCTAACCATTAAACTGGGTTTAATTATTGTGAAACTCAATTTTCGATCAGTAGGCAGCTTGTATTAGAGTGCATCTTGAGAATGGTGGTGCTAAAAAGGTAGAAGCGCTTGCAATGTCAGTCTGTCGTTTGATATCTTCTACCCTTAGTTTAAGAGCCTCTTGTGGCGCAGAGTGGTAAGGCAGCCGCCTGAAAGCTTTGCCCATGAGGTTGGGAGTTCAATCCCAGCAGCCGGCTCAAGGTTGACTCAGCCTTCCATCCTTCCGAGGTCGGTAAAATGAGTACCCAGCTTGCTGGGGGGTAAACGGTCATGACTGGGGAAGGCACTGGCAAACCACCCCGTATTGAGTCTGCCATGAAAATGCTGGAGGGCGTCACCCCAAGGGTCAGACATGACTCGGTGCTTGCACAGGGGATACCTTTACCTTTACCTTTACCCTTAGTTTTATGACTCTCTTTGCCTGGACCTCACCAAGCCCATGAAGGTCATCTAGGGAGAGACTCAAGGTCACCAGTTTGGTCTCAACAACTTTAAGCCAGCTGGACTGAAAAGTCTTGAAACGCCAGGGGGAGAAGTCCTTGAGGGTTGAAGATTACTTTGAGCCGGACGTAGAAAGACCTGTGACAGACCATTTCCTCAACACTTATCATGCCAGCATGATTATGGAATAGAAGAAATATTTTAATTCAATTTTTAATCATGACAGCTTGTTTATATATATATATATATATATATATATATATATATATATATATATATATATATATATATATGTTTGTTTATTTTGTTTCAATTTATAGCCTACCACTCCCCCAAAATAATCCCCATAATACAATCTTAAAACCCATGGTAAAAGCACCTCCATGATGGCAACTCATGCTCTAACCATCAGGCGACTCTGCTCTAACCATACAGCTATGGATTCCAAACATCTGGAGGGGAGTCCGAAAAGAATGCACAGTATTGCTAATGAAGTCTTAAGAGAGCAGAGTAAAACAGGAACACCACTTCGCATTATCTCAAAACTATACTTCTGTCATATCCGTCCTCCAGCTTCAGCCAGGAAAGTTGAGTTAGAAACTTGCTGAGCTCTGCCCCCCCCTTCCCTTTAGTGTCTCCCTTCTGATCCTTCCAAGGCCTTTTGGCCAAACTTTATGATTCAGGGAAGCTCTCCCTCCCCCGCTGTGAGAACTCAGAGAAACTTCTCTTATCACCCCGTTTGTCCTTGGGTGCTGCAGATTTACAAGGATAAGAGCTGACCAGATGTCTCCAACTATTCACACCTTTTTAGATCAATAGTCTTTTCCCATGTGAACCCTCCTCCCTATCAGAACTGCCCTCCTTATAAAAATCCCTACGGGGGCAACTTGTCCCCATCTCAGTCAATGTTCCCCTGTGCCTACTATGCAGTGTTTTTCACATCATCTGATGGGATCTTTCAATAAAGAGGGTCTCTTCTGATTGAGCAGGAGCTTGGTCTGTTTAGCCTAGAGAGGAGAGGACTGAGAGGGGATCTGATAACCATCTTCAAGTATTTAAAAGGGTGCCATATGGAGGATGGAGCAGAATTGTTCTCTCTTGCCCTGGAGGGACAGACCAGAACAAAGGGGATGAAATTAATTCAAAAGGAATTCCATCTAAACATCCGGAAGAAGTTCCTGATGGATAGAGTGGTTCCTCAGTGGAACAGGCTTCCTCGGGAGGTGGTGAGTTCTCCATCTTTGAAACAGAGGCTAGTTAGCCATCTGACGGAGAGGCTGATTCTGTGAAGGCAAAGGGGTGGCAAGTTACAGTAGATGAGCGATAGGGATGTGAGTGTCCTGCATAGTGCAGGGGGGTTGGACTAGATGACCCATGAGGTCCCTTCCAACTCTACTATTCTATGATTCTATCAATTCTATGATTATGTGGGATCAGCCTCGGTTAATGACAACTTCTTTTGATACAGCCCAAAATACCATTTGTCTTTTTAGCCACTGAGTCACCCTGCTGACTCATGCTCAGTGTCTGGTATAATAAGATCCCCAAATCCTTTTCGCATGTACTGCTGCCAATACAAGTCTCACCGATATGATGTTCCTTCGTGCCCCTCTCCTCTTTCTCACTCCTAAGCAACCTATCTGCTCCTTTCCTCCGCCTCCCCCCGCCTCTCCCTTGGGGCCTAATTTCCCATTTGAATGTTAAGCTGTTTGATGTTCCCTGCTTTTGCTGGATTCCCATGGGAATTTGGCAGAGTTTGAGGTATCCATGAAGACCTGTATCGTTGGCCTCAGTTTTGACAATGTCTTGAAGAGAGTACTTTCCTGCTTAATAAATGAAATCTTTTGCTACATGTTAAGAATGTTCTTTTCTGGGCAACTGAAGTTGCTCACAGTTTGTCATAACTTAGCTAATTAGCTCTGAGACTCCCACCCCCCGCCCCCATTTGACCAACATGTCTATGGAAGGAGACTCAGATAAGAAAGCCCAGAGCAAGGGAGACAAGAGGAAGCCCCACAGCCAGCAATGCCCTGTGGGGCCTGAGTCACCCCACTACACATCCAATGTTGTGGTCAGCACCCAAATTGGAAGAAACCGGGAGCGGAGGCAGGGCGGTATGTGACTGACCATCGGGGGGGGGGGGGAGGCACATGTCTATATGCTTTTTTTGTTTGTTAGTTTTTTACTTTATTAGCAACTGAATTCGTAATATATTTCCAAGTTAACATAAATCTCGTAGTCTTCCAATTTAAATGTCCAGTACCACTTCATACAACATATTGAATTATTTCAGCACACTGAGACAAATACATATAAACAAATCCTGTACCTCCTGAGGATTCCTAATCCAAATTAATATGTATTTTCTCAATATAATTCCAAAATAATCTCCATTGACTTTTATCTTTCTAAGTTTCTGTCCTTAAACAATGCTGTCATTCTAGCCATTTTTGAAAAATTCAATAATTTCATTATCCAATCCTCCAGCGACAGAATCTCCTTTGTTTTCCAGACTTTTGCTACCATCATTCAGCTGTTAAGGCATATAATAACAATACATTCAGTTTTTTAGGTATTTCTTCACCCATTATACAACTTCCAACATTTGTTTAAGTTCTACATATCTTTTATTCCAAAATTTAACCATCCTTGAGCAACTCTACCATATGTGAAAAAAGAACCTAAATTTATCCTACACTAACAACATCTCTTATCAACATTCTGAGACCATTTTGCCAATTTTAGTGGCGTTAAGTACCACCTAAAATTTTATAAGAAATTTCAAGTCATAACTATCTGAACACTTAATTTGCTTCTTCCACAAGTGTTCCCAAGTCTTCATATCAATTGGATGGCCTAGGTCTTTGGCCCATTTAACCATAACTACTTTTACACTTTCCATTTCAGTGTCCCATTCTAATAACAATTTGTATGCCTTTGCTGTAAATTTATCTTCTTTGTCTATTATCTCCATCTCAAATCTGTATTTCTTTAAAGTAAAACCCATTGCTTTACCTCTCTTAAAACATTCTTAAAACCTGGTGGTACTGAAACCATCCATCCATGGCCTCAGACTTTTTCCCCCACCTCAAAATGTTAATGCCTTCTTTTGAGTTAGTCAAAAAATGTCTGTATCTAATCCACTGGTCCCTCGTATTCTTTTCTGGTCTTTTAACTATCTCTTTAGGAGAAATCCAAAGTGGGGTACCCCTCTCTAACCTAAATTTATATCTTTTCCACGTCTGAAGTAAGGCTCTTCTTACAAAATGATTCTTAAATTCTTTATGTACCCTCTCTTCATAATGCCACATGTAAGCATGCCATCCAAATCATCTGTCAAAACCCTCAGGATCTAATAGTCTGGTATCATGCAGTGTCGCCAAATCTTTAATCCATACTAGCTTAAAAGCCTCATGATATAAAAACAGATTTGGAAGATATAGCCCACCTTTTACTTTTAAATCTGATAAGATTCTAAAACTAATGCTGGTTTTTTTCCCCGCCCAAACAAAATTTTGAATATCCTTCTGCTATTTCAAAAAGCAATTTTTCTTAATTATAATCAGGATTGATGGAAATAAATTCATCATCCTTAGAAGCACATTCATTTTTATAGCTGAAATCCTTCCTAACAAAGAGAGGTTAAGTTTATTCCATAAATATATCTTAATCCCCTCTCATACTTTCTCATAATTATTATGAAATAGTGTTATATTTTGATTAGCCAACCAGATAACCAAATATTTTATCTTTTTTCACATCTCAAACCATTCATCTCCTATAAATTTTTTGCTTCCTCAAACTTCATATTTTTAGTCAATTTTGTTTTACTTAAATCAAGCAAACCTGACCTAAGTCCTTGATGACTTAAAAGATCCCATTCATATTGCTAAGAGGATCCTCTAAGAAAAAGACCACATCATCAGTGAATGCTCTCAGTTTATATTCTTGCTGCCCAATTTTAGCACCCTAAATCCCTTCTTCAGCTCTAACTTTATTACATAATACCTCCAGAACTGTTATAAAAAGTAGATGTGAGAGTGGACACCCTTGACACGACTTTCTATATACTCTAAATTCTTCTGATAAATCACTATTTACTGTAATTCTTGCTTTCTGATCTAAATAAATTCATAGAATCATAGAATCATAGAGTTGGAAGGGGCCATACAGGCCATCTAGTCCAACCCCCTGCTCAACGCAAGATCAGCCCTAAGCATCCTAAAGCACCCAAGAAAAGTGTGTATCCAACCTTTGCTTGAAGACTGCCAGTGAGGGGGAGCTCACCACCTCCTTAGGCAGCCTATTCCACTGCTAAACTACTCTGACTGTGAAAATTTTTTTCCTGATATCTAGCCTATATCGTTGTACTTGTAGTTTAAACCCATTACTGCGTGTCCTCTCCTCTGCAGCCAACGGAAACAGCATCCTGCCCTCCTCCAAGTGACGAACTTTCAAATACTTAAAGAGGGCTATCATGTCCCCTCTCAACCTCCTCTTCTCCAGGCTGAACATTCCCAAGTCCCTCAACCTATCTTCATAGGGTTTGGTCCCTTGGCCCCAGATCATCCTCGTCGCTCTCCTCTGTACCCTTTCAATTTTATCTACGTCCTTCTTGAAGTGAGGCCTCCAGAACTGTACACAGTACTCCAGGTGTGGTCTGACCAGTGCCGTATACAATGGGACTATGACATATTGTGATTTTGATGTGATGCCTCTGTTGATACAGCCCAAAATGGCATTTGCCTTTTTTACCGCTGCATCACACTGCCTGCTCATGTTTAGTTTACAATCCACAAGTACCCCAAGGTCTCGTTCACACACAGTGTTACCTAAAAGTGTATCCCCCATCCAGTAGGCATGCTTTTCATTTTTCTGACCCAGATGCAGAGCTTTACACTTATCTTTATTAAATTGTATCTTGTTCTCATTTGCCCATTTTTCCATTGTGTTCAGATCTCGTTGAACTCTGTCTCTATCTTCCGGAGTATTTGCCAGTCCTCCCAATTTGGTGTCATCTGCAAACTTGATGATTAGTCCCTCCACCCCCTCATCTAGATCATTAATAAATGTTAAAAAGTACCGGGCCAAGCACCGAGCCCTGAGGTACCCCGCTACTCACCTCTCTCCAGTCTGATCAAACAACATTGACAACAACTCTATGAGTGCGGTTCTCTAACCAATTCCCTATCCACCTGACTATCTGAAAATCCAGATTGCAGTCCTTCAATTTATCCATCAGAATATCATGGGGAACCTTGTCAAAAGCTTTACTAAAATCCAAGTAAACGACATCAACCGAATTTCCCCGATCCAGCAAACCTGTTACTTGGTCAAAAAAGGAAACCAGGTTGGTCTGGCAGGACCTGTTGGAGACAAATCCATGCTGACTTCCTTGGATCACCAAATTGTCCTCCAGATGTTTGCAAATCGCTCCCTTTAATATCTGCTCCATTATCTTCCCCACAACAGAGGTCAGACTCACTGGTCTGTAGTTTCCCGGGTCATCCTTCCTCCCTTTTTTGAAGATCGGAATAACATTTGCTCTCTTCCAGTCCTCCGGGACATCTCCAGTCCTTAAAGAGGTTCCGAAGATGATGGACAAGGGCTGTGCAAGTTCTCTGGAAAGTTCTTTGAGTACTCTCAGGTACATTTCATCCGGACCAGGGGATTTGAACTCATCCAGTGCAGCTAAATGCCTCTCGACAACCTCTCTATCCATGTTAACCTGCCACCCAGACACTGTACTTTGGCTATGGCCATCTCTAGATGTGCCTAAACACTTTGATCTGTGGGGAAAAAACAGATGTAAAATAGGCACTAAGCCTTTCTGCTTTCTCTGTATCTTCCGTTAGAGTTTGTCCATCCGCACCCAACAGTGGGCCTATTGCCTCCTTTACTTTACGTTTGCTCCTCACATAACTGAAAAATCTTTTCTTGTTACAATGGGCTTCCCTGGCCAATCTTAGCTCACTCTCAGATTTGGCCTTTCTTAAGATTGATCTACAGTGCCTAGTAACCTGTAGGTACTCTTCTTTAGAGCTCTGTCCTTCCCTCCATTTCCTGAACATTTTCCTTTTCTTTCTTAGTTCCTCTTGAAGTTCTCTGTTCATCCAAATAGGCTTCTTAGAGCTCCTGCAGTGTTTTCGTCTTTCTGGGATAGTCATTGATTGAGCATGCAATAGCTCCTGTTTGAGTAGTGCCCACCCTTCACATGCTCCCTTCCCTTCTAGCATTCTCGTCCATGGTATGACACTCATCATGTCTCTGAGTTTATTAAAGTTTGCCCTACGAAAATCCAACATCCGCGTCTGGCTACAAGCTTCCTTGGCTCCCCATCTCAAAAGGAATTCTATGAATTCTATTCTAGGAATTCTATTCCCCCTAGGGTCCCCACCTCCTTCACCTCATCCACCAACTCTTGCCTGTTGGTCAGTATTAAGTCCAGCATGGCTGAACCTCTTGTGGGTTCATCTACCATTTGATAAATGAAATTGTCAGCCAGGCAGATCAGAAAGTTGCATGACTGAGGACGCTTCGCAGAGTTAGTTTCCCAGCACACATCTGGGAAATTGAAGTCACCCATTATGACAAGGTCCTGCTGCTTGGATATTTTCTCAAGCTGCTCACAAAGTGCAGCATCCACATCCTCTCGTTGGTCAGGCGGTCGGTAGCAGACACCAACCACCACACTGTTTGTTTTCCCCTCGCTTATTTTCACCCAGATGCTTTCCACTGTAGATATGCTCTCCTTCACTAGAATTTCCTGGCAGGTAAGCCCTTTCCTCACATACAGTGCCACTCCTCCACCTCTTCGATCTATTCTGTTTTTTCTGAACAGTTCATATCCATCCACCATTACATTCCAGTCATGAGAATCATTCCACCAAGTTTCTGTGATGCCTACTAGATCATACCTTTCCATCAGCATGAGAAGTTCCAGCTCTTCCTTTTTATTGCCCATACTTTGGGCGTTACATCTGAATCCTTTTACTTTTGGTTCCCTATGAGCTGGCCTTGCCGGTTGGGCTGCCTCCAATCGTTTTCCTTCCATACACTCCCTATGTTGATCGTCTCCTTCCCCTAGTGGCTTTAGTTTAAAGCTCTCCTGATGAATCTCCCCAGGTTCCTGCCAAACACATTCTTCTCCAGTTTCGATAAGTGCAGTCCATCAGGTTCTAGTAGGCCTTCCTCAAGAAAGCCTATCCCATGGTCCCAGAAACCAAATCTCTCCTGCCGGCACCAACTACGCAGCCAGTGATTCACCTCCATTATCTTCCTCTCCCGACGCATTCCTCTTCCCTTGACAGGCAAGATTGAAGAGAATACCACTTGTGCCCCCATTTGCTTGAGCTTCCTCCCCAGATCTTGATAGTCTTTTTTAATAGGAGTGACGGTATTCAGGGTCATGTCATTCGTTCCCACATGGACCATCACAAATGGGTAGCGATCCGTAGATTTGAGGAGTTTGGGCAGCCGTTCTGAAACATCTTTAATTTTTGCCCCTGGCAAGCAACACACCTCTCGGGTTAGGGGGTCGGTGTAAAGAAATTGATCTTATACTCCTCAAATTTTCCTCCCATCTGCATCTTATCACAAACTTGCATCATAAAATACCAAGAGATATTGTCGAATGCTTTTTCAGCATCAACAAAAATTAAAGCAACCTTTTTATCAGAGTGTTTCTCATAATATTATAAACTGATATTTAATGATTAAATGATATTTAATAGGTTTCCACCAATATGCGGATGACACCCAGCTCTTCCTCCTAATAGATGATTGCCCTGACTCTCCCCCAAAACCCTTAGCCAGATGTCTGGAAGCAGTGACAAAATGGATCAAGCAGAGTCGTCTGAAGCTCAACCCTGCAAAGATGGAGGTTCTATGGTTGGGTAGGAAGGGACCATGGGAGCAAGTGCATCTTCCCACCCTGTACAATGTGCAGCTTTCAGCAACACACTCCGCTAGGAACCTGGGTGTAATCCTGGATGATTCTCTTACAAAGGAAGCCCAGGTCACAAAGGTAGTGGAGCTGGCATTTTACCATCTCCGCCAAGCCAAGCAGAGCACCTAGCCACAGTGATCCATGTGACGGTCACCTCTAGACTAGACTTCTGCAACTTGCTCTATGCAGGCCTACCCTTATCCTTGATCTAGAAACTACAACTGGGGCAGAATGCTGCGGCCAGGATCCTTACCAAAATATCATGGAAATCCCACATCCAGACGATACTCCAACAACTCGGCTGGCTCCCAGTTGAATTCTGGATTAAGCTTAATGTTTTGGTAACCACCTTTAAGGCCATACGTGGTTTGTGCCCGGTGTACTTGAGAGACCACCTGTCAAGGGTTGCAAGAACTCACAACAAGCTTCTTTAATAAAGAAAGCATTTATTGAGAAGTTACTTCATACACCTAAGCTAAGAAAGTCAAATCTGCCTGAGTTCATATTTGCCTCCCCTTATCAATAGTATTCTCCCGACCAAAACTTGAGAGTTCCCAGGGGAGGGGGGGAATGAGGCGCCAGGTGCCATAAACCATAGTGTTACTTCTCGCACGTCCTTGGTCGCCTCCGGACAAGATAAGATGTTATGGTTACAAAAGGCAGACCCAGCCGGCAGGTTAAAAAGACAAATAATTCACAACTCCCTGAGATAGTAGGATGCAACAAAATAGTTTCGATTTCAGGCATGCATAATATATGGGCCTTGGTTACAAGGGGCCCCAAGAGCAGAAAGGCAAGAGAAAGGTTAAGCAAACAAACATGGAGCATCTCATGTCAATTCATGGCAGGAACAAGCAGTGATCCTGACATCCCTCCGCATCAAAAACAGCTCCCTCCCCTCACCCCGGATCCACAGGCCGAGGGCATTGGGGATAAGCCCGATGAAAAGCGCGGAGCAACCATGGAGCCTTTACATTTGCAGCCTCCACCCACTCCCTATCCCCAGAAGGGAAATCCTTCCATTCCACCAAGTATTGAAGCCCCCCTTTACGGATGCGAGAGTCCAGGATCTGTTCCACCTCATAGTGGGTGTCTTTATCGATGAAAACAGGAACAGGCATTGAGCGTGGAGGGTGCCAAGCGTCCGGGGGGGGGGCTCGTTGGAGCAAGCTAGAATGAAAAACCGGATGCACATTCCTGTAAGTTTTAGGTAAACCCAACTCCACAGTCACATCATTGATCAGTCTAGTGACAGGAAAAGGCCCCACAAATTTGGGCCCCAATTTGCGTGATTGTTGCTGGCAGCGGAGGTTTTTTGTGGAGAGATAGACCTCGTCCCCCACAGCCCAAGCCGGATTAGGAGAGCGTTTTTGTCCGCTTGGGTCTTATATGACTGTTTGGCCTCCTCCAGACAGGAAACAATGGACGGCCAAGCTTCTGCAATGTCTTTAGCCCATTTGGTCACATCAGGGGCAGCGGAAGACACCAACTCCCAGGTAGGGGCTGCCAATAGGTCAGTCCCATAGACCGCTTTGAAAGGTGACACCCCCGTTGAAGCATGGACCCCATTGTTGTAGGCAAACTCAGCCAAAGGCAAGAGGGCAACCCAGTCGTTCTGCTGATGATTGATAAAACAGCGCAGGTACTGTTCCAGGATTTGGTTCACCCGTTCCGTTTGACCGTTGGACTCCGGGTGATACCCCGAGGTGAGGGCTTGCTCCACCCCTAGTAGGCGCAGAAACTCCCGCCAGAACTTGGCAACGAACTGGGGGCCCCGATCCGAGAGCAGTCTCCTAGGGATACCATGTAGTCTAAATATGTGGGTGACAAACAAGGAAGCCAGTTTGGCTGCCGAGGGCAACCCCCCGCAGGGGATAAAATGGGCTTGCTTTGAGAAAGCATCCACTACCACCCAGATCATGCTTTTGCCCTGGCTAAGGGGGAGATCAGTTATGAAATCCATGGACACCTCTGACCAAGGGCAGGAGGGGGTGGGCAAAGGTTGTAGCAAACCACGTTTCTATCCCCCCAGGGGTTTGGATGCGAGACACGTGGGGCACCCTTGCACGTATTTCTCCACATCCACTCGTAGTGACGGCCACCAATAATGCCGCCATGTCAAATGCAGAGTTTTCACAAACCCAAAGTGTCCTGCAGCTTTGGAGTCGTGGCACAATTTTAAAATGTCCCCCCGCGCCACGGTGGGGACGTAAGCCGGTCGTCTTTGAAAGTCCATAAGGGGGAGGGCCACTTTGGCAAAGTTCGAGATAAAAGTTCTGTAAAAGTTAGCGAAACCTAAGAAGCTCTGGAGCTGCTTCCGCGTCGTGGGCGGTTCCCATGCTAGCAAGTCCTTCACCTTCCCTGGGTCCAAGCAAACAAACATGGAACATCTCATGTCAATTCATGGCAGGAACAAGCAGTGATCCTGACACCACCTCCCTGCCTATACCCCCAAAAGAGCCTTGCGCTCCACCACCTCCAACTGGCTGTGGATCCCTGGCCCCAAAGAAATATGGCAGATCACAACAAGGGCCAGAGCCATTTTGGTCCTGGCCCCCACCTGGTGGAACGAGCTCCCTGAAGAGATCGGAGCCCTGCCCAAATTTCCACAGTTCCATAAGGCCTGCAGAAGGGAGCTCCTCCACCAGGCATTCGCTTGAGGTCGACCGACTGAGAACATCTGCTGGGCTCCCCCTCAGATGCCCTTCCATGACTGAACAAATTTGATCTCCCCAGTGTTGTTGTTATTTATGTTGTGTTATAAATTGTTACTTGGTTGTTATGATGTTGTAGTGAAACTGGTATGTTATAGATTAAATTATTATAATGTTCCATGTAAAATCACATAATGTTCCATGTAAACCACCCAGAGCTGTAA
This sequence comes from Paroedura picta, assembly GCF_049243985.1. Taxonomy (NCBI): domain Eukaryota; kingdom Metazoa; phylum Chordata; class Lepidosauria; order Squamata; family Gekkonidae; genus Paroedura; species Paroedura picta. The sequence continues at coordinate 3,086,154 of NC_135382.1, forward strand.
AGAATGGGTGGTATAAAAATCCAAATAAAAATAAATAAATAAATAAATATCTAATACCAATCTTATATTATCTTAAACACTTCTCTTTGGTAGGAAACCTGCCTGATATTTGTGGATATACTCACCCAGAACCCCTTTCAATCTTCGTGCCAGTATCCTCATCCAAATTTTGTAAGGTAAAGGTAAAGGTATCCCCTGTGCAAGCACTGGGTCATGTCTGACCCTTGGGGTGATGCCCTCTAGTGTTTTCATGGCATACTCAATAAGGGGTGGTTTGCCAGTGCCTTCCCCAGTCATTACCGTTTACCCAGCAGCAAGCTGGGTACTCATTTTACTGACCTCGGAAGGATGGAAGGCTGAGTCAACCTTTTGTAGTCATTATTTAAAACAGATATAGGCCTAAAATTTGCTATTTCTTCTTGATCCATATTCCCTTTGAGTATGAACATTATATTTGCCTCCTTCCATGAGTTTGGTATTTCACCAAATTTTAATACCTAGTCCATCACTTGAAGTAGAGGTTTTACCAATTCTTGTTTATGCATCTTATAATAACTGGCTGACAAACCATCAGGTTCTGGTGGTTTATTGAATTTTTACTTACTAATGGCTATCTCCAAATCTTCTAAATTAATTTCACTATTTAACATTTCCCTCTGTTCTTCAGTTAAACTTATTTTTTGTTGTTATATAATTATATAATTTCTAATTTGGTCTATTTTGGGTTCTTCATGCTTATAAAGATTGTAGAAAAATCAACAAATTTACTCTTAATTTTACTTGGATCAAATATCAATTAATTCCGAAACCTAATTTTGTTAATTATTCTGCTTTCATTGCATTTTTTAAATTTCTAGGCTAAATATTTCACAGGTTGATTTGAAATCAGAGTCCAGTAGCACCTTTAAGACCAACAAAGATTTATTCAGGGCGTGAGCTTTCAAGTGCAAGCACTCTTTGTCAGACTATGATCTGACGAAGAATGCTTGCACTCGAAAGCTCACACCCTGAATAAATTTTATTTTATTGTCCTCAGACCAAAACGGCTACCCATTTGAATCTATCATTTGAATCTATCATTTGAATCTATCCCTAGGTTGATTTGAAGTCTCAAGCATTCTTTGTTTGAAACACTCCAAATTCCACTATAATACTTTATCCATAATGGCTTCCAATTCCTTTTTGCTTATATTAATCTCTTTACCAATAGATCTAGATTTCTGTGCTTGGAGTTGTTTTTCCTTATGCTGAATTAGATTTAATAATTCTTTTTGTCTCTTTTCCCTCTTCTTTCTAATAATTTAACTTTGATTGATTAAAAACCCCCTCATAAATGCTTTTCCAGTATCTCACACATTGCTTATACTTGTATCACTATTTCAGTTAATTTCCAGATATTCTCTAATTTTTACTTTTCTTAAATCACCTTCTATCAATTCTATGATTATGTGGGATCAGCCTTGGTTAATGACAACTTTTGATACAGCCCAAAATACCATTTGTCTTTTCAGCCACTGACCATTTATGCACTGGGAACTTCACTGCCCCAGCATCCAGGCAGGAGCACAAATCCGGGCCGGATGAGGTGCACCAGACCAAATGCTCCCCCATGTGGGTGCAAGAAGAGGTGGGGCAACCTGCCATGACTAAAACTTCAGCTTGCAGCCAGGCATGAACCCTCCAGTGCATAAACGGTCACTGAGTCACGCTGCTGACTCATGCTCAGTGTCTGGTATAATAAGATCCCCAAATCCTTTTTGCATGTACTGCTGCCAATACAAGTCTCACCCATATGATGTTCCTTCCTGCCCCGCTCCTCTTTCTCACTCCTAAGCAACCCATCTGCTCCTTCCCCCCCACACACACACACCTCTCCCTTGGAGCTGAATTTCCCATCTGAATGTTAAGGCTGTTTGATGTTCCCTGCTTTTGCTGGATTCCCATGGGAATTTGGCAGAGTTTGAGGTATCCATGAAGACCTGTATCGTTGGCCTCAGTTTTGATAATGTCTTGAAGAGAGTACTTTCCTGCTTAATAAATGAAATCTTTTGCTACATGTCAAGAATTTTATTTTCTGGACAACTGAAGTTCACAACCATTTTCATGATAGACCTAACATTAATAGGGTCCATACTATATTTTACCAACTTGTCATTAAGAATATCATGTGAGACCTTATCAAGAGCCTTACTGATATCAAGGTAAACTATGTTCACAGCATTCCCCTCATCTAGCAATGTAGTAATTTTCTCAAAAAAAGAGGTAAGGTTAGTCTGACATGACTTGTTCTTGAGAAAGCCATGCTGACTCTTAGTAATTACAGCAATCAGATCTAATTGCTGAAGGACATACTTTTTGATCATTTGTTCTAAACAAACATCAAGCTGATGGGTTGGTAGTTACCCAAATCCTCCTTTTCCCACTTCTTGAAGGTGGGAACAATATTTGCCCACCTAATCTTCTGGCATTTCACCTGTTCTTCAAGAATTGTCAAAAATAATGGATTGGGAGCTCAGAAATTATATCTGCAAGTTATTCTAGTACCCTTGGATGCAATTCATATATCCCAGAGGATTTCATTACATTTAAAGAAACAAGGCATTTATCTACTACCCCTACGGTGATCTTAGGCCACAACTCCCATCCCTCATCATGTAAAATGATTTTGCCACATTAAGTATGATTTCCCTCGCAAGAGAAGACTGAGAAGTAGGAATTGAACAATTCAGCCCTCTGTTCATCACCTGTTATAATGTCACTTTCTGATCCCCGCCATGCTCCTACTATGGCCCTATCTTTTTTTTTACTTTGAATGTAACTAAAGAACCCTTTTTTAATTGTTTTTAGCATTTTTGCTACCCTAAGCTCATACTGAGCTTTAGCTTTTCTACACTGCACTGATCTTAGTTCAGATTTTAGTTGCCAGCTTGGAACAGATGAATGCAACAACTCCTGTAACTGCACATGTTTGTCTGTAACTGTTTTGTTTTGCAACCCTGGTTTCACACTATGACTGTATTTTATTCAAGTTTTATCAGTCATTTCGCTTCCGCCAATAAAGGCTTTGTATTTGTATTTGTTTGACACATTTTGTGAATATTGATATTGAGAGCTTTACTTTGTCATGAATGGGGAAGCAGTTTTCTTTATCAACATATAACAAACCTTTATTTCATAGGCTGGTCCCCTAGCAACTCTTTTCAGGGGTGCAAAAAATTGCATATGAAATACGTTTTAAATACCAGCTGGTGACTTACAGGCTATCTTGCTGTTGTGTCCTCTGGAACTGCCCAACTAAGGGTAAATGAGGCTGGTTATTCTGGAGACAACCTCCATGTCAAAAAGCGCTGAACACCCACATCTAAATAAATAATGTAGAGGATTATTCAAGGATAAGAGAGACAGCTTCATCACGAATCCACTTAAATCCTTCGATGTTATAAGCACATTTATTCAAACTCATGCTGAATAATTCACTAATAGAGGGTGGTGCTTCCTTGTCTTTTATGCAGGCCACACACTATTGGGTGCCTTGGCTGTCAATTAGATTTGGGTAATAAAAGGATGCCATGTGTAAGGAAGCACATTTTCTTGGGGAACTAGATCGGCTAAGTCCAACTTTTATCAAGAAACTTACAGAATGCCCATCATTATGACAGGTAGGGAGTGTACGGAGAAGGATAACCTACAAGTGGTAGGTTGTACCTGGAGTCATTCTGGGTGTTCTATATATGAAGAAAATGAGGAAGCACACCCTGACAGGATCCCTATGGGCTGGTGGCCCAGGTTGAGGACAGGTGGGGGGGGGGGAAGGCCAAAGTTTGGCTTCTCTGTTACATTGTCCCCAAATGCAGTTTTATTTGCATGAGAGAGCAAACTTGCTCACATGAAAGAAACTGAAGGGACATGCTTAGATGCTAACGAGATGGACAGGCTAGGGAAGGGCTCACAGCTAATCCCTTGCCCCTGGATTCCTCTTATCCGCATCAAAAAGGAGGGAATGGTGTTAACAAAAAGGGCTTCCCATTTTCTCTCTTACTTCAGGGGTGAATTGCACTGAAGTCACTATTTCCTTGTTTAAGGTATTCCAAGACACACCCACTTCCTGTTTCTCTTTTTCTACTTAGAAACAGCCAACGAACAAGTGACCGCTGCATGGTTCACTGTGGCTAGGTGTTCCAGGGCCAAGTAGGGCACTAGTAGTTTGGCTTGGCACAGATGGTAGAAAGCCTGCCATGCTACTCTTGTGACCTGTGCCTCCATAAATAGGGAGGCATTGAGGATCACACCCAGGGTTCTACTGGACTAAGCTATCAATAGCCGCCCCCCATCCTGGTTAGGTAAACCATCCAGGTTGGGTAAAATGCTTCCAGGTTGGGTAAAATGCTTCCTCACTTGGAATTTTCCTGCCCAGCCACAGGACCTCTGTCTTTGAAAGGTTGAGCTTCAGATGGCTAGGTCTTCTGGGGGAGAATCAGGGTGGCCATCCATCACTGCCGCACCAGCTGAGCGGGAGGGAGGGTGAAGATGTTAAATAGGATTGGAGAGAGAACTGCTTCCTGTGGGACTTGACGAGAGCAGGTAGCAGCTTGAAAGTCTCTTTTCTATTGCTACCCTCTGTCCACAATGCAGAAGGAAGGAGATCAGCGAATTGAGGGCTGTCCCCCATCTCCTGGCATCAGCGAGGTGGTGAGCTAAGAGCTCATGGTTGACTGTGTCAAACACTGCTGGGTGTCATGCCTGCTCCAGCTGCATCTTTGGAGCTGGCACCAGAGGGGGCTGATCTGGAGGATGTGCCCAACCCATTCCCGGTGCAACTGGGAACTGTAGCTTTGGACCAGGCTAATGGCAAGCAGCCTGGGCCCAGCCAAGTGGATACCCAGCTCTAATACATCAAGCCCCTGTATAAAGCTTCCACCAGTCAGTAAGAATCACCAGAGGAGCTGCACCAGTGGTCCCAGGTCAAGGCTCCTGCAAGCCCTGAGCAGCAGGAGGGGGTGATCTTCACTGACAGCTGTCAAAGATCAGCACGCTTGGCACCCTGCTGTCAGGGTAGATGGGGTCCAGCTGCAGTTCCTTTCTCTGACCAGGATTAGTTCCAGCTGCAAGCTCTCTGACTGTGGACTGCCCCACCTGGCATCTGGCTATATCAGAAGTGCCTTGAGACAGGGCCCTTCATGGAGTCAATGTATGTGTTACCCCGCCTGTCTCCTGAGACTCTTGTTCCAGTTCACTACAATGAAGCTCTGTTCCTGAAATTCCTGCTGCTTCAACCCCTGGCTTGTCTGACATCTCTGCTCTGGCTCTTCAACTCCCAGCTTGTCTATTGACCATGCTCTACTCTTCAACTCTTTGACTTTCAGCTCAGTTCCTGTTTCCCGTTTGTTTTTGGCCTTTGTCCCGCTCTCTCTGGTTTTGACAACAGTTGGGCTTGACTTCATTTCCCACTCTGCATTCATGTGGACTCAGTCTCTCCTGACCTCCCAGACTAGACTCCCTTCCCAGGGCATGGTCTACTTCTGCCTTTGTGCCTTCTCTCGTTGCCTCAGGTCTATCTTCTTCCTGGCTCCTGGGAGACACATAAAAGCCACCCACCACCCCCATAGGGACCAGTGTGACCTTTTGGTGTACCACGCACAAACCCCTGAGAGGGGGGGGGCTGCAGAAGATGGAGAAAATGCCACGAACCAGCTCCATGGAGTCCAGGCAGTTTTCAGATACTCTTCCATGCACCCTCCCTCAACTGGGAGGTGCGAGAGAGTTTTCCTTCCTTTCTTTCTCTCTCTCTCCCTCCCTCTTTCTTTCTCTCTTTTTCTTTCTCTTTCCTTCTTCCACCTTCTCTCTTCCATCATCTTTATAGCTGTTTTATCCAGGGTAACTGGTGCCTGGAGACCAGTTGTCTGTCTGTCTGTCTGCCTGCCTGCCTGCCTGCCTGCCTGCCTGCCTGCCTGCCTGCCTGCCTGCCTGCCTGCCTCCCTCCCTCCCTCCCTCCCTCCCTTCCTTCCAGCTGTTTTCCACAGAAGGTCAAATGTCTGGGGATCAGTTGTTATTCCTGAAGATCTCTAGCCCCCCATCTGGATGTTGGAAAATCAGCTTCTGGAATGGAAGATCAGGCCCTTCAGATTCAAGTGCGCTACTCTTTAGTCATTTCACTACACTGGATCTCATGTTTGAGCAGGGAGCAGGGGGAGGAAGGCCAGCAATCAGGAAGGAACAGTGCAGGTGTGTGTCCTAGTATTCCTGGGTGCAAAGGGCTTTGCCCCTAGTGATAAATAATAGAAATTTGGTATAAATAATAAAAAGAAAAATAACCAGTGAAGGAAATGATGTAATGTCAGTAAAATATGAATAACTATTTAGACTAACCAGGACCGCTGATTTTTACCTACTACAGATATGTCATTAAGGAATGGAGAAGATTAATATGAAGATTTGAACTAGGGACCTCCTGCTCATGATGTTAGCGTCTATCAGCAGTGATGTAATGAGCACATTTAGAAACTATATGAGTTTGGGCTCTAAAATGTAACCGTTGTTGTCAAAAATGTCTTTTTATTTTTTTAACCCCCTTTTAAGCTCCTTCTAAGCTGTCAAAAATCACGTTTTTGCAGACATATTCACAATATCCAAACAGGAAGGGGGGCATTGCAACATGAGGACCCAGAAGAACAGAACACTCTGTCAGGAACAAATAGGTGGTAGCAGTTGATAACATCAGTAGGTAGCACCATATGAACCGTTTATGCACTGGAGGTTTCATGCCGGTCTGGAGGCTGGAGTTTTAGTCGTGGCAGGTTGCCCCACCTCTTACTGCACTCACACGGGGAGAGCATTTGGCCCGGTGCGCCTCATCCGCCCCTGATTTGTGCTCCTGTACGGGAGCTGGGGCAGTGAAGTTCCCAGTGCATAAACGGTCATGGCCAAGCACAAGTCAGCAGTGGGTTACAGGACCTTGGAGAGTTCCCAGATTGAGATAATTTCCTGCAAAGATACTCAGATGGCCAAACTAGGTTTCATGAGTTTTGCATCCTTACACCCCTTGTGAACATTTGCTTAAACCTCTCTGGGTGGTGGGGATGAGTGGCTGCAGCATCTGGACTAAGAGTTTGTTCTTTATCTTCATGAGCTTCCACAGTCTGCCCTGGTAGCCATGCTGCTGGCGTCACTGGTTTAGTATAGGAGCGCCATTCTCCCTCCTTGACTGTTCTTCTGAATCAACTGCCAAGCATGCATGGGTTATTTATGGCTGCTTCATAGTGATTGTTACCAGACTCTAAACTAGTGTCTGGATATTACTTCTCTCTCCCTAATAGGAACAAGCATGGGACCCAGAGGAAATATCTGAAGTTAGCTGCAATGTCCAATTTTACTGCTCAGACCTCGGATATGAAATTTTGAACCCCAAATTGCATGTTGAATGTAAAATGTGACTTCAGATTTGGAAATGTGAATCTTCTTGGCATCTCTGGATCACTGTGGCATGTGCTGAATCTGAAGTGTCAAAACATTTCTACACTTATAGGCTGAATACCATTGCATACCTTCTTTCAATCACTATCTGGCCCTAAATGTCATTTTGTGTTCACTATTCTAGAGTTAAAGACTAAATGACATATACCAAATGTTAAAGAACAATGAATGCCAACTACTAAATAATATTTTAAAAGCATCAAATAACAGGTTTCAAACATTTGCTAAATATTCAGGCACTGAAAGAATTGCCAGTATCACCACATCCATAGGGAAACTATGAAGAGAATTGTTGGGACTGTGTATTTTCACTCCAAGAAATGCTAAACCTCCAGTCTAATGGAGTACTTAGAGTGTCAGGTTAGCAACTGGGAGATACAAGTTCAAAAGGTTAAATAGGCAAAAGAGAACCATGTATACTGTTCTTAGCTTTCTGAAGGAAGGGCAGAGGGATGAAAAACAGACAAGATAGATACCCAAAACCTTTTAGAAATACAGGATATCATGAACCCTCCAATCTTCCATCAGAAACTTCCCCCCAATTATCCCCCATCCCCTTGCCTTTAAAGGGTAGCATCAGGACAGAGCAAAAACTGTCCATGCTGTTGTATGTTGAAGAGCAGCTACTGACCGCTGTGAGCATCATAAACCTGTCAGTTTGATGATCAACTGTGCCATACATTAATTAATCATCATTTTATGCCTCATCAAGCACTTTGCTGAGGCTCTCAGCGGGGGGGGGGGGGCATCTCAATTAGCCAATGGGAAGCAGACTGTTTTGTTTAGCTGGGTGAGTCCTCCATAAACAGGGGAGGTGTTGATAAACTGATAAATATGTCATCTGTCTGTGCTACTTGCAACAATGTGTCGGATTTCACTCAATCCAGCTGGCAGCAACCTAAAAACACAATGGGGGAAGTAAGAGATGTGGGTCTGAATTCACACACTTTCCTGCACTTTATACTCTGGGAGGCAGAAGCATGTGTGACTAGCAGAAGCAAGTGCCAGTTTGTGTAAAAATTGAGAAGGACAGTGGAGCATCTGGATTTCAGAGCATGTGGGATTCTTTCCCACTCTGACAGGAAGCATACCACTGGTTAGTAGGTGGTATAAAACAAAAACATGAAGAAATGTTGAAATGTGCTGCTTTTCCTTCTACTTACACTGACTGAATATGTGAGAAGAAGCTCTTTACCAAATTCTACTGATACCTTAGGCATAGGGCCGTTGAAAATGCAGCCATCTGAAACTAAGTTTGACACAAGGCTTGAAGAGGAGGGAACGGTTGTAGGCTGAATGGGATGGGATGGGATGGATCCAAGTTCTTGTTATTAGCACAGCTGTTCCGATGGTTGGCACACTCCTCTGATGTAGTGGGCAAGGGCTGCAATGAGAGTGCTGTTGGGTTGCTCAGTTTCAGCACAGATATCTCCACTGGAGTCTTGTCCACCTCATTTGTTGGAAAGAGATCCAGAGATGCAGCACTTGGTAAGATGGCCATGGAGACTGAAGAGGCATTAAGGTCAATGAGGGGGGCTGAAGGTCTATCTATGGCCTCTCCATCCCCTCTTAGATAAGAACAACTGTGTCTCACATCCCCTTTGTGGTGTTTTTTATTAAGCTTAAATTGTGCCACATTTTTCAGATTTGACAAAAGCGGCTGTACCAACTCATTTCTAAATACTTGAACAGGAAAAATTCCTTTTGATGCTAGGAAAGATTTACATCGTAGTAGCCGAGATGGTATGTTTGGTCCTTTAAAAGTAAGCAGAACCTTTGGAATCTGATTGTACTTATTCAAAACTTCCACTGATGTTAAGTCAACTTGAGAAATACCCAACAACGCACTCAGATGTCTAATCGTCATTCGTTTGCTATTCCATGGAATATGTTTCCCATTGTAATGGCAAACAGTAAGACAAACTTTTCAGGGAACAAGAACCAGCTGAGAGTCATTATTAGCCTTGTTATCTGTAGGCTGACCACAAGCAGGGCAATTGGGAAGATTGCTAGCTAGTAAGGGTGAAGACCTCATGGACGCCTTAAGGCTATCGCTCCCTGAGGACGCACCATCATGCGGTGAGCTTATCGCATTTTGTGCTTGACCACTACTTGCCGAGCCTGGTGCTTTTATAGTTAAAGTGTCTATCTTGGAATGAAGCAAATCTAGTTTATTATATAAAAGCTCCACAGTTTTTGCAATAAGATGTAAAATATTAGCCATTGACTCCAGCTCCTCAGCAGAATTAAAGTTGTAAACTGAGTTGTCAACTGGAAGCTGTGTGGAATTCAAATTATTATTGTCGTTACAACATTCCTGGGATCCCGTAGAAATAATTCTTGAGTCATTAATATCAGGCAGATCAGACAGAGTGGAATATCTGTTAGAGGTAGGAACTTGAACAGGAAAAAAGTTTCCAATTTTCAGCTGTTTAGAAGCCGGGGGAGAATGTCCCTCTGCCTCCCCTCTGCGTTTAGTAGATCCCATATCGGAAGAGATAACTCACAAGTTAAACCAATAAAGAAGGTCTTAATTAAAATTATCTTTACTGAAACGTGGAACCCTTGCAGCCTGCAGCCTTCAGCTATTCAGTGAATCAAAGTCAAAATAAGCTTCATACGGAGCAAAACGCCACCTCGTACCTCCTCCGCTGCTCCTCGCACCCCTTTCCAGCCATTAGACTCTGGACCAGATTGAAGAATCGGAGTGAGTAGCTGCTGCACAGCCTGTTCAGGAATTTCGGCTCATCTCATGGAATATTGCTGGTTGGAAAGCCAAAGTTCATGACACTGACTTTATCAATTTCTTAAATTCCTTTGATTGTATTTTAGTTCAGGAAACCTGGATTGCATCTGATTTGAATTTAAAGGGGTTCATTGTTCATAATTTGCCAGCATACAAAGTGTGCTTGAAGGATCATTTAAAAGCAGGCCTTGCCGTGTTATATAAACCTTATTACTCTATTGTTTTTCTTGACTCTTTGCCTCCTTGTGTTCAGGTACTCTCTGTCCATATTTTTGGAACCCTTTATATTATAATCAATGTTTATTTTCCATCCACTGTTGATAAGGGCCCTTTGCTTACCTTGACAAGCTTTCTGAATTGGTACTGTGCTTGGGAAAAAAATTATTCATTATTTTGGGAAATTTTAATGCCCGGATTGGTCCTAACAATTCTATTAAAGGATACAGAGGAGAGCGACAAAGATGATCTGGGGCCAAGGGGCCAAGCCCTATGAAGATAGGTTGAGGGACTTGGGAATGTTCAGCCTGGAGAAAAGGCGGTTGAGAGGGGACATGATAGCCCTCTTTAAGTATTTGAAAGGTTGTCACTTGGAGGAGGACAGGATGCTGTTTCTGCTGGCTGCAGAGGAGAGGACACGCAGTAATGGGTTTAAACTTCAAGTACAACGATATAGGCTAGATATCAGCAGTGGAATAGGCTGCCTAAGGAGGTGGTGAGCTCCCCCTCACTGGCAGTCTTCAAGCAAAGGTTAATACACACTTTTCTTGGATGCTTTAGGATGCTTAGGGCTAATCCTGCGTTGAGCAGGGGGTTGGACTAGATGGCCTGTATGGCCCCTTCTAACTCTATGATTCTATGATTCTATGAAAGATGATCTGTGGCCAAGGGACCAAGCCCTATGAAGATAGGTTGAGGGACTTGGGAATGTTCAGCCTGGAGAAAAGGAGGTTGAGAGGGGACATGATAGCCCTCTTTAAGTATTTGAAACTTGGAGGAGGACAGGATGCTGTTTCCGTTGGCTGCAGAGGAGAGGACACGCAGTAATGGGTTTAAACTACAAGTACAACGATATAGGCTAGATATCAGGAAAAAGTTTTTCACAGTCAGAGTAGTTCAGCAGTGGAATAGGCTGCCTAAGGAGGTGGTGAGCTCCCCCTCACTGGCAGTCTTCAAGCAAAGGATGGATACACACTTTTCTTGGATGCTTTAGGATGCTTAGGGCTGATCCCACGTAGAGCAGGGGGTTGGACTAGATGGCCTGTATGGCCCCTTCCAACTCTATGATTCTATGATTCTATTATTGGTACACAAATGGGCTATACTAATGATGCTAATATTCCCATTGTTCTTTCTATGGAGCGACACTCCAAGGATGATTAACATTTATTTGTCATTAACAAAGCTGGCCTTAATTTAATAGAATTTTGCATTGTACATAATATAGTACTGTTAAATGGACTTTCCTCTTTTGCTTTTGCCAATGAATTCTCTTTTGTTTCTGCTCAGGGCTGTAGTGTAATCGATTATTGCATGTGTTCACCTGCAGTATTAGCCAATGTTAAGTCCTTTGTCATTGGCACGCGAACAGAAAGTGACCACCTTCCACTAGAATTGGTATTATATCATCAAGAAGGTCACCGTGCCAGTGGCCTCAGTCAAATTGACCAGGACTCTGGGATTATATTAAAAAGGATTAGATGGTCCCGCCAAATTGGGGAGAATCTTCTTCAGGCTCTAGATACAGAACCTTTTTTAAGACTTAGAACAAAGCTGGCTAATGCACCCTCATATGAGGAGGCCATCTTGGTGTACACACAGTTGATTGATTTGTTTGGCCCCTTGGCTAAGCCTGTTTCCTCCTCCTGTTCTAGACCTTCATCTTGGTTTGACCCAGAATATGATAAGGAGAAGAAAAGATTAAGGTCTCTTTTTAGAGAATCCCACATCTCTAATGACTCAGACCTGTTGAAAAATTATTTTGCACAGAAAAAGTCTTTTCAAGTTATTACTGAGACAAAAAAAAGGCATTTTTGAAAATAAATGGGAACACCTGTTATTAGCCCTAAAATCTAACAACTCCAAAACTTTTTGGAATTCGATTGCTGTTTGGTTTGGCTCTAAGTCTGATTGCTCTTCTTCTAATATCTCACCCCAAATCTGGACTGGCCATTATTGTGCTATCTTTAATGTTCCATCCACAGCCCTAACTAAGAACTCAGATACAGCACCATCTAGTATCCCCAACTAGCCTCCAGTGAGTTCCAATGAAATCTTGGAGTTAATTGATGAATTAAAAGTACGTAAATCCCCTGGACCAGATGGCCTTCCTGCTGAGATCCTGAAAAATTTCTCTTCCTGGTGGTCCCTCCTCCTTGCCAACCTGTTTAATTTTATTGATCACTTTGGAATAATTCCAGATTCATGGCTCAATTCAATCATCATCCCAATTTTTAAAAAAGGTATTCCAAACCTTCCTGAAAATTTTTGCCCAATTAGTCTACTTTCTATAGTGGGCAAACTTTATGCAAAAAACCTCGAACGGCAGCTTAGTACATGGATATATTCTTCGGGAATTATCCAAGGGAAAATCCACTTTAGATCATTGTTTGCTTATAGCTTCTTTAGCCACAAAATACATGTTGTTGTTGTTGTTATGTGCGAAGTCGTGTCCGACCCATCGCGACCCCATGGACAATGATCCTCCAGGCCTTCCTGTCCTCTACCATTCCCCGGAGTCCATTTAAGTTTGCACCGACTGCTTCAGTGACTCCATCCAGCCACCTCATTCTCTGTCGTCCCCTTCTTCTTTTGCCCTCGATCGCTCCCAGCATTAGGCTCTTCTCCAGGGAGTCCTTCCTTCTCATGAGGTGGCCAAAGTATTTCAGTTTCATCTTCAGGATCTGGCCTTCTAAGGAGCAGTCCGGGTTGATCTCCTCTAGGACTGACCGGTTTGTTCGCCTTGCAGTCCAAGGGACTCGCAAGAGTCTTCTCCAGCACCAGAGTTCAAAAGCCTCAATTCTTTGACGCTCGGCCTTCCTTATGGTCCAACTTTCGCAGCCATACATTGCAACTGGGAACACCATAGCCTTGACTAAACGCACTTTTGTTGGCAGGGTGATGTCTCTGCTTTTTAGGATGCTGTCTAGATTTGCCATAGCTTTCTTCCCCAGGAGCAAGCGTCTTTTAATTTCTTTGCTGCAGTGCCCATCTGCAGTGATCTTGGAGCCCAGGAAAATAAAATCTGTCACTATCTCCATTTCTTCCCCATCTATTTGCCAGGAATTGAGAGGGCCGGATGCCATGATCTTTGTTTTCTTGATGTTGAGTTTCAAGCCAACCTTTGCACTCTCCTCCTTCACCCGCATCAACAGGCTCTTTAGTTCCTCTTCACTTTCTGCCATTAGAGTGGTATCATCTGCATATCTGAGGTTGTTGATATTTCTCCCTGCAATCTTGATCCCAATTTGTGACTCCTCTAATCCCGCATTTCTCATGATGTGCTCTGCATACAAGGTAATTGGGAAGGCGACAGTATACAGCCTTGCCGAACTCCTTTCTCAATTTTGAACCAGTCAGTGATTCCATGTTCAGTTCTCACTGTTGCTTCTTGACCTGCATATAAATTTCTCAAGAGACAAATAAGATGCTCTGGTATTCCCATCTCTTTAAGAACTTGCCACAATTTGTTGTGCTCCACACAATCAAAGGCTTTAGCATAGTCAATGAAGCAGAAGTAGACGTTCTTCTGGTACTCCCTAGCTTTCTCCATGATCCAGCGTATGTTGGCAATTTGATCTCTAGTTCCTCTGCCTCTTTGAAATCCTGCCTGTACTTCTGGAAGTTCTCGGTCCACATATTGCTGGAGCCTAGCTTGTAGGATTTTGAGCATAACTTTGCTAGCATGAGAAATTAGTGCAATGGTGCGGTAGTTTGAACATTCTTTGGCATTGCCCTTCTTTGGGATTGGAATGTAAACTGACCTTTTCCAATCCTGTGGCCATTGTTGAGTTTTCCAAATTTGCTGGCATTTTACTGCATCGTCCTTTAAGATTTTGTATAGTTCAACTGGAATGCTGTCACCACCACTAGCTTTATTGTTGCTCAGACTTCCTAAGGCCCATTTGACTTCACATTCCAGGATGTCTGGCTCCAGGTCAGTAACTACCCCACTGTGGTCATCAGGGATGTTAAGATCGCTCTTGTATAGTTGTTCTGTATAATTTTGCCACCTTTGTTTAATCTCTTCTGTTTCTGTGAGGTCCCTACCATTTTGGTCCTTTATCATACCCAACTTTGCATGAAACGTTCTCTTCATATCTCCAATTTTCTTGAAAAGATCTCTGGTCCTCCCCATTCTATTGTTTTCTTCTATTTGTTTGCACTGTTCATTTAAGAAGGCATTCTTATCTCTTCTAGCTTTTCTCTGGAATTCTGCATTCAATTGGGTGTATCTTTCTCTTTCTCCCTTGCCTTTCACTTCCCTTCTCTCCTTAGCTATTTGTAAAGCTTCCTCAGACAGCCATTTTGATTTCTTGCATTTCTTTTTCTTTGGAATGGTTTTAGTTGCTACCTCTTGTACAATGTTGCGAACTTCCATCCATAGTTCTTCAGGCACTCTGTCTATCAGATCTAATTCCTTAAATCTATTTGTCACCTCTACTGTGTATTCGTCGGGGATATGATTTAGTTCATACCTGAGTGGCCTAGTGCTTTTCCCTACTTTCTTCAATTTAAGCCTAAATTTTGCAACAAGAAGCTCATGATCTGAACCACAATCAGCTCCTGGTCTTGTTTTTATTGACTGGATAGAACTTTTCCATCTTTGGCTGCAGAGCACATAGTCAATCTGATTTCTGTGTTGACCGTCTGGTGATGTCCATGTGTAGAGTCGTCTCTTGGGTTGTTGGAAAAGAGTGTTTGCTATGACCATTGTATTCTCTTGACAAAATTCTACCAGCCTGTGCCCTGCTTCATTTTGTACTCCAAGGCCAAACTTGCCTGTTATCCCGGTTATCTTTTGGCTTCCTACTTTAGCATTCCAATCCCCCATGATGATAAGCACATCATTTTTTGGCGTTGCTTCTAGAAGGTGTTGTAGGGCTTCATAGAACTGATCAACTTCATCCTCTTCAGCAGCAGTGGTTGGGGCATAGACCTGGATCACTGTAATGTTGAATGGTTTGCCTTGGATTCGAACTGAGCTCATTCTGTCATTTTGGGGATTGTATCCCAAGACTGTTTTTCTTACTCTCTTATTGATTATGAAGGCTACTCCATTTCTTCTGCGAGATTCTTGTCCACAGTAGTATACCTGATGGTCATCTGAATTAAATTCACCCATTCCTGTCCATTTTAGTTCACTGATTCCTAAAATGTCGATGTTCAGTCTTGTCATTTCTTGTTTGACCACGTCCAGCTTGCCTTGATTCATTGATCTGACGTTCCAGGTTCCTATGGAATAAAAATCTTTACAGCATCGGACTGTCTTTTCACCACCAGTTACTTCCACAACTGAGCGTCCTTTCGGCTTTGGCCCAGTCGCTTCATTCATTCTGGCGCTACTCGTACTAGCCGTCTGCTCATCCCCAGTAGCATATTGGACACCTTCCGTCGTCATATCGTTTTGCCTTTTGGAACTGTCCATAGAGTTTTCATGGCAAAGATACTGGAGTGGTTTGCCATTTCCTTCTCCAGTGGATCACCTTTTGTCAGAGCTCTCAGCTATGACCTGTCCGTTTTGGGTGGCCCTGCATGGTATAGCTCATAGTTTCACTGAACTACGCAAGCCCCCTTGCCACAACACGGCAGCGATCTTTGAAGGGGGCAAAATACATGAGTCTTGGAACAAATAAAAACTATTTGTTGCATTCATGGATCTGAAAAATGCCTTTGACTCAGTCCCAAGGGAGGCCCTTTGGGAAAAACTTACGCATCTTAATATTGACCCACACTTACTGTTTCTACTCAGGAAACTCCATACTGGCACTGCATGTCAAGTTAAATATTCTGCTCAGGGCCACTTAACTGCCAAAGTGCCTGTTACGAAAGGAGTGAAACAAGGCTGTGTTCTTGCCCCACATCTTTTTAATTTGTATTTGTCTGACTTGGTCCAGAATTTTGATCAGATCCATGGGCACCCTTCCAAAGGCTGGCTCCCGTGCAATACCCTTGATATTATATGCAGATGACACAGCCATCCTCTCGTACTCAAGAGTTAGTCTTATAAGATTTCTTAAGTGTTTTTACTTATATTGTCAGCGCAACTCTTTACTGATCAATTTCTCGAAATCTAAAATTCTAGTTTTTTCTAAGAGTTGGACTCCAAGGAAATGGATGTTGGGTAGCAAGACGATTGACCAAGTAAAAATTTTTAGTTACTTAGGCATTACATTCAATTACAACCTTAAATGGTCTACCCACTGGGACCGGTCTTTGAATTTAGCTAAGTGTTCCTCAGCTCAAATTAAATATTTTTATTTTTTGGAAGGCAACCAATTTGTCCCAGCGGCAATAAGAATCTTTAATGTTAAAACTTTAACCCAGTTATTTTATGGTATTCCAATTTGGGCAAAGGCTTTCAATAGGAAGATAGAAGGGATTCAGGGAACCTTCTTTCACCAAATTCTTGGTGCTCCCATGTGTGTGCCCTATAGTGTGCTGTGTGCTAAGCTTGGCCGACATTTTTTAGAAACCAAGGCTTGGCTGATAATTTTTAAATTTTGGCTTAAAATACTTTTCAGAGTGGAGTCGCATAGCTTACTCTTTTACTTAAAGATGGACCCACAATGCAGCTCATGGTTTATCAGTATTGAAGCTAAAAATGTAGAACTAGGATTTTCAACAGATTTTTCCTTATGTTAAATGAGTCTGAAATTTTTAAATTTTTGAAACAAAGATTAGTGGTGGCCGAACAGTCCAAAATGTTTCCAGCATAACCCTGTGTATGTTCTCCTGCAGCTATGGGGATTCGATTAAATCGAGGGGAAATTGTTAATTATTTTTATAATATTACTAGTCCAGCCCTTCGTAGAGTTTTCATACTGGCAAGAATGAGTTGTCTTCCCTCAAGCGTCCTTGCAGGAAGATACCAGCATGTCCCAAGGAGGGAAAGATTGTGTCTGTGTTCTGCGAACTGTCCCGATTCAACCTCACATATTATTTTAGATTGTGAACTTCATGTGAGTCTTCACAGAAAACTTCTGGATCCTCTACTTTGTCCCAGTGGTCTAGTAAATGATGAAGCTACACTCCAGTTTCTGCTTAATGATCTTTCTGCAGAGACCACATTGTGTGTAGCTGAATTTTTAATGGCTGTTTATTGAGCTAGAATTAAGATGTTTTAATCAGCTGATTTTACTGTATTTTAGTCTATAATATTAGCTTATTTTACTCTATTATAATTTTACCCTGCTTGGCTGTACTTGCCTATTATTGTTATGCCAATAAAGGTTTATATATATAAAAAAACCTTAGGCATAGATTTGAACATGTCATTGGTGCATTCTGGAGAATGTAGTTCCCTCGGCATTTAGCTTTCATTCTCTTCCCATTAACCTACCCACCCCTCAGCCAGCTAATGCAGTGGCTGCCATCAATAACAGATTTTGGCTCAGGTGCAGAATTTACCATACACAACACAGTAAGTGTGGTCCACAAGAAGTGGAGAGCATCATTCCAGGTGAATCATTTCCTGCCCAGAACATTCCACCACTCAATACATGGAGAAGAAACAGGACAATGTAGCATGTTATACTTTAATATATTGTAAACTGCCCTAGCCTGTTTGTAGAGAGACAGTCTATGCATTTAATAATTAATAATAATAAAGAAAGCAGGAGGAAAAAAGATAAAAGTACTTATGAAAGTTAATACATTTATTATTAGAATGAATGCAAGCAAAATGAATGACATTTTTAGAATACCAATGAAATAAAATTTGTTTACCTGTAATACTTACAATCTGATTTCTTTGAAGGTAGGGCTAATTTACATATGTGGCACTTAAAATATTTTTCAACTCTTCCTTAAGCAGTACAAAAGATTAAAACTATTAACTGCATAAATTCAATGCATCTATATGAATGAACAGTTCTGTAGTATCCAATGTGTAGATTCACTCAGACAGCATTCATACATGCATATATATCTCTGCTCTTAAAGGACACCTGTGCTTGAAATGCAGTATTACAAGTTTAGTATTAAATTAGATGATACTAAACTGGGAAGGGTAGCAAACACAAAAGAAGTCAGAATCAGGATGCAGGATCATAGAATCACAGAATAATAGAATTGGAAGGGACCTTCTGGGTAATGTAGTCCAACCCCCTCCACTATACAGGACACTCACAACCCTATCACACATCCACTGTAACCGGCCACTCCCTTGAGCCTTCACAGAATCAGCCCCTCCGTCAGATGACTATCCAGCCTCTGTTTAAAAATTTGCAAAGATAGAGAACCCACCACCTCCTGAGGAAACCTGTTCCACTGAAAAACCACTTTAACTGTCAGGAACTTCTCCAAGAAGTGTCAACAATAATGGACAGAGGTTCAGAGATGACATTTGCAAGTTCTTTTAGTACCCTTGGATGCAGTTCATCTGGCCCAGATGATTTGGTTTCATTTAAAGGAACTAGGTGTTTATGGACTAACCCTAAAGTGATCCTAGGCCACAACTTCAGTACAATATTGAAAATGGAGCTGTTAACAGATAACACCATTCCATTGTCAGACCACTATGCCCTGGAGACTTGGCTAAGAACCCCCCCCCCCTTTCTAGCTGGATGCCTAGGAAATTTTGGCTCACAAAGACCGTTTATGCACTGGAGAGTTCACTGCCCCAGCTCCTGTGCAGGAGTACACATCTGGGCTGGATGAGGTGCACCAGGACAAATGCTCCCCCCATGTAGGTGCAGGAAGAGGTGGGTCAACCTGCCATGACTAAAAATCCAGCCTGCAGCCCAGCATGAAACCTCCAGTGCGTAAACGGTCCCAAAGAGAATTATGGATCCCAGTGGTTTCCAGCACACTCTGCAGGACCCAATGCCTCCCAGCAGTTCTCTGAATGAGCTGGAATGACAGGATGCTGACTATCCTTGATTAGATCCCCCCCACACACACACCCTCTCTGTCCCCACCCACCAAAAGCCCCCCTCCCAGTATACAGAGGAACTTCATGAGTCAAAATGGGAACTGGTAGATCGAATTTGGAGGAAAACCTGTGATGAATTTTCAAGAACATCCTTCAGGGCATTTATGAAAGTCTATGAGATGGCGATGAAGTCAGTAAAACTTTGTTACATTTAAAGAAACTAGGTGTTTGTGGATTGCCCTAACAGTGATCCTAGGGCACCATTCACTTCTTTCCTGTTGATAACTGCTCCAAGAATGTATGATAAGAATTCAAATTGTTTCTAATAAATGAATGAATGAATGAATGAATGAATGATCTTAAAACAACTTAATTAGCTATTCAAAGATTTAAAAAGGAAACTGGTTAAATGGTATCTTAAAGCCCTCTTTGGAAACCATATTGGATTTATTTACTTGAATTCTATAGAACTACTTAAACCTTCCAATCAAACACACAGAGGTCTCCTCTCATTTGTAGCTCTAAAGTTCCATCATTACTCCTAAGGCAGAAGATCTTAAATTCTACAGGAATTCTGCCAGTGTGTGCTTTTACAAGTACTATACAAACCTCTTTGGTTTCAAAATTTCAACAATCAAAAGCTCTGCCAGATGATAACCCCACATGCAAGAATACTTTCACTAATATCTCTCATTCTGATTTGATTGACCTGTGTGAATCCCCTGTAAATTCTCACCATATCTCCAAGTGTCCTTCTCTTGCAAACTCACTTGAAAAAGACCTGAAAACCTCTTTCATAGCTTTGCCAATACATGATCAAAAGAACAATACAGACAAGCTGGATCCGTTAAGAGACAAACTGTTGGGATCCATAAAAGCACCAGCAGAACAGAGTTATACTGAAACTCTATCCCTGTCTGACAATTCAAAGTGTGTTTCCATCCAAGATCCTAAGCCGCTCAATTTCCTCTTTCAGCTGGTGTTGAAACTCCAGAGCTAGGACCAACAACTTGTCAGCAAGAGCTTGACAAATGGGGACAGCAAGATAACTGCAATAAAGGACAATACAATAAGAAAAACCCTCTAGTTAATATACATAACCAATAACCCTCAAATTATTTTAAAAATCATTGCATTTATATGGACTACTAGCAAGAAAGCCCATTGCAAGCAGGAATGCAATGGGTGCTAGGACCCAGGGGACACTGGGAGGTGCAGATCTCTCTTTGTGTGTCTCTCTATCCCTCTCGCTGCATGTCTGCTTTGCAGCAGGAGGCATAGCAGGTAATTAGGGCTCGTTCTTAGGAGGGAAGGAGGACTGGTGTGCAGTTTGGGGCAGCACTCTTTGTCTGTCTCTCTCTCCCTCTATCACTGCAGGGCTGGCTTGCTCTGTGTCGCTGTCAGCAGCTTGGGGCAGCTCTCTCTGTGTCTCTCTCTGCCTCTCTTGCAGCAAGAGTGATAGGAGGGAATGAGGGGTCGTGTTTGGTCTGGCAGGGCTCTGTGTGTGTCTCTCTGTCTCTGATGTGTCTGAGAGGAACATGGCTAGTGTCCAGGGAGGGAGGGAGGGAGCTGTAGGGCCCTATTTCAACTTGGACAGCCGGACACGTCCCACCCCAAAGGCTGTTTCACAAATATATAGAGGAACCATGGATAAGGATGAGGGCTCCTTGAAAAAGGTTGAAAAAATGGATTGACAACTAAATATCATGGAATTTAGGCTGGTGGGGTAGAAGCATGTTTATTTGGTCAGTTGACCCATACATCGGCAAAAAGCTATAGTAATTAATAGTAAAATAAATAAATATGGTCTTATGAAAAAATACAAGAAAATTGCTGCATGAAAATATTAATATATTGAGATATTAAAACAATGTTAAAACAATAAATTGTCGAGAACAAATATAATGTTATTGTAAATAGAAAAAATAAGTATTACAATATATACAGAAGGGGAGAAACTCAGGGGAGTTAGCTACAAAGTCAAGTCTTCTTAAACAGTCAAGTGATAACATGGTATTTACTAATACAGTACTATTGTTCAGACATTCTTTTAAACCTTATTCTCGTAGAAATGTCAAGAAATGAGTCTTTATCCCTTAGCAAAAATTTAACCAGGAGGTCGCTATTACAGGAAGACAATGATGAACGTCTAGTATAATGGGATAGGAAGGGTAGGATTAAACATTTTCAAATGCTGTCATAAAAGGGACAATATAATAATACATGTGAGATTGTCTCAGGTCGGGCAGTATCACAAGGGCTGAAGTCAAGGGTGAGTGCTCTGTGGTTGCAGCCACCCATGCCACCCCCATATGCACCCAAAGATCCTAGACTTTTAGTGGCAAACAAACAAGGAATATGGGCATACTTGAACCGTGTTCTGATTCCCTTCAGTTTGCTTCAAAGCCCCAACCATTGGGAACCATCACAAAGAAAGCAACTGATAACTATTGCTGGCTATATGCCAAAAAACTTGATTTGAAATCCAAGCGTCATGTAGCCCAAAGAAAGCACTTTGAAGAACACAGTAGAATGTGACTAATGCTAGCCAGGAAGGAATATCATCCCTTATTTTCAAGGCATCTGGCTTGAAGTAATCTTTTTAAAAAGTGAACCTGCCAGGGTTATTTCAAAATCAGCTGAGGTACCAAAGTGATGCATGGCCACAGTTCCGCCTGCAATAGGGTTGTCATCTCTATGGGGGTTTCATGAAACAGAACTGTTCATATGGGCAAACCTACGTGGAAGACAGGTGGGAAGAAAGCAAAAGGAGTGAATTTATCTGCAGCAGAGACCCATCTTTCTTACACTACCCAGATCAGTCACTTTCACTGAAAGATATGAGATGTTATGCATTTTTCAAAAGAGAGAATTTAAAGTAGCTGCTTCTGCTTCGCAAAGTCTTATGTGCATCCAGTGGAACCCCAGAGCTCCCTGCAGCCCAGTAGGTGGCCTTCTTAACCCTGAACTGATAGTGACCTTGCCCAAAGAAGCTGTATGGAAAGCAGCCCAATGATTCCCAAGGGGGTACATATTGGCACCAGGGTGGCGACCTCCACAAAACAGCTCTTCCCAAAAGCAGACAGAAAGTTCTTTAAAGACTCCCATGGCAGAATCCTTGGGCCTGCCTGAAGTATCCAGTCAGAAATAGCTGCCTCCATTAGAAGACAGGTTTTGGCTTGGATCCTGGAATGTTTTGCAAGTGACCCTAGTCCCCAAGACAGCTATTTTGTGATTTGTCCCACATCTGTCAGGATCAGTGTCTGTTCTCTGCCATATTCTGTCCTAACAAGAGCTCTTCCATTTTTATTAATTGTTAGGCTTATTGCTGGGCCTCTATGTAACCCTGGCCCATTATATTAGTTGCCTGCCTGAAAACGAAACGTGTCTGCTGTTCACTTGTTATCATGATTTGTAGTGACCGCTTTGAACCGCTTGTCTTTTGAACCTTGCTAGCCAGCTCTGTTTAGTGTTACAATAATAGTGTATCTTGTCAATAGGCGCCAAGCGGTCCAAGGACGCGCCAGAAGTAACACTCCCTGGCGGAATGCACGGACTGGCACCTGGAATCCTCCCCCTGGGAACATTCAAGTTTTAGGCGGGAGAATTGTCTTGAAAAGGGCTTGCTTTTGTATTGTAGGGCAGATTTGACTTTGCCAGTTATAGTGTCTGAAGTAAACTTCCATTAAAGCTTTCTTTTTACAGACGTTTTGTTTTGTTTTTTTTTAAATAATTTTATTATTTATTATTATATGAAGCATTTACAGAAAAAATTAAGAAAAAAGCGACCAGCTGATATGGTTTGCCATCCTCTTTTAACATACATATTCAGTTCCCATCACATATTATTCCTAATCTAGAAGTTTTTACCATTTTTCTTAGCAAAGTGATTGTTAATACATATGAGAATATGATCTATTATAAGAATATATTCTGTTATTATCTTAAATGATACAAGGTCAGTCCCCTTCATAAATTGGCCCTGACCTAAGAGTTACTGCTGCGGTCTTGTTAATACCTATGAACTATAGTTTGTCATCCTCTTTTAGCATACATATTGGCATACATATTCAGTTCCCATCACATATTGATCCTGTTCTAGAAGTTATTACCATCTTTCTTAGCAGAGTAGTTGTTGATACATATGAGAGTATAATCTATTATAAGGATATATTCTATTATTGCCTTAGATGATATAAAGTCAGTTCCCTTCATATATTGGTCCTGTCCTAAAAGTTACTGCTGTTGTCTTCCCCACAGGAAACCAGGAGAATACTCCACTGTTGTACTCATCCTTCAGGTGGTCGCAGAAAATGAAATTGTGTTTTTTTCCATAGTAGAGTGTTTCTGATTGTCCTTCTGTCAGGGCCAAAGAAGTCTCTTACTTGATTCTTGCTTGCAGTCGCCTTTGAGTAGGCTCTGTATACTTTATCTATCTGGATCTCTTCCTCTGGTCACTCAGAAATATCTCCTGATAGCTTCCTGGGTGCTGTCGCTTTTGAATAGACTCTTTTTATTTTGCTGATCCAAATCACTTCCTGCTCTAAATAGACTTCCAGGTTTTCGGTGCTTTCCTTCCTTGAATCTGTTTTCCCAAGTTCTTCAAAGGTACTTTGAGTTTTTACATCCCTAGCTCTCTCCCCCTCCTGTTGATTAACTTCCAAACATTGAATTTTCGTTTGATTTATTGTTGGCTGAGCTGCGTCATCAGCTGCTCTCTCCAGACCATCGGCTCCGTCCAAAAGCTCCCCCTTAATCCCACGGATTTCCTTTTCCAGCTTATTGACTGCTTTCAGTATCTTTGAGTTTCCTTCGCATAACAAATGAAAAAGCTGTGCCTTAGTTAATTCTTCCATAGTTCTAGGCAGTCACAAACTATAAACAGAAAGTCTCGTGAGGTCTTGCGGGAGCACGAGCGATCCCAAATTATCAGTTTGTCGATCTCCGTATCAAGTCAGCTTCCTCCACTGAACTTTCACCAACAAAACTTCAAAGCTCTCTCTTTGTTTGGTTAGTGGGTATAATTAGCTGGGAGTCTCTCACTGGACGAAAGAGGGAATTCACTTGTAAATTGGTTGGGGGGGGGGGAAGAGCTTGTGGGAAAAGAAAAGGAAAAGCCAGAAAGCTTTCAATCCTTACTGTTGTAAACTTCAGCTCCTGTCAGCGCTCCTGTCAGTCTGGTAAAAGATGGTCTGGGAAGAATGTAGGGTCAGCTGGTCATTTCAAGCTTAGAAAGTTGTTTGCGACAAGGGCGCCATCGTGACCTTGAGCACACGCCGCTATTAATCCAGGGAGGTCGGTCTTCCTATCTCCCCACGGATCTGTAGGACCCTCAGGATGCCGTTCCCGGTTCCTGGGGCGACCGGTGAGCAGATTTGCGTATCTGCTCAGGTCAGACAGGTGCAGATGCTCCTGACCCTCGGCATGGCTTAAGAGTTGGATAGAAGTCCAGCTATTACGGCGCCATCTTCAGTCGACTCCCTTTACAGACGTTTTGTTGTGAGTTCTTTTAGCACTTGACAACATCCCTGCTTAAAATTTCTTGTAGAACAGGCAAACACTATCAGCCGGAGGCTGAGGTGACCACTCATGGGACTAGCAAGTTATCTCTGCTCTGGGTGGGCAGAAGAGATTGTGTCGATGCATGGCTCTTGTGGCCCTTTCTTGCATGTCCAGGGAAATGCCAATTGCCACTTTGGGATCAGGAGGCTAATTTGAATTTGGTTTTTCCTACCTAAATGCAGAACGTTACATTTGTCCCTATTGAACTTCATTTTATTCAGGGCCATTCCGCACAACTACCAATGTTGCTAAATATTTGCAGCATGCAGAAACGCTATATTTAATAGTGGAATTTCATCATTCCGCATACCTTCAATTCTAGTAGAATATTGAAGTCCCAGTAGCGGTCTATTCATTCCCCACATGTTTCCGGTCTCGCTGGAATCACAACAAAGGAAGTGATATTTTTCCAAGATGGCTAAACTGACACTGATAATTAACGGAAAAAAAGAAGAGGCCTTTCAAGAACAATGGGGCCCTTACCTGAACTATTTAAGAAAATAATACAAAGGGGATTGAAACAGGGAACCAAATGTATTAAATGAAGAGCATAGCCCTCCTTTTTCTGTATTGACAATATAGATTGCATGTATCTCACTGTCTTTAACTTTGGAAAATAAAAATAAAAACTTTCAATAGAAGAAAGGAAGTGATATTTTTCCACGCTTCTTCCCGCCCCTGGCTGTCAATCAAACAGAACAACCAATGAACTGTTGTGTCCGTGCTCCTGAAAAGCCCCTTTCCCTTTAAAAACTGTTTTTTTAAAAACCCAAACACAACAGTCGCAACGAATATTTGTTCAATCATAGTCTCAGAAAGACCTTTTTTGCTGGCTTAGGAGATGGCACTTAATCTTTTCCACGCACGTCAAGTAACCCCCCCCCCTCCCATGGGCCCGATTTGTGGTAGAAATTACAGGCAGTGTGGAACAGGGGGCTGTATTGTGCTAAAGAAACTTTAAAGACAATTGCAGATGGGAGCTTCGTTTTACTTCCATGGAGGGACTTCAGCCAGATAAGCCTCACTTATTAGTTGTAGCTTGTGCTCAGAAGTGTAGCGTTTTTTTCTGGGGGAATCCACTTTTCTGGATTTCCCCCTAAGCGCTATAAAATTCTGACTGTTGCTGGAGTTCAGCGGGAGTTTTGTGGTTTCTTTACGATGTCATGCGGAACGTTGAATTAATAGTGTTTACGAAAGGTAAGACATTGGCTACATTTAAGTCATGCGGAATGGCCCTCAGTTTAGCCCACTTCTCGAGCCTATCAAGATCATCCTGTATTCTGTTGCCATCTTCAGTTATGTTTGCTACCCCTCCCAGTTTATTATTGTCTGCAAATTTAATACATATCCCCTCTAATCCCTCATCCAAATTATTTATAAACTAGCAAGAAAGCCCATTGCAACCAGGAATGCAATGGGCGCTAGGACCCAGGGGACACCAGGAGGTGCTTTTTTTTTCTGCTGCGTGGAGCTGTGAAAGGCTCCTACAGGGTTTTTTTTTTTCTGCTGCTTGGAGCTGGGAAAGGCTCCTGCAGGGTTTTGTTTTCTGCTGCTTGGATCTGCGAAAGGCTCCTACAGGGTTTTTTTTTCTGCTGCTTGGAGCTGTGAAAGGCTCCTGCAGGGTTTTTTTTTTCTGCTAGCTCTCGTGGGCGTGCCGGCTTGGAGCTCCTACAGGGGTTTTTTTTCCTGCTGCTTGGAGCTGGGAAAGGCTCCTTCAGGGTTTTGTTTTCTGCTGCTTGGATCTGCGAAAGGCTCCTACAGGGTTTTTTTTTCTGCTGCCTCTCGTGGGCGTGCCGGCTTGGAGCTCCTACAGGGTTTTTTTTTTCTGCAGCCTCTCGTCGGCGCGCCGGCTTGGAGCTCCTACAGGGTTTTTTTTTTCTGCTGCCTCTCGTCGCGCTAGCGGCGAAAGGCTCCTCCGGGGGTGTTTCTTTTTTTTCTGCAGCTTCTCGGCGGCTGGAGTCTTGTGTTGTGTTTGCGGCGGGGGCTTCCTTGGGGCCGGCCTGACGCGGTGAGAGACGCTTCGCGCCTCTCACCACGTCAGGCCGGGAGCAACTGCGAGCCGCGCTGAGCGCGGCTCGCAGTTGCTGGGGCTGGGAATCGGAGGGACCAATCGGCAGGCGCTTCGCGCCTGCCGTTTGGTCCCTCCGGTTGTCTGTCATGAGGAAGGGTCCAATCCGGACCCTTCCTCATCCCGGACACATCCCGCCCCAGAACCCCTTACTGTTTTATTTAGTCCGTGGCGCCCGCGGCGCCACGGGCGGTGTACAGATATGTTGAACAACACATGCCCCAGGACAGATCCTTGGGGTACTCCACTTGTCAGTCTTTTCCAAGAAGATGCTGAACCATTAACAAGTACCCTCTGGGTACGATTTGTCAATCAGTTATTGATCCACCTGACAGAATTAGGATCCATACCGCCTTTTACCAACTTGTGAACAATAATATCATGTGGAACCTTATCAAAAGTTTTACTGAAATCCAGATAAACTATGTCCATAGCATTCCCCGATCCAGCAAGGTAGTCACTTTCTCGAAAAAAGAGATAAGGTTGGTCTAACATGTCTGGTTCTTGCGAAATCACAGCTCTCAGTTCCAGCTGCTCAAGGACCGAGTGTTTGATTATTTGTTCCGAAATTTTGCCAGCTATAGATGTCAAGCTGACAGGTCGATAATTACCTAGATCCTCCTTTTCCCTTTTCTTGAAGATGGGAACAACATTTGCCCACCTCCAAT
Organism: Paroedura picta; assembly: GCF_049243985.1. Classification (NCBI taxonomy): domain Eukaryota; kingdom Metazoa; phylum Chordata; class Lepidosauria; order Squamata; family Gekkonidae; genus Paroedura; species Paroedura picta. The sequence goes on from NC_135382.1 coordinate 3,113,759, forward strand.
CGTCTGGTACTGTACCTGTTCTCCAAGAAGTGTGAAAAATAATGAACAGAGGTTTAGAGATGACATCTGCAAGTTCTTTTAGTACCCTCGGATGCAGTTCATCAGGCCCAGAAGACTTTGTTTCATTTAAGAATGTAGGTATTTGTGGACTGCTCCAACACTGATCCTAGGCTACCATTCCCATACCCCGTGTTGTGTTACATTTCTGCCACATTGATCACTGTTTCCCTCACAAGAGAAGATCGAGGAGAAATAGGAGTTAAGCAGTTCCAGCCCTCTTTTCATCATCTGTTATATTTTCACTTTCTTGTCCTCGCAGTGGTGCTCTGGTGTCCCTATTCTTTTTCTTGCTTGAAATATAACTAAAGAAGCCTTTTTTGTTATGTTAAGCACTTCTAGCACTTCCTACAATTATTGGGTATTTGTTTATACTCATCCTTGGTAATAAGGCCTTTCTTCTATTTTCTAAATGACTTTTTTTTATTCCTCAAATCATTTGATAACTGCTTATGGAGCCAACTTGGTTTCCTTAGGCTCCTTCCATCTTTACTTCTCAAGGGAATTGTTTGTGATTGAGCCTTCAGTATTTCATTTTTAAGGAACTCCCAGTCCTCTTGGACTCCCATCTCTTTAAGAACTTTCTGATCACAGGACTCTACACAAAATACCTTTAAGTCTCTTAAAATCAGCTTTCCTGAAATCCAGTCTATAGGTACAACTATGTAAAGTCGTACTCTTTCCCACGATTGAAAATTCCAGAAGCACATATTCACTGCTACCAAGTGTGCCCACTACTTCCACCTCATCTACCAGTTCTTCCCTATTGATGAGAATCAAGTCTAAAATAGCAGAGCCCCTGGTTCCCCTCTCTACTTCCTGGGAAATGAAGCTGTCGGCAAGACAAGTTAAGAATTTAACGGAGTTTGCATTTTTAGCAGAGTTTGTTTTCCAACAGATATCTGGGTAATTGAAGTCACCCATGACCATTGTTTCCACCTTTTTTGAAAATTGTGTAATTTGGTCTAGCAGTATCTTATTCAAGTCCTCTGTTTGGCTTGGTGGTCTATAGCAGACCCCCACAATAATACCACTCATTTCTTACTCCTTTTATATTTACCCAAATACACTCAACTGAACTTTCATGCTCGGGTACCTGTATTTATTCACAAGTATAAAGATTCCTAACATATATTGCTACACCTCCCCCTTCTTTTCTTGTCTGTCCTTTCTGAATAGATTGTACCCCTCAATTTTAGTATTCCAATTGTGAGTATTATCCCACCAAGTTCCTGTGATTCCTATTAGGTCATAGCCCCCTTCCTCTATTACGACTACTAGTTCCTCCTGCTTGTTTCCCATATTCTGTGTATTAATGTAGAGACATCGTAATCCATCCTTTGCGTGCCTAATGGTTTTGGTTTTTGAACTTCCTTGTAATCGAGTAGTTCCCTGCTTATGTAACATTCCCTGTTGATTTTAGATCTTCTCATCTTCAGATCTTGCCATCACAAGTTCTGAATGTACATCTCGCTCCCCCTTTGTGTTGAGTTTAAAGCCCTCTTCACCAGGTGTGCAAGTGTTCTCCCAAAAATACTTTTTTCCATCCCTTGTGAGGTGTACACTGTCTCCTGATAATAGCCCCTCACATTGACATTGTTGACCATGATCCAGAAATTCAAACCATTACTTCCTGTGGGTGGGCAGGTAGTTGTGAGTTTCCTGCATTCTGCAGGGGGTTGGACTCTATGACTTTAGGATTCACCTAACTATACATCAGAGCCTCTTGTGGCGCAGGGTGGTAAGGCAGCAGAAATATTGTTTGAAAGCTCTGCCCATGAGGTTGGGAGTTCAATCCCAGCAGCCGGCTCAAGGTTGACTCAGCCTTCCATCCTTCCGAGGTCAGTAAAATGAGGACCCAGCTTGCTGGGGGGTAAACGGTAATGACTGGGGAAGGCACTGGCAAACCACTCCGTATTGAGTCTGCCATGAAAACGCTGCAGGGCATCACCCCAAGGGCCAGACATGACCCGGTGCTTGCACAGGGGATACCTTTATCTTTAACTGTTAAAATTGTATTGGGGGGATGGAGATCCCTTATGTCCCAATGTTTTCAATGGGAATGAAAACATGCTGCAGCCCTGGGTGGAGTCCAGTGGGCTAACCGGAATAGTTCTATGTATGTTGCAATAAACATTTCTCCCACTAAAATCAATGAGTTTATAACTTAAACTTGGCTAGGTCCTGACTGTTGGTTTGGCTGCTTACAACAACTACAGCTACTAGTGACAATAATATTAAATTTTACTTCTAGAGAGCCAGCTTGATGTAAAGGCTACGAGAGCTGACTTCTAATCTGGCGATATGGTTATGATTCCCCCATCCTCCCCCACATGCAGCCAGCTGGGTGACCTTGGGCTCGCCACAGCACTGATAAAGCTAGGCAGTAATATCAGAGCTCTCTCAACCTCATCTCCCTCACAGTGTGTCTTTTGTGGGTGTCAGGATCAGTCCCCTGATCTCTGCCATGTTTTTAGATTGACCAGAGAGACTCCATCTTTTGTAGACTGTGTTTGTAGAACCTTTGTAACCTTTTTAATGACCCTGAGCTATTTCACACTGCAATGTGTATTCTCTCCTGCTGTGACACTTAGTTGCAAATGTTGCTCTGTACTTTGTTATCTACAAATAAGGGTGCCGATTCCACCAAGGACACTGAGGCCAGAGACGGTCTGGCAGGAAGCCCAGGATGGCACCTGGAAGTGGGGGGGCGGGGGGTTAATTGCACCCTGGGAAAGTGGGGACATTTGGGCGGGAGAAATGCATTGATAACTGCTTGCTGTCCATGTATCGATTAGTCTTGACTTCAGACGTTAGAGTGTTCAGATCTACTTCCAATAAAGCTTTCTATTAATACAGAAGCCTAGTTGTGAGTCTGTCTGCCTTTGACAGTAAGTCAAAACTCACAATGGACTCTGTCCATGTCGATGGCAGAACACGGAGAGGACCCAATCCTTACCGACATCCAGGAGGAAGATGGCTCAGAAGACTCGGATACCCAAGACAAGGGAACCGAGCTGGTCATCAGAGGAGAGACGGCCAGCACCCCTACCAGGGCGCAAGCCAGGACAGCGACCCAGACTGTCATCCAGTCGGGGATGGCTAGAGTCCTGGAGAGCCCAGGGGCACATTATTTTCTGGAGCGTCACATCACATCATGGAGGCGCCTATACAGATATGATGACCCGGCCGGGGTCGAGTGGGGACCAGCGCTGAGGCAGGGAATCCCTGACCAGGAGATGGCGGTCGTCCTGTAGAACATGGACCTCCATGACTGAATGGATCGCATGCAAGAGTGGCTGGCCACAGTTGCGGACGAACTGGGCGAGGATTCGCGACGAGGCGCCCGTTTCTTTTTGGCTGTACTCGGACATTGATTAATCCATGCCTAGTGCGAACTCTGGGGGTGGGAGAGGAGCCTCTGCATAAACTGCTACAATTCGCCCAAATGGAAGGGAAGGGTGTACCCAGGGGGGATGCGGTGACCAGCACCCTCCCTCTGGACGTAGACATTGCAGAGCATTGGGCGCGGATTCAACCGATAAAGGTAAAGGTATCCCCTGTGCAATCACCGAGTCATGTCTGACCCTTGAGGTGACGCCCTCTAGCGTTTTCATGGCAGACACAATACGGGGTGGTTTGCCAGTGCCTTCCCCAGACATTACCGTTTACCCCCCAGCAAGCTGGGTACTCATTTTACCGACCTCGGAAAGATGGAAGGCTGAGTCAGCCTTGAGCCATCTGCTGGGATTGAACTCCCAGCCTCATGGGCAGACAGCTTCAGACAGCATGACTGCTGCCTTAACACTCTGTGCCACAAGAGGCTCTTATTCAACCGATGGTGGCTCCCAATTCAGTGTTTCCGTGCGTCTTGAGGCTGGATTGGCTATGCAAGCATGGCCCCAGTGTTTGTTGGCGATCCTGTGTAATCCGGTTTACTGATCCAGGATGCCAGGAGCACTGCTGAGCCAAACAGGTGGAGCCTGTACATGAAAGGCGGAATGAGCACGCAGCAGTGTGTCACGCCGGGCCACTGGGGTTGCCAAAGGATTATTGGGATCTGCAGGATGTGTTTGCAGAGAAAGAGCTGCCCTCCCATCATAAAACGGACTGTGCCGGAGAGACCTCAAGATGGCGCCATAAAGAAAGCTGGACTTCAGTTCAGCTCTTAAGCCATGCCGAGGGTCAGGGGCTTATGCACCTGGCTGACCTGAACAGATACGCAAATCTGCTCACCGGTCGCCCCAGGAACCGGGAACGGTGACCTGAGGGTCCTACAGATCCGTAGGGAGAAGCAAGACCTCCCTGGATTAATAGCGGCTTGAGCTCAAGGTCACGATGGCGTCTTTGTCGCAAACAACTTTACAAGCTTGAAACGACCAGCCGACCTCACATTCTTCCCAGACCATCATTTACCAGATCGACAGGAGCAGAAGCTGAAGAAGCTGGAACCTACAACAGTAAGAATTGAAAGCTTTCTGGCTTTTCTCTCTCTCCTCTCACAAGCTCTTCCCTCCCCCCCCCCCTCAACCAATTTACAAGCGAATTCCTTCTTTCCCCGAGTGAGAGACTCCCAGCTAATTACACCCATTAACCAAAAAAAGAGAGTGCTTTGAAGATTTATGGGTGAACGTTCAGTGGGAGAATTTGACTTGATACGGAGATCGACAAACTGATAATTTGGGATCGCTCGTGCTCCCGCGAGACCTCACGAGACTTTCTGTTTATAGTTTGTGACTGCCTAGAACTATGGAAGAATTAACTAAGGCACAGCTTTTCCATTTGTTATGCAAAGGAAACTCAGAGATACTGAAAGCAGTCAATAAGCTGGAAAAGGAAATTCGTGGGACTAAGGGGGAGCTTTTGGATGGAGCCCAAGATCCGGAGAGACCAGCTGATGACACAGCTCAGCTAACAGTAAATCAAGTGAAACTTCAATGTCTGGAAGTTAATCAACTGGAGGGAGAGAGTGCCAGAGATGTAAAAACCCAAAGTATCTTTAAAGAACCTGGGAAAACAGATTCATGGAAGGAAAGTACCAAAAACCTGGAAGTCTATTCAGAGCAGGAAATGACTTGGATCAGCTAAATAAAAAGAGTCTATTCAAAAGCGACAGCAACTAGGAAGCTATCAGGAGATATTTCTGTGCGACCAGAGGAAGAGATCCAGATTGACAAAGGATTCAGAGCCCCCTCAAAGGCGATTACAAGCAAGAATCAAGCAAGAGATTTCTCTGGCCCTGACAGAAGGACAATCAGAAACACTCTACTATGGAAAAAAATACAATTTCATTTTCTGCGACCACCTGAAAGATGAGCTGAACAATGGAGTATTCTCCTGGCTTCTTGTGAGAAAAAAAAAAAAAAAGCAGTAGCAACCTTTAGGACAGGTCTAATATATGAAGGGAACTGACTTTATATCACTTAAGACAATAATAGAATATATCCTTATAATAGATTATACCTTCCTATGTATCAACAACTACTTTGTTAAGAAAGATGGTAATAACTCCTAGATCAGGATTAATATGCGATGGGAATTGAATATGTATGTTAATATGTATGCCAAAAGAGATGACAAACCATATTTTATAGGCATTAACAAGACAACAGTAGTAATTCTTGGGTTAGGGCCAACTTATGAAGGAGACTGACCTAATATCATTTAAGATAATAACAGAATGTATTCCTATAACAGATCTCATATGTATTAACAATCACTTGGCTAAGAAAAATGGTAAAAACTTCTAGACTAGGAATAATATGTGATGAGAACTAAATATCTATGTTAAAAGAGATGGCAAACCATATCAACTGGTCGCTTTTTCTTTACAACTTTTCTGTAAATGCTTTATATAATAATAAACAATAAAATTATTATAAAAAAATAAAATAAATAAAACGGACTGTGCCATTGAGCTTAAACCAGGGGAGCCCCTCCCACGAGCCAAATTGTATTCCATGAGCCTGTGGGAAATGCAGGAGTTGCGCGCATTCTTAGACAAAACCATGGTTAGAGGTTTCATCCACCCCGCCACCTCCCCAATGGTGGCACCCGTGCTTTTTATAAAAAAGAAGGATGGCACCCTAAGATTGTGCATGGATTACAGGGGCCTGAACGCCGTCTCCACATCCAATGCCTACCCACTAACTTTGATTACAGACTTATTGAGTCATTTGAGGAGAGCGTGGATTTTCACCAAGCTGGATTTGAGGGAAGCCTACTATCAGGTGCAAATTAAGGAGGGCCACAAATACCTAACCACTTTCAACACACCCTATGGGCAATTTGAATATACCGATATGCCGTTTGGATTGGCCGGCTCTCCCGGCGTATTCATGAATATAATTAATGAAGTCATGCATGACCTTTTATATAAAGGGGCCCTGGTATAATTGGATGATATTATTCTGTACTCAGAAGAGCCCTTTGAGCATGTGCAATTAGTGCGGGAAGTGCTGCACTGGCTGCGGGCGAACCATCTTTCTCCAAAACTGTCCAAATGTGAGTTCCATAATGACTGTGTAGACTTCCTAGGTTACAGAGTGTCCCCAGCAGGCATTGAAATGGACCCAGGGAAAGTACGGGACTTGTTGGCCTGGGAACTGCCCCGCATGCGCAAGAAACGACAAAGCTTCCTAGGATTTGCAAACTTTTACCGTTCATTTATCCCCAATTTCGCCAAAGTGGTGCTGCCCCTTATGGACCTACTAAAAACCAAAGGGGGGGGGGAACAGGCTGACAAACCGAGCACCCCACTAGCGTGGTCAGAAATGTGTCAACCTGCTTTTGAAAACCTGAAAGCCTTGTTCACCACAGAGCGGGTGCTGGCTCATGCAGACCCGAGCAAATCATTTATGGTGCAAGTAGATTCCTCGGATGTGGACATGGGGGCAGTTATCAATTGCTGCTCCCTGGCCGCAGATTGTGGATTGTTTGGAGGAAGCCAAATGCTGGTATAAAGCTCAGGTGGACAAGAAAAGAGTGGTGGCTCCTTCCTGGGTGGTGGGGGACTTAGCTTATCTGTCTACCAAGAATCTGCGCAGCCAACAACCCTCCTGCAAGTTGGGCCCCAAGTTTGTAGGTCCTTTTACTGTCAAGAGACTAATCAATGCTGTGACTGTGGAACTGTCCCTTCCTAAAACGTATAGACATGTTCATCCCGTTTTTCATTCCAGCTTGCTGCAGAAAGCCCCGCCTCCTGATGACTGGCATCCTACTTCTGCTGCTCCTATCCCCGTATTTGTAGATAAAGACACACACTACGAACTGAACAAGATTTTGGTAGCATAAGAGAAAATTGCAGTACCTGGTGGATTGGAAGGAATTTCCCATGGGGGACAGGGAGTGGGTGGAGGCAGGACATGTATGGGCTCCCAGGCTCATCAAGGAGTTTCACCGCGAGTTTCCCCAGTGCCCTAGACCTGTCAATGGTGGGTGAGGGGGGGGAGACCCTCTTGGATGGGCAGAATGTCAGGATCAGTCCCCTGATCTCAGCCATGTTTTGAGATTGGCCAGAGAGACTCCATCTTTTGTAGATTGTGTGTTTGCAAATGTAGCTCTGTACTTTGTTATCTACACAGAAGGGCACCAATTCCACCAAGGACACCGGAGCAAGAGACGGTCTGGCAGGAAGCCCAGGATTTCACCCAGTGTGCTGCCCTAGCCTGGCACATGCAGGGTTAATGCAAGGGCAAGCATGGTTACAAAGTCAAGCAAGTTCAAAGTGCATACCAGAGAGTAGTCAAAAGTCCAGTCCGGGTCTTATCAGGAATTGCTAGTGGAGAACCGAAAGAGTTGTCGTTTATCTTTACCAAGGTCAGGCCGGGAATCTGTGGAGCATTCAAAGCGTAGTCTAGTCGGGTGAAGTCGGGTGAAGCAGGGTCAAGCCGGGAATCAGTCAAGCAGAGCTTCGCCGAAGCGTCGGGGAGCAGGAAACCAGTCAAGGCAACGGGTGGACATGTGCACAAATTTGCAGCCACACTGGGAAGCACCTTGGCTGTGCTTAAGAACAAGCTGAGCTGTCACACCAGGTGGCTGCACCTGGCACTCAGCCTTCCTCCGATGAATGAGCCCCACCTGAGCCCAACCTAGCCTGTTGCTGTAGTCTAAGCTGAGCACTTTGCCTGCGTGTTGCCAACGCTGTCCTCCTGCATCCCCTCCTGCGCTCTGGAGATGAGTCTGGGCTGTTCAGGGGTGTTGCTGCAGGCGGAGGTAATGCTGGTGCAGAGGGCATGGCGCTTGTCTGGCTGGGACCTGGTTGTGGCTCCCTATTGGGACTTGCCTCTCTAAGCAGCACCCTGCTGCTTTGCTCCAGCTCCTCCACTTCTTCCTCCGAGGGAGCTGGCAGAATGAGCTCAGGCTGTGGTGCAGAGGCACCCTCTGGAGACGGGGCCATGACACCCGGGAGCGGGGGGGGGGGGGGAGTTGCACCCTGGGAAAGTGGGGACATTTGGGTGGGAGAAATGCATTGATAACTGCTTGCTTTCTTTGTATCGATTAGTTTTGACTTCAGACATTAGAGTGTTCAGATCTACTTCCAATAAAGCTTTCTATTAATACAGATGCCTAGTTGTGAGTCTGTCTGCCTTTGACAGTGGGGAGAGGCAAGGGTAGGTGACTGTAAGCCACTTTGAGCCTCCTTTGGGTAGAGAAAAGTGGCATATAAGGATGAACTCTTCTCCTCCTCTCTCAGCCCCACCCACCTCACAGGTTGTCTGTTGTGGGGAGAGGAAAGGGAAGGCAAATGTAAGTTGCTTGGAGACTCCTTTGGGTAGAGAAAAGCGGCATCTAAGAACGAACTCTTATTTTTTTAGAGTTAATTTTTTTCTTCACCATAAAATTATAGTAATGATAACACTGTATCTAAGGCCAGAATGTATAAATAGTTCTCAGGACCATTATGAGTCATTGATTAATCAAGAGCTATCCAGATGCACTTTTCCCTTGTCAAGCACTTTCCAGTTCCAATTGATTCAACAGGACAGAGGAAAGATGCGCATCATAAGAAAGGGTTCTACGTTTTAGTTGTGGATAAGGACTAACATGCTATCGGCTGATCCACTTAAATGCCAACATTACTCCACATGGGAATCTTAATTGTCTCGGAGAATGTCCAACTGTCATCATGATTGCTTAATGATGCAAAGAACTAGCCACTTAAACACAATCTGGAGCTTGAGCTGGCTCTGAAAAAAAGCAGATTTATGACCCTGCACAATATGGGCACACAAAAGATAAACAGAACATTGCCAAAATATTGCCTTCAGTCTATTTCATTCATGCATATAGCAATCTTATTTTTATATCCAGCCCTTTGACACTTGGGCTGGGGAGAGGGAGAGTATAAATTAATTTTAAAACAAATGCTTCTCTTCAGATTAATCTCAGTTTCAAAGGCCTACCAACTGGTGGGAAGGCTAGAGGATAGCCTTCGGGAAAGGTTTTATTTATAAGCCTCCCCAGCCTGCCGTCTTCCAGTAGCTAACAACAATACAAATACAATAAAATAATAGAGAATTACATTCTACAGTCTCCCACAGAACCCACCCCTCACCCCTCCCCCAGTCTGCAAACCCATCAAATACCAAATCAGATTCCGAGTCCCCAGGGGTGATTATACAAATGAGCGCCCTCAGAGGAAGGGAAAAGATCTTCTGCCAGCCTGACCTCAACCAAAAGCCTGGTGGAAGATCTTCATCTTGCAGGCCCTGTGGAACTTGGTGAGATCCAGCAGGGCTCTCAGCTCTTCTGGGAGCCCATTCTACCAAGCAAACGTCTCGTGGACCAGGGATCACTAATCTATTTCCACCTACAGAGCATAGGGGGGTGTAAGGAGAGAAACAGTCCTGAAGCACTGCAGGCCCAAATAAGTATAGCCTTAAAGGTTAATACCAACACCTTGAACTTCATCTGGCTTGCAACTGGTATCCAATGCAACTGCCTCAACACCAGCTGGATGTGGGCCCTTTCAAGAGGACCCTAAAGGTAAAGGTAAAGGTATCCCCTGTGCAAGCACCGAGTCATGTCTGACCCTTGGGGTGACGCCCTCCAGCGTTTTCATGGCAGACTCAATACGGGGTGGTTTGCCAGTGCCTTCCCCAGTCATTACCGTTTACCCCCCAGCAAGCTGGGTACTCATTTTACCGACCTCGGAAGGATGGAAGGCTGAGTCAACCTTGAGCCGGCTGCTGGGATTGAACTCCCAACCTCATGGGCAAAGCTTTCAGACGGCTGCCTTACCACTCTGCGCCACAAGAGGCTCTTAAGAGGACCCTAGCAGCTGCATTTTGCAACAGTTAGAGTTTCTGGGTCAAAGCCAAGGGAAGGCCCGTGTATAGTGAGTTCCAGAAATCCAAACTGGAGATGACCATCACATGGTTCACTGTGGCCAGACGTTCTGGGGACAGAGAGTGCTAGTAGCCTTGCTTGGCACAGGTAGATCACCAAGCCTAGATCTCAGCTGCAAACAAGATCCAGGGTTCAAATCTTGGTGTCCCTGACATTACTGGTTTTGTTCGGAGTTTTCAGGAGAAAATGAGTCCAAATGGCTGAGTAATAAAGAATGACAAGATGTTCATGACAAGACACCAGGGACAAGGGGATGTGCATTTGAAACTGTTGAGCATCACAGTGTTATTTTCTATGAGTCTGATGCAGTTTTAGCAGCCAGGTTCTAGAGAAAGTTTCTAAAACAGATTTTGTCCTGTTAATACTTAAATATTACGTTTCAAAAAATGAAATCATTTGTCCAATCATTTCAATCTTTCACTTAATTTCAGTGTCTGATATTGATACTGCTTGATAGCTTAAAGATAGTGTCTTTTAAGAAACTGCCTTTCTTCTTCGATTATTGGGTCTCCCCAAATGCATTTCTGCCTCCACAATATACTTGGAAACCAGCATCACCCAGTTGGCCTCTCTAGCCTGGCTCCGTATCTTTAAATACTGGCTCCGCCTGAACTTTAGAGCCCCAGCTGGGAGCTTAGTCTCTTATGTTGTCTGATTAGTTTCTATCTCCCTGGTTCGTGAAGATTAACATCAAACTACAGTCTTTAGGCCTGTCTATTGAGCTCTTGGAAAACCTTGAAGAGAACCAACCTTACAACACATCAGGCAACAAATCTTGGATACTGACTATCAGAACACGATTGCCAGAGCCCACAGAACATGCTCTCCCATCTTTTTTGATAACTATCCCCCGCAAGAAGGATCCCAGAGTACTTTACATCTTTAAAACCATCTTCCCTGAAGCGATTTTTTATGCTAGCAAGGCTAAACCTTCTACCAGTGGCAGTGACTAGAGGTCAATATGCTAAAATCTGATAATCCGACAGACTCTGCTCATGTCCCGCCAAGAAACCTGAGTCAGTGGAGCCCGTTCTCCTCCTTTGTGAGCAACGCAACCATCTTAGAGAATGTTACATATATATAGCAAGATCCACGGTCCCTCCACAGTAGTGCTCTCCCTTTTCCTGGATCACAATCCTCAAGTGACCGAAGGCATTGCAAAATTCCTCCATGGATTTTCTGCAAGTGATCTGGGATCTGAATTGCTTTGTCTTTTTTATATAAGCACAATTGTTGACATGCAATGTTATTGAACTTCAGAAAATACCTGATAGGTAACCTGCAACCTTTTGACAGCTGACTCCATGTGGGATCTCATGTTTTATGCCTGCCAGAGTAAAACTATCCAGAGATGCTTGAACAACTCACATTTGGGGAGTAAAATGGCATATCCACGAGAAAGCTGTGAAATTTTGTGTTCAAATTTTGAATGGCAGAACTGATTATTGTCCAGTTTTGTAAAAATATTAATTTTCCCTCTACAACATATTGAGAATGGATGACAGCCCTACAGAAAGAAGTAGAAAACTTTCCAGTCCCTGGGGGGCTGTTTTACAAGTGCATGTTTTTTGATTTTTCATCAAATGATTTCTGGTAGCGGAACATTTGAATGGACTCCACCAAGAGGAATTCCACTTGGCTGAGTGTTTTGGGGAGACCGGACCCTCTCTGGCTCAACAAATGTACTATTCATTGGTCCTGAAAAGAGAGCAGATTTTTCAGGGAACTGTTTGTCTTCTCAGCATTCCAATTGTTGCTGTTTGGCAGGGCGCATCACCTTATTCCTTTCGAATGGTTCAATACAGCACTAGGGGCTTATTGTGCCTGGCTTATTGCGCACCCAGTCTGACTGAGTTCTGCTCTCCCCCCCCCCCCCCATATCCTTGCTGCTCCACTGCTCCATTGATCAGGAATGTTTTTAAATAAGCAGTTAAACCATTCACAACTTGTATCCATCAGTCATAAGTGAACAGGATGAGAGAAGGAACTCCTACCGTCTGGTACTTGTCCAAGAAGTGCTTGGTGACCCCAGTGGCTGCTAACCTGTTTGGATTGTCATGGCTTTGAGGCATGCACAGTTTTAAAAAGCCCAATGCAAATATGTATGGAAGGCGATCAGGTCATCTGATGCCAAACTGAACCAACAAGGTGACCAGCTCTTGTCTGATTGCCACAGCTAAATACGAGAAGTTGGGCTTCCAAACACATTTATTTGGCTTTAATCAAATTTATGGAATGAAAGCTCTGGTGAAAAGTTGTCTGTATCCCTTGATGACCATCCGTGTGTTAACCAGAGGTCACATGGCTTCCATGAGGTCACTGACTTTTAGGCGTTACAGGGGCTGCTGGCACCAACCAAATCGAGTCATGCACTGGAGTCTGCAGGTGCTGGGTCAGCCCTAAAGGCAGTTGCAGCCGCTGCAGGGCGTGCCTCTGCTTGTCCCTCTGTCACTTAAAGTGGCTCCTAAGGCTGAACTGTTAGAATTATGAACAACTGGCATATAGATGCCGACTGGTATATTATAGATGCTTCACTAAGACTTTAAATACCAATTTTGTCAAAATAACGTGAAGTCCAGGAAGAGGTATGTTTGAAATGAAAACCTGCACACATCAGATGAAAAACAAAACCAACCCTCCTCCTTTATTGAATGGTAGTTCTTGTTGTAACTGTTCCCCACACCAAATGCCTGCAGGGCCATCGCTTACACATTTGATAAAATCACAGACCAGGTGCTCCAAGTCTTTCAACATCATAAATTCCACTCTGACATTGAAAAATAAAAAGGTTAAACGAGTTTGGCTGAGAAATGCTCTCCCAGGTGTTATTTTCAAAGTTTATGACTAATTTACAGCAATGAGTAATCGTTAGTAATGATAACAATCATGTAAGTACCCTGTATCAGAAAGGCACTTCATTTTGTTAAGAAGGTAATAGTTAGACATGTTTTATCAGGGCTTGTATAACTTAATATTTCGAGGATTATATATATGTTCTACTGGAAACAGCATGAAAAATGATCACATTCTTATACCAAATTAAACTACTATATTCTGGGTTAATCCTTCTGCAAAATAATGCCAGTTCTAAGTTCTAACAGATTCGTTTTTAAAAACCAAAGATTTAACAATGGCTCCAGCTTGAATAAAATATTATATTACATTAAAGTCTAGGGCTTTTAAAAATATGGTGATGTCTCTGTGGTCTGATTAATTCTTATGTGATCTCCCATACACTTGAGACACATTATCCTTGGCTTCAAAACTTTGCAGCTGTATAGATTTAAAATATCCCTCCTAATTAACTATTCCTTCTCTTAATTGCTGCATTGACATGAAGTCATTGTTTATTAAAGGAGGGTTTTCACTGTGTTGTGCTGCACTTTGGCTGTCAAAAATGTTGCAATGGAAAGGGCCACTCCTGCCCGCCACGCGTGTCCCACCTGTAGGCCCTTGGCCCTGGCGCTTATCTCATTGAGTAGTAGCTCCAAACACTTTTGTGCCAGTCTATGAAAGGCGATTGAGCCTCTTGTGGCGCAGAGTGGTAAGGCAGGCGTCTGAAAGCTTTGCCCATGAGGCTGGGAGTTCAATCCCAGCAGCCGGCTCAAGGTTGACTCAGCCTTCCATCCTTCCGAGGTCGGTAAAATGAGTACCCAGCTTGCTGCTGGGGGGTAAACGGTAATGACTGGGGAAGGCACTGGCAAACCACCCCGTATTGAGTCTGCCATGAAAACGCTGGAGGGCGTCACCCCAAGGGTCAGACATGACTCGGTGCTTGCACAGGGGATACCTTTCCCTTTCCCTTTACCTATGAAAGGCAAAGCATTCATCTTTTCTTCTTCTCTACGAGGAAAGGCAGACTCAGGCTGCAGGAATCAAATATCTAGTGTCTGCGGCTAACCTGAAAAAGTCTTTCTGAAGACCATTTTTATTTCTTTATTAACTTTTAAAGAAAACGTTTATCTTTATGCTGCCTCTTCAGGGGCCTTCTCTGAGGGGGCTGGAATTTAGGCTACTGAATATTGTGCCATACTGCTTGTATGCCCCTAGAGGGCTCTTGCTGAGTTCTAATGTTTGTGGTTTTAATGTTCATTTTATTACTTGTTGTTAAATGGTGAGCTTTCTCATTCTGGTTTATGGAGAGGCAGCATATATATTTTCAAATAAAGACATTTGATCAGATCTTCTCAATGCATTTTAGACTGGAAATGTAGCCAGGGAGAGGGGTTATGATGCAGAACAGGGGGAGAACTTAGTTTTCCTTCCATACCATTAAGTCATCTGAAACTAGTCACAAAGACCGTTTACACACTGGAGATTTCATGCCGGGGTGCAGGTTGGAGTTTTAGTCATGGCAGGTTGCCCCACCTTTTCTTGCACCCACAGAGGGGAGCTTTTGGCCCAGTGCGCTCCCAATTTGTGCTCCTTAATGGGAGCTGGGGCAGTGAAGTTCCCAGTGCATAAACAGTGAAAACGGCTTCCATTCGCCTTCCCTTTCCTCTCCCCACAACAGACACCCTGTGAGGTAGGTGAGGCTGAGAGAGCCCTGAGATTACTGAAGAAGAAGAAGAAGAAGAAGAGTTGGTTCTTATATGCCGCTTTTCTCTACCCAAAGGAGGCTCAAAGCGGCTTACATTTGCCTTCCCTTTCCTCTCCCCTCAACAGACACCCTGTGAGGGAGGTGAGGCTGAGAGAGCCCTGAGATTCCTGCTCAGTCAGAATGTCAATTTTTGCCACTCTGCTGGTTTTTGTGTAGAACCACAAACCACTATGACCTGAACTAAAATTCATAGAATTTGTGGAGGTTCCTCAGTTCATGAATATAATTTTTCAACCCTCAAACTGGACAAATTTGTGATGAACTTTCATTTGTCATCCCTACTCATTTGGTCTTCCTGATTTTTAAAGGAGACGATTTCAAAGAACAGGTGTGTTTGTAATTGCAGGTTGGTCACTTCCTAATCTGAGACCTGATAAATCTACATTGTACAGGCTGCTAGAAGTGATGTTACCTCGATCCACTGGACTCATTCCCAAGTCAATTTAGGACTAGGTGGTCAGTAGGTTTCTTCCAACAGAACTCATCCTCCTCTGGACAGTGGTGTGGTCAATTTCCAAGGAGAAAAAGAGCTTTGGCAGAGTAACCTATGGCCAAAGCATACAACCATCTCATTGTAATTTGAAGGAAAGGATTTGAGCACTAGAAGAGCATTGATGGATTAGACCAGTGGTCCATTGAATCCAGCATCCTGCCTCACACAGTGGCCAACCAGTTCCTCTGGGGGGCCAACAACAGGACATAGAGGCCAATGCCTTCCTAAGAACATCAGAAGTGTTTTGCTGGATCAGACCAGTGGTCCATCTAGTCCAGCATCCTCCCTCATACAGTGGCCACCCAATTCCTCTGGTGGGCCTTCAAAAAGGCCTAGAAGCTGAGACCTTCCACAGATGTTGACTCTAGACTCTGGGATTCAGAGGTTTAGTGGCTCTGAATCTGGAGGCTCCCTCAGTCATCCCAGTTCGTAGCCACCAATAGACCTATCCTGCATAAACCTGAAGACCATCACTGCATCCTCTGGCAGCAAATTCCACATTTTAATCACTCTTTGTGTAAAGAAGTTATTAATGATTATAGGGAAATGCTTGACTTTTAAATGTTCAGCAGCTGAGAGAGAAATTGAATTTGCTGTGACAGTTGTCATGGCAACCTTCCAATTTCCAGCACATAGCAGAGTAAATAGTTGTGTAAAAGCTTTTGATGCATGAGGCTTTCTTTTGACAGCCATATGTTGTACAGTCTATTCATTGTTTCTATCATTTAAAAGCACACAAAGACATCCTTGGGCAGAATCAGGAGCATGTCATTTTCAGGCAGCTGGCTCTGCTACAAGTCATGAGTAGACCCTTCTAGAGAGGCTATTAAAAATGCATGCATGTTAAATATATCAGCAGAAGAGAGTTGTAAAAGAAGTCATGAAGCCATGAGAAACCCTTGGCTTGTGACCTGCTCGGCCATTTGCATCCAAGCCTGGAAAGTAAATAAGGTGAATCCAACCAAGTTAATCCAACTGGAAAGTGAATCCAACCAAGTTAATCAAGTTCAGCTTTCTGTTTCTTAGAGGCCTCTGAGAACCTCACCAGCCAGACATGGTCATCCCCAAGGCCAGCTCATTCAATGAATAGACTAGCTCTGCCGGTGGAGGTTCCATTGAGCTATAACTATTGCGAGACCCACCTTCTGGTTTTCAGAGCTATTTCAGGAAGAAAAGGTACTTTACCTTTGACAAATATATATCAAGTTATTTATCTCTTACACTATGACAGGAATTAAAACCACTATTTTTATATTGTAATGATTTTTTTTATTTTCATAAAGATAGAAATATAGGATGCAACACGAGTTATTGATACAAAAAGCAGTAAATAAAATATAATCATCATTTGAAAATATACGACCCCACATTGACTCCACAGTGATATAAACTTTTGCCCAAAACTCTAAGAGCCATGAGTCTAAGAGCCATCCACATTTCCACTACATTAAAAAAAAAGGCCTGTTTAGATATACAAAAGAAAAGTTATTATTAATCAACTTACTTGAGAGATCGTAGACCTCACGTTAACTGCTTGATACAATCTAAGAGCTATCCTGACAGATATTTCTAGGTTTAAGTTAGATGCTTAACATTAAACATTTCTTATAGAACAGTATGAGTTTTGGCCCTGTATCAATACCCTGATGAAGGGAGAGGAAAGTAGGGCTTTGCCTTAAAGATGTACAAAGAAAAAAAATTACAAAAGGATTTCATAATTTCTCCTTATCCTTAATACAGATACATCTACAAACCATTTATACTTGACTCATTCTAAGAGCCATCCTGACAGGTATAAGTTGAGAGCTTTGCATTTTCTACAGATCAATATGAGCTTTGGCCCTATAACAATACACCAATAAAAAAGAATAAGGGGGGAAAGACCCATTTTATATTTCCAACACTAACGATTATATTACCTATATGCCTACTAAGGAAAAAAAACAAGAGAGAAAAAAGGCACTGCTTCCCCTTTTTCATAAAATAGCAATGTAGGATACAGTATATGTTGTTAATACAGAGAATAATAAGATTTCCAGGTTTAGATTAAATGCTTAACATTAAACATAGAACAATATAAGCTTTCAGTCTTCTATAGCTTCTCCTTATCCTTAATTCTGATACATCTACAAAACAATTTATACTTGACCCATTCTAAGAGCCATCCTGACAGGTATATTTCCAGATTTAAGTTGAAAGCTTAACATTAAACATTTTCTACAGGTCAGTGTAGGCTTTGGCCCTAGAACAATACACTAATAGAAGAAAGAAAAAATAAGGGGGGAGAACCCCATTTTATATTTCCAACACTAATGATTATATTACCTATATGCCTACAAAGGAAAAGAAACAAGAAACAAGAGAGAAAGAGACACTGCTTCCCCTTTTTCATAAAAATAGAAATATAGAATACAGTATAACATCTGTACACAGCCCGTGGCGCCACGGGCGCCACGGACTGAATAAAAGAGTAAGGGGTAGTGGGGAGGAGTTAGGGCGGGACCGGTCCGGGATAAAAACTCGGAGGGGCCAATCAGGAGCTTCACTCACTCAGGGAAAATGGCGGAGCGGCTGGTGAGAGCCTCGGCTGGGGGGTGGGCCAGGAAGCCTTCTCTCGGCTGGCGGAGCGGCCTCGCAGCGTCGTAGACGCAGCAAGGCCGCTCCGCCGCTCGGGAGAAGGCTCGAGAGAGCCTCAGGGGGCGGGGAGGCTTGGGAGCCTTCTCCCGGGCGCCGACGGTCTTCCGACGGTTCCCTGCCCGGCAGCCCGACGCTCCAGCGACCCGCCTTCTCTTTTTAAAGAGAAACCTCCCTGGCCACCTTTTTAAAGAAAAACCCTTGGAAAGATGGCTGCCGCCGCGGGGCTGGGGCCCTGCAGCCTTCTCCTGCATGCTGCAGACGCCTCACCCCGACAAGCCCAGAAGACGTCCGCTCCCACTCCCGCGGAGCCGCCACAAGGTCAGTCTAGCGCCCATTTTATTAAGAAATAAAATGGGCTTTTTTTACTAGTTAAACATAAAACAATATGAGCTTTCGGTCTTCTTAAGGGGGTCTCATCTGGAGGCTTGCTACATCTTGTCGTTCCTGTAGACTTATATTCTGTCCCATTGGCCTTTGGCGTAGAAAGTGCAGTTGTACTCTTTCCCGCAGAATATGCATCGATAAATCTTGAGGCCGTTGCACCTCCTGGACTCCAGTATCAATACAATTTTTTCCCCAAAGAGCTCCTTTAAATCGGTTACTTTCACTGCAGATCCATATTTCTTTTGATTGATTTTTGTACACTGTTGCTTTGAGATGGCTGTATGTCTTTTTAACAAGGGTGTCCTTATCTGGGCTGCAGAACTCCGGCATCCCATTTTCCATCTCCAGAATTTCAGATTTCTCTTCTACTGTTGGTTTTCCACCTTGTTTAGAGCTGTCATCAGCCACTGTTATTGATCCATCATTCCTGTTAAAGACTTCTTCCTTGGCATCTTGGATCTCCTTGAAGATATGAATTTCAGATTTCTCTTCTGCTGTTGGTTTTCCACCTTGTTTAAAGCTGTCATCAGCCACTGTTATTGATCCATCTTTCCTATTGGAGACTTCTTCCTTGCCATCTTGGATCTCCTTGGAGATATTTTTGACCAATCCATCTATAAATACTTTGTAATCTTGGGTTTGTATCTCTATTAGATGAGCCAATCTTTTTAACATAGACATGTTTTTGACTTTAAAAAAAAACGGCCTCAAACAATTTTACAAGTGGCCAGTAGAGATCCTCTGTTTTATCCTCTGACATGTGACGTATTGAAGTCAGTTAAGGCAGATATTCTCGTGCTGGCACAGAGTTCTCATGAGATCTTCCCATTCACAGCTCTTATCTCTTATCTCCGAAAACCAAAACAATTACAATAAGAGCTTTTGCCAATTAATTCGAGTTGATTTGAGTCCTTCTTCTGCTTAGTTAGGAGAATTAGCCTGCCTCATAACAAGGTGGCTTCGGGCAGAGCAGAGTAAGAGGAGGGGGGAAACAAAGGGCTTTGATGCAGGAAGAGAGACGGAGAAAAAAAACCGAGAGATACTTGCAGTAAATGATGTTTTGGAACTCAGCCGATATCCTCCCCTCAGTTCAAAACGTTCATTTGTGGTAAATCATCGTGTAGGGTTGAAGCAGATACTTTAAGATTAAGGAAAGAAAAGAAAGTCCGAGATAGAAAATGGCAGTCGTCCTCTGGACCTGGAACGCTG
This sequence comes from Paroedura picta, assembly GCF_049243985.1. NCBI lineage: Eukaryota > Metazoa > Chordata > Lepidosauria > Squamata > Gekkonidae > Paroedura > Paroedura picta. The sequence continues at coordinate 3,133,489 of NC_135382.1, forward strand.
ACAGCCTATAATCCAGGGAGATATGCTCCCTAAAGGATTGGAGACGGCCCCAAGAACTTCCTGGGTAGAAAGGTGAGGTGGGGTTTGCGTACCCCTCCTCTTTTCTGCCAATTGCTTGCGCAATTGACCCCTGTCAGGCTTCAGAGATAGCAGAGCAGATGCCCTGCCACCCTCTCAGGATGACATCTTTAGCCACACCCAAAACCACTATTTTTATAGACTTATATTTTTCCATTTCATCCTCAGAATCACACACCATAATTTCATTTTGTTCACATCACACAAAACGTTTGTAAGATAATTCCAAATAAATATTATAGTTGTATTTTCCTAATTAAAGCCGTAACTTCAGCCATTTCAGCAAATCCAATCATTTTATCAACCTGTCTTCAATCATGGGTAGTAACAAGCTTTTCCATTTCTGAGCATATAACAATCTCACTGCCATAATCATAGAATCATAGCGTTTTAAGGGGCCATGCAGGCCATCCAGTCCCACCCCCTGCTCAGTGCAGGATCAGCCTCAAGCATCCAGGAGAAGGATCTGTCCAGCCGCTGCTTGAAGACCCCCAGTGAGGGGGAGCTCCCCACCTCCTTAGGCAGCCCATTCTACTGCTGAACTAGACTCCTAGAATCCTAGAGTGGGAAGGGGCCCTACAGGCCATCCAGTCCCACCCCCTGCTCAGTGCAGGATCAGCCTCAAGCATCCAGGAGAAGGATCTGTCCAGCCGCTGCTTGAAGACAGCCAGTAAGGGGGAGAACCCCACCTCCTTAGGCAGCCCATCCCACTGCTGAACTAGACTCACAGAATCCTTGAGTTGGAGGGGCCATCCAGGCCGTCTAGTCCCACCCCCTGCTCAGTGCAGGATCAGCCTTAAGCATCCAGGAGAAGGATTTGTCCAGCCGTTGCTTGAAGACTGCCAGTAAGGGGGAGCACCCCACCTCCTGAGGTAGCCCATTCCAAGGCTGAACTAGACCCACAGAATCCTAGAATGGGAAGGGGCCACACAGGCCACCTAGTCCCACCGCCTGCTCAATGCAGGATCATCCTCAAGCATCCAGGATGAGTATCTGTTCAGCCAATGCTTGAAGATTGCCAGTGAGGGGGAGCTCACTACCTCCTGAGGCAGTCGATTCCAGTGATGACCTACATTGACTGTGAATTCCCCCCCCCTGCCATCTAGCTGATATCATTCTCCATGTAGGATAAACCCATCACTGCAGATCCTCTCCTCTGCTGCCAAATGGAACTTTTCCCTGCCCTCCTGTATGTGACCACCTGCCAAATACTTAAAGACAGCAGTCCTGTCCCCTCTCAGCTTCCGCTTCTCCAGGCTGAACATTCCCAAGTCCCTTAGCCTTTCCTCACAGGGCAAGCCTCCATGTTCTGGTAGGCTGATTTAAAAGCTACTCTAACGTCTGCTCACCAAATAACTGGTGCTATCCTGAAATATTTCTACTCCAGAGCGGGACAACTTGTGGTACTGTCCATTAAGGCCTTTTTAGGCAAGGTAAAGCCCCAGCTATTGCATAGGATAGAGATTTGGGGGTGGAATCAAAAGACTCTAACTCAATTGGACATTATCTAAAACAGTGGCCCCCAACCTATTTAGCACCAGGGACCGGTCAACGCTTGACAATTTTACTGAGGCCCGGGGGGGGGGGGTAGTCTTTTGCCAAGGCCAGCGGAAGACGGCAGTGGGTGGGTGGGTGGCTGGGTGTGTTGGGTGGGGGAATATGCGGTGGGGGAATGGCGGGGTGACGTGGGGAGGCGGGCGGGGGAAGCGCGCGGTTGGTGGGTGGCTTGGTGGCTCGGCTTGTGGGGGCGTGGGGAAGCGGTGGAGGAAGGGTGGCGGAGCAGCAGCGGATGCGGGGGCTTTGGGGGGAGCTGTGTGGGAAAAGCAGTGTTCGTGTGTGTGTGTGTGCGGTGGAGAGGGGGGGTGCAGGGCCCCCTCCCAGGGGCAAATGCTTGGGTAGGCCAGCGTCAGCTTCGCGCGCCTCCCAATTGGCCACTTGGCCCTGGATTGCCACTCTGAGGAGCGAATCAAGAGCTGCTCAGAGTTTTTATCCCGGACAGGTCCCGCCCTAACTCCTCCCCACCAGCCCTTACTGCTTTATTTAATCCACTCCGCAGGAGCGGATTAAAGATAAGAGTTCTAAAGGGTATAATTATCTCGTAAACATTGGCAAATGATCCATTTTGCTATGTAACCAAACTTCTCACAAACAATTCCCTACTGCTAAGTACACACACACACACAAACACACACACAATACATAGTGTCCAGATCACAGAAAGTGATGGCTCTGCTTTACTCTGCTCTTCATAGACCTCACTTTGTTCAGTTTTGGACTCCACTATTGAAGAAGGATGTATACAAACTAGCACATGTGCAATGGAGGGCAATGAAGATGATGAGGGGTATGAAATATCACACCCAAATTCCAGAGTGAATATGCAGGTATAAACTGTTGGTCTGTTTAGCCTGGAGAGGAGATGACTGAGAGGGGATCTGATAGCCATCTTCAAATATTTAAAAGGCTGCCAAACAGAGGATGGAGCAGAGTTGTTTTCTCTTGCCCTGGAAGGACGGACGAGAACCAATGGGATGAAATTAATTCAAAAGAAATTCCGTCTAAACATCTGGAAGAAGTTCCTGACAGCTAGAGTGGTTTCTCAGTGGAACAGGCTTCCTCCAGAGGTGGTGGGTTCTCCATCTTTGGAAATTTTTAAGCAGTGGCTTGATAGGAGAGGCTGATTTTGTGAAAGTTCAAGGGGATGGCAGGTTACAGTGGATGTGCGGTAGGGTTGTGAGTGTCCTGCGTAGTGCAGGATGTTGGACTAGATGACCCATGAGGTCCCTTCCAACTCTATTATTCTATGGTTCTATGATTCTATTATTCTAAACTGCACCCTGTCCAGGCTGCGTAATTGCGCTTCCCCATGTATACCTTTATTTTTTAATCCATCCCACCATTGCTTCCAGACATGTGGCAAATGACTCTGGGGGTGCACCAGGGTAGCCTTCCATCAGAAGGTAGCACTGGGTCTCATCAGCATACACTCCAGTCCAAACCCTCTAAGAAGCTGGGAAAGAGGGAACATAAAGATGCTAAAGAAGATTGAAGAGAGGACCACACCCTGAGCCACATGGGATCTGGCAGCAGTGTGATACATTCTCCCTGATTGCAGCCCTCTGTCTACAACCTTCGAGAAAAGAGATCATCCCCCATATCGACACGTCGGCAACGTGGTGAGCTAAAAGTTCATAATCGACCGTCAAATGTGACTGTGTGATTAAGCATCATGAGCAGTGCCGACCCGCCTTGATCCAGCTTTCATCTGAGGTAATCCAACAGGGCAATCAGTGCAGTCTCCACCCCCTGGCCAGGCCAGAAGCCAGACTGGAATGGATCCAAGACCGTAGCTTCCTCTAGTATGCTAATTACTGGTCCACAGCAGCCGTTTCAACAGCCTTCCCAAGAAACACCAGATGCAAAACTTATAGAGCATTCAGGAATCCACCTGGATCTATGTCTCCATGGATGGGTCAAAATGTGCACATCACCCATAGGAGGAGGAGGCAGCATTAGAGACAGGCTTTCAAAGTAGAGTGGTCTGACCATGGCACAGCATTATTTGACATCGGATCCACCACTACCCCTGTATTGAAGATTAGATCCAGGATGTGGCCTGCCTGATGGGTAGGACTGGCAACCAGTGGTGAGAACCCTAATGTTGCCATGGGTGACACTAGGTCCAGGCCATTGAGAGAAGGACAGCAGCTCAGCATGGACATTGACATATCCCAGGATTAATAACCTGGGGTACTGCAATGCGCCTCAAGCTGGCCTGACAGCACATCTGGAAATGGGTTGGACACCGATGGCCAAGCCTTTGACTGTGTCCCATCCAAGGCCTACAGCACCTGGAATGATCACTGCAGGGAGTGCTCTGAAGGAGTAAACCTCCCAAATCAGTAGTGCTACTCCACCTCCCAGCAGGTGGAGCAAGTTCTCGCAAGGCAACAGTTTTGTTCTCCCTCATCCAGATTTCAGTCATGCATTCCAGGTCCACCTCACGCTCTGCAAAGAAAACCTGCAGAGTGGAGGGTTTGGTGTTGATTGACCTGACATTCCACAATCATCAGTGTCAGAATCATGTTTGAAGCCCTGGCATCCATCCCAGTGTTCCCAGAGATGGGTCAGAGGTTAGAAGGGTTATGAGCATACATATTTCACTGCCCTTCTCTTGTCCAGACTCCTCTCGTTGCCATATCTGCCTATTCCCCAATGGTTGGGATTCCTGAGTCTGGTGGCCCCCCCCCCCACGTTTATCCCCCCCCCCCAAAAATGAGTCTGCACAAAAGTTAAACATCATTTTCAATTGCCCTGGTATAGTCCTGGATTCCAACAGTCCTTATCCCTCAATTCCTAATATACCCTTCCTATACTTTCAGTACTTCTGTATTCAAAATGCTCAATCTCCTCTCTTTCCACTAACCATCCTAACCTACATCCAGCTAACACCTTCTCCGGTCCATTCCTATCCTACCACTAACAACTAACAACCACAAACCTTCCCACATTCTGAACCCTTACTAACTTCTAGAATCATAGAGTGGGAAGAGGCCTCCAGGGTCATCTAGTCCAACCTCCTGCACCGTGCAAGAATTCATGTGAGGGGCAAACGTAAAGTAAAGGAGGCAACAGGCCCACTGTTGGGTGTGGATGGACAAACTCTAATGGAAGATGCAGAGAAAGCAGAAAGGATTGGTGCCTATTTTACATCTGTTTTTTTCCCACAAGTCAAAGTGTTTAGGCACATCTAGAGATGGCTGTAGCCAAAGGATAGTGTCTGGGTGGCAAGTTAACATGGATAGAGAGGTTGTCGAGAGGCATTTAGCTGCACTGGATGAGTTCAAATCCCCTGGGCCGGATAAAATGCACCCAAGAGAGTTCAAAGAACTTTCCAGAGAACTTGCACAGCCCTTGTCCATCATCTTCGGAACCTCTTTAAGGACTGGAGATGTCTCAGAGGACTGGAAGAGAGCAAACGTTATTCCGATCTTCAAAAAAGGGAGGAAGGATGACCCGGGAAACTACAGACCAGTGAGTCTGACCTCTGTTGTGGGCAAAATAATGGAGCAGATATTAAAGGGAGCGATCTGCAAACATCTGGAGGACAATTTGGTGATCCAAGGAAGTCAGCATGGATTTGTCTCCAACACGTCCTGTCAGACCAACCTGGTTTCCTTTTTTGACCAAGTAAAAGGTTTGCTGGATCGTGGAAATTCGTTTGATGTCGTTTACTTGGATTTTAGTAAAGTTTTTGATAAAGTTCCCCATGATGCTCTGATGGATAAGTTGAAGGACTGCAATCTGGATTTTCAGATAGTTAGGTGGATAGGGAATTGGTTAGAGAACCGCACTCAAAGAGTTGTTGTCAATGGTGTTTCATCAGACTGGAGAGAGATGAGTAGCGGGGTACCTCAGGGCTCGGTGCTCGGCCCGGTACTTTTTAAAATATTCATTAATGATCTAGATGAGGGGGTGGAGGGACTACTCATCAAGTTTGCAGATGACACCAAATTGGGAGGACAGGCAAATACTCCAGAAGATAGAGACAGAGTTCAACGAGATCTGAACACAATGGAAAAATGGGCAAATGAGAACAAGATGCAATTTAATAAAGATAAGTTTAAAGTTCTGCATCTGGGTCAGAAAAATGAAAAGCATGCCTACTGGATGGGGGATACGCTTCTAGGTAACACTGTGTGTGAACGAGACCTTGGGGTACTTGTGGATTGTAAACTAAACATGAGCAGGCAGTGTGATGCAGCGGTAAAAAAGGCGAATGCCATTTTGGGCTGTATCAACAGAAGCATTACAACAAAATCACAAAATGTCATAGTCCCATTGTATACAGTACTGATCAGACCACACCTGGAGTACTGTGTGCAGTTCTGGAGGCCTCACTTCAAGAAGGACGTAGATAAAATTGAAAGGGTACAGAGGAGAGCGACGAGGATGATCTGGGGTCAAGGGACCAAGCCCTATGAAGACCGGTTGAGGGACTTGGGAATGTTCAGCCTGGAGAAAAGGAGGTTGAGAGGGGACATGATAGCCCTCTTTAAGTATGTGAAAGTTTGTCACTTGGAGGAGGGCAGGATGCTGTATCTGTTGGCTGCAGAGGAGAGGACATGCAGTAATGGGTTTAAACTACAAGTACAATGATATAGGTTAGATATCAGGAAAAGTTTTTCACAGTCAGAGTAGTTCAGCAGTGGAATAGACTGCCTAAGGAGGTGGTGAGCTCCCCTCACTGGCAGTCTTCAAGCAAAGGTTGGATACACAATTTTCTTGGATGCTTTAGGATGCTTAGGGCTGATCCTGTGTTGAGCAGGGGGTTGGACTAGATGGCCTGTATGGCCCCTTCCAACTCTATGATTCTATGATTCTATGATTCTAACTGCCTGCCCACCCACAGAGATCCCAATTGCATGCCCATGTGATCCCCCACCAAAAATCTCCACAATCCAGCCTGGCCTGATGGAAATTCACCTACCATTCCACAGTAGTAATTAGGAAGGTCCACAAGAGACAAACACTGGCCCATCCCTTCCTGCCCACCCACTCACTATCTGCCTAAATTCATAAGATCAGCATATCTGTCAGATGACTATCTAGCCTCTGCTTAAAAACCTCCAAAGGAGAACCCACCTCCTCCCAAGAAGCCCATTCCGCCAAAGAACCTCTCTATCAGGAACTTCTTCCAGATGTTCACCCAAAAATTCTTTTGATTTAATTTCAACTCACTGGTTCTTGTCCGACCCTCTGGGGCAACAGAAAACAACTCTGCTCCACATTCTATATGACAACCCTTCAAGTATTTGAAGATGGTTATAATATTACCTCTTATTCATCATCATCTCCAGACTAAACAGACCAAGCTCCCTCAACTTTCCTCATATGAATTGGTCTCCACTATCTTCATAGTGCTCCTCTGGATACGCTCCAGTTTCTCTACATCTTTCTTCAGTTGTGGTGCCCAAAACCCAAAACATCACCTTGCCTGATCTGGACACTATAGTTCTTTTAATACAGTCCAAAATCCCCTTTGCCTTATTAGCCACTGAGTCACACAGCTGACTCATGTTCAGTGTCTGGCATAATAAGTCCCCCTGATCCTTTTCATGCTACTGCCAAGGCAACTCCCGCCCATCCTTTAGTGATGCTTTTGATTTTTCCTACCAAAATGAAGAACTTTACCTTTATCACTATTGAAATATATTTTAGCCTAGCTTTCTAGCCTGTCCAGATCATCCTGTCTTCTCGTGTATTTGCTGCCCCTCCCAGTTTAATGTCATCTGCAAATATAATAAATATCCCCTCTATTCCTTCATCCAAAACAATTATAAATATGTTGAACAACACAGAGCCCAGGACAGATCCCTGAGGCTCTCCACTTGTCGCTCCTCTCCTTGAACATGAGGAACCTAAATCTTCTCTCCCCTAAATCTTCTCTAATTCCTCCCCCTAACAACTAACTTGATTTTTAAAACTTTTTTCTTCTCCTGTATCAATGACCTAATTTGAGGAGGCTATTACTTTGATCTCAAACTGGTATCTCAAAGTGAATTTCTTCCAGTTTAACAGAAGGGGTACAATTGGATTATTCAGTCTAATTAAGGAGGGTGAGAAGAGACTGGGAAGGCAATGAGAAGCTCTCCAGATACTGGTTTAGGTTCAATAGTGATGAGGAGAGAAGTACTCTTCCAACTCTGATTCTATTATTCTACTACATATGCAGGTAAAGGTATCCCCTCCTGTGCGAGCACCAAGTCATGTCTGACCCTTGGGGTGACGCCCTCCAGCGTTTTCATGGCAGACTCAATACGGGGTGGTTTGCCAGGGCCTTCCCCATATGGAGGTATACTTTGTCAATTCAAAAGTTTATAGTTATCTATGTAACATTAATGTTTAGATCTTCTTGCGTGTGCTTACCTACAGCAGTCAACCATAATTGTTGTGGCTTGCAGTGAGCTGAGAAGTACTACTGCCTTAACTGATGGCCAATGTTTGCTGTTTTGTTTGCATGAGTGATCACTGTAAATCAGAGATTAGTCTAAGAACTGATGAGTGTCACAGATAAATTCTGCAATGGGTATTCTAATGAAACTTCCTGGGCAAATATCCATCCGTCTTTTCCACTCCAGCCACCACCTGGACTTGTTTATGTGACTGGCCTTCCTACCATCCCTCAGCCTCTTTTTGGAAACTGCACCCAGATCATGCAAGCACATTCAAGTATTACAAGAACAACCACCCTCTAAGTTTGCCAGACTCCCAAGGAGCTCCCAGTTGAGCTACAGAAATCAGTCCGCCTGGAGAAAATGGCTCCCTTGGAGGGTGGGCTCAATTCCCTTGACTCCACTGTTTTCAGACACCACCTCAAATCTTCAGGAATTACCCCACTGCATGCCTTTATCCCTGCATGCCATTATCTCTGCATGCCCCAGGCTACTTCAAGCCAGTCTCTCTGTCATTTGACACCTTTGCATTCACACTTCTTACATGACCCTCCCCTTTTAATAATGGGATGGGAGTTCTATGAGCAAGAGCAGTTCCGCAGTGGAACAGGCTTCCTCGGGAGGTGGTGGGTTCTCTTTCTTTGGAAGCTTTTAAAGGTAAAGGTAAAGATCCCCTGTGCAAGCACCGGGTCATGTCTGACCCTTGGGGTGACGCCCTCTAGCATAGCAGACTCATAGCAGACTCAATATGGGGTGGTTTTACCAGTGCCTTCCCCAGTCATTACCGTTTGGAAGCTTTTAAGCAAAAGCTAAATAGCCCTTTAACGAAAATGCTGATTCTGTGGACTTAGGCAGATTATGGGGGCGGGGGGGGGGGAGGACCTGTGTCCGTGTTTGGCTCATGTGACTCTTCCTTGCAGGCCCTGGGAAATGATGATCACCACTTTGGGACCTGGAAGTGGATGTCTTCCAGGCCAGACTGGCCAGGGATTCTGGGGTTGGGTTTTTTTTGGGGGGGGCAACATCTGGGCAGGGAACTGGGGTCACTGGGGGTGGGCAGGTAGTTGTGAATTTCCTATAGTCTGAATTTTTTGTAATTCATCTTGAAAATAATAAATGTAGCATCACTGATATAATTCCTCTCAGATGGCTAAGGCACTTGTTTTTTCATTTAATTGCAACACTGTGTTTTACTCTCCCCAAATTAATGAATACCTGCTGGGAGAAATCCAGCTTTATTTTCTGGGGAGCAGAGGACAATTATACTTTTAGATATCAAGTCAAGTCTTTATTATTACGGTACTAGACCAGTAGTCAAATTACAAGGTACATAAAAACATCTGGCATTAACAAGATAAAAGAATCATTGATAACTTAAATATTATAGAATAATAGAATCACAGAATCATAGAGTTGGAAGGGGCCATACAGGCCATCTAGTCCAACCCCCTGCTCAACGCAGGATCAGCCCTAAGCATCCTAAAGCATCCAAGAAAAGTGTGTATCCAACCTTTGCTTGAAGACTGCCAGTGAGGGGGAGCTCACCACCTCCTTAGGCAGCCTATTTCACTGCTGAACTACTCTGACTGTGAAAATATTTTTCCTGATATCTAGCTTATATTGTTGTACTTGAAGTTTAAACCCATTACTGCGTGTCCTCTCCTCTGCAGCCAACAGAAACATCATCCTGCCCTCCTCCAAGTGACAACCTTTCAAATACTTAAAGAGGGCTATCATGTCCCCTCTCAATCTCCTTTTCTCCAGGCTGAACATTCCCAAGTCCCTCAACCTATCTTCATAGGGCTTGGTCCCTTGGCCCCAGATCATCTTCGTCGCTCACCTCTTTAGCCTTTCAATTTTATCTACGTCCTTCTTGAAATGAGGCCTCCAGAACTGCACACAGTACTCCAGGTGTGGTCTGACCAGTGCCGTATACAATGGGATTATGACATCTTGTGATTTTGATGTGATGCCCCTGTTGATACAGCCCAAAATGGCATTCGCCTTTTTTACCGCTGCATCACACTGCCTGCTCATGTTTAGTTTACAATCCACAAGTACCCCAAGGTCTCGTTCACACACAGTGTTACCTAGAAGCGTATCCCCCATCCAGTAGGCATGCTTTTCATTTTTCTGACCCAGATGCAGAACTTTACACTTATCTTTATTAAATTGCATCTTGTTCTCATTTGCCCATTTTTCCATTGTGTTCTGATCTCATTGAACTCTGTCTCTATCTTCCAGAGTATTTGCCAGTCCTCCCAATTTGGTGTCATCTGCAAACTTAATGAGTAGTCCCTCCACCCCCTCATCTAGATCATTAATAAATATGTTAAAAAGTACCGGGCCGAGCACCGAGCCCTGAGGTACCCCGCGACTCACCTCGATCAAGTCTGATGAAACACCATTGACAACAACTCTATGAGTGAGGTTCTCTAACCAATTCCCCATCCACTTAACTATCTGAAAATCCAGATTGCAGTCCTTCAACTTATCCATCAGAACATCATGGGGAACCTTGTCAAAAGCTTTACTGAAATCCAAGTAAATGACATCAACCGAATTTCCCCGATCCAGCAAACCTGTTACTTGGTCAAAAAAGGAAACCAGGTTGGTCTGGCAGGACCTGTTGGAGACAAATCCATGCTGACTTCCTTGGATCACCAAATTGTCCTCCAGATGTTTGCAGATTGCTCCCTTTAATATCTGCTCCATTATCTTCCCCACAACAGAGGTCAGACTCACTGGTCTGTAGTTTCCCGGGTCATCCTTCCTCCCTTTTTTGATGATTGGAATAACGTTTGCTCTGTTCCAGTCCTCCGGGCCATCTCCAGTCCTTAAAGAGGTTCCGAAGATGATGGACAAGGGCTGTGCAAGTTCTCTGGAAAGTTCTTTGAGTACTCTTGGGTGTATTTCATCCGGACCAGGGGATTTGAACTCATCCAGTGCTGCTAAATTCCTCTCGACAACCTCTCTATCCATGTTAACCTGCCACCCAGACACTATCCTTTGGCTACGGCCATCTCTAGATGTGCCTAAACACTTTGGCCTGTGGGAAAAAACAGATGTAAAATAGCCACTAAGCCTTTCTGCTTTCTCTGCATGCTCCATTAGAGTTTGTCCATCCGCACCCAACAGTGGGCCTATTGCCTCCTTTACTTTACGTTTGCCCCTCACATAACTGAAAAAAAATTTCTTGTTACAATGGGCTTCCCTGGCCAATCATAGCTCACTCTCAGATTTGGCCTATCTGATGATTGATCTACAGTGCCTAGTAACCTGTAGGTACTCTTCTTTAGAGCTCTGTCCTTCCCTCCATTTCCTGAACATTTTCCTTTTCTTTCTTAGTTCCTCTTGAAATTCTCTGTTCATCCAAATATATATAAAAGATAAAAACATTCCAGCTATAAGAATCATTCTGGTTTTAAAATTCACAAGCATTATCTCAAGCAACTGAGACCATCTCTACCTAAGTTGCTCCGAATCCACCCTGCTCTTCCTTGTTTTGATTGCTCTCCAAGCAAATCTGGCCACAACAGGAGTTACTTCTATACTTTTGTCTGACAACATGTCTGTGATTACCTTTGAGTTGGGCTTATTCTGTAGGGAAGATATAAGATCTCCCCTGAATTGACCGTATAGCCTACATTGGAGTAAATCATGTTCAGATGTCTCAATGCTCCCATCCTGGCAGATGCATAAACAATCACAGATGGGTATTTTTTTTTAATAAGCCTTCCCTAAAAGCGGATGGGAGCATGTTATATCGTAAGAGAGTAAATGATCTCCTATGTTCTGGGAAAAACAAGATTAGATAAATAAGGTAATGGCCTCAAATTATTAAGTGGAGGCATTGGAAAAAGTGGATTTTTTACTTGATTGAAATCCTGTTGGCGATGGATATCTAGGATTCTTTGTTTTATCGTTTCCTTTGCTCGGTTGAAACCCAGAGACAGTATTAACTGTTTGGATAGACCATATGAGCAAAGTTTTTTCTCAAGAGTGGATAAACATGGCACAACCAATGATTCAGACATCATTAGGTAAAGCAAACCCTCTGTGGAAAAGAGCAATTTTAACCAGTACATGGACGTACATATCCATATTCTGGTCTGGACAGAATACATTCCTGTTTCCACCTGGATTGAAGCGTTGGAAATGCTGGTTGGTACATGGAGCAGGGATCTTAAAAATTTAGCCTGGGTCTTTTCTAGGCTGGAAATATTGGCATTTATACACAATGAGGCCCCATACATCATCTGTGCTAGAGGTTTTGCCTTGAACAGCTTAAGGGCTGCGGGAACATTACGCCCACCTTTGTGCCAGAAGAATTTCTGAATGGCACCTGAGCATCTCTGGGCATCTGAGGAAATATATGACATATATGGGAGTTTCTACGGCCATTTGATTGGAATAGTACTCCCAGATATTTGTAAAATCTGACCTGTTCTATGGGTGATGAATTAAGATGCCATGTATATGTTTTAGGTTTGTTCCCAAAAACCATAATCTTTGTTTTTTTTTTTTTTTTAATTCAGTTTTTATTGTTATTTGTTCTTATAAAAAGCATTTACAGAAAAGCAAAAAACAAAAACAGAAAAGTAAAAAACAGAGAAAGCGACCAGCTGATAAGTGTCATCAATACACGTATATCATACTTGATGTAGTCTGATATTATCTCAAGAGATATATAGTCAGTTCCCATTACATATTGGTCCTACTCTAACAGTTACTGCTGTCTTTCTTAAGAAAGTCCAAATAATCACTCCACTGTTCATCATATTCTTTCGGAGATCTCTTCTTAACCATGTTGGTGAGTCTTGCCATTTTTGCTAAGTCCGCTAATTTATCAAGCCATGTAGAAATAGTTGGAGTCTCAGTCGCCTTCCAGTGCTTCGCCCACACCAACCGTGCCGCCGTAGTTGCATGGAAGAAGAAGATTCTAGAAGAAGTAGGTAAAGCACTTGGGTGGAAGCTTAGCAGCATAGATTCAGGCTTCATTGGGTATCGCATTTTAAATATTTCCTGTAACACCATATGTATTTTAACCCAATACTTTTTTGCTTTTTCACAATTCCACCACATGTGATAAAAAGAACCTACTGCTTTATGACATTTCCAACATTTATTATCAAACCTATCTGAGATTTTTGCAATGACCTTTGGAGTAATATACCATCTATAAAACATCTCATACCAATTTTCCCTTAAAATTTGGCTGTTAGTTTGTTTAGGAATTTTGGTCCAAACTCGCTCCCATTCCTCCATACCAATTATGGAGCCCAGGTTTTGCATCCATTTAATCATACAATTCTTTACTTGTTCTGACTCAGTCTCGTATTTCAAAAGAAGTTTATAGATCTGGCCCTGTAGGTGTGGTTTTTTGAGCAATAACATGTTTTCAAAATCACTAAGAGGTGAGTTTTTGTCCACTCGAATCTCAAAGTCTGTTTTTAGTCTGGCTTTCAGTTGGTTATACTCCATCCATCGTAGCTCATATCCTTCTTTGTTTAATTCTTGCAGACTCTTGAGCTCACCTGTTCTCGTTAACAAGTCCTTGTACATTGGGCATGTTATTCTTCTTTGCTGTTGTCTGGAAAAATACGCCTCTATTGGCGATTTCAGTAAATATGATGAGGAGCAAAGTCTTGTTTTGTATTTATTCCAGATCTTTAGTAGGGATCTTGTCCAAAAGCTGACCTTGGGTTTTTCCTTTCCTTTTGTTTTCAAAGAGGGCCAGAGCATTTCATGGAAGCTTTGCTTACTATCTGCCTTTTCCAACACCAAATCTCTTGTCATTGGATCAATTATCCAGTCTGCCACTGCTGTCAGTGTTGCCGCATGTAGGTATAATTTTAGATTTGGAACGCCCTGTCCCCCTCTCTTCTTGTCATCTTGTAGAATTCTAAAGGCAATTCTTGGCCTCTTATAGTTCCAAATGAACTTATTTATTTCAGACTGCCATTTATTTACCACAGAGTCATTAATATCTATTGGCAGAGTTTGAAAGAGGAAGTTAAATTTTGGTAATATTGACATTTTTACTGTGGCCATTCTTGCTGACCACGAAAGGTTCAGGCTGTTCCACTTCTTAATGTCCTGTTGGATTTGTGACCAGAGCTCCCCGTAGTTGTTAGCAAACAAGGTATCAGAGCGATTTCCAATTTGTACTCCTAGATATTTGACCTTTTTAGGGTTGATCTCACACCTTAGTGCCCTTTTGACTATCTCTATGTTCAAGTCTGATATGCCAAATAGCATAATCTTGGTTTTAGAGAGATTTATCTTGTATCCAGAGTGTTTCCCAAAGGTGTTTATCTCTTCAAACAACAATTCTAAAGTGGTGCTTGGATTGGTTAATACACAAACAACATCATCAGCATAGCTTTTAAGTTTAAATTCTTCTCCCGCAATCATAAGTCCCGAGAGCTTTGCGTTTGCTCGAATTTTACGAGCTAGTGACTCCAATACCAGGTTAAATAGTAGGGGGGATAGCGGGCATCCTTGTCTAGTTCCCTTCCCAATTTGAATAGGGTCTTTAGTTAACATTCCATTAACCAAGATTCTTGCCTCTTGTTTTGAGTATACATGCTTGATTAGGTTCCAAAAATTGTCCCCACATTTTAGTTGGGTAAGCGTGGCCAGTAGGAACTTCCATTGCACCTTGTCAAAAGCTTTTTCAGCGTCCAAAAACACAAAAGCCGCTTGAATTCCTTTAGTGCGGACCACCTCCATTGCATTAAGGACAAATCTGACGTTGTTTTTCATGTACCTTTTGGGCATGAATCCTGTTTGGTCTGGATGGATGATTTCATTAAGGCATTTCTTCAGTCTTTCTGCTAAAGCCTTTGCAAAAATTTTGTAGTCCACATTAAGTAGTGATATTGGTCTATAAGCATTTGGTGATAGTGAGTCCATACCTTCTTTATGTATGAGTGTTATCGACGCTTGCTGCCACGATTTGGGGAGTGATTTTCCAGAATTGTCCACTACCTCATTCACCATCTGTGTCAGGACTGGTAGTAATATATGATTTAATTTCTTATAATAAGTTGCGGAGAGTCCATCTGGGCCTGGGGCCTTATTTAATTTCATAGCTGTTACCGCTTCGGCCAGTTCCTGAGCTGAGAATCTCTGATTTAATATCTTTCGTTGCTCATCTGTGAAGGTTAAGGATGGGGTACCTCCAAGATATTCCATGCTGTCAGGTATGGTTTCTTCGTCTGTTTGGTATAGCTTTTGGAAAAAGTTTGAGAGACATTGTTGTATTTCCTGATCTGTACGAAAGTGGTTGTCTCCATATTTAAGGCTGGATATAACACTTTTGTTATGATTTCTTTTTAGTTTATATGCCAGCCATCTTCCAGGTTTATCAGCATGTTCAAAATTCTTTTGTTTTATCCAATCCAGTTTTTTCCTCATATCTTCGGTTTCCAATGCATCTCTTTTTAGTCTTAAGAGCGTTATTTGTTTGGCTGTCTTCTTAGACAGATGGGCTTGGTGCTGGATTTCTAATTGTCTGATTGACCAGACAATTTCGTTCAGCTCTTTTTCTTTCTTTTTCCTTTTGGCGGTGTTCAGGCTTATCAATCTTCCTCTTATATACGCTTTACTCGTATCCCAGACCGTGGATAATGGAATCTCTTTTGTGCAGTTAAGTTTGAAAAATTCTTTTAAGTCAGCTTCGCACAGATTCAAATTCTCTTTGTCTTCTAGGATGTATTCATTCATTCTCCATCTTCGCATACCAGCTCTGCAGAAGGAAAATTCTGCCCATATTGGGTTGTGATCTGCAAAGGTGTTGGGGAGAATTTCCATATTTGTCACTTTTGGTAATAACGATTTTGAGCACCAGCATTGGTCTATTCTGGAATATGAGGAGTGTCGAGAGGAATAGAAGGTATACTGTTTGCTTTTGGGGTGGAGTTCTCTCCAGAGATCTATTAATGAATTGAGATGGATATTGCGTTTGGCCGATTTCGGAAAATGTGCTCCCTGTCGGTTATGTGATTTGTCCAGCGATGGGTTCATTACCGCATTAAAGTCTCCGATTATGATCCACTGTTCAGTAATAGTTTCTGTGTGCTTCTGAAAGAATTCTTCAAAAAACTTATCCTTCGCATTGTTGGGAGCATATATGTTTGTCAATGTATATTTCTGACCATCTGGTAGTTGTATTTCAAGTGTCAAAAATCGGCCGTCATTATCTTGGATTTTCTGCTCAACCTTAATGTTGGGGTTTGCAATGTAAGTAATCACCCCTCTTTTTTTCACTGTGGCAGAGGCTGCAAATTCTCTTCCTAGTTTTCTTGTTGACAATATATTTAGATTTTTTTTCCTCACATGTGTTTCCTGTATACAGTAGATATCTGCTCTCAATTTTTTCAGTTGATTGAAGAATTTGGTGCGTTTGGCCGGTGAATTCAAGCCATTAGCGTTTACGGATAGCACCTTTAGCTTCTCCATTTTTCCGTGTTGGGGCGGTTGCTCCTTGTTCTGCTTGAGAAGGGGTGGCTTGTGTTCCCGTTGCTTGTGTTAGGTAGGATGATCTATCGTCACAGAGTTGAACTAATCGACGCGTAGTTTCCGCTCTTGTTGGGGAGGTCCTAGGTGATCCTGCCCCTGAAGTGCCTTGAGATAAGCTGTCAGCAAGCTCTTGAGCCTGTTGGAGCGTTCGGATAGTTTTTCTTCCCGATGGTAATATCACTTCCAGGGCGAATGGGATTCTCCAAAAGTATCTTATCTCTTTGGCAATTAGGATCTGTCTCAAAAAATGAAATTGTGCTCTTTTCCGTAGTGTGTCTGCTGGCAGATCTTGAAAGATTTGTATTTCTTGGCCTGCCAATTTCAATGGCGTCTCCCGATGCTTTTGGAACAAGTTATTTCTTACTACTTTGCTATCAAAACTTACAAGAATATCTCTTGGTTGTTTCTTGCGTACGGCAGCCTTTGAGTATACTCTATATACTTTGTCAATCCGGATTTCTTCCTCCTCCAGGTACTCTTCAAGGCTTTCGGTAATTTCCTTCCTCAGGTCTGTTTTCCCAAATTCTTCCGATACGCCTTTAAATTTCACGTTCCTGGCTTTAGATTCTACTTCCAGGACTTCAAACTTGTCATCTGCTACTTTTTCCCGCTCCTGCTGATTATCTTCCACGCGTTGGATTCTCGCTTGGTGTGTTACCAGCTGGTTTATGTTTTTGCCTACTACTTTCTCCAGACCATCAATTCTGTCTGAAAGTTCTTTCTTAATGTCTTGCACCTCCTTATCAACCTTTTTAACTGCTTCTAGTATTTCTGAATTAGCCTTACATAATAGGCGGTACATCTGTGCATTGGTTAGGTTTTCAATATCACTTTCCTTCTCTTCTGCTTCTGTTCCCCCAATCTGTTTCTTTTTTTTTTCTGCTTCTGCCTCCTTTCTTGCTTCAGCCATCTCCTTTTTCCTCTTCCAAAAATTGGTTATAGTGACTTCTGATTTAGGGGATCTGATTTGCTTTGGGCGAGGTCTTAATCTGTCTGTCATCAAAAAAAATTTTTTTTGTTTTGTTTTGCTCAAAACCAACACTATAGTTTGACTTTATGACCGCTTTCACAATGCCAGTACAGTAATTAGAGTTTTAAATACAGAGTTATAGATTAATATATGTTGCTATTACTTCTTCAACTTTAGGTGCTTGCTTTATCACCTTACAGTAATCATTGAACCAATACTCTAACAGAATAACAACCTGAACATTCACACTCTCTGTTAATCTATTATCTGTGCAATACTAATTTTTTATGTCAATATAATAGGTCTAGATTGTTGATTTCTTCCAACCTGGTTGGTGGGGCTGACTCTCTCTTTAGATCCTGCAGATAACAGAACAAAACAACAAAAAAGCATAGGAGGAAAGGGGGGGGGATAAGGGGGGATAGAAAGATATGTCCTTCCAGAATCAGCTATAGCTCCAAAAATAACTTGTAGAGGGGTGTTGAAATTTTTTTTTTTTTAAAAAAAAAAAAAAGAAGAGCCGTTGTAGAAATAATAACCACAAATAAGCAGGAGCTTTGTCTCAGAACAAAAGCCAAAAAGTGTTACAAAAGGTGAGGGGGGGCCAGGGCTATAAAAATATCACTAGGAGTGTATATAGAAAATGTCCCCCCCCCCAAAAAAAATAAAAAATAAAAAGCCACCAGGAGAGAGGGAAAAAAAAGAAAAAAGCAGAATCGGCAAATTATAATCCACTCAGACAGGCGCAGGTTAGACGTCTAAAATGGGTCCTTCCTCCATTGCAATCTTCGTTAACTCCACTGCGTAGATCCACCGCAAATCCCAAACAGGCGTCTCGCGAGAGTTGAGAAGCCTGGTAGTTATCAACCAAGCGATCTCCGTGAATTGTAAACAATCCCTGCCGCTTTCTCTGTCGGTAAGGATTTAAGCTTTTCCTTCTCTCTGTTCTGCCCAATGAATTTCGCTAATTTCCCTCCCGTCTGTGAAGAGCATTTCCATGCAAATTGATTAGATGAGGGGGGAGGGAGGGGGTGTTGGGCTAATGCCTAGCTTTGAAGTAATAGAGCAGACAGAGAAACTCACAGTCTTTATGCTAATGATTCCGTTCCGTTCCTTTTGTCAGTCGAGAGGTGGAGAGAGTCGGCAGGAGAGATGCAGAGTTTCATACAGCTGGTCGTCTCAAGCTTAAAGATTCACTTTCAGTTTTGGCTAACGGCTGGCTACTGTCCGGGCCTCTGACACAAACTGCGGAGATCCGGAGAAGTTGTTCTCCACGGATCTGTAGGACCCTCTGGGTGCCGTTCCCGGCTCCCGGGGCGACCACGAGCAAGGTTTGCGCACCTCGCTCAAGTCTGACAGGAGTTGCTGCCCCTGCCCCTCAGTTAGGTCTGAGAGACCATAAGATATGGTCTGCTACAGTGCCATCTTTCCGAAGCTCCTCCCATAATCTTTGTTTTTGAATGATTGACCTCTAGCTGGTTCAATCGGCAGTAAGTACCCAGTAGAACCAAGGCCCTTCTCATTCCATTTGGTGTTCTTGATAACAGGACAGCGTCATCTGCATAGAGCAGTAGCGAGATATGTTTGTTAGCTAATCTGGGGGGATGTAATTCACTATTCTGAAAATGTTCAACCATATCATTTATAAAGATGTTAAACAGTAGGGGTAATAAAACACAACCCTGCTTAACTCCCCTAAGTGCTTTAATAGAATTAGTCAGATGACCATGGGCATTACTTTTAGATATCCAAACCAAATGCTAAGAATTAGGACCAGGTACCATGTACCTTCCTTGGATTATTTCATGATTGGCTACATTATTCTTGCTTCTGCAGACATTGGGTACTATGTGAAGTAGTTCTCACATAAAGTCAGCTGCGTTTTTCTTTTCTTTTCATGCTTCTTCCTTTTGTCATCCTTCTGCTTACTTGTGATTGTTAACTGTTGTTGCTCAGTTCTTTATAACAATTTGGACAGTATGAGCCCTTTCTCACAACCATGGTGGCCAGATGGGCTTGGAGTGAGTTGTCTGGCTCCACCATATTCATGACCCTGAGCTGCATGGTCATCTTCAAGAGTGATACAATTAAAAGGTAAAGTTGTGCATTTAGATAGGAAAGATCAAATGCATCATTACAGAATGGAGGAGACCTGTCTTGGCAACAGGGTCAACTTATCACTCCTCTCCAAGAACATGATGAACAATTTGCAAGAATTGTCTCCAAGAATTGTCAAAAATAATGGACAGAGGCTCGTAAATAACATCAGCAAGTTCTTTTAGTACCCTTGGATGCCATTCATCTGGCCCAGATGATTTGGTTTCATTTAAAGAAACTAGGTGTTTGTGGACTACCCCCTACAGTGATCCTAGGACACAACTTCAGCACAGGATTGGAAATGGAGCTGTTAACAGATAACACCATTCCATAGTCAGACCACTATGCCCTGGAGACCTGGCTAAGAATACCCCTCGCCCTCCCTAGCTGGGTGCCTAGCAAATTTTGGCTCACCCAAAGAGAATCATGGATCCCAGTGGTTTCCAGCACACTCTGCAGGACCCAATGCTTCCCAGCAGTTCTCTGAATGAGCTCAGCATTGACTGGAATGACAGGATGCTGACTACCCTTGATTAGATCCCACACACACACACTCTCTGTCCCCACCAAAAGCCCCCCCCCTCCCCGATACACAGAGGAACTTCATGAGTCAAAATGGGAACTGAGATGGTAGATCGAGTTTGGAGGAAAACTTGTGATGAATTTTCAAGAACATCGTACAGGGCATTTATGAAAGACTATGAGATGGTGATGAAGTCAGTAACCTGGGCATGATCTACCCTTATATTTGATCCACAAACTACAACAGGTGCAGAAAGCAGCAGCTAGGGTTCGCACGGGAACACCTTGGAGGGCCCACATGTGGTCTGCACTCCAACAGCTGCACTGGTTACCAATTGAATAGCAGATCAGGCTTAAGGTTCTGGCAATCGCCTTCAAGGCCATATGCAATCTGGGCCCTGAGGGACTGCCTCTCTACCTGTATCCCACAAAGAGCACAATGAACTGAAAGCACCAACAAGCTGGTGAACCCTGGCTCCAGGGAGGCCCTTCTGGCCAAGACCAGGGCCAGGGCCTCACCTGTCCTGACCCCCACCCGCTAGAATGAGCTCCCAGAAGAGATAAGGGCCCTGCCAGAGCTAAAGCAGTTCCGCAGGCCCTGCAAAATGAACCTTTTTCACCTAGCTTTCAGTCAAGGACAATGAAGTAACTCCATCAACTAGAGCCCAAAGACCTCTCTCACCAACAACTATTTCCCACAGATTCAGTAAATCATATACATATACCGTGTAGTCATTGAGTTGCAAAATTATAATATTAAATGTTAAACATTCTATTTTTATGAGTTCTACTGTTGGAGATATATGTTCCCAATAATGACATTCCTTATACTGCATCATGAATTTTCACTGTAAAACATCCTGAGCTGCAAGGGAGGGTGGTATATAAATGTAATAAAATGAAAATCAATCAATCAAATAAAGAGTAAGAGTTGTCTAGGAAAGGCTCCTGCCCAGTCCTGTTAATGTATTTACAACCTTGCAGAAAAGACGATGGTTCCCTGCCAGGCAGTTGATGGGAAGCACTCCCAGGCTGCCCTGGCGAGAGAAGCAGCTGATGCTCCAAGGAGACTAGCAGGACTGCAGAAGACACAGCGGCCACTAGAGCGGCCGGCCGGCCCTCCCTCCCTCCCTCCCTCCCTCCCTCCCGGATGGGATCTGGCAACCTTTACTGGAACCAATCCTCTTCTGTTTAAACAATCCGCCTGGTCCTGTTTTCTGCTCTCTGTTTTCTGCCTGAGCTCTTCAGCTTTACTTCCAGGGGGCGGCCAAGCCTGTTTGTCTCCAAAACACTGACTCATTTGTAATGATGGAAGAGACGGGGTTGGCAGGAAACAAGCAAGGAGGACGTTTTGTAAACCAAGAGAGACACAGGGGCACATGAAAGCCATTCTATTGAAAATTCCTCAGCTTAGCAGGAAGCCAGGGCTGGGAGAAACCTCTGTTTCTTGTGTTAGCAAATTCCAGAGTCAATGGATTCCTCAGCCAATTCCAGAGAAGAAAACTCAGGACAGCCCTGAGGGATGCAGGGGAGAGACTGTAGATCCTGTTTAATGTTGCGGGAATGGCAGGTGGAAAGCACAATGTCAGCCGCACTGAACAAATAAAGAAGAGAGTGGAAGAATACGGATGATACATACATAGAGTGGCTTCAAATATCCACATATTTTCTTTCTAGAATTACTAGTCTTCTTCCTTTAAGAGAATATTTTGAAGCCAGAACCCCATTATCTTTAACGATAATAAAGTTCAAGTTGCATGACAGACAACTCACACCCTATCTGATGAGCCC
The DNA here is from genome assembly GCF_049243985.1 of Paroedura picta. Classification (NCBI taxonomy): domain Eukaryota; kingdom Metazoa; phylum Chordata; class Lepidosauria; order Squamata; family Gekkonidae; genus Paroedura; species Paroedura picta. Next base: position 3,155,428 of record NC_135382.1, read on the forward strand.
TAAGAAATGTCTCATGGAGGGTTGGACCCACCCCCAGCCTCCTCTTCCTCCTTCCTGCTGGAAGAAGAGGCAGCCCCCTCTGCTGACCTACTTCCCAAAGGTCAGCTGGGACAGAGAATGGGTGACTAGAAAGGAGGAAGAGGCTCGGTTGGCTGTCCAGGCCCAGGACACTGAGCACACTCTCTGTGCCCACTTGAGATCATGGGGGTGCAGGGTGGATGAAATGGTCTATCCCCCCATGCAAGCCCCATGGGGGAGTGGGAGACACAGGAAAGACATCTAGCCCCACAGGATCCAATGAAAGTGTGGGTGCAGAAGATGGAGAAAATGCTACCCAATGGCCACATAAGCTCCCCATAAGGTCCAGGGTAGCCTTTGGTCACAGACCCCCAATCATGGGGGGGGCATTTTTCTTCTTCCCTCCTTCCTTTCCCCCTCCTTCCTTACTTTTCCTTTCTCTTTTCCTCCCTCCCCTTTTCATTCCTTCCTTTCTTATTTCTGTCTGTATACTTTTGTCTCCCTTCCTTCCTTCATTTTCTTCCTCCCTCCCCTTCCTGTCTTTTTAATCCCTTCTTTCCTTCTTTCCTTCTTTCCTTCTTTCCATCCCTCCTCTTTTCTCCCTCCAGTCCTTCTCCCTCCCTCCCTTTCTTTTTAATGTCTTTTCTCTTTATTTCTTCCTCAATCCTGCTCCCTGCCTCTTACTATTACTTTCTTCCATTCTATTTCACCATCCCTTCTTCCTTAACCCTGTTTTTTCTCTCTCTCTTCCTTCTTTCCTCCCGCCCTCTCCTTGTCTTCTTCCTCGATTTTTGCATCCTTCCTTCCTTTTTCTTTCTCCCTCCTCCCCCTCCCCCTCTCTCCTTCTCTCCCTCTCTCCCTCTCTCTCTCCCTTCCTTTCTTCCTTCCTTCCTTGCTTCCTCCCTCCCTCCCTCCCTCCCTTGTTCTCCTTCCTTCCTTCCTTCCTTCCTTCCTTCCTTCCTTCCTTCCTTCCTTCCTTCCTTCACTTCCCCTCCTCTGCAGCCAACAGAAACAGCATCCTGCCCTCCTCCAAATGACAACCTTTCAAATACTTAAAGAGGGCTATCATGTCCCCTCTCAACCTCCTTTTCTCCAGGCTGAACATTCACACAGGCTGAAAATTCACACACAGTGTTACCTAGAAGCGTATCCCCCATCCAGTAAGCATGCTTTTCATTTTTCTTACCCAGATGCAGAACTTTACACTTATCTTTATTCAATTGCATCTTGTTCTCATATCTAAAAATGCACAGTGCCTTTCCTCTGCAGACTCTATGATTCTATGATCCTATGATTCTATCTATTCTGCTTTTTCTGAACAGTTCATATCCATCCACCATTACATTCCAGTCATGAGAATCATTCCACCAAGTTTCTGTGATGCCTACTAGATCATACCTTTCCATCAGCATGAGAAGTTCCAGCTCTTCCTTCTTATTGCCCATGCTTCGGGCGTTAGTATAAAGGCATAGGAGCGATGGTATTCATGGACTTGTTTGTTGTTTCTGTTCTGTTTTATGTGATCTGCCCTGAGCCTTCAAGGAGGGTGGTATACAAATATAATTCATTAATTAATAAACTAATAAATAAATAGATAAAAGTAATAATATACTAGAAGAGATGTTTAAAATTAAGTTCCCTATGAAATCTGAATATATGTTATTAAATTTCTGTCCTGAGGTACTACCCCATCAAGCTAGAACATTCTTCTTCTATGCTACAGTGGCTGCAAAGATAACACTGGGTATGACCTGGAAATCAACTGAGATACCAACTATTTTATCATGGATGGATAAAGTAGCAGAGTTATCGAATATGGCTAAACTTACCTCGATAGTTAATAGAAAACCTTTGGAAGAATACCAAGAGCAACGGCGCTTCGATATGGACTATCTTCAAAAATGACCTTCAAACTTCTGACTCAAGGAGAGGTAGGGACGTAATATTATGTAATTAACATCATTATTTCTTTGTAACCTTTTTCTATATGTATAAATGTATAAAAATTATATGTGTATATATATGTGTGTGTGTGTGTGTGTGTGTGTGTATATACACATACACACACATACACACACACACACATCTATATCTATATCTATATCTATATCTATATCTATATCTATATCTATATCTATATCTATATCTATATCTATATCTATATCTTGCTGCAAAAACAAGAGTTTATCTTGTTCACTCAAACCTCTTCTTGATATATTGGGAAGCCAATATTGTACTCCTTTAATACTTAGACAGTTTCAAGACATATTAGGCAAATTGCTTTATCGTTTAAAACAAAGAAGTACTCAGTAGCCCATTTGTCATGAAATACAGAGTTTCTTTGAAACAGAACTTCATTTTGCAGTCATCTTACAGGGTTTTTAGACGAGTGGCAGTTGCAGAGTATCAATGATATCCTTGAATAAATAAAAATATGACTAGTATAATTTTAGGGGCCTAATTCCTCCCTTTCCCATTAAATCCACTCCACTCTAGCTGCTATTAACTGGGGATTTTTAATTCAACCATGGCAAAGAATAGACCTCTTCCCCTACCCTACCCCGATCCATACAGTTCTCAAAAGCACTGGGTTATATACACAGGCTAGGAACATTTTTAAGTAGACTGTGAATCTGGCCTACCAGATGGTAGAGTTGCAATCCTAAGTAGAATCATAGAATCATAGAGTTGGAAGGGGCCATACAGGCCATCTAGTCCAACCCCCTGCTCAACGCAGGATTAGCCCTAAGCATCCTAAAGCATCCAAGAAAAGTGTGTATCCAACCTTTGCTTGAAGACTTCCAGTGAGGGGGAGCTCACCACCTCCTTAGGCAGCCTATTCCACTGCTGAACTACTCTGACTGTGAAAAACTTTTTCCTGATATCTAGCCTATATCGTTGTACTTGAAGTTTAAACCCATTACTGCGTGTCCTCTCCTCTGCAGCCAGCAGAAACAGCATCCTGCCCTCCTCCAAGTGACAATCTTTCAAATACTTAAAGAGGGCTATCATGTCCCCTCTCAACCTCCTTTTCTCCAGGCTGAACATTCCCAAGTCCCTCAACCTATCTTCATAGGGCTTGGTCCCTTGGCCCCAGATCATCTTCGTCGCTCTCCTCTGTACCCTTTCAATTTTATCTACGTCCTTCTTGAAGTGAGGCCTCCAGAACTGCACACAGTACTCCAGGTGTGGTCTGACCAGTGCCGTATACAATGGGAGTATGACATCTTGTACATCTTGTACATTCAAGTACATTGAATACTATGAGATTTATTTCTTAATAAACACATTCCCTTGAAGTTTAAATATACAACTGCTAGTACATAATATTTTTAAAATTGAGGACCCTCCAAAAAAGAGCAATTAGAGAGAAAGAGTGAATGAAGGCAGTCTTCCACCTGAAACAGAGGATATGCCATTAAATTGGCTTCAAATTATATGCAAGGTGCACATACACACAACTGCCTGCCAGCCAAGCCTCAGTCATGAGAAGTAAAATGGCAGCCAGAAGGAGGAGAACTTGGCTGGAGGAAGATGTGAGAAGGAGATTGCCATCTGTTTTCCTACTAAGAGAATACTCAAAGGGCCACATACCAGTAATTTTGGAAGCCACTTGCTTTGATGGGTGGAGCCTCTAGAAATATTCAGTATGCAAAGCATTTTGTATCCTTTTTCGCAAAAATACGAGGCCTCTTACTGTCCTTTTCCTGTTTTTTCTCTTTTTTTTGCAAAAGCAGACCTGACATCTCCTGAACCCATTCCCACAGCAACTTTACCTTCCTTACATACATACATGGCTTCAACATGGCAATTCATGGAGAGGGGGAGTTGAAAAGCTGAGTGGTCTGGGTGCCTGAGCTTTGCTGGCTAGCAAAGTACCTAGAATGCCCAAAATTCTATTATGGAGGGTAAGAACAAGATGGGGCTGACAGAAGGAACCATGGAGACCAAAACAAACAATGTTGCTATTGCCTTTTTTGCAGGAAAGGGACAGGATGAGCAGCAGTAGATGGTGCCTCTTGAGGCAGGAAGCACAGGATGGGTCTGAGGGAAACGCCCTAAGGGGGGGAGCAGCAGACACACAGGTTGGAGGGCTGCACAGAAAGAAGCTAGGAGCCACATGTGGCCCATGGGCCTCAGGTTGGGGACCAGTGACCTAGTCCACTGACCTGTTCAGTGCTGTTAGGCAGGCTATTTTCATCAATTTCTTCCCAAACATAATTGACTTTCAGTGCATGTGCATTGCAGAGGCAGGTGGGCATACCCATCGCCCAAATGATCACGTGTATGAGATCTTTAGCAGAACAGGGCCACAGCTTTACTGAACAAGTACAAACATCCATGAGCATTGGCACACCCATGGTAGAGGGGTGGATTCGCGATCTCCCTTTCCTTGTTGCTGCCAGCAGACCACAGCCCAGAGGGAAAGGAGAGGTAAACACATAGCAGGCCTGCCCGCGGGGGCTGGCCGACCATTCAACCAGACCCCTAACCATCAGGCCTGCTATCCCTTGGGAAGGCAAGACTGGACAGTCCCCATGGGCGTCAACCTCAATTGGAGCCCGCCCCAGTTGCCCCGCCATGGGTAGCAGCTGGCTTCCCTGCTGCAAAGCTGCCCTGCTTGCCACAACAGCCTCCTTAGGGAGGCTCCCACAAATGGGCCTCAGCCTGGCTCATGGGTGCAGGCTGTGCTCCCTGGATCCACCCCATAACAAACTGCCAGCTGCAACACGTAAATTTCAACAAACACATAAAAGCAAAAAACCCATACTTGATATCAATAGGGTGGGAGGGGGGGGGAAAGGGGTTGCTGGGGAGTGGGGCAGCAAAAGCGCACGGGCAGGCCACACTGCTCCTTTTATGATGGCCGCTGCCCGACCATACCCCCTCCCCAGGTGAGTGGCATGCGGCCCGGGAGGAACTCCCATGCCCGGAATCAGCACACCGCGGCATGCTCTTTGTTCTCCCGGGGGGTCTCCGCATCTGTGTTTAGGGCGGCGGCTCTTCTCTTCTCCCCCCACCCCTTGCTTCACTGCTGTTCCCATCAGGAGATAATTATTTAAACAGCCAAAAACAATCAATTGGTTATTAACAAATGCTATGTATTTTTAAAAACTCCTACCATTGGTTTTGTCTAAGTAGTCCTTAGCACCATGAATGGACGCCAGTCTATTTGATTTCTCATGCAAGCACAGCCTTGAAAAAACAAACAAACCTGGTGCAAAGCTGCTCAGCAGGCATTACAGAGGTTCAGCAGACTGGGTGATCCACTCATATCTGATCATCACAGTCAAACACAATAAGTTTGACTGCCAATCTGATTTGCAGCACAGTATGTGGCATTCCTAGAGGAAAGGTTTAACACCTAGCACTACATGAGTAGTGGATTGTGTTTGAGATTGTGTATTACAGGTTGTGCAGTAGACATGGAAAGAAAACTTTTCATAATAAGTACCCTCTGCAAATTTTGAATATGCTCCAAATAGTCTCTGTGTATACCGTCAGTATCTGACATCTGTTTTGAAGAAGCTATCAGTATCTGACATGTAGTGGTGAATATTTGACAACATTCCATATCTAATATGCAGTAGGTGTCAAGATTTGATCATATCAGACAAGCAATTCTTGACAATTTGACAGCAGATTTAGTTGCAGTATTAGATGGGATCTGATGGTTGATTTAAAATAGAAGTTTGTAAACTGGGTATTAATTTAAGTAATAACTAGTTTACTCATTTATTAATTTAATTCATTCATTTAATCAACAAGTGCACATTTCAAACTCTGAATTTAAATCCCAGCACTGCATTTTGAGGCCAAAATTCAACATCAGAATCTGAATTTGAAACCCAGCATATTTGCCTGCCTTTTGTGAAACTTCAGTGCCATTCTGGTGAACCAATCTACTATATTTAAGGAATACAGATGGGCATGAATCAGCTCACAAACTAAAGTTTGTGAAGAATTTTAGCTGGTTCATGGTTTGCACAGTTAGTTCACAACAGGTGAACAAGCACAAACTTTCTATTAACTTTGAAGCTGTTCACAGAGGTTCATTGCAATTTATGAATGGATACATTTTCAGGCAGACTATCTTCACTCAGTCAAGATGTAAGGGGGGGCAGTTTGGTGTCACTGGCTTGTTCCTGTGCCATTCCATAGACGTTTGTAACTGCAGTAATGCTAGCAAAAGAGGACAAATGTCAAACCACAGAATCACAGAACCTGCATCACAGGAGGCCTTTTAGTCTTCATGCCCTTTTATTTGGCTCTCTCAGATGACAGGTTGTCACTATGTGATATAGTAAACTGGATTACTAATGTTCTTATATATGTATCTGTACCATATAAATAAAATGGTAAGGGGGTGGTGGGAGGAGTTGGGTCTCACTGTTTACTGACCAACAATCAAGTCACCTGTATGGCTCTAGGCGGTGTCTTCCTCCAGCCTGATTGGCTATCTGCCCAGCAGCCTCCAATCACCATGCATGTTCCACCCCAAATGTCTCCTCAGAGTTCATTCACATCACCTTTCAGTTCATCACAGTTTGTTGCCTGGTGAGTTAGTGCCCCCTGGCAGCTAACTCACCCCCTCCCATCAGGCCTGCTGTGAAGGAAGCCTCTAACAGCCCCTGAATGAGGGGAGGGAGGTGTTTCCAAAAGCAATACAGAGGAGTTTGTGGGCTTACTTTGCTTTTCTTTTGAGAAGGGGGGGGGACTTTCCCCTTCTGCCTAACAGTTGACTGATTGGGAGGCCACAGAAAAGCCCCTTCTCACTTAAAATACTGCTGTGGCCAGCCTCACTGCTGGAGGGAAGACGAAGCCAAGCCATGAGTAATTCTTTTCCACAACTTTCTGTAGATTAGAAGCCTACCACACAAGGTTGTTGCTCACATGAAACTGGATGCTGTTGCGGAGGTTCTTTTTCCTCCTGTTTCATCTGTACTAAAAACCTGTGCAGTAGGCCTCAAGCGTTTCAACTCCAAAACAACCTACATGTTTCTTCTGCACAATAACCCTCTCCAGCCTCCAAAGCAGCCCTATCTGCCTGGGGAGCTGATCTTTATAGCCAGGAGATGAGCTGTAATTCTAGGAGCTCTTCAAGTCCCACCTGGAGGTTGGCTATCCTGGGTTGGAAATTAGCCTTGAGATTTGGAGGTGGAACTTCAAAATGGTACAATGCCTCAGAGTCCACCAAAGCAGTCATTTTCGCCTAAGAAGCTGATCTTTATAATCTGGAAAGGAACTGTAATTCCAGGGGCATTCTAAGCCCCTCCTGGAAGTTGGCTACCCCTGGATTGGAAATATTCCTGGAGGTTTGGAAGAGAGCCATATCTGTAACCATTAGCATTAAAAGATGGTAAGGCTTCATAGGAAGAGTTGGGCCTCACCATATATTAGCCAATCAGGTTGCCTGTACGGTTTCTGGCTGTGCCCTCCTTCAGACTGATTAGTCATCCACAAAGTGGCCGCCCAATCATCATTTGTGTCCCGCCTCTGGCCACAATGGCTACCCACTATGCTGGAGAAGAGACAATGGTTGAACAGCCCATATTCAGGAAGCAGCCCTCAACAGGATGTAGATAAAATTATATTTGTATCTGTAAATAAAATTGAAAGGGTACAGAGGAGAGCGACGAAGATAATCTGGGGCTAAGAGACCAAGCCCTATGAAGATAGGTTGAGGGACTTGGGAATGTTCAGCCTGGAGAAAAGGAGGTTGAGAGGGGACATGATAGCCCTCTTTGAAAGGTTGTCAGTTGGAGGAGGGCAGGATGCTGTTTCTGTTGGCTGCAGAGGAGAGGACATGCAGTAATGGGTTTAAACTTCAAGTACAACGATATAGGCTAGATATCAGGGAAAAAAATTTCACAGTCAGAGTAGTTCAGCAGTGGAATAGGCTGCCTAAGGAGGTGGTGAGCTCCCTCTCACTGGCTGTCTTCAAGCAATGGTTGGATGCACACTTTTTTTGGATGCTTAGGGCTGATCCTGCGTTGAGCAGGGGGTTGGACTAGATGGCCTGTATGGCCCCTTCCAACTCTATGATTCTGTGATTCTAACACTCCCTATCTCCTCCTCAGATATAACTGCCATATCAATGTCAAGGTCTGTGCCTCTGTCAAGAGTGTCAAATACCTCTTCAAATACAAGGGACATGACTGCACCACTGTTCATATAACTGAGAACAATCGTAAAACAATGAGATCCAGAGCCACGTTGACTCCCAATACTTCAGCCCCCCTGAAGCCATGTAGTGCCTCCTCAGGTGCAACCTACATAACCAATCACACATCCTTATACAGCTGTCTGTACATCTCTCTGGATATTATCTGTCATTTTCAATTAGCATGACATTCAGTAGCCAGCCTCTACCGCAAAGACCCATGCTGATGGCTTGGTTCAAAATCAACACACACCATAAGGATGCGCATTCCATCTCCTAAGTTGACATACTTAGTCGTACATATAGACTGGACTTCAGGAGCTGATTTTCACAGACTTAAAGGTATGTTGCGTAGAGTCCCGTGGTCACAAAGACTTAAAGAGATGGGAGTCCACGAGGGCTGGGAGTTTCTTAAAAGTGAAATACTGAAGGCTCAATCACAAACAATTCCCTTGAGAAGAAAAGATGGAAGGAGCCTAAGGAAGCCAAGTTGGCTCCATAAGCAGATGTCAAAAAATGTGAGGAATAAAAAAGAGTCATTTAGGAAATGGAAGGAAGGCCTTATTACCAAGGATGAGTATAAACAAATACCCAATAATTGTAGGTGGAGTGTTAGAAAAGCTAAAGCTCAATATGAGCTTAGGCTAGCAAGAAATGCTAAACGTAACAAAAAACGCTTCTTTAGTTATATTTCAGGCAAGAAAAAGAATAGGGACATCACAGGACCACTGCGAGGACAAGAAAGTGAAATTATAACAGATAATGAATAGAGGGCTGAACTAAAGTCCTTTTTCTCCTCGGTCTTCTCTTGTGAGGAAAATAGTGATCAATGTGGCAAAAACGTAACACAACACGGGGGACAGGAATGGTGGCCTAAGATCACTGTTGGATCAGTCCATACACCCCTAGTTTCTTTAATTAAAACGTCTTCTGGGCCAGATGAACTGCATCCAAGGGTTCTAAAAGAAGTTGCAGATGTCATCTCTGAACCTCGGTCCATTGTTTTTGACACTTTGTGCAGAACAGATGAGGTGCCAGACGATTGGAGGTGGGCAAATGTTGTCCCCATCTTCAAGAAAGGGGAAAAGGAGGATCCGGGTAATTATCGTCCTGTCAGCTTGACATCTGTACCTGGCAAAATTTTGGAACAAATAATCAAACACTCGGTCCTTGAGCAGCTGGAACTGAGAGCTGTGATTTCTAAGACTCAGCACGGGTTTCGCAAGAACAAGACCGACCTTATCTCTTCTTTCGAGAAAGTGACTATCTTGCTGGATCACGGGAATGCCGTGGACATAGTTTATCTGGATTTCAGTAAAGCTTTTGATAAGTTTCCACATGATATTCTTGTTCACAAGTTGGTAAAATGCGGTATGGATCCTAATTCTGTCAGGTGGATCAATAAATGGTTAACAAATCGTACCCAGAGGGTACTAGTTAATGGTTCAGCATCTTCTTGGAGAAGAGTGACAAGTGGAGTACCCCAAGGATCTGTCCTGGGGCCTGTGTTGTTCAATACATTTATAAATGATTTGGATGAGGGATTAGAGGGGATACTTATTAAATTTGCAGATGTACCTACCCAGCCTCGAGTCTGCTCACCAGCATTCTTTGGCATCACTATGCAGAGAAATATTATACCTACATATCTGCATCTTCTTGATGTCCTACCCCAGAGCAGAGCTTTTCTCCTGGCACGAATGAATGCTTTCCCCTCAAAGGTTTTAGAGGGAAGATTCCACAGTATCCCATACCATGCGAGACTCTGTCCGTGTGGTTCTGGCTGCCCTGACTCTGTCTCACACATTTTGTTAGATTTCCCCTTATATGAGCAGTGTCGGGATGACATCTTTGTTGCTTTGCTGGGAAACAAGCCTTCTGTCAGTAAATCTATGACCTTGCAATTTCTGCTCCCTGACAAAGACCCAGAGGTAACCATTTTAGTTGCCAGAGTTTTAACTAAGATGCTTTTATAATATGCTGCCTACCTTGTATTTTATCTTTTATAGTTTATTTAATCATTTTAAGATCTGTTTGGTTATGTAACCCCATGGCCTATTTTATTATTTTGTTGAAATTTTAAACCCTATTTTTATATGTCTCATACATATTTTATGCCAAAAAAAGGTTACTGACTGACTGACTGAGGTGGAGGTGACCGTTGCATGGATCACAGTGGCCAGGTGTTCGGGGGACAGGTAGGGCGCTAGTATCCGAGCTTGGCGAAGATGGAAAAATGCCTGGCTGGCTACTTTCCTGACCTGCGCCTCCATAGTCAGGGAGGCATCAATGGTCACACCCAAGTTTCTGACCTGGGACGCGATGGTAAGATGCGCCCTTGCCAGGGTGGGTAAATGCGCTTCCTGTTCCCGCCCCCTACTTCCCAGCCACAGGACCTCCGTCTTGGAGGGGTTGAGTTTCAGGCGACTCTGCTCAAACCATTCTGTCACCGCTTCCAAACATCTGGCGAATGGTTCCGGGGGGGAGTCTGGGTGGCCGTCCATGAGTAGATAGAGCTGGGTGTCGTCAGCGTACTGATGGCAGCCCAACCCAAAACTCCGTACCAGCTGGGCCAGAGGGCGCATGAAGATGTTAAATAGCGTGGGGGAGAGAACATGGCATGCCCTGTGGGACCCCAAAAGGGCGTCCATAAGGGCGCGAGAGCTCATCCCCCACTGCAACCCTCTGGGTCCGGTTCTGGAGAAAGGAGCGCATCCAGCGCAAGGCTTTACCCCGTATCCCCGTACCGGCGAGGAAGTGGGCCAATATCTCATGGTCCACGGTGTCGAAAGCAGCCGACAGATCCAGAAGGACCAGCACGGCTGACCCGCCTCTATCCAGCTGGCGACGGAGATCATCCAGCAGGGCAACCAACACCGCCTCCACCCCGTGGCCAGGGTGGAAGCCAGACTGATATGGATCGAGTGCCGAAGTTTCATCCAAGAAAGCTAGGAGCTGGTCCGCCGCAGCCCTTTCCACCACCTTGCCCAGGAACGCTAGGTGCGACACCGGGCGGTAGTTGGCAGGGTCCTGCGGGTCCAGCATTGGCTTTTTCAGGAGAGGGCGAGCCACCGCCTCCTTCAGCCGCTCGGGGAATTCCCCGGAACTCAGGGAAAGGTTGATAATATCCCTGAGTTGGCCTCCTATCCCCTCTCCGCTCCCCTTGAGAAGCCAAGAGGGACAGGGATCAAGGGGGCAGGTGGTCGCCCTGACCGACCCCAGCAACTTGTCCACTTTGGAAGAAGAGAGCTGTCTGAAGCCATCAAACCTCGCTGCCAAAGACGGCCAACAGGTCTCCAGTTCGTTTACTGTATTAATTGTGACAGGAAGGTCACGGCGAAGCGACAAGACTTTATCCGCAAAAAAGCTCGCTAATGCCTCGCAGCCAAGTGCCAATTGACTAATATTTTGGCGCCCCTGAAGGGCGGTGAGGAATCTAACTACCCTAAATAATTGGGCCGGGCGAGAGCTTGCGGATGCGATTTCCGTGACGAAGAACTCTCGCTTCGCCACTTTCACCGCCATCTCATACGCCCTCATAAGCGTGCGATAAGATGTTCTTGCAGCTTCGTCGTGAGTCTTCCGCCACACTCGCTCTAGTTGTCTGACCTCCCTCTTCTTTTCCCGGAGCACCCCCGTGTACCAGGGGGCCCGTTTGAGTCGAGGGCAGAGAGGACGCTTAGGGGCAATCTCATCTATAGCGGCTGTCAGACGTGACTGCTAGTCCTCTACTAACGCCGCCAGTGAGTTGCCAGGAGGCATCGGGTCCCGCAGAGCATTCCGGAAACCAATTGGATCCATGAGTCTCTGCGGGCGGGCAAAAGTGCGCCCGCCGCTCAACTGGGGAGGGGGTGGCATCCCAAGCTGGGCCCGCAGGGCATAGTGGTCTGACCACGGCACGGCCAAAGCTGGCTACAGAACCACCTCTATCCCGGCACCGAAAATCAAGTCAAGCGTGTGGCCGGCGTGATGAGTGGGACCGGCAACAAATTGCAAGAGCCCTAGTGTCGCCATGGATGACACCAGGTCCCCACCAAGTCCTGAAGTGGGCGAGTCCGCGTGGACATTGAAGTCACCCAGGATTAAGAGCCTAGGGAACTGCAATGCCCAGGCGGCCGCTGCCTCCAGCAGGCGGGGCAGGGCATCTGGTGGCGCGTTGGGCGGATGGTATACCAGCCAGATGGCCGCGCTCTCGACCGAGCCCCACCCAATACCGACACACTCCACTCCACTGATTTCCGGCACCGGGAGAGCCCTGCAGGCAAGAGTCTCCCAGGCCACAATTGCCACCCCCCCTCCCCTCTTATGGGTCCGAGATTGGTGTAGGACCGAGAATCCTGGGGGGGCCAGTTCTTTCAAGGCCACCGACTCCCCCTCCCTCACCCAGGTCTTGGTCACGCAAGCAAGGTCCGCCCCCGACTCTGCAAAGAAGTGCTGCAGAGTGGAGGTCTTGTTCTTAATCGACCTTGCATTGCACAGGACCAAGATCCGAGCCAAGGAAGCTTGTAGCCAGACACGGATGTTGGATTTTCGTAGGGCAAACTTTAATAAACTCAGAGACATGATGAGTGTCATACCATGGACGAGAATGCTGGAAGGGAATGGAGCATGTGAAGGGTGAGCGCTACTCAAACAAGAGCTATTGCATGCTCAATCAATGACTATCCCAGAAAGACAAAAACACTGCAGGAGCTCTAAGAAGCCTATTTGGATGAACAGAGAACTTCAAGAGGAACTAAGAAAGAAAAGGAAAACGTTCAGGAAATGGAGGGAAGGACAGAGCTCTAAAGAAGAGTACCTACAGGTTACTAGGCACTGTAGATCAATCATCAGAAAGGACAAAGGTGAGAGTGAGCTAAGATTGGCCAGGGAAGCCCATTGTAACAAGAAGAGATTTTTCAGTTATGTGAGGAGCAAACGTAAAGTAAAGGAGGCAATAGGCCCACTGTTGGGTGCGGATGGACAAACTCTAACGGAGGATGCAGAGAAAGCAGAAAGGCCTATTTTACATCTGTTTTTTTCCCACAGGTCAAAGGGTTTAGGCGCATCTAGAGATGGCCGTTGCCAAAGGATAGTGTCTGGGTGGCAGGTTGACATGGACAGAGAGGTTGTTGAGAGGACTGGAAGAGAGCAAACGTTATTCAGATCTTCAAAAAAGGGAGGAAGGATGACCCGGGAAACTACAGACCATGAGTTTGACCTCTGTTGTGGGGAAGATAATGGAGCAGATATTAAAGGGAGCGATCTGCAAACATCTGGAGGACAATTTGGTGATCCAAGAAAGTCAGCATGGATTTGTCTCCAACAGGTCCTGTCAGACCAACCTAGTTTCCTTTTTTGACCAAGTAACAGGTTTGCTGGATTGTGGAAATTCAGTTGATGTCGTTTACTTGGATTTTAGTAAAGCTTTTGATAAGGTCCCCCATGATCCTCTGATGGATAAATTGAAGGAATGCAATCTGGATTTTCAGATAGTTAGGTGGATAAGGAATTGGTTAGAGAACCGCACTCAGATAGTTGTTGTCAATGGTGTTTCATAAGACTGGAGAGAGCCTTGACTAAACGCACTTTTGTTAGCACTGTGTTGTCCCTGCTTTTTAGGATGCTGTCTAGATTTGCCATAGCTTTCCTCCCCAGGAGCAAGCGTCTTTTAATTTCTTTGCTGCAGTCCCCATCTGCAGTGATCTTGAAGCCCAGGAAAATAAAATCTCTCACCATCTCCATTTCTTCCCCATCTATTTGCCAGATGCCATGATCTTCGTTTTCTTGATGTTGTGTTTCAAGCCAACTTTTTCACTCTCCTCCTTCATCCGCATCAACAGACTTCCTAAGGCCAATTTGACTTCACATTCCAAGATGTCTGGCTCCAGATCAGTAACTACCCCATTGTGGTTATCAGGGACGTTAAGCTCGCTCTTGTATAGTTCTTCTGTATAATTTTGCCACCTTTTTAAAATCTCTTCTGCTTCTGTGAGGTCCCTGCCATTTTGGACCCTTATCATACCCATCTTTGCATGAAACGTTCTCCTCCTATCTCTAATTTTCTTGAAAAGATCTCTGGTCCTCCCCATTCTATTGTTTTCTTCTATTTGTTTGCGCTGTTCATTGAAGAAGGCATTCTTATCTCTTCTAGCTTTTCTCCGGAATTCTTCATTCAATTGGTCTTTCTCTTTCTCCCTTGCCTTTCACTTCCCTTCTCTCCTCAGCTATTTGTAAAGGTTCCTCAGAGGTTCCTCAGACAAAGGTTCCTTGATTTCTTGCATTTCTTTTTCTTTGGGATGGTTTTAGTTGCTACCTCTTGTACAATGTTGCAAACCTCCGTCCATAGTTCTTCAGGCACTCTGTCTATCAGATCTAATTCCTTAAATCTATTTGTCACCTCTACTGTATATTCGTCGGGGATATGATTTAGTTCATACCTTAGTGGCCTAGTGCTTTTCCCGGCTTTCTTCAATTTAAGCCTAAATTTTGCAACAAGAAGCTCATGATCTGAACCACAATCAGCTCCTGGTCTTGCTTTTATTGACTGTATAGACCTTCTCCATCTTTGGCTGCAGAGCACATAGTCAATCTGATTTCTGTGTTGACCGTCTGGTGATGTCTATGTGTAGAGTTGTCTCTTGGGTTGTTGGAAAAGAGTGTTTGCTATGACCATTGTATTTTCTTGACAAAATTCTACCAGCCTGTGCCCTGCTTCATTTTGTACTCCAAGGCCAAACTTGCCTGTTATCCCGGTTATCTTTTGGCTTCCTACTTTAGCATTCCAATCCCCCATGATGATAAGCACATCATTTTTTGGCGTTGCTTCTAGAAGGTGTTGTAGGGCTTCATAGAACTGATCAACTTCATCCTATTCAGCAGCAGTGGTTGGGGCATAGACCTGGATTACTGTGATGTTGAATGGTTTGCCTTGGATTTGAACTGAGATCATTCTGTCATTTTGGGGATTGTATCCCAAGACTGCTTTTCTTACTCTCTTATTGATTATGAAGGCTACTCCATTTCTTCTGCGAGATTCTTGTCCACAGTAGTATACCTGATGGTCATCTGAATTAAATTCACCCATTCTTGTCCATTTTTGTTCACAGATTCCTAAAATGTCGATGTTCAGTCTTGTCATTTCTTGTTTAACCATGTCCAGCTTGCCTTGATTCATGGATCTGATGTTCCAGGTTCCTATGGAATAAAAATCTTTACAGCATCGGACTGTCTTTTTGCCACCACTTACTTCCACAACTGAGCGCCCTTTCAGCTTTGGCCCAGTCGCTTCATTCATTCTGGCGCTACTCGTACTAGATGTCTGCTCATGCCCAGTAGCATATTGGACACCTTCCGACTTGAGGGGCTCATCTTCAGGCATCATATCGTTTTGCCTTTTGAACTTGTCCATAGGGTTTTCATGGCAAAGATACTGGAGCGGTTTGACCTTTCCTTCTCCAGTGGATCACCTTTTGTCAGAGCTCTCAGCTATGACCTGTCCATCTTGGGTGGCCCTGCACGGCATAGCTCATAGCTTCACTGAGCTACGCAAGCCCCCTTGCCATGGCAAGGCAGCAATCCTTGAAGGGACACACACACACACACACACACACACATTTATTTATTTATTTATTTATTTATTTATTTATTTATTTGCTTATTTATTTTTCCAGAAAAGATAGAAATAGAGTAGATACATTTAATAAATATTGGTGAAGCAATTGATTAGAATCTAAGCATATTAGAACCAGCTTTTTTCCCCATGTATTTTACCTTTTTAAATAGTTCAAGTAAGGACCCCTTTGTTACTGAAAGGCTTCTTCTGATTTTCCATTAACCATTAATGTAAATTTAGCCATCTTGGCGAGATCCGCCAATTTGCTTAATCAGTCTTCTATTGACAACAGCTCCTGCGTTTTCCATTTTCTAGCCAGCACTAGACTTGCTGCCATCGTCACATAGAAGAATAGACTTCTTGTGTGTGTTGGGAGACACATTTAAAACTGTGGATCCACAAAAAAAAAAAAGAAGGGATGGGAAAATATTTCCAAAGGACAGGGGAAGCAAAAAGAAAAGAAAACAAGGGCAATAGAAGCCCAGCAGAACAGTATCAAAATCCCAGTGAATCTGAGTCTACCTTTGTCAAAGAGGGCAGGTTATTAATTCAAGTAAATGTATCTCTACATTTTTGCAAGCCCAACAGAACTAGTGTTACTGTGGTAGTGCAACTGGACTAAGGTTAAGCCGGAGAATCCTAAAAACTGAAGGTGGTGTGGGAAAACTTTTGCAAGCCCAGCAGAACCAGAACAATGCAGAGTGCCCAAAAGTACCACAATCCAAGCAAAGGATGCTGCAAGTTCAGCAAAAAATAGTTCAGTATATGGAATACCCAACAGAACAGTGCCTCTGTGACAATGCAAGTTGAAAAGGACTAATGTCAAACCAGAGAATTCCTGCAGTACAAACTCAATGGGGGACATTCTTTTTAAGCCCAACCAGTTCAGTGTACAGAACGCCCAGCAGAACTCAGTGTCACAAGAAATCCAAGTGAGGAGGAATGTTCAGAAAGTCTATGGTAGCACCACAGATTTAACAGCAATTCCTAGAACTATCTATTATCATTTCCAGGCTGTGCCCAGATGTTACGCAGTGATATCAGGGACATCACTGACATCAACCTCATATCCCTGTCTCCCTAATCTTCTTATTGGTTTCAAGGCTTGGTCTACTCTGAATGTCCAATGTCAGCAAGCTTATTCCCATTTGCCCTGTTTGTGGACTTTCCACTATGAGAAATAGAATGTTGGGAAAGGTGAGCCTTTTGTCATATGCTTCAGGGTGCTTCTCATGTTTATATGGTCTTCATGTCGAGGACAACTATTTGTTTTCCAGCAAGGGACTGCTTCCCATTTCTGGGCAGAGTCTGCACTTACTTTCTTTATTCCATTGTCAATCCTGTTAAATTCAGATCGCTTTGAACTCGATTCTTCCTCCCCCCCCCCCATTGAAACAGGAAAGTCTTCTGCACGTGGTTAGGGAGGCTCAGGAGGCAAGCCTCTTTCTTTCTTTTCTTGAAGGGGGGGGGAGAGGATCGAAAAAGGCAGAGGAGGGAGGAAAAATCCAGGACCGACAGAAGTTGAGAGAAATTAGGGGCTTCTCCTTTAAGGCAAGCGTGTCACATGACCAGGTGTAGCCTATCAGAGGTTCTCTACCATGGAGCTTTCTTTCCCAAATGAATATTGAGGATTTTCAGCATGCTGAGATATGGCACAATAAAGGTAGGGTCACTCCGAATCAATCCTTCTTGCTGCAGAAGGAAAAATTAAATTCGCCCAAAATCCAAACGGAAATCGCATTCTATGTAGAGCGCAGGGACTGAATCGATCTGGGCCTGGAATAAAAGCTCCGTGCAGTTTACACCCTGGTCAAGCTTTCACCCTGTTTTTCCAGCAGAGAGGCAAGCATCAAGTTCCTGAGATGGTTAATTAGAAAACTGCACCAGTGTACATAGCTTATGTTTGACTGGCAGGAAAGCCTCTTCCCCTCAGTGTTCGAAAGTTCTTTTGGAATTGTTTGCTGTCAGCAAGACAAGCCTACTGCCTATGATTCCAGAGACAACAAAGCCCAGCAGCAAGATTTCAGACAGATGATGTCACCCAGGTAAAATTGTACTGACAAGCTTTTAATTAAAGTTTTCCCACACATCTTTTGTGGCTAGTCCCCAAGAGCTATTATTCATTATGTGCCGATTGTCAGCCAATTGTGAGTTGGGAGGTAAAGGCATGCCTCCCAAAGTCCTCGCTGGCAGCTCCAGGGCACTTTGTTATTCCGTCTGTTTACTCCCTGATCCTACACATTTTAGAAAGAAAGTTGCTAAAGGTGAAACAGTCATTTCCTTGTTTCTGCAGTGGGTGAAAATAGTGAAATGCAGTGGACAGTGCAAGCCAGGGAAGGAGGCTGGGGTGAACAAAGTAATGCTCTGAACGCCACCTCCAGAGCCTCCAGCTTGTCAGGGCCTGGCCCATCTGGGAAAAGGCAGCTCTGCACAAGTATTCTGCAGACTACAGAGGCATTTTAGAAGAGAACAAAAGTTGACAAAGCGTTTGAAGAAAGCCTTTGTCTACATATTTACACATATACACAGCATTGAAGCTTGTTGGCTGCAGAGTTCCCCAAAAGAGTTTGTGAGACCATTGAAAAAATGACATGTTGCCAAAGTACAGCATTTTTTAGAATATTCCACCCTTGTACGTCTCAAATTAAAGTTGCTTTTTACAGTTTTGGTGTATCTTCCCGTTTCCATCACATATCATTACTTAAAATCATAGAATCCTACAGTTGGAAGGGACCTCCAGGATCATCTAGTCCAACCCCCTGCACAATGCTGGAACTCACAACTACCTGGATGCTCCAGGGTGGCCCATTCTTGTCAGATATTAGAAGTTAAGCAAAGTTGACTCCGATTAGTACTTGGATGGGAGACCATCAAGGAAGTCCTAGGTTGCTATGCAGAGGCAGACCTCTGTTTATCTCTTGCAATAAATTTTGGGTGTCACGAAAAAAGAACTTAACCTTCGCATGGAAAATAATAAGAGTAGAAACTGCAGAGGTTGTGTTGGATCCTGTCCAAAGATGTAAGGACAATATGTGGATAAAATACTAAAGGAAACTTCCCTTCTCAACATTAAATTACTGTACAAACATGGTTGCAGCTTCTCCGTTCTCTCATTGTTGGCCCCAGCTTGAGTCCACCCCCACCCCTGGCTCCTTCTCTTCCTGTGGGCAGGACCCATTCCTGAGGCTTCCTCCACTACCTCTCACATGACATTTGGAGTCAACCCAAATACTGGAGGTCTGATTTTTTACAAATCACTGGTGATGCGAGTAGAATTAGTAGTTTTATTAAGTAAGTTCCCTCCCCCCCCCCCCCGCCAGGGATGGCCCAAGTACTTAGGAAGCCTAGGCAGTAATCTTCAGTCCACTTCCCCCCTCCCTGCCATCCTCCCCCCTGTTGAGGCACAAGGCCTCTACCTGCCTTCTCTCCTCCCCTGGTGACAGTGTTATTAAGTCTGCGGGTTCAGTGATCACAGACCCCAAGTCTTCAAAACAGCTCTTTTTATTTAGCAACTCCAGCAACAGACTACAACTACTGAACAGAGAAAAACAGGCAAACTCATGCACTTTTATACCTTTCAGGCAGCCAGCTACTGCCTCTGATTGGCTCTAAGCAGAGCAATCTGATTGGCCCTTGCGGAGCAATCCAAGCAATCCGATTGGCCCTTAAGCAGAGCAATCCGATTGGCTCTAGCGGAGCAATCCTATTGGCCCTAAGCAGAGCAACTGGATTGGCTTTGGCAGAGTGATCAGGTTCCTTGATTGGTTAGTTCCTTGGCTAGCAGAGAACCCTCATTTGCATCTGTGTCCAAATGCCCACAGACATAACAAGTGTATTGATTGGTAGTGCCTGCTTTCCATACCCACCCCCCCAAACACACATACATACTAAAGAAGGGAAGGCCAGGCATTTTCCATCCACCCTTCTTGACCTCCAGGAAAGTGACAAGCAGAGGCAGTGAGGGAAGGAAGAAGACAGCTGGGCTCACCTCCCCACGTCCCCCCTCCCCATTGCTTACAGTGGTAGATGCCTCTGACAAGAGGGTGGAAGGGCTGACAGGGCTGGTGGGCACTCTGCCTGTGGGGGCAAGACAGGCAATTGCCCCACTCGCAGGCCCTGGAAATTCTGCTGGTCAGAGTTTGCTAACTGCACAAGAATCATGACATTTTTTCTTTATTCATTGTAGGTTTACCCCACATGTTCATGTTAGGGGGTTTCCGCTAAATTAATAGTTCCTCGGTTAGCACAAAAGTGTCTGTTTGTGTGGTTGTTGAACCACAGCATTTATTTATTTATTTATTTATTTATTTATTTGTTTGTTTGTTTATTAGATTTCTATACTGCCACTCGCCATAGCCTCGCAGCGGTTTATGCATACAATTCTAAATCAATAAAACCTCAATAAAATCCCCATTAAAATAACAATCACATACTAACCAACTATGCAATGGCGACCATAATTCTAATAATAATTAGGGGCCAAATTTTATTTTTCAAGTGTGGAGAAATGTCTTCAATCTGTCTCTGTAGACATTTGTTTTCTAAACTAATGTCGGAGACCCGCTTGCTAACTGAAAAAACAGGGTGCCCCTTTGAAGAAAACGTCACGCCAGGCCTGGTGAACGATACAACAGGAACAAGCTTTATTTCAGCAACGTGGAGTCCGCTGGTATGGAGTAAGAGCTTCCACCGAACTCCAGGTGGAAGCTCCCTTTTATACAAAACCCACCTCCTTAGGCTGTATTGCCCCACCCAGTACTTGCGGAGGGAACATGCTGATACAATCATGACTCATGCACATATGCGAGGTTTTCCGGGGTTCCTGATGGCCCATTTTCCTGGAACAAAGGGCCATCTCCGGGCCCTTGTCAAAAGGTGGAGGGGGACATTGAGGTTCTTTAGCGGCCATTGCCACCTCAACGATCGGGTGGGGCGCCCAGCTGCCGGCTTGCCTATGATCACCATGCCCTACCTCCGTGATCGCGGGCGCCTCTGATGGCGGGGTTCGGTCCGGTTCCCCAGCCACCAAGGACCGAACCACGACATTCTGCCCCCCCAAAGGTCCATTCTCCAACCCCCCGGGACGGCCAGGATACCGCTTGTGGAAACGTTCAGTGAGTCGGGGCGCAAGGACGTCCGCTGCCCAGACCCATTCCCGGTCCCCCAAAGCGAAGTCCTTCCATTCCACGAGGTACTGCAACTTCCCCCTGTGGAGTCTAGAGTCCAGGATATCCGCCACCTCGTGGTGCTCCCCCCCGGCAGGACCTCGGGCGCTGGCGGGGAAAACACGGGGTGCCAAACGTCACCGTCCGGAGTCTTTTTTAGAAGGCTCACGTGAAAGACGGGATGGATGTGCCGGAGGTTCTTGGGGAGCTTGAGCTTGACCGAAACTTCGTTGATCGGGGCCAAGACCTCGAAAGGCCCCAAAAACCGAGGGCCTAGCTTCTTGCTGGGCAAATTCAACCGTAGGTTCCGGGTGGAAAGGTAAACTCGATCCCCCGGTCGGATCTCTTCAGCTGGTCGTCTCTTCCGGTCGGCGTCCTCTTTCTGCGCTGCCTTGACTTTGTGGAGCTGCTCCTGCAGCGACTTCCAGCAGCTCCCGGCACGCTTCCCCCACTCGCGAAGGTCGGCCGATTCCCGGGCGGGGACCTCTCCAAGCTCCGGGAAGTGTCTCAGGTCTGTCCCGTAGACGACGGCAAAAGGCGACATCTCCGTGCTGCTGTGGTCTGCGTTGTTGTACGCGAACTCGGCCAGGGGGAGCAGGGGCACCCAGGTGTCTTGATGATAGGAACCGAAACACCGCAAGTACTGCTCCAGTACTTGATTAACCCGCTCGGTCTGCCCGTCCGTCTGGGGGTGGTAAGCGGAGCTCAGCCCTTGCTCGATGTCTAACAGGCGCAGGAAAGCTTGCCAAAACCGGGACACGAATTGTGAGCCCCGATCGGAAATCACCTTGTCCGGCAGCCCGTGCAGTCGGAACACGTGATCCAGGAACATCCGAGCCAACTGTGAAGCACTGGGGACACTGGCGCAAGGAATGAAATGGGCCTGTTTGGAAAATAGATCTACCACCACCCAGATCACCGTTTTCCCCTTGCTGGGAGGCAAGTCTGTTATAAAGTCCATGGAGATCACTGACCACGGCCGGGTCGGGACCTCGAGCGGGTGCAGCAGACCTTTCGGCTTGCCAACCCCCGGCTTGCAGGTCAGGCAGACAGGACAACCACTGACGTAAGCTTTTGTGTCCCGCCGCAGACTGGGCCACCAAAACCGCCGCCGGGCCAACTTCCAGGATTTTACGAAACCGAAGTGCCCGGCGGTCTTAGCATCGTGGCAGAGGCTGAGGGCTTCCCGTCGTAGCCCTTCCGGGACGTAGACAGCCTCCCCCCTCCGCCAGAGACCGGAGTCCAAAATCAAAGAGTCCCGGAGCTCAGCCAGCTCCTCGTCTGTCCCGTAGGCTGCCACTAGGCGGTCTCGGAGCGGGGCGGTCGCCGGGTCGGGCTCCCATTCCTCCCTGGCCCGACGCCTAGTGACGACCCCCCGTCCCAGCTGCTCCTCACCAAACACGGACCTGGTGCAGGGAGCGTACCCCTCCCCATAATGCGGCAGACGGGAGAGGGCGTCCGCGAGGAAATTCTCTTTGCCGGGGATGTGACCAAGCTTGAAATTGTACCGCGAAAAGAACTCCGCCCACCTCATCTGCTTGGCGTTCAGGGATCGCGGTTGCCGGAGCGCCTCCAGATTCTTGTGATCTGTCCAGACCTCGAACGGCTCCTCTGTTTCCTCCAGCCAATGCCGCCATTCGGTGAGGGCGAACTTAATCGCAAACGCCTCCTTCTCCCAGGTAGACCAGTTCCGCTCCGTTTCGGCGAATTTTCGTGAGAGGTAGGCCGCCGGCCTCAGCTGTCCCGCCTTGTCTCGCTGCAGGAGAACCGCCCCGGCTGCTGCGTCGCTGGCGTCGACTTGTACCACCATCGGCTGGGTTGGGTCGACGTGCAGTAGCGTGGGCTCAGACGCGAAAGCTTGCTTGAGGGCCAGGAACGCTGCCTCCGATTTCTCATTCCAGCCGAGCGCTGCGCTGGGCCGCGTGGCGCGAGGACCTCTCCCCTTGGTACCTAGCAAGTCCGTGAGGGGAGCCACTACGGAGGAGTATCTGGGGATGAAGCCTCTAAAAAAGTTAGCAAACCCCAGGAAGCTTTGTAGCTGTTTCCGGGTGCGGGGCCTTTCCCAGGCCAGCACCGCCTGCACCTTCTCGGGGTCCATAGCTATGCCCTGGGCTGAGATGCGGTAGCCCAAATAGTCCAGGGAGGGACGGTGGAATTCGCACTTAGCCAGCTTCACGTATAGGTGGTTTGCCAGCAGGCGCTTTAACACCTCCCTCACCAGGGTCACGTGCTCTTGGGGATCTTGGCTGTAGATCAGGACGTCATCCAAATAAACAACCACCCCCTGAAACAGAAGGTCCTGCAACACCTCATTAATTAGACTCATGAAAACCCCAGGTGCCCCGCTTAAACCGAACGGCATCACTTTAAATTCGAATTGTCCCAATTGACAGTTAAACGCTGTTTTCCACTCATCCCCCTCCCGGATGCGTACCCGGTAGTACGCCTCCCTTAGGTCCAGCTTAGTGAACAGAGTCCCTTTGCCCAGCCGGGCCAGCAAATCCGGGATCAGCGGGAGGGGGTAAGCGTTCCCCGCTGCGATGGCGTTGAGGCCCCGGTAGTCCTGGCACAGCCGTCGGGACCCATCCTTTTTCCGGACGAACAAGACTGGAGCTCCCATGGGACTGGAAGCGGGCCGGATGAAACCTCGGGCCAGATTTTTACCCAAAAACTCCCGGAGGTCCTTGAGCTCACCCTCACTCATCTTGTAGATGCGCCCTTTGGGTAGTACCGCCCCCTCTGGGATGTTGATAGCGCAGTCCGTGCGGCGGTGTGGGGGTAGCTCGTCCGCTTCCCGCTCGCTGAAAACGGCTGCGAGGTCTCGGTACTCTGGCGGGACCTCGGGCTCTGGTATCTCCTGCTGCGCCGCCGCCGCTCCCCTGGGACGCGCCGCCGTCCTCTTGTGGCTGGAATTCTCGTGGGGGACCCGATGCCGTGCACCCACCGTCAAGTCGAACTTCAGGGTCCCCGCCCGCCAGTCCACCACGGGGTTGTGTTCCTTCAGCCAATCCAGGCCCAACACCGCCCGATATCCCGCTACGGGGACCTGGATCAGCCACCGCAGCTCTTGGTGGTCCCCTATGTGGATGGCGATAGGACCCACCTCCTCCCCGAAAGGTCCCCCCTGAATCGGGCTGCCGTCCATCTGGACGAAAACCAGGGGAACCTTCCGAATGCGCTTCGGTAGCCCCAAAGCCCGGGCTATCTGGGGGTGGACCATGCTGTGGTCGCATCCAGAGTCCAAAAGAGCCTCCCCCACCCAACTTAGTCCGTTCTCCGGGTTCCGGAGCTCTAAAATTACCACGTTCGGAGGTCGCGCCTCATGCTGTAGGGGTTTTCCCTCGCACCGCGGGACCTGCTGCCCGGCGCCGTCTACAGCAGGTCCTGGCCGTTTCCCGTCGCCTGGGCGCTTCCCGGTTCGTTGCGGAGGTCCTCCGCCCGGCGTGCCTGCTGGGGGCGTGTCGCACCTGCCCCCTGGGAGAGCCCGCGGTCCTCCCCCCCTTGCCGTTGGCACGCTGCTGCGAAATGTCCTGACCCCCCGCATTTCAGGCACAGACCTTCCCGGCGTCTCCTTTCCCGCTCGGGGTTCGGGGGTCGTTTGGGGCGAGAGTTGTCGGGGCCCGGTCTCGGCGCCTCGGCTGACCCGCCTTTGGCCTCCCGGGGGGGTGCGGCGGCCCAACCCAGGCTGGCTTCCAGCTTGGCGACCACAAAACACCACCCCTCCAGTGTAGACAGATCTTCTTCCGTCCCCTTGATCACGGCCCATTCCCTGAGCTTCGGGTTAAGGCCCTCCCGGAAGTACTCGATTTGGGTCTCCTCGTTCCAGGAGAACACCTTGCCTGCTTCCCTCCGGAAAATGTCTATATAGTCCATAACCCCCCTAGTACCCTGTCGAAGTCCCTTGATCCGACTCTTTGCCTTGTCCTCAGCCTGGGGGTCCTGGAATCGTCGGCGGAGCGCGACCACGAAGTCCTGCAGGTCCCGAGTTGCCGGGTCGCCGCGCTCGGCCAACCCTAGGTACCACTGACCCGCCTTGCCCTGGAGACACGAGGACACCCCCCAGACCAAGTCCTCGGAGTCCTCATACCGGTCTCCATACCTCCGGGCATGCGTCAGCGCGTGGAGGAGGAACTGCGGGAGGTCGTCCGGCGTCCCGTCGAAACGCGCCTTAAGCTCTGGGGGGGAACGTTTTGGAGAGTAGTCCGACCCCCTCCGGATCCGGGATTCTCGGCGTCCGCCGTCTCGTCCTGCTCCGCTCCACCGGCTACCAACTTGCCCAACGACGCCGTGCCGCTCCCTGCCTTGCACGTCGCTCCTGCGTTGGTCCGGCTCTCGCCGCCCCGTCGGCTCCCCCGCTCCCCCGAGATCCTCTGCTGTCTCGCCTCTCCGCTGGCCGTCTCGCCTACTCGGGACTGAAAACTGCTCCGGGTCGGGGTCCGGGGCCCGCTCACCAGTGCCGGGCTCGTCCTCGTCGCTGGAGACGTCCTCACTCGACGCGATCCCCTCCGCCGTTGTATTACCAGTCCCTCCGGGCCCGGCCCGAGCTTGCTCACGGGCTTCAGCTGCCTGCAAGCGCCTGGCCAAGTCCGCCATGGCCCGCCGCAGGTCCTCTAGGGATTCCTCAGGTCCTACCGGGCGAAGCGCCTGCCTCAGCTGGGTGTCCCAGGTTGGGGCCAACCCCCCAGACCTCGGCGCGCTCCCCGCCGTGCTTGGGAACCCCATGGCCCGGCGCCTTCCCTTGGCCGCCGCTGCCGAGGGTCTCGGGGTCCCGGACAGCTGCTCCTGGCCCCCCGATTTTCGGAGGAAATCTCCCGGGGACATTAAACTCATGTTCCCGGGGTTCGTGGGGGTCGAGACCGCCCCGTTGCTTGAAAACGCCATCTCTGGATCCGTCCCGATAAGCGCTCGGATGCGATGCCGACCCTGGAGTTCGGTGGGAAGCTCTTACGATGTCGGAGACCCGCTTGCTAACTGAAAAAACAGGGTGCCCCTTTGAAGAAAACGTCACGCCAGGCCTGGTGAACGATACAACAGGAACAAGCTTTATTTCAGCAACGTGGAGTCCGCTGGTATGGAGTAAGAGCTTCCACCGAACTCCAGGTGGAAGCTCCCTTTTATACAAAACCCACCTCCTTAGGCTGTATTGCCCCACCCAGTACTTGCGGAGGGAACATGCTGATACAATCATGACTCATGCACATATGCGAGGTTTTCCGGGGTTCCTGATGGCCCATTTTCCTGGAACAAAGGGCCATCTCCGGGCCCTTGTCAAAAGGTGGAGGGGGACATTGAGGTTCTTTAGCGGCCATTGCCACCTCAACGATCGGGTGGGGCGCCCAGCTGCCGGCTTGCCTATGATCACCATGCCCTACCTCCGTGATCGCGGGCGCCTCTGATGGCGGGGTTCGGTCCGGTTCCCCAGCCACCAAGGACCGAACCACGACAACTAATCAGCCTTGTTAATCCAACTTGTTCTAATTTGCTGGGAAAATACATATTTCACTGGCTAAATTTTTTTAAAAACCCTATTTTGCCACTTTTCCAGTGGTGTTTAGGGTAAGAGAGATCGGGTTATCTATGTCCAGATAATGAACTCACGGCAGAGTTGCAATTTGAACCAAGGACCTTTTGACCCATAGCTAAATTTCTTAGCTTCTGTACTACACTATATTTATCCTTGAAAAATTATTATATGAAGTAAAGGATTGGAGTTTTTTACATGGGAGAGAATTAAAAAAAATAAATAGGATGCTGCAGAGAGCTGTACAAAATTCTGCCACCTTGCTCCATCTGCACATGGGGAGGAAACGCCCTTGGGGGTGAGAGCTGGCAAGAAATGTGGGCATTTACCTTCAGACTTGGCTGTCTTTTGAAATATCCCCTTCAAAGCCAACCCTTCCTCCATTGAACACGGGGATTTTCTTCTTGTCAGTACAGTCAAACCAAGATATTCCAGTCTAAACTGTGTGAACCATTCCATGCCCTTTACGTCTTTCAAGCTCCCCCTGGTACCCACTTCCCTTCCTCACAGCGCACAGAAGATTATGTATTAAAGTAAAAATTGTAATGGTCAGTGAAATGCTTTATTATTGCAAAATCAAATGTAAGTACTTTGTTTCATTGGAGAACTGCCATAATCTCATGACAGTTATGCTATAAATTATGGGCTGGGAGACAGATCAGTGCATTAGATTAATACTTTGCCTTTTAAATCTATTAATCTACCACCTTTGGGACAGGATTTTAAACCCACTCCAGAGTGAAGTGACTGAAAATCATTCCAGTCTGACAGTTTTAAAAGATCACAAATGAAATGTGCTAAGAAGGTCTCTGCTCGGTTGGTACCAAACAGGAACAATCATATCAAAATATACCCAGCATTGGGACTATCTCAATATTCTGTCCACTGAAGAAGAGAGAATTGCAGTCCAAGAGAGTATTTTCTTCCTGTCTTAAAGCTGCCTTTGATTCAAAAATTCAACTTAGTATTGTTTATATACTGCTGACAGATTATCCCTAATATATTCGAGATTGAACAATGCGTGCATGTTCAACTGTGCACATGGGCACTGTGCATTTTAAGATAAATTGCTCAAACGGCTACTGGGTACAATCTGCCCAGAAGGCTTCCCAGGCCTCAGAGAAATGGCTGGGAGGGTGTCTTCTTATATATCTCCCGTTCAATCCAATTCAGTCAATCTCAATCTCAATAAACCTTTATCGGCGTACAAAACCATACCGAGTGTTTCACAGAAATACATATTAAATTTAAAACTCAGCAGCTTCACTTAGCACAAACTCACTCTTCCCAGTAACCATAAAACCCCAAACAATTTGGTGCTCTCACATTTGCTGTTAGAAAACAGAACACCCAAATCCTTAGTAGAACATGATTGTGCCCTTTCTCAGAGCATGATGGCTAAGAATTCTGCTACACATTAACTGTATTAATACTGCAGAGGATGTGTCCACTAATAACCTTTTAATACAACGAGCAGATGACTTGTCAGTCTACAAGAGAGGGCCTAACAAGAAAGAGCATTATTTAAAAAAAAAAAAAAAAAGGGCAAGAGAAGAGTATGTGAGAGACGGATTCAGGTTCACCAGCACAACAAGTACGCAGTCTTTGGTCATACGGAATGTCCTGGTATCTCCCAAGCATTACTGCTGATGGGGAATCATTCACTCTAGCCAGAATGAAAGCTCAGTGATGGAAAGGGTCTAATAAACTGGCCAGGCACTGGGCCACAGATTTCTCAGGAAAAGAAAGGAGAAGAGAAAGTCTGGCGGGCTCCAGTATTGGTGGGTTGTTTCTCAATATCCTAGAAACTTCGCTTTATTATTTGAAATGTATCAGTTTTGCCTGAGTCGGCCAATGAATTAATATCTATGGCCAAGGGTTTTATTTTATGGGAGATGAATTGAGACCATTTAGAGCAATGAGAATCAGAGAACAGAATGGCCATTAAACTAAGTGGCTGAGATGGAAAATGCAGCCTCAGCCTATATTTGATCGTAGTAATCCACGCTCTAGATTCTAATAGGTGGAGACCTAACTCAGCATATAATGTAATTCAGGATACCAAGGATACAACGAAGGAAGGTCGAACCAGTTTGTTCTACCTCCTTACTGAAAGTTTGAAAGTATAGTAATTGCAAAATTATTTTGGCCAGAAAATCGGGAGACCACAAATGACTGATTTTTTGCCAAAGCAATAGAGTGTTTCCAGTGGGAGGACCAACTCAGTTTAGAGTGGAAAAGAACACCAAGATGTCTGAAGGTTTTAACATGATCAATAATTCTCCCATTAACTCCCCAGTAGAGTCGTTTCCACGACTTGGAAAACATTTGTTTCCCCAATACTGATGGAGAGGGAATTCTGGTTACAATAAAGAACAAATTAAACTAAAAGGCATTTTAAGCCTATTTTTAAAAATGAAAGGAGTATGGCATCATCTGCATGTAGTAAGAGAAGCATAGGCTGAAAGTCTAGTTTAAAGGTGTGGTCCTCAATTATATACATGTTGTTGTTGTTGTTGTTGTTGTTGTTGTTTTTATTATTATTACTTTGATTTATAGCCCGCCACTTCCCTAAGGCTCGTGACGGGTAACAACATATAAAAACCCATAAAACCCCCAATACATAAAAACATCCTACAAAAACAAAGACACCGTCCGACACAACCAACCCGACAGTGGTGGCATTCCCAGGGAGGAGACCAGGGAGCACTGCATATATAGCCCTGAGAGGGAAAGGAGGGAAGGGGGTCCCGATCTTACAAGGAGGCACCGGCCTCAACCCTAGGCCTGGTGGAAGAGCTCCGTTTTGCAGGCCCTGCGGAAAGCTGACAAATCCCGCAAGGCCCGCAGCTCTTCCGGGAGCTCATTCCACCAGGTTGGGGCCAGGACCAAGAAGGCCTGGCCCTGGTCGAGGCCAGGCGTGCCTCCCGGGGGCTGGGAATCACCAACAAATTTGTCCCCGCAGAGCTTAAGGCCCTGTGGGGGGCCTTACTGGTATGATTAGGTAAGTCTGATAGAAACAAATTAAAAAGGAAAGGGGCTAATAGACAGCCTTTCTTGACATCCTTATTTATAGATATTCTTTGGGTTAAAGAATCTTTCTCATCATATCTGATTTGGCAGGTATTTGAAGAATGGAATTTATGCAAAAGAAAAATTAATCACACCTACCTGCCTAGATGGGATAATTTTCCCCATAATATTTGTCTGTTGATGGAATCAAAAGCCCCACACAGATAGAAAAAAACAGCATAGAGCTTCCCTTCTGGTCGACTCAAATACGTCTCAGCAAGGAAAGACAATGCAATACAATGATCTAGGGAAGTGACCTGAGCTGAAACCAATTTGTTCTTTCCCTGGTAGTCGTACAATCTGTCAGTTTCCCCGAAAGCTGTTTCAAGGATAACTTTCCCAAGACAGATGGTAGGCTTATGGGGTGATAGTTATCTGGATTACTATAGTGGCCTATTTTGAGAACTGGAGCTATGAAGGAATTTTACCACGAGTTTGGCAGGATACAAAATTTATCTATCATTGTAAACAACTGAGCAAGAGGCTCTAACCACCAATCAAGATTGGCCTTCAGCAAGTCAACCAGCAGGCCTTCTGGGCCAAGAGCCTTGCCTAATTTCATACTAAGAATGAAAGTTTGTATCTCACCCTGAGTAACTGAGGGCCAATCCGGAACATCTAGGAATGTTGATGGGTTCTCAACTGATTCACGTATCGATGAGTCACTAAAAAGTTTGGTATAACATTGAACCCAACCCTCTGCCTGAATAGGGGAAACAGGCAGGTGTTTCTGGTCTGCCACCAAAGGCCAGAATTCCTTAGTATTTTTGCTCTTTGCTGCAGAAAGATGTTGGGACCATAGTCATGTTTTTTTTTCCAGTTTAAAAGAAGTGGCATTCTTTCTGTTTCTCATAATAAGAAGAGACAGCCCTTGGGGAGTAATTATGGCATAATTCATGACAGAGTTTATAGAATCATGGAGTTGGTAGATATCGCCAAGATCATCTAGTCCAACCCCCAGCACAATGCAGGAACTCACAAATACCTGCCCACCCACACTGACCCCAATTTCATGACCAAGTGATCCCCTCTCCCCAAAAATCTCCAGAATCCAGCGTTGCCTGGAGAAATTAACCTACCAATCCCGTAGTAGTGCTCAGCAATCCCCTG
Source organism: Paroedura picta (assembly GCF_049243985.1). Lineage (NCBI taxonomy): Eukaryota > Metazoa > Chordata > Lepidosauria > Squamata > Gekkonidae > Paroedura > Paroedura picta. The sequence continues at coordinate 3,186,072 of NC_135382.1, forward strand.
GGTATGCAATGAAGGGCTACAAGAGACAAACACTGACACATCCCTTCCTGTCCACCCACTCACAATCTGCCTAAGTTCACATTATTAGCAGTTGTCAGATGACTATCTAGTCTCTGTTTAAAAACTTCCAAAGAAGGAGAACCCATCACCTCTAAGGAAAACCTGTTCCACTGAGGAACCACTCTAACTATCAGGAACTTCTGGATCTTTAGCCAAAAATTCTTTTGAATTAATTTAATCACATTGGTTTTGGAACAGCCCTCTTAGACAACAGAAAACAACTGTGCTCCATCTTTAAACCGCTCCCGCTCCAGAGGAGTGGGAGGAATAAAGGAGTAAGGGCAAGTGGGGAGGAGTTAGGGCAGGTCCTGTCCGGAATAAAAACTCAGAAGGGCGAATCAAGAGCCGCGAAGTGGCTCCTGATTCGCCCCTCCGAGTGGCAATCCAGGGCCAAGTGGCCCATCCTCCAAAGAGTACTCTGCGGCCCGTCCTCCACCTGGCCCGTCCTCCAGAGAAGGCCGCGAGTCTTGGTCGGGTGGGTTGGTGGGTGGGGGTCTGGCCTTCTCCTGGCCGCAGAAAGAGCCTCACCGGGAGAAGGCCGCAAGTCTTGCGAGTCTTGGCCGGGGGGGGATCGGCCTTCTGACACCCCGGCCTTCTGACACCCCGACGCCTGCCGCTGACCATGGATTCTACAAACGGTGAGGGTCACGGCTCTCGCCAGGAGTTGGGGCATCTCCCTTCCCCTTCCCTTTCTCCCCTTTCAAAGCCCATTTTTATAAAAGGGCTTTGAAACTAGTCTTCTATATGACAGCTCTTCAAATATTTGAATATGGTTATCATATCACCTCTTATTCATCTCCTCTCCAGGCTAAACAGACCAAGCTCCCTCAACTTTCCTCATATGACTTGGTCTCCAAACCCCTCACCATCTTTATAGTCCTCCTCTGGATACACTCCAGTTTGTGGTGCCCAAAACTGAACACAGAACTCTAAGTGAGGTCTTACCAGAGTGGAGTAAAGTGGTAACATCACCTTGCATAGTCTGGACACTATACTTCCTTTAATACAGCCCAATTCCTGTTGCCCTTTTAGCCACTGAGTCACACTGCAGACTCATGTTCAATGCATAGTCTACTAAGACCCCAAGATTTCCACACATACTACTGCCAAGTGATGCATTTGCTTTTTCCTACCTGAATGAACAACTTTACATCGATCATTACTGAAATTAATTTTATTTATTTTAGCCCAGTTTTCCAGCCTGTCAAGATCATCCTGCATCCTGATTCTGTCTTCTGGTGTGTTTGCTGAGTTAAAAAAAATCTTTCTGTACAGACACCAGTCTTAAAATCCACAGTAAAATATCTCAAGAGCAGTTAAAACGAACAGTCCACAACACTTTATCTGTATGGGGAGGCATAAGTATAGTCAAACTGATATGCCAAATCCGTGATTCATTTGATTTGTGTGATACTGAAAAGCACCATTTTCCCCCCGTTGCACATCCCTAGTGAGGAGGAGGCAGCCTGCAGGATTTTAAATCTTCAATTTGATTTTTAAATTTTGATTTGTAGTTATATCTTATGGTGATTACTTGTATTTTAAATATTGTATTTGACTTCTGATATAATCTGCTTTGAGCTGCTAAGGGAAAGGCAGAATATATATGAAAAATTAAATTAAAACTGACGTTAAGTCAACTAGTGGCTTCCTCTTGTTTTGTGGAGACAGTCTGATCAGCTGGTCTAGCTCAAAGCAGACATGAGTATCATGTTTGCCTCTAGCTCATGCCATGGGCTGGTCCAGAGTCCCAAGATCCTCTTGGGGCAACTGAAAGGCTTCCTCCTTCCAGTCCCCCTCCCCATTTCTCAGGCTGTCATACTCTGAACATTATGGCTGCCTTTTCCTGCCTCTTGGTGTCAAACCGTGCATACCTTTGATGAGAAGGTGGTACATCATATGAGAACAAATGGCAGAAGGGTTGGTGATGGCCTGACTCTTAATCAGTTTCAAACATTTTTATGTCTTTAGCTTTAGCAGCAAAGTAGTTTGTAGTCTCCTCAATACACGACTGAGCTTCCATTCAGGACTCTGAGTGAGCTTTTGGCGGGAGACTTGCCATTACATGACAATTAGTTGCCAAATCAACAACTGAGCTTGAATACATATCTGTGTTAAATGCATGAATGAACTTGAATGGATCATGTATTAAAAAAAAACGTTATTTGTTTGTTTGTTTATATATATTTATATACTACCCTCCGCTGAGGCTCTGGGCGGTTCTTCTTCTTTGATGTAGATCAGGATAAACCAATAACCTTGTTGGTTCAGCACTTAAAACCTCATGTCTGATTGTTTTCAAATAATTAATATCATCTTAAAGAATATTTGATGCTGATTACTAACAACCAGGCCAGTGATGATTTAACATTTTTGTGGAAGGTGATAGTGAAGACTGGGTAAGTCAGTCAACACTGGGGTTAACGGAGTGAATTATGACGGTGGGTTCCAGGGGAAAAGGGAGAGTTCTCACTGTCTTTCCAGACAAGACACACGTGGATAACATTTTATGACCGATTATGCACAGGCTGGAACACCTGAGGCGGGTGGCGACAGGTTTTCAGGGAAAATCCCCAATTACGGCCAACATCACCAGCATCCCGGGCGCCACCCGACTCAGGCCATCAGAAGACCCAGGTCTGGCAAGGGCGCAGGCGTGGGCTAGGTTGGGCTAGCCCACCCTACCCCCACCATGGTGGAAGCAAATGCGGGGATTGACGGGGCTTTTTGCCCTGTCGAAACGGAATGGTGGCAGCCCGGCATGGCTGCTGCTGTGCATAAAAGGTCTATGTGGGGTCTTTCACAGGAGGACTTTTTAGCTGGACTAAAGATCCCCCTCATTGCATGAGATTGCGGTTGGGTTTCCAATTTTAACAAACTGTTGTTAATATTCTTTTCTACACGAATAAGGTAAACTGAACCCATCTCTTACTAGCTAGTGTTCTTTCAGAGTGCATCAAAATGACTTTTGGACCATCCTCAAGGAGGACTATTGTGTCTGATCTCTAGAGCATTTTCCAACCATGATTCTGAAATGATTAGAGAACAACAAATTTGCTCTAGTCTTTGATTTCCAGATTTGCCTCCCAGCCATCTGAGGGACTGCCTGTCACCCTATACTCCCTGCAGAGCTTTATGCTCTACGGGTACCAACTTGTTGGTCATGCTGGGCCCCCGGGAAATTTGCCTGCCTCAACAAGGCCCTGACCCCGATGGTAGAGCAAAGATTAAGCGCAGGCTATCCAGGCACGTCAATCAAGTGTTGGAACAATCCTTGTAGTGTTTCATTAACTTCCAGCAGAATAATTGGGTGATAGATTCAGAGTACCTTTATTGTAATAAAATTGCAAAGCATAAAATGAAAATTTCAAACAGTTTCAGATGTAAAATCTATCGTAAAAGATTTTCATTTAAAATTGCCAGTAAAAACTTTGCTACTTTTATAATAGTTGCTGTGTCCCTCACATTTAGTATCATTTTAATCCAGTGTTTCTCATTAACACAGCTGAATTTCAATTTCTTCAGATAATTAGCTAACGGGCGATGAAATACTTCAAACTTAGGACACACCAGAAGTATATGGTACAACGTGTCAGGGACACTACATCCATGTAAACAGAATCTCTCCTGAGGAGGGATCTTCAAAAATCTACCTCAGGTGACATTTGAGGGAAAGATGTTTTAGTGAGCTACTAGAAATGCTCTTCTTAACTGGTGTGTCTCCAAAATTTGGAGATACATGGGCATGGATTTGTAAGATAAGGGAATATCCCAGAAGCGGGGAGAACATACACTGTTGTTAGAGGAGCCCAGAATCTGTGTATCCTGATCTTCTAGTCTCTGTGGTATTAGCTTTAGTATCGGGTGATATTGTTGCCATTTGCAGAGTTTGCTTACAACAACACAGTTCATCAAAGCACTGGCATGTACTCAGTTGAAGTTGTGTATGACTATGAAGCCAAACCACGCCCTGCTTTGGACTTACAGTCATGTGGGTCAGCTGACCTAGAGGTCTAGAAGGCAAAAGCAGAGGCACATGGCAGAGGCTTGTGTCCATCTTGAAAAAGGAAGAAGATAAACAGTGTGTAGATCGTAAAACCCCCTTCAAGGTTCACTGCCTTGTTGTGGCAAGGGGGCTTGTGTTGCTCAGTGAAGCTATGACCTATGCCATGTAGGGCCACCTAAGACAGACTGATCATAGCGGAGAGCTCTGACAAAAGGTGATCCACTGGAGAAGGAAATGGAAAACCACTCGAGTATCTTTGCCATGAAAACCCAATGGACAGTACCAAAAGTACTCAACAATGGCCACAGGATTGGAAAAGTTCAGTTTACATTCCAATCCCAAAGAAGGCAGAGAATGAGAATGACAGAGAATGAGGTGGCTGGATGGAGTCACTGAAGCAGTCGGTGCAAACTTCAATGGACTTCGAGGAATGGTGGAGGACCAGAAGGCCTGGAGGATCATTGTTCATGGGGTCGCGAGGGGTCGGACACGACTTTGCACCTAACAACAACAACAACTGTTTTTTATTGTTTTATTGTGAACTGCTGTGAGTCCAAATGGAATGTGGGATTTGTCAGCTTTCCACAGGACCTGCAAGATGGTGCTCTTCCGCCAGGCATATGGCTGAGGCCAGAGCAGCTCGTAGAGCTGTCAGCTGTGGATCTCTAGCTGAAACCAACTAAGTCCCTTGATCTGAGATAGAGAGTAATAGATCTTTGATTAAATGGGGGAGTGGGTTATATATTTATTATCCACTATCATGATATTGTGTTTTAATTACATTTTAATGGGTTTTTACGGAATTTTATGGTACACATGAAACTTTGTAAACATTTGAAAGCAGCGGTATATAAACATAAAAATCAACCAATCTTGGGCAAGTCCAATTCCACCGCCACCTTGTTCAACATTTTGGATATTTGAAACGGACCCACAAAACACGTTCTTAATTTCTTTGAAGGCTGTTGACAGCACAAATGCTTTGTTGCCAATATCCTTCCACAGCTGCAGCAGGTTCAACCTGCCACAATCTGGTTGGTTTATATAGTACCACAATCTGGTTGGTTTGGTTAGGGAGGGGGGCTGGTTTAGTTGGGTGGGAGTGTCATAGGGAGGGAGAGGGCTCAGAAGGAGAGGGTTGGGTGGTTAGGGTGGGAAAGTAGTGCAGCTGGCTGGGAATTGTTAGGTACTCAGTGGGGAGTTAGTAAGAGGTTTTTCTCCCTCTGAGTTGAATATAGGTGAGGTAGGGCCACCACTTGGGGGTACAATAGGTTGGGCTGGGATACAGACCATAGTAGGCTAGGGGCGATATGGCTGGGGAGGAGGTTGGACAAGAGAAGGACAGGGAGCACAGGTGTTGGTCCTCGGGCCTGGCTGTGGAAACACGGCCTTTACCCGGCTGTACTCGCTGCCCTTCTAACCTCCATCCCATCCCCAGGCATGTGAAGGTGGAGGCATTGGTGGATCTGAGGTTGGTCCTGTGCAATGCAAGGTCAATCAACAACAAGGCCTCAACTCTACAACAGTTTTTTGTGGAGTCCGGCTTGCATGACCGAGACCTGGGTGCAGGATGGTGAGACTGTTGCCTTGAAAGAACTGCCCCCCAGGTTTCTCGGTCCTGCACCAATCTCATACCCGTAATAGGGGAGGGGGGTTGCAATTGTGGTCTGGGAGGCTTTCTCCTACAGGGTTCTCCTGGTGCCTGATATCAGTAGAGTGGAATGTGTTGGCATTGAATGGGACTCGGTTGAGATCTTGGCCATCTAGTTGGTATACCATCCGCCCAATACTCTGCCAGATGCCCCGCTGAGGCTGCTGAAGGAGGCAGCCACCTGGGCTTTGCAGTTTCCCAGGATTTTGATCCTCGGGAACTTCAATGTCCATGTGGATGCACTGTTTTCAGGACTTGGTTCAGATCTGGTGTCATCCATGTGACACTAGGGCTCTCGCAATTTGTTGCCTGGTCCAACCAACTGGCTGGCTTCACCCTTGATCTTCAGTGCTGGGATAGAGGTGGTTCTGGATATGGCTTTGGCTATACCATGGTCAGACCACTATGCCCTGCTGGCTCAGATCAAGATATCACCCCCTCCCCAGTTGGCCAGAGGGTGTATTTTTGCCTGCATGCAGAGACTTATGGATCCAGAATGCTCTGCAGTAGCGATCCCCAACCTGTGGGCCGCGAACCACATGTGGTCCGTCGACTAATTGGAGGTGGGCCACGAAGTACGCACTGTCCCCACCCCCCAGCCCTTTACTTCATCCCCTCGGCCCTTTACAACACACTTCGGGTGTCATTGTCTCCCATCACTCTCAGAGAAACAAGCTCAGGGTTCCCATTGATTTGTCATTGTCATGAGTTAAAATTTCCATGAAAATAAAATGTTCCTTATGTTCATTGTTGTGGCGTGTCTCTATCTTATTTTGAAGGGATGTTTAAACATTACCATAGTGATCAGAGAGCGTTAGGGCAGTGGTTGAGAGTAGAGGAGTAAACTACCCCCCCCCACACCGGGCCTCAGTAAAATTGTCAAGTGTTGAGTGGTCCCCCGTGATAAAAAGGTTGGGGACCACTGCTCTGCAGGACCTGATGCTTCCTGGCAACTTGTTGGCAGCTCTGGTGAAGGACTGGCAGTCCCACCATGGGGCCACCATAGATGTGACAAGTCTCCCCCATCTTATATTGGTGTATTTGGTTTTTCCTACCTAAATGCAGAACTTTACATTTGTCCCCGTTGAACTTCATTTTATTCAGTTTAGCCCACTTCTCAAGCCTATCAAGATCATCCTGTATTTTGATTCTTTGGTTGTGTTTGCTACCCCTCCCAGTTTAGTATCGTTTGCAAATTTAATAAGTATCCCCTCTAATCCCTCATCCAAATCATTTAGAAATATGTTGATCAATATAGGCCCCAGCACAGATTGCTGGGGAACTCCACTTGTTACTCTTCTCCAAGAGGATGCTGAACCATTAACAAGTACCCTTTGATTACAATCTGTCAACCAGTTATCGATCCACCTGACAGAATTACCAACTTGTCAAGAAGAATATCATGTGTAACCTTATCAAACGCTTTACTGAAATCCAGATAAACTATGTCCACAGCATTTCCCAGTAAAGTAGTCACTTTCTCGAAAAAAGAGATAAGGTTGGTCTGACATGATTTATTCTTGCAAAACCCGTGCTGAGTCTTAGAAATCACAGCTCTGTGTTCCAGCTGCTCAAGGACTGACTGTTTGATGATTTGTTCCAAAATTTTGCCCACTACAGATGTTAAGCTGACAGGTCGATAGTTACCTGGATCCTCTTTTTTCCCTTTCTTGAAGATGGGGACAACAAAGAAGAAGAAGAAGAAGAAGAAGAAGAAGAAGAAGAAGAAGAAGAAGAAGAAGAAGAAGAAGAAGAAGAAGAAGAAGAAGAAGAAGAAGAAGAAGAAGAAGAGTTGGTTCTTATATCCCACTTTTCCCTACTCGAAGGAGGCTCAAAGTGGCTTACAGTCCCCTTCCCTTTCCTTTCCCCACAACAGACACCCTTTGAGGGAGGGGAGGCTGAGAGAGCCCTAATATCACTGCTCAGTCAGAACAGTTTTATCAGCACCGTGGCGAGCCCAAGGTCAGCCAGCTGGTTGCATGTGGAGGAGTGCAGAATCAAACCTGGCATGCCAGATTAGAAGTCCGCACTCCTAACCACTACACCAAACTGGCTCTCAAACCACACTCTGGAAGTTGCATTGTTGGTCACTGTTGCTTTAAGCCAGTCATACTTAATTTTTTACCATTGAGAACCCCCCAAAATAGTCTTCAGCCTTTGAGAAACCCCAGAAGTGGCACATCTGTGCAGAATATGGTGTGGTCACTGAGACACTTTTAAGGAAGGCAATGGAACCAGTTCTTCCTGGGGCAAAGGAGGGTTTGGATGATTGTCAGTGTGCTGAGTCTATTGAACACACACTGTTTTAAAATTCTGTTAAGCTCAACCTAATATTGAAAAGGTTGCATTGGGATTTCCTTTCAAAGTGTGATTTCTTCTGAAAAAAAGTCATAAAATATGGCTCAGACTCGCCTCCATTGCTTGTTGACATCATGGAGGGTGGCTGGAGGCGGACGCAATGGGACCAGTGGCCTGTCCATGGTGCACAGAGGAGCAAAATGGAAGCTTTAAATGACATTTTAAACTCATAGGTAACAGGCAGATCCATCAAACTGTGATTTTTAAATGGCCGGCATCCATTTCCACAGCCCATTTCACTTCCCCGTTCCAAAAGGAGGGAAACAAGAGGGACCCGTGATATGGATCCCAGCCTTTTCCACCTTACAGCAGGGAAAGGCTGGAACAGCTGCCAGCCATTTCAAACCCTCCCTTTTGTTTCCCTCTACTTGGAAAGGAAGGAGAAAAATTGAGGTTTTAAAGGGCACCAGCCATTTAAAACTCACGGCTGATGGGTGGACTCTTCAAGCTATGAGTTTTAGTACTCACTTCAGCAGCATGTATACTAAACCAGCTATGAGATTTAAATGGTCAACAGCCATTTCAGTGGCTTGTTCCACTTTCCCTCATTTGGAAAATGGGGAAGCGAAATGGGATTGGCATAATAGAATATTCCTGAATAAGAACTGGGGGGGGGGGGGGAAATCTGCATTTGACTTTAAAATACAGGGAAAATACCAGCAAGGTATTTTTTGGAGATTGTTTTTGGCTCAGGTGAACCAAATGCACATACTTACATGTCCCTATTAGTCATACTTTGTCATCTGAGTATGCAAAATAGATGGAAATTTAATAGCAGAGGCCTGCTGTGATGTCTCATGTTAGTAATAATTATTTACACTGCAGAACATTTACTAACATGCTATAAAGCATTATCATAATTAATATAAATATACATGCCAAATCCATCAAATGCCTTTTATGCTTCAGCAGGGATTCACACCTGCTCATCCTGACAGTAAACAGTCCTTTCCACATAATCTCTGCTGCACTCTGCTTGATTAAAATGTTATTCACCAGACTTAATACAGCTATCTACAGCTTTGTCGTCTGTATGCTTGAATTTCATTGTAGTGGAAGCTGGCAGTATTTTATAGAAAGGTAAGCAGCCTGGTCCTTAAGCAGATGGGAATTCCAACACCCCTGTTTCACACTCAGGACCTCTGCTCAAATATCCCCCCTCTATGCACACACACCATGACAATTACATGACACTTTGCCAAGATCTCTGCCACAGGCTGTGTGTGTCTAACCTGCAGAAGTCTTCCCTGAACAGGCTCCTGAGACACCTATAACTGTTTCCTTTCTCAGGAGCAGAATGTTTGATCTCACAATGGACCTCTTTGTACTTTTACTTAGGCAGGGGTATGTGAAAGATACACATCAACATTTATTACTTGAATAGGTAGTTGTAAGGGGGGGGTATTCGGTATCTCTGTGCCCTGCCATATCTAGGTGCATGAAAATCAAGGGCAATTTGGCATCTCACCCAGAGATTTCAGAACTGTAGATCTAGGGAAAGATTTGAAAGAATTCCCCTTGAGTTCTTATTGACAAACTACATAATACATTTAAATAATAATAATAATAATAATAATAACAACAACAACAACAACAACAACAACAACAATAATAATAATAGGTTCTTAGATGCCGCTTTTATCTACCCGAAGGAGGCTCAAAATGGCTTACAGTCGCCTTCCCTTTCCCCACAACAGACACCCTGTGAGGGAGGTGAGGCTGAGAGAGCCCTGAGATGACTGAAGAACAAAAAGAAGAGTTGGTTCTTATATGCTGCTTTTCTCTACCCGAAGGAGGCTCAAAGCAGCTTCCAGTCGCCTTCCCTTTCCTCTCCCCACAACAGAGATCCTGTGAGGGAGGGGAGGCTGAGAGAGCCCCAATATTCCTGCTTGGTCAGAACAGCTTTATCAGTGCTGTGGGGAGCCCAAGGTCACCCAGCTGGCTGCATGTGGGGAATGAAGAATCGAACCGGCATGACAGATTAGAAGTCTGCACTCACACCAAACTGGCACTCAGTTTGGTCAGGTTGTGTGTATTGGTAGGAGAGAGGTATTTTCAAGTCCCTGTCAAGTCCTCAATAAGCAGACTCACTGTGGCAAAAGGATCTCTTTTTCATAGAATGCAAACAAACAGGTGGCAGGATTGAAACTCCAGACTACAACCTTATTTTAAGTCCCCCAAAGCCCCTCCCCCAATGCAAACCTTGGTGCACTCACGGCATAGCAGACTCTTTTTTTCCCAGGCCAAATGCCTCAAGCTTAAAACACATGTTAACTTCCAGACACTACTTGGCATTCCTAAGAACATAGATCAGTCCCACAAGGTCAAGATGACAAACACCTGCAAGAGAGCTGTGGGGAACCACTGCTTAATTAGACACAGGTTAAAGACAGTTCAAAGGTAACATCTTTCAGTCAAAGCATAAAACAGGACAAGCAGAACATGACAAAAGAAACAGAATTTAAAAAATACAAGGCAAAGCACTGCCTAACATGATCTTGACATTCCATGTCCCCCCTGGCCCAAGTACCCCTCTTCAGGCAGGAACTGGTCTTGGGGGGCAGTGCTCATGAAAGGTCTGCAGCAACCCAGGGATGCCAGTGGCGTCAGGATCCTCCCACGCATTTTCAAAGGAAGGATAATGCTTACTTTTTATAAAGTCCTGCAGGCATCCCCTGTGGAGAAATGAGTCAAGGACCTGTGAAATCTTATAGTGCGCATTCTCACCAACAATGATGGGCATGGGAACTGCATGTTTGTGGGGTGCCGCTTGTCAGGGAGAGGAGCTCTCTTGAGCCAGCTGGAACAAAAACAGAATGCACATGTTTATAAGTTCTTGGTACTTGAACCTCCACAGTGACATGGTGAATAGCCCTGACAATTGAGAATGGACCCACATTTATGTCCCAGCTTCTTGCTGGGTTGTCTACACTGGTTGAAATGTACACCTGGTCCCCATGGCAAAGTTCAATTCAGGGACCTTTTTATGATCTTGTTGTTGTTGTTAGGTGCGAAGACGTGTCAAACACATTGCGACCCCATGGACAATGATCCTCCAGGCCTTCCTGTCCTCTACCATTCCCCGGAGTCCATTTAAGTTTGCACCTACAGCTTCAGTGACTCCATCCAGCCACCTCATTCTCTGTTGTCCCCGTCTTCTTTTGCCCTCAATCGCTCCCAGCATTAGGCTCTTCTCCAGGGAGTCCTTCCTTCTCATGAGGTGGCCAAAGTATTTGAGTTTCATCTTCAGGATCTGGCCTTCTAAGTAGCAGTCAGGGATGATCTCCTCTAGGACTGACCGGTTTGTTCGCTGTGCAGTCCAAGGGACTCGCAAGAGTCTTCTCCAGCACCAGAGTTCAAAAGCCTCAATTCTTTGACGCTCGGCCTTCCTTATGGTCCAACTTTCGCAGCCATACATTGGAACTGGGAAGACCATAGCCTTGACTAAACGCACTTTTGTTGGCAGGGTGATGTCTCTGCTTTTTAGGATGCTGTCTAGATTTGCCATAGCTTTCCTCCCCAGGAGCAAGCGTCTTTTAATTTCTTTGCTGCAGTCCCCATCTGCAGTGATCTTGGAGCCCAGGAAAATAAAATCTGTCACTATCTCCATTTCTTCCCCATCTATTTGCCAGGAATTGAGAGGGCCAGATGCCATGATCTTTGTTTTCTTGATGTTGAGTTTCAAGCCAACTTTTGCACTCTCCTCCTTCACCCGCATCAACAGGCTCTTTAGTTCCTCTTCACTTTCTGCCATTAGAGTGGTATCATCTGCATATCTGAGGTTGTTGATATTTCTCCCTGCAATCTTGATCCCAATTTGTGACTCCCCTAATCCCGCCTTTCTCATGATGTGCTCCGCATACAAGTTAAATAGGCAAGGTGACAGTATACAGCCTTGCCGAACTCCTTTCTCAATTTTGAACCAATCAGTGATTCCATGTTCAGTTCTCACTATTGCTTCTTGACCTGCATATAGGTTTCTCAAGATACAGATAAGATGCTCTGGTATTCCCAACTTTTTAAGAACTTGCCATAATTTGTTGTGCTCCACACAATCAAAGGCTTTAGCATAGTCAATGAAGCAGAAGTAGATGTTCTTCTGGAACTCCCTAGCTTTCTCCATGATCCAGCATATGTTGGCAATTCAATATCTACCTCTTTGAAATCCTGCCTATACTTCTGGAAGTTCTCGGTCCACATATTGCTGGAGCCTAGCTTGTAGGATTTTGAGCATAATTTTGCTAGCATGAGAAATTAGTGCAATGGTAAGGTAATTTGAACATTCTTTGGCATTGCTCTTCTTTGGGATTGGAATGTAAACTGACCTTTTCCAATCCTGTGGCCACTGCTGAGTTTTCCAAATTTGCTGGCATATTGAGTGTAGCACTTTTACTGCATCGTCTTTTAAGATTTTGAATAGTTCAACTGGAATGCTGTCTCCTCCGCTAGCTTTATTGTTGCTCAGACTTCCTAAGGCACATTTGACTTCACATTCCAGGTTCCAGGTCAGTGACTACCCCTTTGTGGTTATCAGGGATGTTAAGGTCGCTCTTGTATAGTTCTTCTGTATAATTTTGCCACCTTTTAAAAATCTCTTCTGCTTCTACTAGGTCCCTACCATTTTGGTCCTTTATCATACCCATCTTTGCATGAAATATTTTCTTAATATCTCCAGTTTTCTTGAAGAGATCTCTGATCCTCCCTATTCTATTGTTTTCTTCTATTTGTTTGCACTGTTCATTTAAGAAGGCATTCTTTTATCTTCTAGCTATTCTCCTGAGCGTGTGCATAAGACTGTGCCGCCCCCAAACTTCCTCCCGGCTAGGCCTCACCGGGGGCCCTTTGTGGCCATGTGGCGTGCATCTTTGCTCCCCCCCACGGAAGAAAGAAAGAAAGCTCTGCGTTGCACTCAGGCCAGCCTCGGACGGCGGCTCTTCCAGGGAGTCCCCCACAACAGTATGACTCCATTCAAAACCATTAAAAATAACATTAGGCAATGAACAATAAAAAGATGGCGATACAGGTAGGGTTACGCACTCTGGCACACTTGGGCGGTGCTTGCTTCGGTGCTCGCTGAATCAGCTGAAGCCTGCCAGAGCACGCAATGCTAATACAGAGTTCTAAACCCCCCCCTCACTCTCTCCCTCTGTCCAACTATAGAGGGCCAAGAGCTCTTTCTCGTTGGGAGCAAGAATCCAGATTCACCATTGCAGAGGGATCCACTGATGGAAACTCTTGACTCACCATGGCCTTAACGATATGCCTGGTGGAAGATTTCCATCTTACAGGCCCTGCGGAAAGTTGCCCATTCCGACAGGGCGCGTCGAACGCACCATGCAAAGCTTTAGTCCCTAGTGGATTGGAAAGAGTTCCCAGTGGGGGGAAAAGAGTGGGTGGGGTCTGAACATGTGTGGGCCCCAAAACTGGCGCACGAGTTTTGTGAGGCTTATCCACAGAAGTCAGCTCCTTCTGTTCCACCAGAGGGGAATTGATTTTGGGAGGGGGCCCTGGGGGGCGGAATGTCAGAAACCCCCATGTATTTCTGCCATGATTTTATCTCTCTTTTTAGTGTTTTCGTGTGTCTGTCTAGCCTGACCTGTATGTCCTGATATAATCCAGATGCTTTCATTTGACATCTCAAGGTTGATTTCCTGCTGTTGTGTTTTATGCATACCAACCTCCCCAAACATTCCTCGCCTCCTCTCCCTTATTGCCCTCTATTTCCCTCCTAATTTGGTTCCTTTAGTTCCCATATCTTCCCATCCCTCGATGATTGGATTATTATGATTTCTATTGAACTGTGCCTGGTTCAAGTTCCCAGGGGAGGGGCAGCCCCCTCAAGCTCCTATACCTCCTACCCTATACGTTGTGAGTCAGTTCTGACTATGCCTTCAATGTAGATGCTTGCATGTCTAATAAAGAAACTTTACTTCAAAGAGGTTGCTTATTTGGAACTCGAAGTCTCTGAACGCAGCAACCTTGACTCCACCGGAGCCCTGCTGTTCTCAGTGTATTTGGACATGACCCCACTACCTGCAGGATTTTATCTGCTGCATTTAAGGGGAAAAGGGTGTTGTGTATGCAGCACAACAGAGGTCGGGAGGTTGGCTGTTTGTGTTAGCATCAGAAATGTATAATTATGCTCAGCATGGTCAGCGGCAAAAAGAAACATGGTCACCAAAGGATCTGCTGGCTCGACATGATCAAAGCCGATACAGGGATGACCATGAACCAACTGAAAGAGGCGGTCATTGATAGAAACATGCGGTGAAAACTTTCCTAGAGAATCGCCGAGGGTCAGACACGACTGAACGGACAGCAGCAGCAGCAGCCTGCGGAATCCAGCCTGCTCTGTGTTGTGGTAAGAACCCAACCAGGCCAATCACAGGCTTTGATGGGAGCCTCTGAAATGTACATTAGTTTTGGTGCTGAGCTGTTGTTTTAGTTCAGTTGCGTGTAATCCTTAAGGAGCTGATGTTTTGGCACATGAACAACTCCACACCTTACTGAGCCCACTATTAAATACGACCATCCAAGGCAGCACACTGTCCTGTGGGCTCTGTGAGCAAAGCCTCATTTCATGCTCAGAGGAAGAAACAGCCCTTCTATGTGATACGTTGGTGAGGGGGGAGTCCCATTTGGCACGCTGCAACCCAGGAAAGGGGGAGGTGAATAGTGTGGGGAGGGAGAATCTTCATGCATAAATCAAACTCTGATCATCATGTGTATATAAAGGAAGGGAATATTTGGTTTTAATCAAAATGGGTTGTTGTTAACCTTTGTAGAATTATCCCTTGTACAGCCTTTGTGCTACATCGTCTCTCATTCACTGAACCTCACATTCCCAAATACCATTGTGGCTTTGAAGTTGTTGCTGACAATTCCTGTTTCAATTGCATCTGCTAAAAGGGGTTTCAGGAAGCTGAAGTTAATTAAGAACTCTCTCAGGTCACAAATGTCCCAAGATTGACTGAACACTTTCAGTCCTGTCAACTGAATCACATGAAGCAGAATACGTAGATTTTGATAATATTATTCAACATTTTGCTGTTGAAAAACAAGGTGGAAAGCGTAACTTTCTATATACTTTCCAGGCCTTCACAGCCTTTCTCAATGTTTTTAACACTGAGAAACCCCTGAACAGGCTTCAAGAAATACCAGAAGTGGCAAAATCATGCAGAAAATGGTTTTTAAATCATGTCCTATTGCATTTCTTATTAGGCCTCTCATGGTATTCGATGACAGTCTTCTATGCCACTTTGACTCTCAACTAGAAAATTGGAACATAAATTCTAAGGTATTAATAAATAATAAAGGAAATAAATAAAGATGGGCTCCCCACCATAAGACAATATTACCCCAAAACGTTATTATTCTAACACTGCAATTTAGCAACCTTTTTGGATAGAGACCTGTTTGCTTTGTCGTTCTGCAGATTTGGAGCCAGCGGTCACAAATCAAAAAGTTTAAGGCATTTTATTTTTATTGAAGCTTGTAGCCAGACGCGGATGTTGGATTTTCGTAGGGCAAACTTTAATAAACACAGAGACATGATGAGCGTCATACCATGGACGAGATTGCTGGAAGGGAAGGGAGCATGTGAAGGGTGGGCGCTACTCAAACAAGAGCTATCGCATGCTCAGTCAATGACTATCCCAGAAAGACGAAAACACTGCAGGAGCTCTCAGAAGCCTATATGGATGAACAGAGAACTTCAAGAGGAACTAAGAAAGAAAAAGGAGATGTTCAGGAAATGGAGGGAAGGACAAAGCTCTAAAGAAGAGTACCTACAGGTTACTAGGCACTGTAGATGAATCATTAGAAAGGCCAAAGCTGAGAGTAAGCTAAGATTGGCCAGGGAAGCCCACTGTAACAAGAAAAGATTTTTCAGTTATGTGAGGAGCAAACAAAGTAAAGGAGGCAACAGGGCCACTGTTGGGTACGGATGGACAAACTCTAATGGAGCATGCAGAGAAAGCTGAAAGGCTCAGCGCCAGTATACATCTTTTTTCCCCACAGGTCAAAGGATTTAGGCACATCTAGAGGTGGCAGTAGCCAACAGATAGCGTCTGGGTAGCAGGTTGACATGGACAGAGAGGTTGTCGAGAGGTATTTAGCTGCACTGGACGGGTTCAAATCCCCTGGGCTGGATAAAATGCACCCGAGAGTGCTCAAAGAACTTTCCGGAGAACTTGCAAAACCCTTGTCCATCATCTTCAGGACCTCTTTAATGACTGGAGATGTCACGGAGGACTGGAAGAGAGCAAATGTTATTCTGATCTTCAAAAAAAGGGAGGAAGGATGACCCGGGAAACTACAGACCAGTGAGTCTGACCTCTGTTGTGGGGAAGATAATGGAGCAGATAGTAAAGGGAGCGATCTGCAAACATCTGGAGGACAATATGGTGATCCAAAGAAATCAGCATGGGTTTGTTTCCAACAGGTACTGTCAGACCAACCTGGTTTCCTTTTTTGACCAAGTAACAGGTTTGCTGGATTGGGGAAATTCGGTTGATTTCATTTACTTGGATTTTAGTAAAGCTTTTGACAAGGTTCCCCATGATGTTCTGATGGATAAGTTGAAGGACTGCAATATGGATTTTCAGATAGTTAGATGGATAGGGAATTGGTTAGAGAATCGCACTCAAAGAGTTGTTGTCAATGGTGTTTCATCAGACTGGAGGGAGGTGATGTACTCATCAAGTTTGCAGATGACGCCAAATTCGGAGGACTGGCACATACTCCAGAAGATAGAGACAGAGTTCAACGAGATCTGAACACAATGGAAAAATGGGTCAATGAGAACAAGATGCAGTTTAATAAAGATGTGTAAAGTTCTGCATCTGGGTCAGAAAAATGAAAAGCATACCTACTGGATGGGGGATATGCTTCTAGGTAAAACTGTGTGTGAACGAGACCTTGGGGTACTTGTGGATTGTAAACTAAACATGAGCAGGCAGTGTGATGCAGCGGTAAAAAAGGCAAATGCCACTTTGGGCTATATCAACAGGGGCATCACATCAAAATCACAAGATGTCATAGTCCCATTGTATACGGCACTGGTCAGACCACACCTGGAGTACTGTGTGCAGTTCTGGAGGCCTCACTTCAAGAAGGACGTCGTTAAAATTGAAAGGGTACAGAGGAGAGCGACGAGGATGATCTGGGGCCAAGGGACCAAGCCCTATGAAGATAGGCTGAGGGACTTGGGAATGTTCAGACTGGAGAAAAGGAGGTTGAGAGGGGACATGATAGCCCTCTTTAAGTATTTGAAAGGTTGTCACTTGTTGGAGGGCGGGATGCTGTTTCCGTTGGCTGCAGAGGGAAGAAGAAGAAGAAGAAGAAGAAGAAGAAGAAGAAGAAGAAGAAGAAGAAGAAGAAGAAGAAGAAGAAGAAGAAGAAGAAGAAGAAGAGTTGGTTCTTATATGCCACTTTTCCCTACCAGAAGGAGGCTCAAAGCGGCTTACAGTCGCCTTCCCATTCCTCTTCCCACAACAGACACCCTGTGAGGTGGGTGAGGCTGAGAGAGCCCTGATATTCCTGCTCGGTCAGAACAGTTTTATCAGTGCCGTGGCGAGCCCAAGGTCACCCAGCTGGTTGCATGTGGGGGAGCGCAGAATCGAGCCCGGCATGCCAGATTAGTGGCCATTCCACACCGGGATCCATGTAGCAAATTGTTTGCTGAATGAATAATCGCCATTTTAAATAGTGGAATTCGGAGTAACGCATACCTGCCTTTGTAGTGGAATCCAGTTGTGTCTCTATCGTTTCCCACAGAGTTCCGGTCTCGGCAAAAAGGAAAGGAAGCACTATTGCTGAACTGTGTGCCGCCCCTGGCCAATGGGCGGCCATTATCATGCTCCAAAACAGCCCCTTTCCCTTTAAGGAAGGTTAAAAAAAAACACACACACACACACCCGTTGCAACGAATATGCATTGATTCGTTGCAAAGGAGAGACCCATCCAGCTAGCAGGTGATGTTTGAGCTGCCGTTTCATCGTTGCCACACTCCCCCTGAGTGAAAAAAAAAAATCCCCCCCCCTCACGGTGCGATTTTCGGCCGAAAACAGTGTGAAAAATAAAGTGAAAATAAGCCAGCGAACAGGCCTCTGCGATGCTTGTGCTTGGTGACTTTAAACAGAGGGGCTGCAGCCAGGGAAGCCTCGCTGGGTAAACGAACGCTTGCCGGTGCGTTGATCTCCGCTCGCTCAGAGAGAAAAAATGGCGATCGCTTCACCGGAAGATCAGAGGAGAGAGCCAGGGGGAGGGACTTTGCAGAAACCGCAACAATTGTAACGCACAGAACTTTCCCGCTAGTGTTGCAGATTGGTTGCAGGAGTGTAGTGCTTTCCTGAGGGTGAATCCACTTTTTGGGATTTCCCTGAAAGCGCTACAACGAAGCGTTTTTTGCGGATCGGTTTCAGGAGTGTTGCAGATTGTCAACGACGTTGTGCATAACGGCAAAACTGTAGCGATTTCAATTAGTAACCATTGTGCTATTTTGGACGAATGCGGAACGGCACTAGAAGTCTGCACTCCTAACCACTACACCAAATGGATGCACTACACCAAATGGACGCTCTCAGTAATGGACGCACAGTAATGGGTTTAAACTACAAGTACAACGATATAGGCTAAATATCAGGAAAAAAAATTTCACAGTCAGAGTAGTTCAGCAGTGGAATAGGCTGCCTAAGGAGGTGGTGAGCTCCCCCTCACTGGCAGTCTTCAAGCAAAGGTTGTATAACACTTTTCTTGGATGCTTTAGGATGCTTAGGGCTAGTCCTGCGTTGAGCAGGGGGTTGGACTTGATGGCCTGTATGGCCCCTTCCAACTCTATGATTCTGTGATTCTGTGAACCTTTTTGGTTCACAAATACATATTTGGAGCAACTATTTTGCACAATAAAAGAAGTATATTTTGGAACTTTAATAATTTATTATTTTGCCATACATCCAAGCCTATCCTTCGGTTTAGCCTCCAGGTAAGACCTGGGGATCCCTTGGAATTACAGCTCATCTCCCACCTACCGACATCAGTTCTGGAGAAATAATGCTTTGCAAGGTGGACTCAGTAGCACTATACTGCTCTGAGGTCACCATTCCCCCCAGTTTTCACCTCTAAATCCATTGATATCCCTCTCCTAAACTTCCCAATTAGGTTCCTGCCACAATCAGGAACCAGAATGAATGGGATGAAATTAATTCAAAAGAAATTCCATCTAAACATCCGGAAGAGGTTCCTAACAGAGCGCTTTCTCAGTGGATCAGGCTTCCTCGGGAGGTGGTTGTTTCTCCATCTTTGGAAATTTTTAAACAGAGGCTAGATAGCCATCTGACGGAGAGGCTAATTCCGTGAATGCACAAAGGAATGGCAGGTTACAGTAGATGAGCAAGAAGGTTGTGAGTGTCCTGCATAGTGCAGGGTGTTGGACTAGATGACCCATTTAATGGGAATTTGTACTATAACTTTAATATCTGGTTGTTGTGCATTTTCCGGGCTGTGTGGCTGTGGTCTGGTAGTTTTGGTCTGTGACATTTGGCCAGTTACAGTGGCTGGCATCTTCAGGGGTAGAACAATGTAGGAGAGACAGTGGAAAATTACCAACAGAATAGAGGAAAAACAGGATCCAAAACATGACAATTTTAGATGTAACAAACCAACTTGCTTGATGTCTTCTTTTTTATATATTGATTTTGCTTGTACACTTTCATCAGTTGTAGTCTCAATAAAGAAGACTTAGTAAGAATCATTTAATACTAAGGATAGATTCAAATAGGTAGCCATGTTGGTCTGAAATCAGAGTCCAGGAGCCCCTTTAAGACCAACAAAGATTTCTTCAAGGTGTGAGCTTTCGAGCGCAAGCACTCTTCCTCAGACTATGAACTCCTTACATCAGTGGTCCCCAACCTTTCTGAGGTTGGGGACCAGCAGGGCATCGGGCCGCGCCCCCGCATCAGGCCGCGCCCACGAGCTGCGCCCGCACATCGGGCCGCGCCCCCGCATCGGGCCGTGCCCCGCGAGCCGCGCCCGGTGCCGGGTTGCGAAGGCCATGGCGCCGGGCCCCGATTCCCTCTCCCCGCCCTCCCGCAGTAAGAAGCTTCCCGGGCCGCAAGCTTGCGGCCTGGGAAGTTTTTTACTCCGGGGGGGGGGCGGGGAGAGGGAGCCGCGGCCCGGCGCCATGGCCTTCACGGCCCGGCACCGGGCCACGGCCCGCAGGTTGGGGACCACTGCCTTACATGACAGGGAATATATAGCAAAAATCAATTCTGTTACAGCAGTAGACTGTGTCACACAACCAGCCAACTGAATTCCAGGGGATTGATTCTCTGTTTTGACAAAGAATTATCATTAGCTCTATCCGTTTTCTTCAGGGGAACTGATCTCGGATGTCTGCAGAGAACCTGTAATGCCAGGGGATCCCCAGGTCCCATCTGGAGGCTGGCAACTGCACCTACATGGTACAGAGTCCCCCGTCCCCCAGCATCTACTTTCTCCAGGGGATTTTAATAGCCTGAAGAGGAGCTGTAATCGTAAGGAATCCCCAAGTCCCACGGGAAGGCTGGCAACCCACAGGACATGCCACAGACCTTCCTCTCCCCAGCATCCGTTTTCTCCAGAGGTTATCCGGCCTGGCCCTGGCAATCTCCCCCCCCCCCCTTCCCCTGCTAATGGGATGTCAACCCCTGTCCAGACTATGGTTCCTTTGGAAAAAATCAATGTTTTGGAGGCTCTTGCAACCCTCCCCCCTCCCACCACTGCTGATGGCCAGGGGGAGGACCTGTGCACCAGATAGGGATGGACAGAAGAGGGTGCAGCCGCAGGCATTTCTGTGATTTCTCGATTGTTATGCATCTTCTTCTCTACTGGGTGCTTTTGACATCTTGCCTCTTAGTCTCCTTGCAAACACACACGCGGTTGCATCCACAGACCCCCCTTTTGGGCAGGGCATGAGGAGCCCAGAGGTGCAGGCCCTTGCCCAGGAAGCGCTGGGTGAACCAAGGTTGCTGCGTAAGATGCTTCACATATATATTATATGCGACAATCTGATTTTCACACAATTTTTTTTACAGTGGCAGCAAAAAGTGTAGTGCCGGCCTTGAGAGTGACAAAAATAATACAAGTTAGCATTGTTATTATTTACAAAGAAATATAGGATTAAAATATAGTTACTTTATAACAATCAAATCAATTTAGTTGATAAACTAACAATAAAATATGTTCATGTAATTATGTATAATTATGTACCTACTTACTGTGTTTTTAAGCTGCCCCCGGTCAATGGTGTCCCACTTTACCAATGTTAAAATCTGGTCACTTTAGGCTTGGGTGGTGTTTGGGATGGGGGTTGGGTGACTCAGGTGATGACAGCAGTGGAGAGTAATAGGTATTTAGCTCTCAACAGGAGAGAGGCCACATAGATATCAAATAATAATCATCATCATCTTACCATCATGTTCTCTTCCTGTAGTTGGCATCCTGTGCTCCTCTGGGCCTTCCAGGTTGAGGGTTCGTGAGCTTGGAGTTTTCATGGCCCCCTAGAGCCAATGTCATGCTTTGTGCTGACGTATCTTTCCACTACTGATGGCTGAAATGACTCCTGCCTTCCTTCCTTCCTTCCTTCCTTCCTGGCCCACGGCTGAGGAGCCGCAACTGAGCACTCCCACTCCCACTCAGGTGGGCTGCCTCTCAGAACACTCCCCCACCTGAGGCTTGCATGGGGTGCAAAGGTCAAACACTGAATTATCTTTCCATTGGTCCCCAGAGAGGTATTGACCCCAGCTGCTGTGTATGAAAGTGACTTCACCATCCAGGTTAATAATGCAAAACACCTCTTCCTAAAGGAGGTCCTACACATCTAGGCCTCCTTGCCAGCTAACACTAGCAGGAAACATATAGATAGTTGTGTAATTGGAATAAACAGCCTGCATTTGTTATGAAATTAATGCATTGCCAGATACCAATATTGGGGATGCCAAGAACAAATGCTATGGCTGAAACTGGTTTCCAGATACAACTGTTAACCCAAATCTAAAGGGTTAACATCTCCTTTTTATTGCTTGTCACAAAGGGGGCACCAAAGTTTAAGGTTACCCTATAACACAGGAATGGCCAAACTATGGCTCTTCAGATGACCATGAACTACAATTACTATGAGTATTGCCAACTGGCAGGGGCTCATGGAAATTGTAGTCCATGGACATCTGGAGAGCCAGTTTGGTGCCTGGAAGATTTCCAGTGAAGTAAGAATGGCTGTTGTAGCAGAAATAGTCCAAACTCTTGTACAGATCTAGGATCGTATAATGTGCACTTTGGTCAGAAGGTTTCTTGATGTCCAAAGAAGCAGAAAAGAAGTTGTTCTGTGGCACATTGGATGTCTGAGCATCTTTCTGAAACATTCATCTTCCATTTGAAAAGTTAGCTCTTAATAACCAGTACTGCAGATTCACTCATTGGTAAATATCGGGATCAAATACCGCATTCCTGACTGCAAATATGGCATGGCATTTTCTGGACAGAACAGAGTTGTATCACATCTGAACACTGAGCAGCCAGATCCTAAAAATGCCTGGTAGGAAAGCCAGCCACAGTCCGTGGGCCTGGTGCCAACTCTTAATGCATTTCCTTTCAAATATGCTTGCCCCATCTTTCTCTATTTCGACCTAAGGCAGATCCCTATTGCAAACTCACACAGCAACCAGCCACTGGATCAACTCTGAATGTTTAAACAGTTGACAGCTGATATCTGACAATGCTTGGCTGCTGATCGGCAATGACATTCTACAGAGGACTGCTACGTTATGGTTGAGATATACCAGCACTTAATATCTGGTGGAAGAGCCTCTTGTGGCGCAGAGTGGTAAGGCAGCCGCCTGAAAGCTTTGCTCATGAGGTTGGGAGTTCGATCCCAGCAGCCGGCTCAAGGTTGACTCAGCCTTCCATCCTTCCGAGGTCGGTAAAATGAGTACCCAGCTTGCTGCTGGGGGGTAAACGGTCATGACTGGGGAAGGCACTGGCAAACCACCCCGTATTGAGTCTGCCATGAAAACGCTAGAGGGCGTCACCCCAAGGGTCAGACATGACTCGGTGCTTGCACAGGGGATACCTTTACCTTTACCTTTAATATCTGGTGACCACCGAAAGCCACCAGCTTACATTCCTGACTTGAGCACAGAGTACCAGGATTTAAATCCAATGAGAGGGAGTTCCCTGAGCAGCCTTCCTTTCTCTAGCCTTCCTCTGTCTAAGTGGCCCTTCCATTGGATGAAAAGCCACTTCTTTAGCTGGTGGACGACTCTGCTGAGCCAAGAGGTGGGTCTGAGCCTAAATAGTTCCCCTTCCACACACATTAGAAACATTGGAAGATCCTGTTGTAACTTTTCATCAGGAAATCAGTAGCATATGACTTGCTTAGAAGATGGCTATCCATGCTCCTTTCCCTTAAAGTGCAGTCATTTAGTAATTGGGTTCTTCTGCTCTTATTTTGAATTACATTCCATTTTAAATGGAAGGAGAGGACACGCAGTAATGGGTTTAAACTTCAAGTACAACGATACAGGCTAGATATCAGGAAAAAGTTTTTCACAGTCAGAGTAGTTCAGCAGTGGAATAGGCTGCCTAAGGAGGTGGTGAGCTCCCCCTCACTGGAAGTCTTCAAGCAAAGGTTGGATACACACTTTTCTTGGATGCTTTAGGATGCTTAGGGCTAATCCTGCGTTGAGCAGGGGGTTGGACTAGATGGCCTGTATGGCCCCTTCCAACTCTATGATTCTATGATTCTATGATTCTAAATGTTGGGTGGTCTTTGTGGGATTTTTGTTTGTTTGTTTGTTTAGAGAACAGAGTTGTCCTCTTAACATGAAACAGCAATTTACCTTCTTAAAGTTCCCATAATTAGTATTCAGATATTGCTGAAAATCATGGCTGCAACTGAACACTCTTGGATGTGATATTGCTAAGTGGTGCACAATTAAAGGAAACTGTGCCACTGTCTTTGCTGGTTGTGAGAATATTTAGCATAAATTATTTCTGTTACAACAGACAACATGCCATTTGGGGGACTGTCGAATAACATGGCTTTATGAACATTTTCCCTTTCCTTTTTGAGCAAACATGCAATGAAATTTATTATCCACTGACCTCTGATATATGGCACAATATGCCATTTGGGGAAGGCACTGGCAAACCACCCCGTATTGAGTCTGCCATGAAAACGCTGGAGGGCGTCACCCCAAGGGTCAGACATGACTCGGTGCTTGCACAGGAGATACCTTTACCTTTACCTATGCCATTTGGTATTGGATATTATTTTATGAAATCATATTTTATATGTTAGAAAAATCAAAACAATGCAAAGATGCAGGGGTGCTTGTAAATGGCTCATCATCTTCTTGGAGAGAAGTGACAAGTGGAGAGCCTCAGGGATCTGTCCTGGGCCCTGCTTTGTTCAACATATTCATAAATGATTTGGATGAAGGAATAGAGAAGGTACTTATTAAACTTGCAGATGACACTAAACTGGGAGGGGTAGCAAACTCACCAGAAGGCAGAATCAGGATACAGGGTGATCTTGATAGGCCAGAAAACTGGGCTGAAATGAGTATAATGAAGTTCAATAGTAATAAATGTAAAGTTGTTCATTTAAGTAGGAAAAATCATGTGCATCACTATGGGATGGGCGAGAGTTGCCCTGGCAGTAGTACGTGTGAGAAGGATCTGGGGGTCTTAGTAGACCAGACGCTGAACATGAGTCATCACTGTGACTCAGTAGCTAGAAAGGAAAATGGGATTTTAGGCTGTATTAAAAGAACTATAGAATCATAGAGTTGGAAGGGACCTCATAGGTCATCTAGTCAAACCCCTTGCACCATGCAGGACACTACCCTATCGCTCATCCCCTGTAACCTGGCACCCCCTTAAGCCCTCACAGAATCAGCCTCTCTGTCAGATGGCTATCCAGCCTCTGTTTAAAATTTTCCAAAGATGGAGAACCCACCACCTTCCAAGGAAGCCTGCTCCACTGAGAAACACATCATGTGAGGTAATGTTACCGCTTTACTCTGCTCTGGTCCGGCCTCACTTGGAGTCCTGTGTTCAGTTTTGGGCACCACAACTGGAGAAAGATGTAGAGAAACTGGAGCGTGTCCAGAGGAGACCAAGTCGTATGAGGAAAGGTTAGATTCATAGAATCATAGAGTTGGAACGTAAATCCAAGGTCATCTAGTCCAACCCCCTGCACAACACTATGATTCTATGACAAAAAGTTTAAAGCACTTGAATCTGGAATGTTAACAGTCACAATCAGAATTCAAATGTATAATTTTCATGAATTTGGAACATCAAAGAAGACGAGTTTGAACTCAAAATGCACCTTTTTGTCCTGTAAACAGGCTGCAGAGTGCATCTAGTCCAGGCTTCCACAACCACCGTTTTGAGAAACAACAGGGCTTCTTGAAGGCTCTGGAAGGGTTTCCTGGAGAGGTGGGAAATAATTAATTTGTATATATATTTTAAATTTGCTAAACATTTATTGGGAGATATGACCATATAAGGTCATGTTGACCACCCCCCCATAAATGGCCAATGATGGGCCTGGAGGGGGTGGGAAGGGGAGGGGCCCTGGGTGGGCGTGTCCACAGCTCTGCTTCCCAGCCATATTCTGCACGATTGCACCATTTCTGGGGTTTCTCAAAACCTTTAAAATGTTTTTTGGGGGTTCTCAAGGATGTAAAAGTTGAGAAAGGGTGGTTTGGTGTCTGAATTTCCTTTTCCAAATACGTTATTTATGAAGCAGACAAGCGTGTTCTGGGAATGCTTTGCTGGTGGCTCATCTGGGATGGTGTTAACAGTGAAACCCTCCTCTCACCTTCACTTCACCCGTCCATCTCTCTTCTGGGCACTCCATCTGCGCGAATCCTCCTGCTTCCTCACATCTCTTGCCGTGGCCAGGGGAGCCATGAATACGGAAGATGAACCAGAATCCACTTCTCACTTTTCCGGATGCCTTTCTTGCAATGTATTTATCTATGCACTTCTGGTTATTTGGGCAAACATTCTCCTTGTTTCTCATTGTTAAAACCAACACCTAGCCTCCTAGCCCAGTCCAGATGAGGCAAGGCCCATGCAGAAATAAGATCACCTCCCAGCTGCATTACAGGAGGCGTGGAGGGAGACATTGCTGCTATGTTATGTGAGGAGCAAACGTAAAGTAAAGGACGCAATAGGCCCACTGTTGGGTGCGGATGGACAAACTCTAACGGAGGATGCAGAGAAAGCAGAAAGGCTTAGTGCCTATTTTACATCTGTTTTTTCCCACAGGTCAAAGGGTTTAGGCACATCTAGAGATGGCCGTAGCCAAAGGATAGTGTCTGGGTGGCAGGTTAACATGGACAGAGAGGTTGTCGAGAGGCATTTAGCTGCACTGGATGAGTTCAAATCCCCTGGTCCGGATGAAATGCACCCGAGAGTACTCAAAGAACTTTCCAGAGAACGTGCACAGCCCTTGTCCATCATTTTCGGGACCTCTTTAAGGACTGGAGATGTCCCGGAGGACTGGAAGAGAGCAAACGTTATTCCGATCTTCAAAAAAGGGAGGAAGGATGACCCGGGAAACTACAGACCAGCGAGTCTGACCTCTGTTGTGGGGAAGATAATGGAGCAGATATTAAAGGGAGCGATCTCCAAACATCTGGAGGGCAATTTGGTGATCCAAGGAAGTCAGCATGGATTTGTCACTAACAGATCCTGGCAGACCAACCTGGTTTCCTTTTTTGACCAAGTAACAGGTTTGCTGGATCGTGGAATTTCGGTTGATGTCATTTACTTGGATTTTAGTAAAGCTTTTGACAAGGTTCCCCATGATGTTCTGATGGATAAATTGAAGGACTGCAATCTGGATTTTCAGATAGTCAGGTGGATAGGGAATTGGTTAGAGAACCGGACTCAAAGAGTTGTTGTCAATGGTGTTTCATCAGACTGGAGAGAGGTGAGTAGCGGGGTACCTCAGGGTTCGGTGCTCGGCCCGGTACTTTTTAACGTATTTATTAATGATCTAGATGAGGGGGTGGAGGGACTACTCATCAAGTTTGCAGATGACACCAAATTGGGAGGACTGTCAAATACTCCGGAAGATAGAGACAGAGTTCAACGAGATCTGAACACAATGGAAAAATGGGCAAATGAGAACAAGATGCAATTTAATAAAGATAAGTGTAAAGTTCTGCATCTGGGTCAGAAAAATTAAAAGCATGCCTACTGGATGGGGGATATGCTTCTAGGTAGCACTGTGTGTGAACGAGACCTTGGGGTACTTGTGGATTGTAAACTAAACATGAGCAGGCAGTGTGATGCAGCGGTAAAAAAGGCAAATGCCATTTTGGGCTGTATCGACAGGAGCATCACATCAAAATCACAAGATGTCATAGTCCCATTGTATATGGCACTGGTCAGACCACACCTGGAGTACTGTGTGCAGTTCTGGAGGCCTCACTTCAAGAAGGACGTAGATAAAATTGAAAGGGTACAGAGGAGAGCGACGAAGATGATCTGGGGCCAAGGGACCAAGCCCTATGAAGATAGGTTGAGGGACTTGGGAATGTTTAGCCTGGAGATAGGAGGTTGAGAGGGGACATGATAGCCCTCTTTAAGTATTTGAAAAGTTGTCACTTGGAGGAGGGCAGGATGCTGTTTCTGTTGGCTGCAGAGGAGAGGACACGCAGTAATGGGTTTAAACTTCAAGTACAACGATATAGGCTAGATATCAGGAAAAAGTTTTTCATAGTCAGAGTAGTTCAGCAGTGGAATAGGCTGCCTAAGGAGGTGGTGAGCTCCCCCTCACTGGAAGTCTTCAAGCAAAGGTTGGATACACACTTTTCTTGGATGCTTTAGGATGCTTAGGGCTAATCCTGCGTTGAGCAGGGGGTTGGACTAGATGGCCTGTATGGCCCTTCCAACTCTATGATTTTATGATTCTATGATTCTATGATTCTACTGGGATTATTGTCCATCTGTTATCACTATACTGGTGGTGGAAATGATTTATCATCATTCATGCCAGCTGGGGAGCTTTCTTAGCAAGGGGGTTTATGCTCTGAATCCAGTAGGCAAATCACATATGAACTTGGAAAGAGTGGATCGTGGTAGGATGGGAAAGGTCCCATGGTCATGGAAAAGCAGATAAAAATTTACCAGAGTTATTTGGGGAAGGTTTTATTATTGTTAAAGGGAGATTTTGGTGAATGAGGGAAAGTTTGTCTTCAGAACACAAGAACTGAATCAGAACAGTGTCCTATTGTGTTCCACATCCTACTTCCCAGCAACCAGTTGCTTTGGAGGGCCAGTAAACAGGAGACCCAGCCAGGTAAAGATGTTTTCAGGAAGAAGAGGGAGCCAAGGAAAAGGCAAGGAGTGACAGAATGCTGTGCATCTGCCATTTGTTCTGGTTCTGTTTGATGTGTAGATCCAGAGTGCTTTTTACAGCTAGCTTCCTTCCCTTCCTTTCCCCTTCCACACCTCTCCACTCCCCATCCATCTTCCCTGTCTCCAGAATGTAATGCTGTGGCCTTGAGCATCCTGCTATCTGCCTGGTTTGTTTTCTTTGAAGCTCTCCCACATTTCCTAGGTTCTCATGGGATGGGGTGTGAGGGAAGTGGTTCTAATGCTGTGCTTGCTCTGTTGTACCCCAGTTCCAACAAGGTACTTGTTGGCTTCACTTTCTTGCTTTTGAATAAATGCATATTCTGCACCAAGTTAGAGACTGTGTTTTCTGGGCAACCGAAGAAACTTGACAAAGAAGCTTCCTAAACATGAGAGGGACTGCATAATGGGACCAGCTGCCTAAGGGGCTGATTCAGTTGGGCAGTCATGTTGAGTTTGGGGCTAAACAGGCTCTTCTCACTGAGTCTCTACAAGCAGAGGCCGGACACAGTGTTCTAGCTTTGGGTTTCCTGCAGTGAGCAGAAAGGTGGACTAGATGGCCTGTAAGGTCCCCTTCAAACTCTCTTGGACTGTGTGAAAAATAGAAGGAGCAAAAATGAATGGACTGAGGCCAGAGCTTCATGTCCCATTTGTAACTTCTCCTGATTCCACCTTCCTGCTACAGAACAGATCTCCCTCCCCCACCACATCATTCCTCAGAAACACATAGGAAACGGCCTTATATTGAATCAGCCCCTCAATCCGCCATCTGCCTTGTCTCCTCTGACTGGCAGGGCCTCTCCAGGGTCTCAGGGAGAAGTCTCTCACTTCACCTGTTGCCAAATCCTGTCTAACTGGAGATACCGCTGGGGACCGGATCTGGGCAAGAAGCAAGCATCCCTTGTTGGGTTCCTTAGGCCCCAGGAGAAGCAGGCTGTGGAAGGAGGCAAGAAAGCTCCTTTCAGCCACTGAAATACCGGTCTGGATCCAACCCAGAGTTTGGAGCAGATAAATGACCAAATGCTGACCACTTGAGGCTTAAGATTGCTGTGAAGCATGACTGGAAGCCAGTATAAATATTTAAGGAGAGGGAAGGAGTGAAGCAGAAAGCAAAGCCTTGTTCACACCTTAGCACCCGAATCTGCTATCAAGGGCAACTTGCACAAGGCTAGAAGTGCAGGATGTGGCGTTTCCCCACCATCACAGCCGTACCTGGCGACATAGCTGGATGACGAAGCAGATGAGAGCAATCAACGGCTCCTGAGTGTAAACTGCATGGAGCTTTTATTCCAATCCCAGGTCGATTCAGTCCCTGCTGTCTACACAGAATGTGATTTCCGTTTTGATTTTAGGCGATTTAAATTTTCCTTCTGCAGCAAGAAGGATTGATCCGGAGTGACCCTACCTTTATTGTGCGATATCAGAGTGTTTTTAATGCTCAATATTTCAAGATTCGGATTAGAGAAAGCAGGCTGTTTTGATCCTCCGTGGTAGAGACGCCCTGATTGGCCAAAGGTGGCCATGTAACAAGCTTGCATTAAAGGAGAAGCCCCTAATTTCTCTCAACTTCTCTCGGTCTTGGATTTTTTTCTCCCTCCTCTGCCTTCTTCTATCCTCTCCCCCCCCCCTCCAAGAAAAGAAAGAAGCTCCCTGCTTGGCTTTTCTCCCACACCCCTTCAAGAACAGAAAGAAAGAAGCTTGACTCCCCCCCCCCTTCTGAACTACCCTAACCACGTGCAGAACACTTTCCTGTTTCAATGTGGGGGGGAAAGGAAGACCTGAGTTCAAATCGATCTCAATTCAACAGGATTGACAATGGAATAAATAAAGTAAGGGCAGACTCTGCCCTGGTGATCGAGGAGCAGGTTCCGTGGGATTCACAAAACTCACAAAATGATGAGTTACATTCTAAACATATGTCCAAGGATGTGGTTGTTTAGGCCTGTTTGTGTGAGTAAATCAGGGAACCAGCATGGTGTAGTGCTTAAAATGTCAGACTAAGATCTGAGAAACCCAGGTTTGAATCCCCACTCTGTTGTGGAAGCTTCCTGGATGACCGTGGGCCAATCACGCCGTCTCCAACAGGGTGGTTTTGAGAAGAAAACAGAGGTGAGGGAAATGATGCCAGCTGCTCTGGGTTCTCCTTGGGAAGGGATGTGGGGGCACAAATGAAGTGGGAAAGTAATAAGTCATTTGAAAATCAGACACAAATGAGAGAGGGTTTCAGGTCCATCTTTTGGTCCTGCTGGTCCCGGCTCAGGGAGCCAGTGGCCAGCATGTGACAGGCTCTGCTCCCTGCTTTCCATCCATCACCAATGGAGCAGCAAAGGGGTAGCAGGGGAAAGAGGTGGTCAATTGTGGCAACATCCTGACCAGGCAAAACCCCACAAGCATGTCAAAACCCTGTGGCATTTGCCATGCTTAATGTGATTCCATAAATCGGCTTACACTCCGTCCATCCCGGGAATCTCGCATGCAGGCCACATCCCCTGGTCAGTTGCCTCGACCCTTTGGTAGTCCCCTTACATCTCACACCTTTGCAATCCATGTTCCCTCAGGCCAGCCTGGCACCTGAGCCATCCCCACCACCTTTGGCTCAGTGACCAGCCCCCAGTGTTGCCATGCTGACCATCTGCATCTCAAGGCAAAGTGTTACCTTGTGGGAGAATTGGGAGTTGACAGATGATCCAAAAGCAATCTAGGACCTCCTCAGTTCACGCAAAGTTTGTTGCCACTTCAATGCTACCTAATAAAGAAGGCTGATTTTTGAGTCTTTGTTTCTGTGGAGGGCAATCCACACACAGTGGTCTCTCTGGGTTGAGCAATGTTCTAGAACAGCTTTCTCAACCTGGGTTTTGTCAAACTGTGCTTTTTCTTGATGGCCCTGGAAGGGTTTCCTGAATGGGTAGGAGTTAATTTAAGTTTACTACTACTACTACTACTACTACTACTACTACTACAACTACTACTACTACTACTACTACTTTTCACTTAATTTATTTATTTGACTTATGTAACACACTTCCATACCAGCTCAGGGCGGTGTACATCAGTGGTAATAACAATCATATGAATCAATTAAATTTCATCTCAGATTGGAAATTCAAAATTCAGCAGGGCCATCTGTGCAATCCTTGAATGCTTCTGGCACAGAATCCTGCTGCTGTTCTCTGTGAGGGTTTCTATTGGGGGTCAGTTTGATGTTTTTCAAACATCAACCAAAAGTTTTTATGTTTTTTTTTTATATGTTAACTATTTATTGAGTGATAAGATCATATATGAACCCTCCCCATTGCCAACCCTCCGCAGGAAGGGAAGGGCAGGGCCTTTGGGTGGTTATGTTCACACCTCTGCTTCCCAAACATATTCTGCATGTTCTGGGTGCAACTTCTGGGGCTTCTCAAAGTCTGAAGAATGTTTCAGCAGTTTCTCAACAGAGAGAAACTGTTCTAGAAACCTCCCCAAGCTCTTGCCAGGTATCTCTAACTCAATGATGGAGATAATTCCTTGAGCAGCACTCCGTGTCTTGCCCACCTGCCCTGCCTCCCACAATCCCCCTGGGCCCCAGGCAAGGGTTAACTCTATTTAGAATGCTGTGGACTTTTCTGTAGAGGGGAAAGGCAAACAAAATTAAAATAGAAGCAAAGAAAAGTGAGGGCAAGGGGCTGCTCCTTCACTTGCAGTATCACCAGTTCAAAAGGCTTTTGGGGAATGAATCGTTTCAAGGGAATTGTCTGTTCTGACAAGAAAAAGAAACCCAACCGAGTACATTTCATTATATGGAAAGTATTATCTGAGTATTAAATGATTACCATGTAAAGTGTAATTATAAAGCAAACAGCAGAGGCAAATGAAAACTATAATTCACAGAGGACGGGTGTCATTTTTATTGCACATGAGGACCAAAATATTCTATTCTGATAAGATTGTTTGAATATTTCGATAAGATGCTTCCCCCTGCACTCTGCACCAGTAAGCTTGTCATGATGCTGTTACATGTAGCTGCTTCTCTGACATTTTTATTTCTTCCCCATCCCACTTTTGAGCAAACAAGCAAGGAGCACAGGGGCAACGCTGGCGACGGCATCAGCAATTTCCCACCAATTCACCATTCGGCCGATGGTACTTGCCTCTTGGAAAGAGATGCGAAATTAAACCTGCATCGGATAGTCCTTGGCAATGCTCTGCGTTCAGGGGCAGTGCGAAGGAGGGGAATGACCCTTTGGGCCCCGCACAGGCGCCCAGCTGCTGCCTGGCCTCCAAGGATAACGCACAACTCTCTCCGCGCCCGTTCTGGTGAGCCCTTGTGGTGACCCGGACCCATGCTGGGATTCAACGTATGAATAACAAGCTGGCTCTGAAAAAGAAAGACTCGCTTAAGGGGGCACCTGAAGCAGAAAGGCGGATGGGGCAGGCCTCGCCCGGAGTTCCAACCCCCCCTGCCCCCCCCCCCAGGGCTTCTCTGTGCTGCCTGCACCCTCCAGTTTCATCTTCGCGTCCCGAGGCGTAGCTGCCAGGGAAGGCTTCCCCCCTCCGCCTCCTCCCGCCTTTCTCCCGCTCCCCTTCCCTTCTTGGGGGGGGGGGCTACTCTGCAGCCATGCAAGACTGGGCTGGCTGCAATGCGCCTGGGGCGGGTCTGGAGGAGCCAGTGGAGCTGCCGGGAGCGGCGGCCGGGCAGGCTTGCGAGACACTCCCGACAGCATGGCTCGCCGACTCGTAGGCTGAGAAACCCCCGCCCTCCTCCAGCCCGGCCCCGCCTGCAGCACCCGTCCTGCCAAAGTGGCCCCGACCAAGAGCAGCCCCCCTCCCCGAGGGTGCCACTGAGCCGTTTCAGTTGCTCCTTAAGGGCCACACATGTTAATTTCTCCAGGTTGTTTGGGGGAGAGGCGGCTATCCAACCTGGCTAAGCCCTTGTCAAGCCTCGTGGGCCTCCCCCAAGCCATCGGACCATGGCGCACTCCGGCTGGCTGCCAGCCCTCATCCACAGAGGCGCCAGCCACAGGCGCTGGTGCAGGCTGGTAAGCAAGAAGCTGGACCACCGTTCTGATCACTTTGGCCTGGCCCCCTGGTGCCTTCAAGGCCTGGCCCGGAGCTCCGCCTAGCGCCTCCCTGGCCCCCGTTTGGTCGCTCCGGCCGATTTGTGCGGGGCTTGTGGTGGGACGGAGGGGGCCAGCAGTCCCACAGAAACGCTGCTTTGCTCTGAGGAGGACTCCCCCCTCCTGCCCCTGGACCACCAAGAGCTGGGTCTGCACTGAGGACAGGCTAGAGCGTCCCGCAGGCGCCAAAATCTCTCCTGCCGGGGGGTTTATAACTGGCTGTGAAACCAGACTGGCTCCTGTGCCCATTGGTCTAGTTGGTGAAGGCACAGTTGATGGGCTCCATTTCTGATGTGCCCCCGCATCTCAGGATAGCGGTCCCTGTGCCGAAGCAATCCTGGGCAACTTGTAGGGTTGGGCGCAGCTCTGGTTTCTCCAGAAGGACCCAGAAGGACGCACACCCTCTCTATGACCTTATTCTACTGCAGAGTGGTCCGGTTTAATCGCACTTGGAGGGAGTGTTGGAAGGAGAGGATGGAGTCGCTCTGCGAGGGAGGCTGCACTGTTACGGTCCAGAAGTTAAGTCAGGTTTAAGCGCAGAACCATCCTCTGCAGAGATGCTCCTGACTTGGGTTTGGAGCACAAAACTGGCGCGGGTTTTCAGGCATCCCGAACTTGCAAAGCGAGAGATCCCTAAAAGTGCTACAACAGGCTACGATCCTCCCCCTCCCGGATCAACTTGCACGCCACCACCCGCTTTGCCTTCCCGCTCTCCGGCTGGGTGTGGGCCCCGCCAAAGGCAGCCCAGGGAAGGCGCAGAGGAGGGTGCCGACGGGTAACTCGCTCCCTTTTAATTGCTCCTTTTAAACCAGTTATTAGGATGTTAGCTGCTTAAGTATATACCGCTGCCTTTTATTGCCTTGATGTGACAAATTAAAACATCGCCATCTGACAAACGGCGTTGCTGGGGAGGGGAGAAGGCGACGCTGTCAAACTGAATTAATGGACGGGTCGGGGAGAGAAACCTGCCTTTGCCCCGTGAGGCCGGCTCCTGTCTGACGCCACTGCCCCCCCCCCAAAGAAGCAGAGGCAAAAGATTTTGGATACTCAAAGTTCGTGTTTAGGAAGACTCCCCCCCCCCATTGGACAGCTTCAGTTTTGTAGAGAAGCGGAGAGCTCCAGTCCCAGGTCTAGGATTTCTGCCCCAGCCCAAGATGCCACCAAAGGACCCTCTGGGGATGAGGCGGGCCATGCGCGGCATCTCAGGCTCCCTCCGGCAGGTGCGGGACAGAAGTTGCCCAGCCCGGAGGAAGCTTCAGGAGGCAGCCTGCGGTTCCAGCCACGCTTTTGGCTGCGTAACGTGTGAAAAGGCCACGAGAGCGCCGTGAAACACCAAAGCAAACCCCCATCCACGCTGATCCTGGCCCAAGCCATTCAAGATCAAGAAGTGCTTCGGCGCAGGCAGGAAATGCCAGCCGCTTCCACGTCACTTGAGCCACAAGCCCTTGAGTGGCGCCCGCCAGTTTCGCCCAGTCTTTGGGGGGGGGGATCTGGGCTCCTTTTCGGGTTTCTGCTCGCTTGGCCTGCAGTGCTGAATGGCGCTCCCGGAGAAGCATCCGAGCTGGATGGTCCCCGAGGGAAGGCGACCTCCCCCCCCCCCGCCCCACTGCGGCCTTTTGGGGGGGGGCAAGCTTGTTTAAGAAGGGGGGTGGGGGGGCATTGTGAGCGCAGGGATTTTCCTGGTGCTGCTTTCCAGGGGACTGTCCAGATAGTGCCACGCTTGGGGTGACAAAGCAGACTGTCTCACTCCCGGAAAAGTCTCTGGATCTTTTCTTTTCTTTTTTAAAAAACCAAAAGTGGAAGAGAGGCCGGTACTCCCATCTGTCTGCCTGTCCACCCCCTCTACCCCTGAACTGTGCTGCGGCACCCGCCGCCCCCTGGCTGCGCACCGCGTCTTGCCGGCTCCGACCAGGGCAGGGCCGCCCGGGAGAGAAAGTTGGGGGCTCCTCTGGCTCTGCTGGGGCGACCCCACAGACACTGCTTGACGGAGCGGCTGGCTCTGCCGCTGCCACTTCGATTCGCCGTTCTCCGTTGTCTCCCCCTTTGCCAACCGACTGGCTGCCTGGGAAGCCTGAGAGAAAGGGTCGCGGGGAGGGGGGAGAAGAGGGGCACTTCCCATTGCTGCGCCCCCCTGCCGCCGCCAGAAGGTTCTGCTGGGGGAGAAGAGCGCCTGGACGCCCACGGAGGACTGCCTAATGAAATCCACTTGGAAGGAGCCCATTACCCCGGAGGATTCGCTAATTACCAGATCAGAGAGCGGGGGAGACAGGGTGGGGGGGGGACAAATAAATATGCCTTTAAGTAACCGAAAGTAATTATAACCCCATTGTTGACGCTAACGATTAATAATTGATCGGCTGTTCTACACAATGAAAAGTCAGTTGCTTCTCCTGAAGGCGCATGTGGCCGCGTCTCACCTCGCGCCTCCCTCTGCCCTGCCAGCCGACCCTGCAAAGGACCCGCTGGGCTCCCTGGAAAACCAGAGGCCGGCCAGAAAGGCTGGGGACTCGAACCACGCAGTCCTAGGCACACTTGCTCTAGACATCCCTGTCAAACTGGAGTGACTCCAAACGCAGTTGCTCTGCAAGAAGACGCGAGCGGCATTATTTTGAAGAGCAGGATCTCCTTTGTAACACCGTCACAAAGCGCCCGATCCAGTCTCCGGGCGATCCTACGCCTGCCTGCCTGCCTGCCTGCCTGGTGAGGCCCCTTCAGCCAAGCGGTTCTCAGCGCCCGATGTTTGCTCAGGAAATGGGATTGGGGCGCGGAAGGTTGACCTGCTTCTTTCAAGCTGGACACAGACCCCCTCTTCCCCCCTGTCCATCCCACAGGCTCCCCTTCCCCTCATGCGGCACCCACGGAAGCCGGGCGGTGAGGTCACCTTCAATGGGGAGCCTCCGCAGCCCCCTGCACGCCTCCTCCTTGACCGCCAGTGCCACTGTGGGAGGGGGGCACCCGGCAGGCGCCGCCTCCCTCCCAGGGTTCCACAGCTAGTCCCACCGGGGCCTCGAGCTGCCGGGAGGGGCCCGATCTGGCCACAGGCTGCGCGCCCTGAGCTCCAGGCTCAGCAGTGCAAAGGGCGGCCGCTGCCGCTGCCTCTGGCCGGCGGGCCTGATCCTCACGTCGAAGGGCAGCAGCCTGGATGCCCTGGCCATGAAGGTTTCCATCCTGGGGCCGAAAGAGCCACAGACATCAGTGGCCCCGAGATCGAGTTCAAGCGCAGCACACGAAAGCGCACGGAAGGATCGTGGCTGCCCCTGTTTCTGTGTGAACGCCTCACGGCAGCCTCCGTAGCCTCCATACCCATTGGTGACGATGAGGGGGGGGAATAGGCAAGAGTAGCTGAGGCAGACCCCTCCGCAGCCAGTGAGAAGAGGGTCTACTCAGAAGCAAGTCACATTGGAGGCAGAGGCATTGCTGCCCAGGCGCAAAACCCTTCTTGGGAGTGTTGTCTCACACATTTTCTAGTCCTCAGGACGGCTGCTTTACAGGGAGGCAGCTGGACAACGCGAACTCAGCAGAAAGGCTGAGATCCACAAGCCACTTAATGGGTTTTGCATCCAACTAAAATATGCACAGGATCATCCTGAAAAGTCCCCCTCAATGTAATGGCGGCATTCCCCCATGAAGATAACTAAAGTGGGCGTGGCTCTGTTCCTGCGGCAACTCAGAGGGCAAGTTCTCCTTGGCAAGTTCCGCGCCTGCGCACATGGCTGGAGACCTTGCTGGGGGTGGGGGTGGGGGGTGGGGGTGGGTCATGGCAAGGCACAAACCAGAATTAGTGCACTGAGAACTCTGGACCCGACTCTCTGCTCAGTTGGCTACAGTAATTGTCAGCAACAATTAATAAGAACAACAACAACAACACAAGCTGAGTACAAAGATCCACAGCACAGAGTTGGGTTGCTAGAATTACACTGAATAGAGAAAAGATCATCGAACAAAAAGAAATGGAGCTGCCAAGCATCAAAACATACCCCTGTGAAGAAAAATACAACCAAGTAGTATTACCAAGAATGAAATAGATATTGTGAACAAAATTAAATGGATTCAGTAAGATAAAGTCATTTAGCAGGTGGGCAGTCCCAGTTCTAAGCTACACTCGGGATTGGAAACAAGCAGAATTACAAACAATAAATCACAAAACGGGCATAACACCCCTGACATCACCAATGTAAGAGGGAAATGAGAAAAGGAATTTGATGGTCTTTGCTTACCAAGAATTTGGAGGAAGAGGTATCTTGAAAGTTAAGCAAGTAGATGAAGAAAAAGAAGCACTGAATGAAGAAAGCAAAGAGAAACTTCTAGTAGAAGTGAACAAGGCAGACTTATTTAAGGTCAAAAAACCAAAGAGATTACAAAAAGATTGGCAACTTTGCTAACTGGAAACAAAAGCGCTTGCATGGGCAGTATTTGAAAGCAGCAGAGATTAAAGCTGCTATTGGAAACACCCGGAAGTAGTTCCAAAATGTGCACTTGAAGAAAGAAACAGAAGTAGTGCCTAGAAGTCTGAAGACATTTCGGGCATTGAGCAAATGACACCAGATCAGCTCCAGCTTGAAGCAGCAGGAATTCTGCCAAGATACATCTGCAATTCCCAAGAACTTGGCTAGATCTGGGACTGCAGATTGCTCCACTAGTCAAATATGCCACTGTGACAATTCATAACAACAACATGAAATAAACGCCAGCAGTGGGCTGTTTTCTCATTTCCCCTTTTCCGTTTGCTAAGAAGAATAAAAACAGCCTGACCGTGCAAATTCTGATGGTGGGAAAGTTGTCCTGCAGGCGTTTGCATTCACAGGGGGCCGGCACGAGAGCGGGGGGGGGGGGGCTGCCTTCCCACAAACCACCAGTGCCCACGCCGGGACCTTTGAAAGAAGCGTTTGGCCAGTTAAGAGTTCTCCATTATTTCACTGATTTGCACAGGAGAACTTCCCGATGGGTTTGCCTAAATTTAAATTCAAGGAAAAAATACATTAAGGGAATCGGAGGTTATGCTTTGGACAGAAAAACATTGAAGGAGAAGTGCTAGCTGTTCTAATCTATTCTCCAGAATGTTGTTAAAGAAAATAAAGTAAACTCTTTGAATTTTACCATTATATGGCAAAAAACCTGGGCTACAACAAAGGGCGGGCAGGAAGGAAGGAGCAGCTTGATGCAAACCAGAAGAAGCAGCTTCTCCTGAAATGTGGATCCCGATGAACAGGGGAGAAAAAACAAACAACCCCTCGTTTGTAGCTGTTTTCTCGGCTACAATAAAGGGGTTTATATCTAAGGCATCCATCTGCCGGGAGGTAGAACATTCCCTCTCGAACAAGCAAACACCTTGCTAGCATTTTAATGCAAGATTATTTTAAACCCACACGTGTTCAAGAAGCAAGGGAGAAAAACGGGTTTTAAAGCTCCGTAAAAAGGCAAGAGCGCAAATCTTGGAGCGACGCAACTGGCGTTCGTGGGGAGCCAGGGCAGCCTCCCCACCCCCACCCCCGCCCCGGGAAGGCTCCGGCCGGCCGGCCGGCGGGAGAAGCTCAGGCTGCGCGCCGCTTGCGAGAGGGAGCCCGCGGAGGCCATCGACGGG
The DNA here is from genome assembly GCF_049243985.1 of Paroedura picta. Classification (NCBI taxonomy): domain Eukaryota; kingdom Metazoa; phylum Chordata; class Lepidosauria; order Squamata; family Gekkonidae; genus Paroedura; species Paroedura picta. The sequence goes on from NC_135382.1 coordinate 3,225,239, forward strand.
GAGGGCGGGCAGACACATGGCGCTGGAATCCCGCCCATCCTGTGGGTGAGGATTCTGCCACGTTATCTCGGGAGCCTGGTTGTCACCCGGGAAGGGGCTTTGCTTCCCTGTGTTGCTCAGAGGAGTGGACTCAACCCCCTCCCCAAAAGCACTGGTTGTCTTCCCACAGACCCCCACCCCCCCATGTCCGGGTTAGGGTTCTTTCTCACACACAAGAGATTCTGGGGCAGAGACATGGGGCGTGAAAGCAAGCGTGAAAGCAAAGCAATCATGTAATACTTCACAACCGCAGGTAGATGTTTCAGATGCAATGATCGGCACCTTACCTTCCTGCACCCTCATCCACACATATGCGCACGCATGGGACGGCTCTTTATCCCGCCCCCCTCCCCTGAAGCCGAAAGATCCCTTCCCAGTGCCCTTTCTAACAAGCCCCGGAGCAAAAGGCCACCAATTTTCAGTGAACAAAAAGCCACTGGAGAGAGCCCCGTTTGTCAATATCAACTGGTCCAGCCATTTCCCCTCTTCAGACACATCGGCCGATCTGAGCTGGCAGATGTTTAGACAAGACTTTATAAATGGTTCAATACCAGCCGGTAATGAACCCCAACTGACCATTCCAAAGCAGCGAGAAGCATCCCCGATCTCCCCTGCTGGGATCTAATAATGCTTCCGCACTGGAACAGTATTAATCATGGAATGAAATAGATGAGGCTCTTGAAAAAATAAGTGTATGATTGATTAAAGGGCAATCTAAGAACCTATTATTCTTGTTTCATAACGGGGTAAGTTATATTCACTCAATTTATCTTTGGGGGGAATATAAATGGGGGGTTGTCTCCTTATTGAAATTATATTATATGGGGATTCTCATTATTGGCTGGGAGGGGGCTTCAAAAGGCTGCTTAGCTTTTTATCAGCCTAATAGAGGTGGATGAGGAGGCAATTCCCACATGAGGGACTGCGAGAAAGAGGAGGGGAAGGCGATTTTAAAGGGGGTGGGGAATCTTCAGATACGTTTGTGGACTTTCAGGGTTTGGGTACCTCAAATGTAGACATGGGAAGTCAAAACAGCTTTCTGGATGATGTTAAAAGCACGCAGCCTGTATCACGTGCAAATGTAGTCCAGCCCTACAAATTAACTTGGAAGATTTTCATTGTTCTAAAACCTATGGCAAGATTTAATTAGCCAGTTTGCTCCTATTATAAACATTTAATAGTCTATCCTAAATTCCTATACCAATTACATTTCATATTTATTGTGGTTTGAAATAAAAATTTCTGGTAATGGAAAAAAAAACCCACTATGTTATTGCAGACTAGTCTGTTTTTATTTACAATGAAAGATATAAATTAGTAAAGAATTCTCGTTAAACGACGAGGGGCTGTATAATCGTCAACGTCTCAAATAAAAACCAGGCATAATTTATTTACAAAAGAATCAGGATTTCATTGCAATACAACTTGCATAAATTACTAGAAGCTCTTATATCATTACAAAAATAAATATCAAATTTTCCCCCATTTTTAAGTACTCAAGTTCTTCAATCACGGTTTCTTTTAAATTGCTACTGTATGCATCTTTTAACAAAGAATTTGTACAATAAATCCTATCACACCTACAGAATATATATATTTATACTGATATATATACCGTGGCAATGAAGTGATCGATTCAAGATATCCTGAGAAAAAACAGATTTGCTTTGTGTGTTTTTTTCTTCGTCGTCTTCCTTGTTTAAAATCACACATACATTAGGGAAACTAAACTATACCAGCAAACTCACATAATGTCCAACAAAATTCTGGTTTAATTATTAGAGTCTGTCCATCGATTAGTGCTCTGTGATCTTCTTTTCTACAGTGGCACAAGATGTGATCCGGATTTAGAGTTTTGTTTAGAGAGACAGAATAGAGCTGATGGCTTGTTGACTTTTCTCAAAGCAATTGTGACACCTACCTGTGGACCAAGGGAAACACCAGATCATCCACAATCCTTCAGTTACACACCCGGGGTTAAAAAATGGAAGGCAAACTAAAATGCTTATCCTGCCTCCTGGTCATAGAAGGATTAGGGGCTTGGCGGTGGAGGGGGGTGGAGGGAGCAAAATACTTGGCCACAAGATTTTTCTTTAATGGTAACCATAGTTGCTGGGGGAGGGAGAGCAGGCAATCTACTCGCATTCTGTTCTCTTTGGAGCCCTGCCAGAATGCATCTCATTGTCCCTGCTGCTATTTGAAATGCATATAAGCATGCCCCATACTTAAAAAACAAAAAATGGTGCACAATTCTTACCACTGAGCATTGCAAGGGATGAGAAGGAATTCCCTGGTGAAAAGGAAGGAGAGCGGTGCCAGGCTCTTGTGCTGGGGAAGGGGGGAGCTGGGCAGGAGGACTTAACTTCCTGCTTGCTTGTGCTCTTATCCTTTAAGCCACCGCGAGAATCCGGCAGCCTCACGGGTACTTCTGCAGTCCTTCTCTTGGGTATTGCCTGCAAATATCTCCCGCAAGCAGAGCGTGAGGGGGCTCTCCCACTCGTTTCAGTGGGGCTGAGGTTGGAGAAGGTCCCAAGGGGGCTGGGCTCTGACTTTGCAAGCAACCATTCCCTGGGGAAAACAATTAAGGGATATTTCAGTAATTGCAGATATTGTGTGTGGGCACAACACACACACACACACAATAGTTACAATTTTGCAATATTGGTTAATGGTTTTTCAAGGAAATTGTTTCTTGCAAATCACATACATTGTTTCGTATTTGGCATTTATGTAAACAATGAGGCTGAAGCTGAAAGAACTAAACTGATTTACAAAAGGTGGTGCTGAAAACCCCAGTTTCGCCTTGCAGTCCCGCTCCTTGGTAATGAAGCAAGAAATCAGCATTAAGTGAATTTACAGGCCCAGCAATGGGCCCAGTGGCGGTGCCCAAACAATTCTTCTCTGCGGTGTAACATGATGACGATGGCAATTGCAATGGCAATGGCAATGGCAATAATAATAATAATAATAATAATAATAATAATAATAATAATAATAATAATAATAATAATAATAGTGATATACTCACTTAGGTGCCATCTATAGGTAGGGCTGCACTCCTACCGTGCACGGTTCAGTGGGGTCTGTCAAAACAGAAGCACCGGTTAGTCACACAAGGACACAGCTAACTAACCGGATTATACACTGCAGGGACCGCGGGGCTCCCCTGCCGGCCAAGCCTTCTCCGGAGCGCGGCTCTTTCAGCAGAGCGGCGCTCCGGGGGCGGCGGGCTCTTCTGTAGCCTGCCGGTTCTTGATGCAGAAGAGGGTTCTTCGCATGACCCATCCCCGAACCATTGGAAAGGACGGCAGTCTCACGCAATCGCCACGCGCCCCCCCCCCCCCCCGCCACCCTGACTTTCACTTTTGGGACTCAAGGCTGTCAATGCTGCCGACTTCACAGGAGGTTTTGGGAAACGAACTTTATTTTTTTTAAGTATTTTTAAATTTAAAAACCCGCTTTTACTTAGGGATGTCAAAAGAAGCCAACTTATGCAGATATTTATTAAATAAACAATGAATAAAACTCCATGCAAACAAAATCTTTGAAACAAAATCAATTTTATGTGTTTGTGTTTGTGTTTTTTTTAAAAAGAAACACTTTTAGTCAGGGAGAACAATGTATTGCTACCCCATCGCTCAAAGAATTTCCAATGCATCGGACTCAGGGTCCCACCGGCGGCCAAGAAGTCTTGGCCCTCCAGCCGGGGCATCCCGCCCTGCCCCCCAGTACAATCCCCCGCCCCTCCGAAAGCCCGTCCGTCCTTTGCAGGCAGATTCTCCCGGGCCGCCCTGCAGCGCTCCCTGCGCTCCGTGGGCCGGGCAGACTCCGGCTTGCCCCCCTCAGCAAAGGTGACCACCGCAGCAGACAACCGGCCCCGCGACCCAGCTCTCCTCGGAAGGCGCGTACCTTTCTTGGCGTCTGGGCCGGCCGGCTTGTAGTGCTGCTCAAGGTGGCTGGCGAGGCTTTTTAGGGAGACCTCCGGCCCCGGTTTGTGCGCCGCACCCCCGCCGCCGCTTAGGACCGCCTGGCCCAGTCCCTCGCCGGAGGCCACAGCAGCCGGGTTGTACCGAAGGAGGCTCTGGCCCTGCAGGGCGTTGAAATTCCCATAGTTTGTGTAATTGCTATAAAAAGGTGAGGTGTAATAAATATGCCTCCCCAGGAGCGATGAAGCCGGGTAGGCGGCGCTGTGCGGGGCGGAGGCGGGCGGGCCCGACGGCGGGCAGCTGGGCCCCAGGCCCGGCGGAGGGTGCGAGTGCTTAAGGTCCGAGGTGGCGATCTCGGCCAGCGACCAGAGCTTGGGCTTGCTGGCTGGCGCCGTCTGAACCCGGCCATCCAAGAGCGCCTTGTTGACGTTCCGGGAGACGTCCTCGCCCGGTGGCTGGCCCAGGAGTGGGGCTTCCACCCCGGTGAGAGGCGATGAGGCGGCCGCTTTGGCCACGAGGCCTGGGCGGACCTCCTCCTCCTCGTCCTCCTCGTCGTCGATATCGTCTTCGTCCTCCTCCTCCTCAATCTCCTCGTATTTGTCCTTGCACTCCGAGCCCAACTCGCAGAGCGGCTCCCCAGCCCTGCACGGTGCCTTCTCCCCATCAGATTCGGTCGAGCAAGAGTGGTCGGTGAGTGAGTCGACCTGCAGGCTGATCCCTGCCACAGAAAACCGGGAGACCCGTCAAGGAGGCTGTGGCCACCGACCAGCTTCCTCTCCCCGGAACCCTGACCCTCGCCCACCTCGCAGCCCACCGAGCGGCAGCCCAAGGCAGGCGACTTCGACGCTGCCACACCCCCTCCCGCCCCGCCACCAGCTCGCTCCCTGTCTCATATCGCAGGGCCAGCGATCTGGGTGCTTTTCCAAATGTCCCAAAGGAGGGGACTTGCTGGGACACTCACTCCTGGCCACAGATTTCAGAGGGCGGCCCTGCAGGAGGCCTTGGGAAGGGCAGGCCCTTCTCACTCACTCCCCTATTCTTATTATTGCTACTGCTACTGTTATCCCTCCCTTTTCACTGTGGCTCTAAGTATTTCTGGGGAGAACAGAGCTCTAGCACGGTTAGACTTCGCAATGCCTGACTGAGCTGCTTCCTGCGGTGACTCCAGTCAAAACGGGGGTGTCTCCCGGAGGAAGCGGGGGCTCAGCCAAGGAGCTGGTCTCGGGCAACAGAAAAGCAGCCGCATTGGAGGTGGTCCGCGGGCCGCTTGTTCCAGTTGGCAGAGGCCGGTCCTGGCTTCCCGTGCCAGGGCCTGGAGCACAAGCTGCCGTCCCCCGCCCGCCCGCCCACGCCGCTCTTACCCTCATCATCGGCCGAGGCCTCGTGGCTCTCGCGCCCTTTGTCGGTGGCCTCCTTGGCGTGCAGGCCACCGTCACCGTCCAAGTCCTCATCTTCATCCTCGCTCTTGTTCCGTGGCGCCCACGTCATCTTGTTCTCCTTCTTGAGCCTTCTCCGGGCGTTGGCGAACCAGGTAGAGACCTGCGTGAGGGTCATCTTGGTGATGATGGCCAGCATGATCTTCTCACCCTTGGTGGGGTAGGGGTTCTTGCGGTGCTCCTGCAGCCAGGCCTTCAGTGTGGCGGTGGCATCCCGTGTGGCATTCTTCCGGTAGGCCGGGTCGTTGAGCTGGTACGGGTAGGCTGGGCTGCCGTAGGGGTGGTAGCTGATGGCGCCGCTCATTCCTGTCGTGTGGGCATCGTAAGGAGAGCCCTGCCAAGCACAAAACGCTGGCTGTTAGCTGCTGGGCAGGGCGGCCCACAAGGGTCAGAAGCCTGGTGCTTCTGGCTAGCTTGGGGATCGCAAAAGGATCCCCGGGGGCATTTTGAACCTGCTTCCCTTTCTCCACAGCTTTCTCCCAGGACTTCTTACCATTTATTGAAATTTATCTCAAGCTTTAAAAAAGAAACTCCCCCTCCAAAAGTGCTGCAGGTAATTTCTTAACATTGTTCTGCTTCTCTGCTCCTCCTCCAACAGAGAAGCAAGAATATTTCCTCTCCTGCTGGGATGGGGTTGCGGTGGGAGAGGGAGAGAGTCCGCAGCCCCCCACTTAGCAATTCACTTCGCTAATGCATTGCAAATCCAATTTGCAAACCAGAAGATATGCACCGTTTCGAATTGGTCAAATTCGATATAATTAGCATTTTAATTCGCTCTTTAAACGTTTAAATTGCACTGATTTAAAGTCTGCATAATACAGGGTGTGGGCTAGGGGGCGGAAAAAAATTAGTGGAGCAACTCGATAAGTTTCAGAAGATCCAGAATGTACAGCACTCCAAATTCGCCTCCTATTCATAATAGCCCGCGGACAATAAGATTTAGCAACTTGCGTCCCCCGCCCCTCCCGGCCGGCGCTTCTGTTGCCCCGAGAAAGTCAAACAGAGGAGCGTTTCAGAGTGGCTTCCCTTCACCAGACCCCGATCGCCTGGCTGGGAGAGTCCACAGGAGGGGAGGGGACGGGAGAGGAGGGTGCCTGGAGAGGCTGGCAACGGGAGGCTCTGGTGTGGCGGAAACACAACGAATCCCTTCACCCCACGGTCCCCTTCCTTGGGGGATGGGGTGCTGGGAGTCCAATAGCGGTCCACCGAAAGAGCCCCCGCCTGGTCGTGCGCTCCGGGGTCCCGCTCCGACAACCCGGTCCCACCCGTCAACCTGCCTTGCCCGCCGCGGGAAAGACCACGGGCAGGAGAGGGAGACCACGGAAGGGAAGGGGGAAGCGGGGAAGGAGGGAGGCCACGGGTGGCACCGAGGGAGCATGGGAAGAGGCAAGGGAGAGGGGGAAGAGGCCAGGCGTGCCCCAGCGGGCTGGCGGGCTGGCTACCCACCATGTAGGAGGGGAATCCGGTGGCCGGGTCAGTGGAGTACTGGAGTGGACTGCCGAAGCCAGTGGCTGCCGCCTGGGCTGTGAACGCCGCCGATCCTGGGTAGGGGCTGAATGCGGAGCCTGACGACGACCTGGCCAGCTCCTCGCTGCGCGGCGCCGCCAGCGCCGACGCCCCGTACGCCGGACAGGAGTAAAGCGCCAGCGAGCCCGGCGGCTGGTAGAGGTAGCCCTGCGGGTAGGACATGGCTGGGCCGGCCGGGCTGGGCCGGGCCGAGAGCGCTGCTGCGGCTGCCGCTACTGCTGGTGCCGCCACCGCCGCTGAGGAGCTCACAGCCTCCCCGCCATCGGCAGCACGAGCGCCAGCCAAAAGGCGAGCGGGCGCCGGGCGGAGGGGACGCGCGCGCGCCCGCTCCAACTCTCCCCGCCCGCCCGCCACTCAGCCGCGGCCGGAGGAGGAGGAGCAGCCGCTGCCGTTGCCACAAGGGGCGGGCAGGGGAGGCGGAGCGGCGGCAGGCGGGAAACCCAGGCGGCTTGGGCCGGGCGCCGTGCTCTCCTGCCACCTTGCCTCGGCGGCCCTGCAGAAAGCACTTGGCCGGTCGCAAGCCGGGCAGACGAGCCCCCGCGGGGCACACTGGCAAGGAGGCTGCCCATCTTGGCGGCCCATCAGCAGAGCCGCCCAGGACACGCCCCACCACTGCCTGGATGCCTTTGTGGAGGGCGGGCCTGCCAGCTCCCCCTTCCCAAAGCCCCGCCCTTGCGTTGAGCTGCTCTTCAGGGACCCCAGGGAGCCCCGCAGCCGCTGCATCCTGCCTGGGTCTGCTGTGCCCTCAGCCCCCACTCCTCGGAGTTCTCAGCCAGGGGGCAAGATGGGCATGGGGGGGCTCGAGGTGTCGTACGTGGGGCTGAGAGCGCAGCTCTGGGATGAGGCGCCGGAGCAGCGGCGGAAGAAGGTCATGCGGACTGAAGAGCGCCCGCCCTCGCCAGGAGCAGAAGGTGCTTGACCACCCGCTTGACCGGGAAGCAAACTCTGGTCTGCTTGGGAGATGAAGCAAATGCTAAGTGCCGAAGCGGTTCTCCCGCTGCCCCGCAACCCGGGTGGGGGTGAGAAAGCGGAGGAAGTCACCGACGGGATCACCCTTGAAGCCCGCCCCAGCCCCAGCCTTCGATCCCTGTAATCAACACTTATGTCGGCTCCCCTCTCCTCCCCCAAGCTGCCCTTGAGGAGCCTGCTTGGCTTTTCCAAACCCTGGCCTGAGTTCAGGCCACCAGGGGAGCTGACCTGCAAGCAGGGGGGGGGGGGGAAGGCAGGGAAATGGGGTGCTTTGACTCATGCACACGGATGCCTCCTCCCACTGCCTCCTCCCCATCGAGGCTACCTTCACGTATTGGCTGCCCTCTGTGGCCCCAGTAGCGGCTCCAGACACATCCCGCCTCCTCAGGCTTGAAGGAGCCCAAATTTCCCCCCTCACTAACCCAGTCCGAACCCCCATTAGGAGAAAACATTTCCCATTCATGGGGGCTTTCTCCCAAAACAGGGGTCTGGGGAGTAATCCATGGGGGGCCTGGTGTCCGGATTAGTGGGAAACAGGACAGTTGTGTTGAAATGCGCTCTGGCTTTCCCCAGGCACAGGTGCATTCAATGGGATATTGCTTTTTAACAAGAAACGGATGGGGGGGGAGTGAATTTGGGTCCCCACTTTTTGCATGCCCTGAGAATGCCCACTGGTTGCATGCATGCATGTCTGTGTCCTCTCCCGTCCCCCCGTCCCCCCCCCCCCCGTGCAGCCCAAGATGTCCCACTGCAAGAGGGCAGCCCTGCTTAGAGGACCAATTCCATAATTCTGACTGGGGAGGGGGAGAGTCAGACCCCTCCAAGAGCGACAAGAATCCAGAATGGGGAGAAAGAGACCCCCTCCCACTGGACTCTGCCGAGGACAGAACCAGACGGGCCTTCGTGTGGCCCCCGTGTTTTCCTAAAGGTCTCTCTGCCCGGCTCAGCTCTGGAGACTCTCCGGGTTGGACTCTCTCAAGCTCCAGTTCAGCCCTAGGCCTGGGGGGGGGGGGGCGGGGGGGTCTGGATCTTGTATCCTGACACGCATAGCCTGGCCTGGCCTGGGCTGTGCTTCTTAGACAGCAATGTCGGAGGAAGATCTGGCGCATCCACGTTCAAATCCCCTGTCCGCCATGGCAGTTTGTGGGGTCGCCTTGGGGCAGTCACATGCGCTCAGTCTGGTCTGCCTCGTAGGCTGGTTATGGGAATTAAATGGAAGAAGGGAGACTGATGTGGGCCTCTTTGGGGGCAAAAGGTGGAATACAAATATTTTAAAAAATAAATCCCTGGAATTCCTGGAAAACTAATTTCCTAGCCGGGCGAGTTGGCCTCGGCTCTCTGCCGCATTCCTCTCGGATTTCACCGAGCACCGCCTACCCCACCCTGGACTCCTAGCATGCAGCAAGGAAAAGGTTAACCCTGCCTATTACAGAAGGACTGGGGGGAGTTTTACTGGCTGGGGGGGGGGGGCTAGTGTCTCTCCAGCCGCTTGTTCTTTGTCGCTCAGGTTTTGAAGTGACCCAAAGTTTGGATCAAAGTTCTGCTTTTTTGAAGTCGAGGGGCAAAGGTGCTGCCCGCAGGCTCCTCAGGGTGAGGCGCTGTGGTCCCCAGCAGTCTTGCTTGCCATCCTGCCCGGCCCGGCCACGCCCAGGCGGTGGCATCACCCAGGAAGGGAAAGGTGGGCACTTCCCAAGCATCCTTCCCATCCGAAAAGAGACCGGGAAGCTGGCGTGGGGCCGCTTGGGCCTCGGAGACCCGGGTCCACCTGCGGGCTAAAGAACGGCAGGGGCGGGTGGGGGACAAAAGTACTGTTTTGCCGGGCGCTGTTGTTGCCTCCACTCCAGACCTCCGTGTTACGGAAAGCTCCGGTTACAGGAACACGGAGATTCTCCTGGGCGGAGCAGCCTAATTCGGACTCCCTCCCGCTCTGCAACTCTCTGGGCAGCCTTAAGCTAGTCAAGCCAGCCGACCTCAGAGGGTTGTTGTAGCAGTGCAGGGGCCTAGGAGGAGAGGCGTATGAGGAACCCGTTAAGCTCACGGCCGGACTGAGGGGAACCACAATTCAAGAGCCCCTCGAGGGGCGCAGCACAGGAAGGGGGGGGTGAGTTTGCTTCTTGGGACTGCAGTGAGTCACAGGCGCCGCTGCGGGAAGCGGCAGGAGGAGACCAGGCTTGGCTCCGTTGCCCCCGCCAGCTTCTCAGGCCCGAGGAAGAAGCCTACCCGCTGCTGGGGGGCAGGGCCCTGGTTGGCCGCTCGGGGAGACTGTTGCGCTCCTACCCCGGCCACCCCTAAAGCTGACCACAGGATGGCCTCGCCCCGTTAGCCTCCTTCCCATGGGCTCTACCCAACTGCATCAGGGAAAGGGAAGCACGCAAAAGTGGGAGAGAACAGCATGCCCCCCCCCAAAAAACCCTGACAAGAACGCCAAGTTCACTTGCTTTGCTCTAGACTGCAACCCTCAGACTTTATTTTTGAACAAATGTGCTTTTAATCAAGCTCCAAAAAACTCTTCATAGCGGTCCTTCTGATCCCAAAGACCCCAATAACTCCTGGCCGGGAGGATGCTCCTTGCTGTCACGGTTCCACGGAATGTCGTGTGAAAAACGTCCTCTAAGCTGCAGTGCTGGGTCAGCAGGGACTCCTGGGCTTCACAGAGAAGGACCCCCTGGCTGGACTTCCAAGGGCTCTTGCGCAAGTGGGGGGGGTTCAAGGACCCCAGTCTCTCATTTCCAGTAATGGAGTCCTGCCCCCCCCCCGCAGCTTAGTGTGGTCCTGATCTTGACCAAAAAGCCTTGGGGGAGTGTAGGGTGATATCACAGAGTAGTTTTGTGGCTGCGCATAGCACATTCTCACAACTCCCATCTCTGGCTGTTGATTTTTCACACGCTTGACCACTTGCTGGCCTGGATTGGCCTCCGTCGAGGTAGCCCCGCAGACATAAACGGGCAGAGATGCGTGAGCTGGCCACTGACCGGGATCCGTTTCCACCAGCACAGAAGCGAGCCCTCCTGAGTCTGAATCCGGCCACCAATCTTCCGGAGGGGCCGGGCCCCGAGGGATTTCTGGGCAGGCGCACAGGCGTCAATGCTCCCTAGCGGGGACTTGGCAACTGCCGCTTCAGCCGGGGCCTGGAAGGCACGCCAACACTCACTGGGCAGCCAGAGCAGCAGACCGCCATAGCTCTATGGGACTGGGCGGGGGGGGGGGGGGCTGGCTTCCATGTCTTGCGCAGGAAGCACCCCAGGCGCTCAGACTCCCCAGCGCCTGAGCAAGGAGGAGGCGCAAGTCAGCCACGGGGGATCTAGGCTCGGCTTCCAGCACCTCCCAACTGCTGCAGTAGACTGCTGCAGAGCCCCCCACGGGAGCTCCCAGTTCTACCCTGACCCCTTCCCCCCAGCAGGGTCACTGAAAGCGCAATGTTTTTAAACCCCTTGCCTGTTGGTATCGCAGATTCTCCAGTTGTTCCTACTCAAAACTAGCTGTGGCTGAATGTGCTTTTTAGGCTGATCAGAAATGCCGCCAACAGTGCTTGGCCTGTTGCCCTCACCAAGTCTCCAAGCAAACCGGTACTTGCTTCTTCGCCTTCCCTTGCATACCTACCCTTTAAGAAAAGAAGAAATTAAAAGATGGCAGGGGAAATATTTGCAAATGTATTGGGTCTCCTCCCTTACTCAGCTTGTTCTTCTGTCCCGTGTGCTCTCAGCCACCTGCCCCACCTTCACTGATATTCAGGCAGGATTACTCAGATTACTCGTCCGGGAGCACGTTGAAGAATCATAACCATATTTCACCCCCTATGTTCACTCAAAAATAAGACATTCAATATTTCTTGAACCCAAGCCCTCACAAAGGGAGCAAGACCAAATGAGAAACAAACAAAAACCTGGAAGTAAAATTCCTTTGGACCGGACTGAACCTCAAATTACAGCCCGATCTTATTCAGAAGTGCCTTTTGCGTCCGTGTAACCACTTTCACACACGTGCAATGCTGCATTTACTTCTAAGTAAATGTGCGTAGAGCCTGCACCCTTTGGCTTGGCCCTGGCTGAGGCCTCAGGGCTGGGCGCGCCAGAGCAGAATGGGCGCTTCGTGGACCCCCAAGTAGCCAGCGCAGGATCCAACTCGGAGGTTTCCTTCCAAAGAAGCTCGCGTCGAATCCTGGCACATCATCAGCGCATCTCTCCGATTAGATGCGGGATAGACTTTGGGTTGTTCCCAGGGACTTCTCTGTGTTCTCTGGATCCGGCTGGGCACCCTCGATTAGGAGACGGGAAAAGATCTCGGCAGACATAAGACTAAATCTGTTTTAAGCGGCTGCAGCAGGGGGGGGGGGGTTCTCCCCGACCTGGTTAGGATTTGGATGGAAAAGCACCAAGGAAATCCAGGGCGGCCACACAGAAGGAGGTGCCCCCCCCCCGGGGCCCGGCTGGGACTGACCGCCCCTTCCCACGCACAGGTCTGGCTAAGCAGGCAGGCGGCGCCTGAGAAGCCAGGCAAGAATGATCATCATCATCATAAAACGCGCATCTTGTAACCCATCTCAACCTTTTGAAGTCCCTCTTGATTTAAGTGGGGAAGATTCAAGTGCGTGCCTACTTCTCTTCCACTGCAATCAGTCGGGATGGAAAGAATATTTTAACTGCAACCGGATCTTACCCGCAGTAAGATTTCACATTTCCCTCATTCTCTCGCGCGCATTCCAAAAGCGAGTGGAAACGGCCTCCCTTTCAGCTGAAGGCGGATGCAAACAGATGTCAGTCCGAAGTCAATACGATATGCCGAATACGAAGGGAAACGCTAGCCTGTAGCCCTTTCGAGCCCCGCCGGTCTCTGCAGAGGAAGGGAGGCTGCGCTCATCGGAGAGCACTGAGTTTAAGGGGTCTTACTCCCGATAAGCCGATAACATGGCCGAATACCGTATGGACTGAAGAACAACAGGTTTGAAGAGGGTCCCCCAGAGGCAGAAGCAGCGGGTCAAAGATGAGTTTGCTTCCTCGCTCGCTTGTGTTTTCAGCAGAATCTCTCCGCAGAGGATGGTCCGCCTCCCTTCCGATTCGTGGCCTGGCTGTATGCGGGGGGGGGGGGGGGGGTAGAGTAGTCGAGGCTAGCCCCTTGGCAAGAGGGTACAAACCCATTCCCACCTACATTGGGAACAAGCAGCCGGCCGTTCGAGGGAGTGGGGCGGGAAGAGCTGGGGGGGGCTCCTTGGAGAAGGCCGCGGGAGCCCCTCATACCCCCCATCCCATCCCCGTGCTCTGGCGCTCAGCCCCCAGGAAACGGTGCCATGGCCTTTCCGCTTTGGCCGGCTCGCGGAGTGTGGACGAGCAAGCCAAGCCGAAGCCTTCCCGGTCAGGCCGGGGAGCAGGAAGGCAGCCAGCCGGGCAGCATCTCGCTCAGGATCCGCGAGGCAGGGGATTGGGGCCGCCCGGATGATTGCTCTTAACACTCGAGAGCACCGGATCCCCTGGACTGGGAGCTCTGGGCTCCTGCGTGCCCTTGGGGAATTATGGTCCCAGCTGCCGGCCTGAGCCCCGGACCTCCCAGCCAGAAGGGTGCCTGAGTGCGAAGGAGGGGCAAGGAAGAAAGCGGAGAGGCAGCAAGTGGCTTCCTTGGAAATATGGGGCTGGATCACCAAAAGTTTAAAAAGTGTGTTCCAGATCCAACCCAGCCTGAACTCTCTCCAGAGGCTAAAAGAACTCATATGGGGCTCTCGGACTTTGGCCCCTGGAAAAGGCAGGCGTGCGAGGGAAAGCTGAAGGCAGCAGAGAAAGGAAGAGGAACACCTGACAGGAGACAGAAGCTTCAGTGAGCCTCCGTTTGCCCGGCTGTGGCCACCGGTCCGCTGGGACTTGGCAGCACTTCCCACCCAGGCTGCACAGAAGCAACCGGAGTGGCATCCTGAGCCAGTCTGCTTCGGATCGCTCTCAGAGTCTGGCAATAGCCTGAGCTTTAAAGCATACTTTGTTCAGGCATTAAAATGGGATGCATTTTGTCACTGGGACCCCTGGCAGGGTGTAAGAAAAAGAACGCCCAGGATGCCCTGCCCTCAGAGGTCTGGAACACCCTTAGTGGGGCACGAGAGGGTGACAGTTGTCGCCTTCTTCTCTTCGAGGGCAGGCCATTTCGCTGCACCTCTAAGCCACATTTACATGCCCGGGGCGCAAAATGCAGAGGCTTTGCTGGAAAGGGGCCTGCTGGAAGGAGGCAAGGTGACAGTAGGGAATCATACAGAGATGCAGCAGGCAGCCGCTTCTCCTCCTGGTTCTTTGGAATGCTTCTCTGAGTTACTCAAATTATTTTATGTCCCCTGAAAGCCCCTCTCCCCACACAGCCTCAGGTGCTCAGGTGTGGATTCTGCATATTACGGGCTGAGCTGGAGATCCCCATCGATCCCCAAGCAATGTGCCTCTGGCTTTTAATTCTTCTCCCTGAACAGAAGCTGTTCATGGTGACCCTCATTAGAGCAGGAGATGCTTCGGAAGAGCCCAGGAGGCACCAGCTTTGACTCTGCAAGGAGCTTCTTCTAGAAAGAGCAGCCCCAATGACAGAGTTCCCGATGCCCCCCCCCCCCACTGGCAGCCATTCTGTGACTGGTCCACCTCCCATAGCAGCCTTTAAGGCTAACCACGTTTTATTCAAAGTCTCCCAAGAGCCCCTGGACTCAGTCCAAAAAGGCTGCCTATCCAGTTCAAGAACTTGTGCCAGCCTCTAGGCTGGACAGACTTCAGCAAAATCGTGGGTATGTTTGTAGAGGCTTTAGTGAGAGCCACAGTTAGACAAAGACCAGGGAGACCCACCTTGAAATCCCTCACTCTGCCCTGGAAGCTTGCGGGGTGAACTTGAGCACTTGCTGGGTGACCTTGGTGACACGCTCTCTGTCTAACCGAAACCCAGAAGGTTGTTGCTGAGCTGATAAAATGGAGGATAAAAGAACAATGATGTAAGGACTTTTAGTCTCTTTTGAGGGCGGGGGGGGGGAGGGAATCTCAATAAAACAATGGATACATACGATGGGACACCAAGGACTAATCAGGAGAAGTTTTGAAATTAATTCTGACATTGTTGTTGTTGTTAGGTGCGAAGTCCCCGGAAGCTCAGGGCGGTTTACATGGAACATAAGAACAATACATGAAACAGTCTATAACATATGAATAACCATACAATAATATTAATACATAATTTGTTGTTGTTAGGTGCGAAGTCATGTCCAACCCAATGTGACCCCATGGACAATGATCCTCCAGGCCTTCCTGTCCTCTCCCATTCCCAGAGTCCATTTAAGTTTGCACCTACTGCTTCAGTGACTCCATCCAGCCACCTCATTCTCTGTTGTCCCCTTCTTCTTTTGCCCTCGATCGCTCCCAGCATTAGGCTCTTCTCCAGGGAGTCCTTCCTTCTCATGAGGTGGCCAAAGTATTTGAGTTTCATCTTCAGGATCTGGCCTTCTAAGGAGCAGTCAGGGCTGATCTCCTCTAGGACTGACCGGTTTGTTCGCCTTGCAATCCAAGGGACTCGCAAGAGTCTTCTCCAGCACCAGAGTTCAAAAGCCTCAATTCTTTGATGCTCGGCCTTCCTTATGGTCCAACTTTCGCAGCCATACATTGCAACTGGGAAGACCATAGCCTTGACTAGACGCACTTTTGTTGGCAGGGTGATGTCTCTGCTTTTTAGGATGCTGTCTAGATTTGCCATAGCTTTCCTCCCCAGGAGCAAGCATCTTTTAATTTCTTTGCTGCAGTCCCCATCTGCAGTGATCTTGGAGCCCAGGAAAATAAAATCTGTCACTATCTTCAATTCTTCCCAATCTATTTGCCAGGAATTGAGAGGGCCAGATGTCATGATCTTCATTTTCTTGATGTTGAGTTTCAAGCCAACTTTTGCACTCTCCTCCTTCACCCGCATCAACAGGCTCTTTAGTTCCTCTTCGCTTTCTGCCATTAGAGTGGTATCATCTGCATATTTGAGGTTGTTGATATTTCTCCCTGCAATCTTGATCCCAATTTGTGACTCCTCTAATCCCAGCTTTCTCATGATGTGCTACACATACAAGTTAAATAGGCAAGGCCACAGTATACAGCCTTGCTGAACTCCTTTCTCAATTTTGAACCACTCCGTGATTCCATGCTCGGTTCTCACTGTTGCTTCTTGACCTGCATATAGGTTTCTCAAGAGACAAATAAGATGCTCTGGTATTCCCATCTCTTTAAGAATTTGCCACAATTTGTTGTGCTCCAAACAATCAAAGGCTTTAACATAGTCAATGAAGCAGAAGTAGATGTTCTTCTGGAACTCCCTAGGTTTCTCCATGATCCAGCGTATGTTGGGAATTTGATCTCTAGTTCCTCTGCCTCTTCGAAATCCTGCCTGTACTTCTGGAAGTTCTCGGTCCACATATTGCTGGAGCATAGCTTGTAGAATTTTGAGCATAACTTTGCTAGCATGAGAAATGAGTGCAATGGTGCGGCAGTTTGAACATTCTTTGGCATTGCCCTTCTTTGGGATTGGAATGTAAACTGATCTTTTCCAATCCTGTGGCCATTGTTGAGTTTTCCAAATTTGCTGGCAAATTGAGTGTAGCATTTTAACTGCATCGTCTTTTAAGATTTTGAATAGTTCAACTGGAATGCTGTCACCACCACTAGCTTTATTGTTGCTCAGACTTCCTAAGGCCATTTGACTTCACATTCCAGGATATCTGGCTCCAGGTCAGTAACTACCCCATCGTGGTTATCAGGGATGTTCCCCATCTTCCCCATTTAATTGCTAGGAAATTCTGACATGGGATTTTGCAATTTCACATGGCTTGTGCTCTTTTTGTCTGATTTGTTATTTTGCATTGTTGATGAACATACACTCAAAACTACAACACTGCAAAAAGCAATGGTGATGTGGTTGCATGCAGTGTTCCTCAACCTCCTAGGGGTGACATTCTCAGCAGTTTGCAGAGGTGCCTCAGGACCTCAGTAGAATACTGTGCAAAAAGGATTGTTTTAGCCATGCCCATGGATAGTGAAAAGGAGGGGGAAATATGTACACGTGTTTAATTTTATTTATTTAAACTTTGCCTTTCTCATGATGTTTCAAAGCAGATAAAATGAACTAGATGTGTCGGAAGAGGCAGTGAACTGTGCCTGTGCAGTGTCACATGTAAAACTCCAGAATGAAAAGCAAAACCAAACAACCGGGGGGGGGGGGGAGTTTCACTGGAGAGCCAGAGCACCTAATTCAGAACTTCACAATCTGTTTTAAATCGAGGTGATCGACTACTTTGTGCCCAAGAATATTAAAAATGAGAATGCAGAACATCTCCAGTAGCAAGAATGTTTCAAAAACCTTAGAAGAGAGCTGATGTCCAACGGATCTCTAACACCTTTGGGGAATGAAGTAGGAAAGAAAAGCAATTCTAGTAACTGCTTAGGAGTCACACAGCTAAAGGAAAGGGTACTCGAAAAAGATGGAAGGAAAAAGGTTTCACCTCCTAGTTTCTGCCCATGATAACCCTGTTAAAAGCACCCAAATCATATCAGAAGACATTAGCATGTCTATCACAAACAGAAATGCGAGCAACTTCAGAGCTGAGTCTCCGTAAGGGTTCCATGTAGCAGCAGAGGGTCCCACGGGACTAAAGGAACTGGCTTTGTGCCCTCATTTTAAAAGTATTTCTCTGAGCTCCCAGGGCTGCTACTCCATGGCAAGATCCCAGGGGATCTCGGCTTGAGCTGTGCAAAAGACCCACAGCACAAATCACAGAAGCCCCCATCCCTCAAAACAACAGATAACTGGGAGAAGAAAGGGAAAGCAGCGTTACAACCCCCCCTCCCCCGCCGCCCCCCTTTCTGATAGTTGCATGAGAGTGAATGCAGAGATTTAACTGACACTATCTCAGATAAAGAAATGATAGGGAAAACCTGGAAAAACCTGGAGAAAACAATAAGAAAAAAAGCTCTGTTGCATCCATTTGATGACCCAGTTGCCTTGTTTGTTATTTTTGTAAGGAGGCGGTATCTGTCAGAGAGGCTCCCACGCACTCCTCGTGTCACCTGAGCCAGCCGGCCAGTAGAGGCCCCTGGAGTTCTTCATGGATTCCCAGGCAAGCCTGATCCTGTAAGATCTCTGAAGCTAAGCAGGGCTGACTATGAGAGTCCACTCAATTGCTCCAAACATGCAGACCGTGTTGAAGAAAAAAACTCAACCATCTTTTAATTAGAAATAACTTTATTATGAAGTTAGCATCTCCAGGTTCTTGCTAAGACTGACCCCCCAGGGAACCATTATCATCAGCCCTGGTTCCCACCACTCTGCCTGATCACCTGTTTGGACATGAAATGGTCTCGATGCCCCATGGTGTGGCCAAAGGAGAAGTGGTCGCTCCTCAAGGCTGGGAGAACAGAGAGTGTGTTCCCATCGTTCTCATAACATCAAACAACCCAAGGGCCAGAGGCTCAGGGGGGCTAAACAAGCTATTTGCACTCCTACAGCCACAAATAAAAAGAAATAAAAAAGGGTTTTAGGCAGATGACATGGGAAGAAGCTGGGAACAAAAAAGGAAAACGGCCGAAGCATGGGAAAACAGGGATTTGACACTGACCCCAGCTAGTATTTGGATGGGAGACCTCCAAGGATTTGGCTGGTAGTTTCTCAAGGGTACCGTAGAGATCATGATGCAGAGGCAGGAGATGGCCAGTTTTCTCTGAACATCATCCCTTGCCTGGCTGCGAGGCAATCCTTGGACCTCCTGGCTATACTAAACATACTAAACATATGAAGAGATCATAGAATTATGCAGTTGGAGGCAACTGAGGGTGATCTAGTCCAACCCCCTGCACAATACAGGAACTCACAATAACTTGCCCACCCACAGAGACCCCAATTTCATTTTATTCATTTTAGCCCAGTTTTCCAGCCTGTCATTCTGGCTCTGTCTTCTGCTCTGTTTGCTACCCCCTCCCAGTTTAGTATCAGCTGCAGATTTAATAAGTACCTCCTCTATTCCTTCATTCAAATTTTTTATAAATATATATGTTGGGGCCCAGGTCAGATCCCTTAGGCACTCCACTCATCACGTCTCTCCAGCGGGCGCATTTCACTCATCTGCGGCCCCTCATCTTGCCAAGGCAGCCGCCCATCCGGCAGGCCGTCCCCTTCCTCCTCCAGGGCACAGTTCTCTGCTGCCCGGCTGTACCAATGCTTGAGGTAATTCACGTGTACAGTCTGTGGCAGACAACCCCCGGCAGTACCATGTACATCAGGGGCCCTACCACTCGGAGTACCCGAAACGGGCCCCTCCAGCGATCCCCCTCCATCGCCCCTAAACCCTTCCGATGCAGCAGGACTAGCTCTCCAGCCTGCAACGGCCACTCGCGAGATCGTTGGTCATAATAGGATTTGGGGGGCCAGATTTACCCTGGCCTCTGTCCTCAGAGCGCCCAGTTGCTCTCGGAGATCACAGACATAAGCCCCAGGCTCCTGCGCTGCTGGAGGGGTCTTGTGCACCCATCGTTCTCCCAGTGGATTGAGCACCACCAAAAGGAAGAGCTGTCGAAAACACAGGAACAAGAGCTAGATGCTCTACACTGTCCAGCCCTTGTCTCTGACCCAGAAATTGCAGCTGGTACAGAATGCAGCTGCTAGGGTCCTTACAGGAACACCTTTGAGGACCGACATCCAGCCTGTGCTGAGGCAGCTGCATTGGTTGCCAGTTGCGGCCCCGATCAGGTTCAAGGTTCTGGTTTTGACCTTCAAGGCCCTTTGCGGTCTGGGACCCACATATCTGAGGGACCGCCTGTTACCTTATGCCTGCCACAGAGCCTTACGCTTTGTGGGCTCTAACTTACCAGTGGTACCCGGCCCCCAGGAAGTTCACCAGGCCTTGACCAGGGACAGGGCGTTTTCAGTCCTGGCCCCGACCTGGTGGAATGAGCTCCCAGAAGAGCTGAGAGCCCTAGAGGTGCTCTCTGTGTTTCACAGGGCCTGCGAGACAGAGATATTCTGCTGGTTGGAGACAGGCATGGGAGTCAGATGGGCCCCTCCAGGTTATATCATCATCTGGTAGTAGACTCCAGGAACCCATAGAGAGGAGCAGAAGCCAAACTGTGTCGACCGGATTTGCTGTCTCAGGAGGTATCTTGTCTACCTGGTATGAGAATCAAGGATGTTAATGAAAGGGTGGAAAGACTTGTAAAGCCCAAGGACACATAACCCTTCCTGCCCATTCATGGGGGAACAAATGATACTGCCCACTGCAGTGGGGAGCATATGAAGCGAGACTACGCAGCCTTGGGGGGAAACAGTGAAGGACTTGGGAGCCCAGGTTGTGTTTTCATCAGTTCTTACTGTTAATGGCCAGGGTTTAGAAGAGGAAAGAAAAATAATGCAGACAAATGGCTGGCTATGTAATTGGTGTTATTGGGAAAGGTTTTGGGGTTTGGACCATGGATTATGCTAACGTGATGAAGCTCTTCTATCAGGAGATAGTTTGCACCTCACAAAGGTAGAGAAAAATGTCTTTGTGAAGAGTCTTGTGGACCTGGTGAGAAGAACTTTAAACAAAGTCCAATGGGGGAGTGAGACATACATTCAAAGCCTAGTTCAATGATGATTGGCTCAGAACCAATTTAAGTCCCAGTAGAA
Source organism: Paroedura picta (assembly GCF_049243985.1). Lineage (NCBI taxonomy): Eukaryota > Metazoa > Chordata > Lepidosauria > Squamata > Gekkonidae > Paroedura > Paroedura picta. Next base: position 3,245,766 of record NC_135382.1, read on the forward strand.
TATGCAGATACCAAACGGGAAGCAGTCCATACATGGCCATCAGATAATCCATAGGTATAGTCTTTCCCTCTACATAATCTTAAGAGGTGAACTAAATTTGCCTTCTCTTCCACAGGATCTCAGGTCTTCTTACTCTAACCAGTGAACCATTCACATTGAACAAAGTTCCCCAATGTTTTTCTGTATAAGCCTTATTCTTTTGCATCTGAACCTGTCTTTCTCTCAAATTATATTCTAGAGTGGTGTAGTGGTTCAAAGCAGTTGTCTCTAATCTGGTGAGCCGGGTTTATTCTCCACATGTAGCAAGCTGAGAGATCATGGGCTAGTCACAGTCCTGTTAGAACTTTTCTCACAAAACAGTTCTCTCAAAGCTTTCTCAGCCCCACCTACGTCACATGGTGTCTGTTGTGGGGAGAGGAAGGGAAGGCAATGGTAAGCTGCTTTGAGACTCCCTCTGGTAATGAAAAGCGGGGTATAAAAACCAACTCTTATAACTATATATCAGACTTCACCTTTGAAAATGCATTATGAAATCATTCAATTTCTCCATTTGCTTTTCTTGCAGAATGTAATTTGATATAGAGGCCGATGGCCTCCTAAGTATAATGTTTTGTTTCACAAGAAAAGTTGCAAATTTCAAAAGACTTAATTGGGCACCATCATCAGAGTTTAACTCTTTAGGCATGTAAAATGGCTTCAACATGCTCTAAACCAGATTTTGACCCAGCTGACTATGTTCTAAAAAGGAAAATTCTGTCTTCCTAAATTTACATTTTTCCATGTTAACCCATCTGTGCTAACACACCTTAATACAGACTGTAAATTTATCTCATGTTCTTCAGAGGTCTTTCAGAATACAATAATGTCATCTAAATAACCCTGAATTCCCTTCTGGACCTTAAAGATCAAAGATGTTGCCATTTGAAAAGCTGCAGGGAGCAAAGCCAGCCAATATGAAGCATGTTTAAATCAAGACAATCCATCATGTTGTCAGATCTCTACTCTCTTAATTTAATACAACTTGATGGTATGCACTCTGCATATCCCAAGTCCCTGGAGAGAGGATAGTAAATAAATAAAAAATAAATAAAAATAAATCTAGACTAGAAAACATTTTTGAACCTGCAAATTCAGACAACACCTCTTCAGTATGTGGCAATGTGTGGCTATCAACCATAATGGCCTTATTTGGGTTTCTTAAATTATCCCAAAACATATGCTTTCATCTTTACCACAACTATGGGTGAAACCCATTTTGATGAATATCCTGCACCAATTTCTTAAACTCCTTCAGCACAGCATCACTCATTGAAAATGGAAAGCATCACATGTGTGACCAGGACCTGGGTAAGGAAGGGCGAGACTGTTCACTTCAAAGAACTTGCCCCACTGAGTTCCTTTGTCCTCCATCAGTCACAGACCTCAGGTTGAGGGAGAGTGGTTGGTAGGCTGATATAGGAGTCTTTCTCCTACAGGGCACTCCCATTGCCAATGACTCCAGGTATTGAATGTGTGGGCCTAGGATGGAACTCAGTCAAAAAGTTGGCTATCTGACTGGTGTACCACACCACTAATTCACCCACTAAATTCACCCACTAATGCACTGGCAGATGCGCTGTTGGGTCTACACAGCATGACTTAGAGTATGGACTGGGATGTAATCAATAGGTTGATGACATACAGCTCTATATGTTGACAGACAACCAACCAGATACACCCCTAGATTTATTGGCCAGGTGCCTGGAGGCCATGACTGGGTGGCTCCAACACAGTTGTCTGTGTACACCTGTGTACTGTGACTACCCCATGTGTATTAGGGCAGAGGGGCATTTCGGTGAATGTGGCCTAATTCACACAAGGGAAATGACGCAGAACTGGGAGGAATTGGTTGCCATGTAATCTTCCCCTAAGAAGAGTCTCCAGTCTGATTTTCCCTTCACATATCTGAGGACATGGCTCTGGAAAGCTCATCTGTAACCACTGTGCCAAAATTCCCAACGGTCACTCCTCTCTCACACTCAATGAACATTCCACACCACAGGTTCTTGACACCCATATCTCAACACCCATACCCTCATTTGCCACCATGCCACCACAACCTCCCACACAACACACACATTCAACCCCATGCCCTTACAGACTGGACAACTCCTCCCCTTCCTCTTCCCACTGCTAAGCTCTAGCACCAGTTGTATTCTTGGATACAACGGGCTTTGCCCCTAGTTTATAAATGATTTGGATGAGGGATTAGAGGGAATACTTATTAAATTTCCAGATGATACTAAACTGGGAGGGGTAGCAAACACAAGACAGCAACAGAATACAGGATGATCTTGATAGGCTTGAGAAGTGGGCTAAACTGAATAAAATGAAGTTCAATAGGGACAAATGTCAAGTTCTGCATTTAGGTAGGAAAAACCAAATACATCAGTATAATATGGGGGAGACTTGACTTCTATGTACGAAAAAGATCTAGGAGTCTTAGTAGTATACATTGAACTTGAGTCAGCAGTGTGGCTCAGTGGTTAAAAAGGCAAATGGGATTTTGGGCTGTATCAAATGGAGTATAGTGTCCAGATCACGGGAGGTGACGGTACCACTTTACTGGATTATGAATCATAGAATCATAGAGTTGGAAGGAGCCATACAGGCCATCTTGTCCAACCCCCTGATCAACGCAGGATCAGCCCAAAGCATCCTAAAGCATCCAAGAAAAGTGTGTATCCAATCTTTGCTTGAAGACTGCCAGTGAGGGAGAGCTCACCACCTCATTAGGCAGCCTATTCCACTGCTGAACTACTATGACTGTGAAAAAATTTTTCTTGATTGTACTTGCGGTTTAAACCCATTACTGTGCGTTCTTTCCTCTGTAGCCAACGGGAACAGCATTCTGCCCTCCTCCAAGTGACAACTTTTCAAATACTTAAAGAGGGCTATCATGTCCCCTCTCAGCCTCCTTTTCTCCAGGCTGAACATTCCCAAGTCCCTCAACCTATCTTCATAGGGCTTGGTCCCTTGGCCCCAGATCATCCTCGTCACTCTCCTCTGTACCCTTTCAATTTTATCTATGTCCTTCTTGAAGTGAGGCCTCCAGAACTGCACACAGTACTCCAGGTGTGGTCTGACCAGTGCCATATACAATGGGACTATGACATTTTGTGATTTTGATGTGATGCCCCTGTTGATACAGCCCAAAATGGAATTTGCCTTTTTTACCGCTGCATCACACTGCCTGCTCATGTTTAGTTTACAATCCACAAGTATCCCAAGGTCTCATTCACACACAGTGTTACCTAGAAGCATATCCCCCATCCAGTAGGTATGCTTTTCATTTTTCTGACCCAGATACAGAACTTTACACATCTTTATTAAATTGCATCATGTTCTCATTTGCCCATTTTTCCATTGTGTTCAGATCTCGTTGAACACTGTCTCTATCTTTTGGAGTATTTGCCAGTCCTCCCAATTTGACGTCATCTGCAAACTTGATGAGTAGTTCCTCCACCCCCTCATCTAGATCATTAATAAATATGTTAAAAAGTACTGGGCCGAGCACCGAGCCCTGAGGTACCCCACTACTCACCTCCCTCCAGTCTGATGAAACACCATTGACAACAACTCTTTGAGTGCGGTTCTCTAACCAATTCCCTATCCTCCTAACTATCTGAAAATACAGATTGCAGTCCTTCAATTTATCCATCAGAACATCACGGGGAACCTTATCAAAAGCTTTACTAAAATCCTAGTAAATGACATCAACCGAATTTCCACAATCCAGCAAACCTGTTACTTGGTCAAAAATGGAAACTAGGTTGGTCTGACAGGACCTGTTGGAGACAAATCCATGCTGACTTCCTTGGATCACCATATTGTCCTCCAGATGTTTGCAAATCGCTCCCTTTAATATTTGCTCCATTATCTTCCCCACAACAGAGGTTAGACTCACTGGTCTGTAGTTTCCCAGGTCATCCTTCCTTCCTTTTTAGAAGATCGGAATAACGTTTGCTCTCTTCCAGTCCTCAGAGACATCTCCAGTCCTTAAAGAGGTCCCAAAGATGATGGACAACGGTTGTGCAAGTTCTCTGGAAACTTCTTTGAGCACTCTCGGGTGCATTTCATCCGCCCCAGGCTCTGGTTCGGCCTCACTCGGAATACTGTGTTCAGTTTCGGGCACCCCAATTGAAGAGGGAAGTTGACAATCCCGAAGAAGTTCCTGACAGTTAGAGCGGTTTCTCAGTGGAACAGGCTTTGTCAGGAGGTAATGGGTTTTCCATCTTTGGAAATTTTTAAACATAGGCTAGATAGCCATCTGACAGAGAGGCTGATTCTGTGAAGGCAAAGGGGTGGCAGATTACAGTAGATGAGCAATTGGGATGTCAGTGTCCTGCATAGGTTGGACTAGATGACCCATGAGGTACCTTCCAACTCTATTATTCTATGATTCTACTAGAGACAAAGCCCATTGTGTCCAGGAATACAATGGGAGCTAGAGCTTGACAGTGGGAAGAGGAAGGGGAGGAGTTTTCCAGTCTGTAAGGGCATGGGGTTGAATGTGCATGTTGTGTGGGAGGTTGTGGTGGCGTGGTGACAAATGAAGGTATGGGTGTGGAGATATGGGTGTCAAGAACCTATGGTGTGAATTGTTCGTTGTGTGTGGGAGAGGACTGACCTTTGGGAATTGCGGCATAGTGGATACAGTTGAGCTTTCCAGAGCCATGTCTGCAGATATGTCAAGGGGAAATAAGACTGGAGACTCTTCTTAGGGGGAGATTACATGGCAACCAATTCCTCCCAATTCTGCATTCAACATCATTTCCCTTCTTGTCTCCCTGACCTAATACACATGGGTGAGTCACAGTACACAGGTGTCTACCCTGCATCTTCTGTCTCCATTTCACGGCTGCTCCTTAGAAGAAGAACAGCTGGATTTTTGTACCCTGCTGTTTAATACCCAAAGGAGTCTCAAAGTGGTTTACAAACACCTTTTCCCTTAGTCTCCCCGCAACAGACAACCTGTGAGAGATGTGGGGCTGTGAGAGGTCTGAGAGAACTGGGAATGGGCCGCAGTGACCCAGCAGGCTTCAGATGTCTCAAAGCATTTTCCAATCGCCTTCCCTTCCTCTCCCCATAGCAGACTCTCCGTGAGGGTGGTGGGGTAGAGAGCCTCACTTGGAAGCTGGCAACCCTAAGAGGAGGTCCCTCTGTGCACAGCAGTCTTGACCTTAGTCAGGTTTATTCACACCTAGGTAGTGTGTAATTCCAGAAGAAGAATCTACACCCATCTGGCAACCTTACCTCCTCTCTGCAGTGTTTTCTTCACCTAAAATAGGTCGGGGGGGGTGCTAGGTAGCTGTGGGGGCATTACACTCTTTTGAGGCCCCACTTTCAGACTTCAAGCAATATGTTCAGACCAGGGACAGCCAACCTCCAGGTGGGGCCTGGAATTGCTGCTCATCTCCAGACTATACAGACCAGCTCTGCAGGCAAAAATGGCTACTTTGGAGGGGTGACTGTGTAGCATTGTATCCCCCTGAGGTTTAGGGAAGCCAGCCTCCAGGTGGGGTCCAAGAATCCCCTGGGAGTACAGCTCATCTCTAGGCAGTTAGGCTGAAGGGAAAGCTCTCTCCCCTCACATGCACCCCTTCAAAAGGAATGCACGTGGCCCCAGAATCTACTTGGTTGCTTGGCTGGTGATTCTGCCCTTCTGAAGCCTCAGACCTACTGCTGGCAACTGCAGTCCCTGTCGTTGTCTGCAAGGCCAAGTCATTGCCTAATAAAGGTTTCCCCCAAAGTCCCAGTTTCCCCCAAAGTCCCACTGTCTACCTTCCTGTGCAGCTAACTCTACTTGAAATTCTGGGTCTCTTATGTCTTTGAGTTCATAGGAGTTTTATTTACCAGGCTGAAGCGTGAAAAAAGTCACTTTAGTTCCTATATCCCTCCAGCCATTTACTTGTTCACTATTTACAGCTCTGGGCTGTAAATATTCTTTTTTTTAGATCTTCCTGAACTTTCCAGACTTGTAGGATTGATATTGGTCTGTCTGTCTCTCTGCATCCCAAAATACAAACAGTTGCTGGTAAGGGCTGGCCAAAGCCCATAGCTCAGGAGGGACACACCCACAAGCACTCCGCCCCACCCACAGTCTGTGGGCCTCTACCATCCTCTCTAGATCGCTGCTCATGTCTAGATTATAATGATAAGCTCTGCAGGCAAAAATGGCTATTTTGGAGGCCGGACTCTGAGGCATTGTATGACTTTAAGGCCCTCCTCTAAACCTCCAGGAATATTTCCAACCCAGGGGTAGCCAACCTCCAGGTGGGGCCCAGAGAGCTCCTGGAGTTACAGCTCACCTGCAGAGTATAAAGATCAGCTGCCCAGGCAGAAAGGGCTCCTATGGAGTTTGGTTGAGGAGAAGAAACATTTAAGGTCTCCCATGGAGGTTGTTGTGGAGCTGAAACACTTGAGGCCTACTGCAAAGGGTTGTTGTGCAGATGAAAGAAGAGGCAAAAGAACCTCTGAAACAACTTCCAGTTTCACCTGCACAACATCCCTGTGTGGTAGGTCTCAAATCTGCAGAGAGTTACTTGGCTGTTTCTTCCCTCCAGCAGTATGGCTGGCCACAGCAGTACTTTAAGTGAGAAGGGGCTTTTCTGTGGCCTCCCTGTCAGCCAACTGTTTGGCAGAAGGGGAAAGTCCCCCCCCTCAAAAGGAAGGCCCTCAGGTTCCCCTGCGTAGCTCGCTGAAGGAAAATGCCTCCCTCCCCTCAGTCAGGGCCTGTCAGAGGCTCCTTCGCAGCAGGCCTGAAGGGAGGGGGGGGGAGCGCACTCTGCAGCCTCCTGCCAGCTCGGTCAGGGTTCTGAGGCAATTTGCAGTTGGACATGACAGTTAGGACAGCCTTGGGGCGAAAAGGGCTGGCGCAGCCTGTCCAAGCATCTGTTCTGATCCCCCTTGGCAGCCTTACTGACCTCCTCTCCCTGTGGTGGTCAGGGGCAGACTGGCAGCCATGTTTCCAGATTGCCCCTGGGTGGGTGGGCCCTGTCAGAACTTTGGCCCAATAATTGGGCCTCCTGACTGGCTTTGCGCCTCACAACTGTCTTGGCGACAGCAGCTTACCCGGGCTCGTAGCCTCCTGATTGGAGGGCCCGCATGGTCTCTGGGTGACGCGGTCGGCTTCTGGAGGCGGGCGCTCCAAGGGCCTGCCCAATCCAGACGCGCTCAGCTTTGCTGGGCGCATCCAGATTGGCCCAATGCCTGCAATTTCAGAGGCCCGGACAGGCATGGACAGGCCTGGACAGCAGCCCTGAGACCCAGACAGCTCTGCCCAGATTGCCTTGTGGTAAGGATATTCTATGAATATGCCCCCCCTCCCGAAAATACTGCATTCATCAAGTGTCAATTTGTTGGTAATCCCTTGCCCCGAAGGGATTCTCCTAGCCTCAACCTAGCCTGGTGGAATGAGTTGCCATCTGAGATAGGGCCTGGCAGATCTAATATTGATATTTGTTCTAGAGCAGTGGTCCCCAACCTTTTTATCACTGGGGACCGGTCAACGCTTGACAATTCTACTGAGGCCCGGGGGGGGGGGATGTTTTGTGGATGGCACGTTGATGTTAGTTTCTGGTTTCACCTATGGCACGTTCTTAAAATATTGCAAATAGGGGCTAACCTATTGGTCATTCCCGGCCCCAAGGAAACTCACCTGGCCTCGACCAGGGCCAGGGCCTTTTCGGTCCTGGCCCCTACCTGGTGGAATGAGCTCCCGGAAGATCTGCCCCCCCTCACAAATGTGGCAGTTGTGTGTGTCATCAGCTCCCCTCCACCGCCCCTTTTTTAGCGAGGTTGCGGGGACTGGATTAGTCTACAATGAACCTTGCCACCGTCTTAGAATCATAGAATCATAGAATCATAGAGTTGAAAGGGGCCATCCAGGCCATCTAGTCCAACCCCCTGCTCAACCCAGGATTAGCCCAAAGCATCCTAAAGCATCCAGGAAAAGTGTGTATCCAGCCTTTGCTTGAAGACTGCCAGTGAGGGGGAGAGACTGCCAGTGATGGGGAGAGATTGCCAGTGAGGGGGAGTCTTGTCTTAATTTATTTGTTAATGACTGGTTTTTATGGGGTACCCTCTTTTTATTCATTTTTTTATTGTACTGGTTTTAGGGGATTGGTTTTATGTGACCCGGCTCGAGCCTCCGGGGGGAGGTGGGATATAAATAAAACAATAACAATAACAATAACAATAAATTAGTATCAACTCAATAACCTGATCCATTTCAAAAAGTGTAACCAAGATCTTAGCATTACACACAATTCTTTGCACTACAGACACAGAGCTACTACAATTCATACTCAAAACATTTACATCGGGCCCTTGAGTTGCCTGCACTTGGCGATTATTCTGTTGGTTACGACACACATTAGCAAAATGTCCAGTCATCTTGCAATAGCTGCACAGTGCTCCTTTTGCAGGACTCTAAGGAGAACATTTTTCTTGGTGTTTTACTCTTCCAACTCCGTAACTTTTTAGTATGTCCATTCAGTTCCTGTCCATCCTCTCAAGTCTTCATTGGAGCTTTCTGTAACAAGTCCCCATTTTGTACCCTTCCTCTCCTGCTCAAACTTATCATCTTAGTTTCATTGCTGCTGCTTTCTCCAGAGAGAGTTCTTGCTCTCCAAGCAGCCGTTCTCTTTCCAAGGCAGAGTCTTCTTTTTCAACCAACTGATCATCAGCCAGGGCCCCCGAACAAGGACAGGGGCCAACACGTTGTGATGCTGATTCCTCTGGCAAAATATATAACAGCTGCCACATTAACTCTGGGCACAAAAAGCCCCTTCAATGTAGTAAGAAAAAACAACAACCCTTCAATACCTCTCTGGAGAGATGCAGCACACAAGCAAATAAATAAATAAAATAAATAAGAGCAAGAGGAAATGGATAAAAATATACATCGTCCTTCTGCTCCTAAGGAGAATCCCTTTGTTTGCACATTAACTTAAATGTCCAAAATTGAATCTATATACAGAAAAGCATGACTGTACACCCTGACAAAATGCTGAATGTTCTGAAGCCTCCTATTGGTGGAATCTCCCCTCCCCCAGGGCCAATGGCTGATCTTGCTCAGGATTCAGCACCCCTCCCCTTCAGGGCAGGTGTGAAAGGAGCCCCTGTCTGGGGGGGGGAGGCGTTTCTGAGAGCAGTGCAGGGGAGTCTGTGGACACGCACGTGCATTCCTCTTGAGGGGGGAAAGCTTTCCCCTTCTGCCTAACCTCTGGCTGACAGGGAGGCCACAGAAAAGCCCCTTCTCCCTTAAAATGTTGCTGTGGCCAGCATCACTGCAGGGGGGCAGATGCAGCCAAGCCCTGCCTGTCTCTTCCCCACCACTCTCTGAACATTTGAGGACTGCCATACAAGGTCGTTGTGCAGGTGAGACTGTTGTGGGGGTTCTTTTGCCTCCTGTTTCGTCTGCACACAGCCCTGCGCAGTCAGCCTTGTTTCATCTCCACAGCCGCCTGCGTGGGAGGCCTCGAATGTTACTTCAGCACAAGAACCCTGCACACCCTCGAAAGCAGCAGTTTCTGCCTGGGGAGCTGATCTACATAGTCTGGACATGGGCTGTAATTCCAGGAGATCCCTGGGCCCCACCTGATGGTTGGCTGCAAATATTCCCTGAGGTTTGAAAGTGGGGCCTCCCCAGCCACCCAGCCACCCACATAGTGCCCCCGACCTCTTCCGGGTCAAGAAAGCCCTGCAGAGAGAGAGGCCCCGGGGTTGCCAGGTAGGAGCAGGTTCATGCTCTGGAATTGCACGCTTCCCAGGTGTGCTTCAGCCTGACTTGGCTCAGGACTGCTGTGCACAGAGAGACCTCCACTTTGGGGGCCAGCTTCCAGGGGAGGCACTAAACCCACACCAGACCATGAGCTAGTGGCCATTGCATTGCAGCACACCACGGGCTTTACTACCAGTTGAGTAATAAAGGAGAGGATGGGAAACCTCTCTGGGGAAAACTGGGTTTCCTAGAAAGCCTGTGGCCATCTCAGGCCAATGGGTCATGAACCTGAAAGCCTTGCACTGCTAGGGTACCCATTATTGTCCCCGTATGCTTCCAGCAAGGACTACTCAGGCCCTGTGCCTAGCACTTGGAACATTTCATGCCACTTATCCTGGCTTCTTGCCAGTCTGTAATAGCGCTCTATTGATTTGTCTGCTTTAGCCTTGATTTTATCTTTGTATTGAATTCTGTACGATCCACAATTATATGTCTCTGGACATATTTGCCTTCTGAAATATCTTAAACTAGACTCCAGTCACCTTCACAGGGTTGGCGACCACTTAAAAATAAGCATGTCATCTTGAGTGGAAGGATGCTGGCTTTGCCCTCTGTGAGTGAGGAAAATGCGGGGCTCAGAGGTAGAGAAATGAGAATATCATCTTCTTGGTATAATCTTCTTGCTTTAGGATGCTTAGGGCTGATCCTGCGTTGAGCAGGGGTTTGGACTAGATGGCCTGTATGGCCCCTTCCAACTCTGTGATTCTATCATTCTATGGTTCTTGGTCCAGAGATGCACTTAGAGAGACATTTTAAGTGAGATCCATAACCCAGTTAAGCCAGTGCATGTCCAGTCCTGCCCTTCTGTTTGATGGTTCTCATGTCTACAATTCAGTTCCTGAGCATGGAACTCCCCGTTTCCTCTATATCCCTGCCCAATCCGTACCTTTTTTTCCTTTCCTTTGTGTGTGTGTGATAGGGAAGACCAGCTCCCTACACAGCCATGAAAATCAGTCTGAGACTGTGGGCCATTCACCATTTTTCAACCTGGCCTACCTCACAAAACTGTTGTTTGTACAAAATGAGCAAAATGAGAGCCATGTGTGCTAGGATAAACATATAGATAGGTGGATGTAATGAATTTTGCTCATACTCACCTGTTGTTAACTCTGCCCTTCCAATTCTTGCCCTGCCTCAGTTGTCAACTCCAAAGGAAAAGTTTAGATTGTAAGTTCTCCAGGCTCAGTGACCTGATATTTTTGCCCTCTCTAAACAACAACATACATTGGTAATGCTATAAAAAATACACACCTATCAGCCTCTCCCATTTATCTAATGTCCTTCCACATATTCTGTTAGGACCAGTTTCTTTATACCCCAGTATTTCCATAAATTGACTAATAATTTGAATGCAGTGAAGGGGCAATGTCATGAACTCCTAGTTCCTGACCTGTAGTTCTCGCCCCCTTTTGAGATTTGCTTGATTGTTCTTATAGAATCACAGAATCACAGAATCACAGAGTTGGAAGGGGCCATAGTCTAGTCCAATCCCCTGCTCAACGCCAGTTCCTAGCCCTAAGCATCCTAAATCAATGCTTCCGGATCTCCCACTGAGTTGTGGCACCTTCCCAGGCCCACTCGAGAGTACCCCTAACATCTCCACCTGCATTTCAAAGGCTCATCCTGCTCTCACTCTCTTATATCAAGGCTGTTCTCACTGGGAGCTCAATCTAAATACCAGATGGCCAATTGGGCTGTTTTGGCACCTTGTAGATCAGAGGAAACTATACTGCTCTTTCTGTGTGAATTGGTGTTCCCTGCAAAATGGTGCCCCTATGCCCCCATCCCCGAGCTAAGGTATATATGCTTTGCAACCCCCTTGCCCGGCATCTCTGTCAAGATTCCTCTCTAAGAGCTTATGTGATGTGCTGATCTTCATCCTGATTCTCCAAATAAAGACTTTTAGTTAAAGCTTCATCCTGATGCCCAGTCTGTGGTGCCAATCTGCTGGGTCTCAAACGCTTGGTTCCTGACTGTGAGAAGAACCCTTTTTGACATCCCAAGCTAGCAACTGGTCATCCAAAGGCTTAATCCAATCTACAGGTGCCATGAAACTCAAAGCCAACATGCTAGGCAGGAAAAAGATACCGTTTTTGACAGTCATGATCATTTGTGAACTGAACTTTGGCTCTCTTGGTTGCTCCCCTGTAAGCTGTGATCATGGCGTTTCAATCCTCCTGCTGTTATGCCTGTGCAGTTCCTTATCAGGGATGGTCAGGCCACCTGAGGCCATGGGGTGTGTGTGGGGGGGGAAGGGGGTTAAGACTTCTAGAAGGTTTTGTGTAAAAATAGAACTATGGTGATAAAACGGACTTAGACAAGCATCAAATGGGCATGTGGCAGAGGAGCCATCCTAGTGGAAGGGCAGCATCAGGGGGCTAGATCAGGAGTGGCACCACTTCAGGATATGTTAATGCCAGCCAGGGGTCACTCTCTTTTTGAAAAAGAAATGGGCTGCCAAGCAGTATGTAACAGGGACAGACAGCCATGGATTTTGGAGAAAGGCTTGCAATGGACTGTGTGAGAGTGCACATGTATAAAATGCTGCTGATTCCACTGATCAATGGCATTTGAACATGCAAGAAGTCTCTAGCTGAAGGTGCTTGAGAACATCTGGACTGCTCAATATAAAATCCACTTCTGAAAAAACTGGAGGGTGTTTGAGCATCCTTAGTCCAGCTGTGGGAGCTTTCTGTCTATTCTGAAGTGTAGCTTCTAGTTCTTCCCATTATGACACACTTCCTTGGACTTCCTTGTGTCGTGGCATGGCGTAGAGAGCTCCAGGCTCATCCACCACTGGGTCTCCTACAACATGAAGCTTGGCAGGTAGTTCTCAGAGGCAGGCATTTCTTTGCTGTGGACATTTCCTTGTGAAACTCCCTTTGGTTTTTTCCAGATTTCTGTTTGAAAGCATTTCTGCACATACATTGGTTTCTCTTGAAAAATCCAGCAATCCAGCAGTTAATCTTTTTAAATATGTTAAAATATAACAGCTGTCAATACAAGCATTTTTGCCTATTTCTCTCTGTGTTTTTCTTGGTTTCTAGAAGGTCCATCAAGAATTTTATATAACATTAAATGATAAAAGATGTAGGTTTTTTTTTTAATATCATGGCTTTTCTGCACTCTCATGTTCCTTGCTTGTGATTTCCTGATTCTTTGTGTTTGTGTTGTTCTACGTGTTTTGCTCCCTCTAGTGGTCAATTCAATATTACACTAGGTTATGTCTAACATAAAAACATGCAGTTTAAATCTGATCTGAGGGGAAATAATCTGGGCATTAACTAGTGCAAATAAGATCAACCACTAGTGGGTGCAAAATGTGTTGAACAACCCCCTTCCTCCCAAAATGGAAACTTACTTATGAGGAAAATTAGAATGCAAAAAACCTGCCAGAGCTGCCTATTTGCAAAGAGAGTGGCTGCCCCTCTATCCTGGAGTGCCACCATCAATCAGATGCAGACAGGGAATCTGGCAGAAAAATCAGGCTAGCATCTATTGTATGGGCATTTGTCTCTCCAGGACCCAGAGGCTACAAAACTCAGGTAATGAGCTCCAGATTTTTCATTACTCTCATTGAAGCACCCAGAGATATTGATAAAGAGCCTAGAGATACTGAGACAAGGAATGTTGAGAAAGGGACCTGTGTCCAGTGGCCACTATCAGTGAATTGTGAGCATTGTGTTTCTAGTTCTTTAGAGTTTCCTAACAGTGGCCTCCAAAGCAGACTTCCTCCTTTCTAAGGCCACTGAATTCAGCGGTTATAATACATACCATAAAAATACAGTTGTATAATATTATCTTATATTATAACTTGTATGCGGAGCACATCATGAGAAAGGTAGGATTAGAGGAGTCACAAATTGGGATCAAGATTGCAGGGAGAAGTATCAACAATCTCAGATATGCAGATGATACCACTCTAATGGCAGAAAGTGACGAGGAACTAAAGAGCCTGGCATCCGGCTCTCTCAATTCTTGGCAAATAGATGGGGAAGAAATGGAGGTAGTGACAGATTTTATTTTCCTGGGCTCCAAGATCCCTTTCTCAACATGGGGACTGTAGCAAGTAAATTAAAAGACGCTTGCTTCTGGAGAGGAAAGCTATGGCAAATCTAGACAGCATCCTAAAAAGCAGAGACATCACCCTGCCAACAAAAGTGCGTCTAGTCAAGGCTATGGTCTTCCCAGTTGCAACATATGGCTGTGAAAGTTGGACCAGAAGGAAGGCCGAGCGTCAAAGAATTGAGACTTTTGAACTCTGGTGCTGGAGAAGACTCTTGCGAGTCCCTTGGACTGCATGGCGAACAAACCGGTCAGTCCTAGAGGAGATCAGCCCTGACTGCTCCTTAGAAGGCCAGATCCTGAAGATGAAACTCAAATACTTTGGCCACCTCATGAGAAGGAAGGACTCCCTGGAGAAGAGCCTAATGCTGGGAGCGATCGAGGGCAAAAGAAGAAGGGGACGACAGAGAATGAGGTAGCTGGATGGAGTCACTGAAGCAGTAGGTGCAAACGTAAATGGACTCTGAGGAATGGGAGAGGACAGGAAGGCCTGGAGGATCATTATCCATGGGGTTGCGATGGGTCAGACACGACTTCGTACCTAACAACAACAACAACAACATTATCATAATTTTAGCATGTCAGATTATTTATGCAACGTGTATTTTCAGGTAATTCAGTTGGGAGCCCATTTAACTTACAACCAGGCCAACCCTTTGGGATAAATCTAATTGTCCCATGTTAAGTCCCGTAATTAGGAACTGGGGGTGCTAGGATCATTTCAAATCTAAGGACACATTTTTGGAGTTCTTTCTAAATCAGTGGTTCCCAACATTCCTAATGCCACAACCCTTGAATACAGTTGTTGTGGTGACCCCCAGCCATAAAATCACCCAAGTGTTCTTTCACAGAAATTAAACTGAAACTGACCAATGGTGTGAAGATCCATTGCTCATGATTGTGTATAAATTGTTTTTTTTTTTCTGGGGTTTCTCAGTTCAGGTCTGCCTCTTGTCCCACCCTGCTGATCTCGCTCTTTCCCCCTGCTCCAGACAGATAGATGCTCTATCTTGATCTACCCCACAAGGCTGTTGTGTGGATGAAATGGAAGAGGAGCGATGCCGGCCACTTTGAGACCCCCTTGGAGAGAAGGGGAGGGTATGAACCGAGTAATGAAAACCAATGATTTGGGAGAACAAAAATTGGGAGAACAAAAATTGAGTCCAGGGGCACCTTTAAGACCAACAAAGATGTATTCAATACGTGAGCTTTTGTATGCAGGCCCCCTCCCTCAGACAAAATGGATTTGGAGACATCAGTCAAGGGATGTGGGCCACTTTGGGTCCCCCTTGGAGAAAGTGGGAGGGGAGAAGCCAAGAAAACCCATGATTTGGGGGAGGCAACACAGGCGGGCGCGAGAGCAGAGCTTCTTGTCACGTCTGGGCCGGGCAGGGCCGGAGTGCGTGTCCAGTAGGGGCCTCTCTCTGGCTGCCCCCTCAGGCCCTCCGGCCTCGGCCACCTGCTCCCTGCCTAGCCAGGGCCAGACCCAAAGCAGCGGAGCAGCGGAGCAGGCACACCAGTTGCTGGGGCGAGTGCACTTGGCTAGGAGAGCGGATGGAGGCGAAGCCATGCAGGCCGAGCTGCGGGACGAGGAGGGTGAGCTGTGGAAGCTGAACGGCCCCCTGTACGCACGCGTGGGGCAGGGGCAGGCGCTATAGGAGAACAACGGATGCCTGGCGCAGGAGCTAGTGGCACGGCGCGGGTAGGAGCAGCAGCTTGCAGAGGAGGAGGTAAAATGATGATGATGACAACGACGACCATGATGTTGATGATAATAATTTGTTTTTATAACCTGCCCTTCCCTGGATGGCTGAGGGCTGGTAACAACAGCTTTTAAAAACAATCAATAAAAATGTACATAAAAATAAAAGATCCAGCAACCAGATTCTCAGCCATTATGTGGAAACATCCCACATCCTGGCTGGAGTGACGGCTGGTGAGACCGGGCAACTGGGCCTGTCCACTGCGCTGCCTCTCCTGCCGCCGCCTCCAGCCGTCCGCACTCTCCTGAGGGTGGGGGGAGGCTTAGAGGACAGGCGGCAGCCACGTGGTGAACGGGGCTCACTAACAAGGTTAGCATGAATAGTGAGATTGCGGAAATGCAGGTTATTACAACACTCAATACTTTGACATACCCTGGACTCAACACAGCCATATGTTTGGATACTGTGACACAGTTTACTAATGTAACAAGATTAACTTTTGCTTATATATTCCTACTGTTATGATGGTCAGTTCTTAGTCTGACGAAGAGTGCTTGCACTCGAAAGCTCATGCCCTGAATAAATCTTTGTTGGTCTTAAAGGTGCCTGACTGGACTCTGATTTTATTGTGCTACTTCAGACCAACACGGCTGTCCATTTGAATCAATCCACAGATGGTACATGTCACTACACAAGCTTCTTCAGTCTTCATGCCACTTTGATAAAGTGACCAGATTTTAACATTGGTAAAGCGGGACACCATTGACCGGGGGAGGGGGGTTCTTGATTTAAAATTTGGTCTCTATGGAGCAACAAAAAGGTTCATAGAATGCATAGAACACAAAAATACTATTGTAGTATATATATTTTAATTTCAACATAAGTACAATTTGCCAGGTATCCCCAGATGTCCCCCCAAAAGTGGGACAATCTGGTCACCTTACACTTTGATTCATCTGAAATGTTCCACAAACAGTCCTACACTTCACTGAAACCTTCGGTTTGATCCTCCGGCTATGAGCCTACAGCCAAGAGTCCTTTAGCTCTTGCCCTTGGCTCCTTACAGAGTACTCTAGTTTGATCCAGAACCCAAGAGTCCTTTTATAGCACAAAGGCCTACTCAGCAGAGGGCTGAGCTAGCAGTCAGCTCCTGAGATAATACTTCCTCCTTCTCCCAACTCCTCCTCTGGCAAGCAAGAGGCTTTTATCTCAGCACGGGGCAGAGCTAGCTGTCAGCTCCTGAGATAATACTTCCTCCCTCTCCCAGCTCCTCCTTATGATTTGATTTGTCTCCCTGCTCCTCCTTCTCCTGGTACCTTATCAAAAACTTTACTGAAATCAATTGTTACCCGGATCCTCCTTTTTCCCTTTCTTGAAGATGGGGACAACATTTGCCCGCCTCCAATCGTCTGGCACCTCACCTGTTCTCCAAGAAGTGTCAAAAATAATGGACAGAGGTTCAGAGATTACATCTGCAAGTTCTTTTAGTACTCTTCGATGCAATTCATCTGGCCCAGAAGTCTTTGTTAGTTTAAAGAAACTAGGGTCCATTCTGCATGGCTTCAATGATGCACAAGGCTTCCAAATTGTAAACGCTACTAATTTGCAGTTACGCATGACGTCGGACACAATCTGCCACACTCCTGAAACAGTCCCGCGAAAAGCGATTTGTTGTAGCGCTTAAAGGGAAATCCAGAAAAGTGGATTCACCCTCCAAAAAGCGCTACACTCTTGCAAACAATCTGCAACATTAGCGAAAAAGACCTGTGCGTTCCCATTGTTGTGGTTCCAACAAAAGTCCCTCCCCCTGGCTCTCTCCTCCGAACTTCCGGTGAAATGATCACCATTTTTTTTTCTCGGAGTGAACAGAAAGCAATGAACCGGCAAGCCTTCATTCACCCAGCGAGGCTTCTCTGACTACAGTCCCTCCACAGAAGTGCTTTAAAGCTCCCCTAAGTCACCAAGCACAACACAGCCCCGTTTGCAAGTTCCCTTTATTTTCGGCCAAAAATTGCACCCGTGCACGGGGGGGGGGGGTTATCACTTGGGAGAGCATGGTAATGATGATTCATAAGGCATATTCGTTGCAACGTGTTTTCTTTTTCTTTTTAATCTGTACTTAAAGGGAAAGGGGCTTTTCAGAAACATTATAACAGCCGCCCGTTGGCTGTTCGTTTGATTGACGGCCAGGGGCAGGACAAAGCACAGAAAAAATTGCTTCCTGTACAGCAATTTTTGCAAGACTGGAAATCTGTGGGAAACGACTGAAACACTACTGGATTCCACTACAAAGGCAGGTATGCATAACGCTGAGATTACACTATTAAAAATAGCGTTTCCACTATCAGGAACCAACTGGCAACATTGGTCCTTGTGCAGAACGGGCCTAGGTATTTGTGGGCTGCCTCAACAGTGATCCTAGGCCACCATTCCCATCCCCCATGCCTGTTTCCAAAATGAGTGCTTCCTGTGGACCTTGGCCTCTTTTGAAGAACTTCCTGCTCCAGCGAAGCAGAAGAAAGTCAGAGTTGGCATGTTCCCTGTGGGAAAATGTGCTTTGTGGGAATAGGGAGCAGGCAACAAGAAGAACATTGCTGAGTGCCATGGTGCCTGCAGGTGCCACCCTGGGATCCTTGGGTTTAGATACAACTTTTTGGTGCCTCTTGACCTACTGGAATTCACATATAACTGTGCTGGAATCACAATATTGATAGACTCTCTACACATTCATCCATTCAGCCCAGGTTTTGGCAGATAATTGCACACTATTGGGAGGGGCCAGTAAAGTCTACTTAGATCAGCTGGTTGGAAGGGCCAATGGAATCTGCTCCAGAGATATAAAGCTCCTACTTCTAGTCTGGACATTCAGTCTTGCGTTCACCTCAAACTGTCCTGTTGAGTCTGACTTGTTGCCTGACTACAAGAATGCTTCTGCTGTCTCTGAGATTGCCCCTCGCAGAGCTTGGCTTCTGGTCCTGACATTGATTATGACTTGTGACCTGTCTCTGATCCTCAGTCCCAGCGTAAACTACCCTGTCTGGGCCCACTTTGCACCCTGGCACTTGATAACTTGAAGCCGTGAGGGAGGAAACGCATAACCCTCAAAGAAAACAAAATGCTCACTAATCTTGTGAGCAAGCAAAATATTATGCTACAAATTTGATATTATAGCAACCACAACACATAGCAGAAGAATAACAGAGAGGATTTATTTGAGCTAATGTGTGTGAGACACATACCCGTTTTTCCAATGTGATTTGAATTAGAACGTTTGCCTGGAAAGGATTACAGGTAACCTTAGACTTATTTATTTTTGAGCAGATTTTCTTCAAAAATATAACTCAACTTTTAGAAATGGCATATGGTATGAGGCAATCTGGGACTATCTAAGAAAGGCAAAGAAATTGAATGTGGCACAAAGTTATTTTTTTAAGAAATTGAGATTGACTAATCTGATATCTGTTGCAAAATGTAAAAAAAAAATCATTTTGCTGATTTAAGGATGTTATCAGAAGCAGTATGTTTAGGGGCAGACTTAACCCTGCCTCCCTGTCGTGACGGGTTGGATCCTATGGATCTGCTCCACAAATGTAGAAGCCCCCCTTGAGCCAAAGGTGGGCACAGCCATTTGCAAAGCGTGCTTCTCAGAGCTGGCCTGTTCTTTCTCCTTACTCTGTCAGCATAGTCAGCCCCCCCCCCCCCCCACAATTCTGAATAAATGTCAAAGGGAGGCTGGTTCATGTATTCATTTTTGGATTGTCCTTTGCTTTGTTCATGGGAATTATAGCCACAAGAAATTACAAACACATCTCTGATCCATTTCCAAGAGAGCAATCCTAATAGATCTCCTTAAAGCCAACTTTGGGGGGGGGGGTGTTTTTAGGATGCGCTGCAAATTGAGGACAGCATATTTTGACATGATCACAGTGATGGCTATAAAATACATTTTCCTTATGAATGATAATACTGGATGTTGTGTATGGCCACAGAGAGTTGGAAGGAGGGATTTTTGTTCCTCCAATTTATCTTTGTATCCTTTATAAGCTCTTTTTCAATTGTATATTTGGCTCCAGTGAACAGAAATAAAGAGACACTTAAATATGCAGGAACTTCTGAGGAATGGTCAGATGTGTTTTCAAGCACATCCCAGACATGCATTCCCTTTGGTGGCAGGAAGACTCAGCAGGGTGCACAAGGGGGAACAAATGCTCCCTGCCCTGCCTTGGAAGCTTCCAGGCTAGCCCAATCTCACCAGATCACAAAAAGCTAAGCAAGGTTGACTCTGGTCACTATTTGGATAGGACGTCCAGGGGCACTCTACAGAGGTAGGCAATGTTAAACCACCTCTAAATGTCTCTTGCCTTGAAAACAACAGGGCCACCTTAAGCCACTATTGGATCTGTGGGTCCAAGCATGACCCCAGAACAGCTCCAGCACAAACAGAACTTTAAGAAGGCATAAGAAGAACTGGAAAAGAGGGAGAACACACACAGTTATATCCACATTCTGGTCCTCAGACAACTCCCCCTTGAGACAAGATTGACCTTTCACTGTAGTAGAAAACCAGCATGTTCATTCTTAGCTATTAAAACTTTGGTTCAGGCTGTGGCCTACTTTGTGGGCCTATTCACTGATGTGGCTTTTCTTTCCAATAATGTTGTATCAGTTGTCCTTGGAGTGCACCTGCCTCATGAGCTCAGCATCCCAACAGGAGAATTCCTGGAGGGACTAAAAGAGGCAGTGGTTCACCCGCTACTCAAAAAACATCTCTGGACCCATAACAGCTTATCAACTATCATCCAGTCTCACACCTACCATTTCTGGGGAAGATGCTTGAGAGAGCTGTAGTGGTCCAATGATCAGCATTCTTGGAAGAAGCATCAATCTTAGACCCATCCCAGTCAGGATTCCGGGCTGGCCATGGGGTAGAGACGTGCTAGTCGCCCTGATGGATGATCTCCATTGCCAGTTAGACTGGGATTCTCCCCCAGAAGCATTAGCCAGTGGCCTGGAAGCTGTGACAAGATGGCTCAAGCAGAGTTGTTTGAAGCTCAACCCTTCAAAGACGGAGGTCCTGTGGCTGGGCAGGAAGGGACCAAGTAAGGAACCTGGATGGACTGCAGCTATCCGTGGCTCACTGCACCAGGAACCTGGGTGTGGTTTTAGATGCCTCCTTCTCTACCATCTTCGCCAAGCCAAACTACTAGCTCCCTACTTGGCCACAGTGGTCCCCGTGATGGTCACCTCTAGACTAGACTTCTGTAACTCATTCTATGCAGGCCTGCCCTTAACCTTGATCTGGAAACTACAACTAGTCCAGATCACTGTGGCCAGAGTTCTCACAGCAACACTACGTCCCACATTCGGCCCATCTTTCAACAACTGCACTGGCTTCCAGTCGAATTCCAGCTCAGGCTTAAGTTTCTGGTAATCGCCTTTAAGGCCATCCACAGTCTGGGCCCAGTGTTCCTAAGGGATCACCTCTCTGCCTACACCCCTCAAAGAACCTTACACTCTGCTACTACAAACTGCCTAATGGTCCCCGACCACAAGGAAGCTCACTTGACCTCAACCAGGGTCAGAGCTTTTCCCATCCTGTCCTCCAACTGGTAGAATGAGCTCCCGGAGGAGATGAGAGCCCTAGTGGAAATTAAACAGTTCCTCAGGGCCTGCAAAAAGGAGTTCTTCCACCAGACATTTGGTTGAGGTCAACCTGAATTCAATCACTTCCCATTGGACCCCAAAACCCCCTCCCCATGAAAACTACCACCAATATGTCCATCCCACAGGCCATCAGTATGTTAAATGGATGTTCTCACCATGTTTGTTCCATTATTTTAATGTTCTTCTGTTATGACTGTATTGCTATTGTTCAATTTTATCCAGCTCCATGTAAACCACTCTGAGCCTCAGGGCAGGCCAGCACATATATGAATGAATGAATGAATGAATGAATGAATGAATGAATGAATGAATGAATGAATGAATGAATGAATGAATGAGACTCCTCCAAGCTTCTAATTAACACTGGCCTTACTAGTGTGAGAGTCTGATCTCCTTTATTCTGCAGGTCAAGTGATGCCAGATTGCTAGCACCTTAGCAAGGGTCCCTGATTGGGTATTAAAAGTTCCATGTCTTCCTTGGACCTGTCTAGAACAACCAGGACCATTACAGGCTCAACCCTCAGCAGCGCACGTACTGGGCCTTGGTCATCAGTGGCTGCAGTTGAAGGTGAGTCTCGCAATTTCCACCATATCCAGTTCAAGTGCCTTCTGAGAATTTACCCACTGGGAGATGTGACCCTGTTGGAGATGGGATTGGTGGCATGGGTAACGGCCATTTGGACCCTATATTTATTTTAATACAGTCCAAATTCCCAATTGCCTTTTTAGCTACCAAGTCACACTGCTGACTTATGTTCAATGTATGGTCTACTAAGACTCCTAGATCCTTTTCACACATACTACTCCCAAGACAAGTCTTCCCTATCCTATAGTGATGCATATGATTTTTCCTACCTAAATTAACTTTACATTTATCATTATGGAAATTCATTTTAGCCCAGTTTTCTAGCCTGTCAGGATCACTCTGTATTTGATTCTGTCTTCTTGTGTGTTTGCTGTCCCTCCCAGTTTAGTGTCATCTGCAAATTTAATAAGCACCCCCTCTATTCCTTCATCCAAATCATTTATGAATTTTAATTTTTTAATGAAATTTAAATTTGATCCAAATCATTTATGAAATTTAGGTTTTCCTTCTGCAGCAAGAAGGATTGATCCGGAGTGAACCTACCTTTATTGTGCGATATCTTAGAGTGCTTTTAGTGCTCAATATCCAGATTTGGAAAGAAAGCCCCGTGGTAGAGAACCTCTGATAGGCCACACCTGGTCATGTGACAAACTTGTCTTAAAGGAGAAGCCCCTAATTTCTCTCAACTTCTGTCAGTCCTGGATTTTTCCTCCCACCTCTGCCTTTTTCGATTGTCTCCCCTCCCCCCTCCAAGAAAAGAAAGGCTCCCTGCTTGGCTCCCCTCCCCCCCCCCTTCAAGAAAAGAAAGAAAGAGGCTTGGCTCCCCCCCCCAACTTCTGAGCCTCCCTAACCACGTGCAGAAGACTTTCCTGCTTCAATGGGGGGGGGGGGGAGAGGAAGACCCGAGTTCAAAGCGATCTGAATTCAACAGGATTGACAATGGAATAAAGAAAGTAAGTGCAGACACTGCCTAGGACAGATCCCTGAGGCACTCCACTCATCACTCCTCTCCAAGAAGATGATGAACCATTTCCAAGCACCCTTTGGTTGCCATCTGTCAACCAGTTCTCAATCCACCTAATAATAAGAGGATCCATACCACATTTTACCAACTTGTCAATAGAATATCATGTGGAACTTTATCAAAAGCCTTACTGAAATCAAGGTAAACTCTGACGAAGAGTGCTTGCACTTGAAAGCTCACACCCTGAATAAATCTTTGTTGGTCTTAAAGGTGCTCCTGGACTCTGATTTTATATGTTCACAGTGTTCCCCTGATCTAGCAAGTTAGTAACTTTCTCAAAAAAACAAAAACAAAAAACAGAGATAAAGTTAGTCTGACATGACTAGTTCTTGAGAAATCTATACTGACTCTTAATAATTACAGATATCTGTTCTAGCTGCTCAATGTTCAATGATTTATTCTAAAATTTTGCTAGCTAGGTCGGTAGTTACCCGGATCCGCCTTTTCCCCTTTATTGAAGATGGAGACAAAATTTGCCCACCTCTTTTGGCACTTCACCTGTTCTCCACGAATTGTCAAAAAAAATGGTCAGAGGCTCATAAATTACATCTGCAAGTTCTTTTAGTATCTTTGGACACAATTCAAATGGGGGCACAAGTGGTATTCTCTTCAATCTTGCCTGTCAAGGGAAGAGGAATGCGTCGGGAGAGGAAGATAATGGAGGTGAATCACTGGCTGCGTAGTTGGTGCCGGCAGGAGAGATTTGGTTTCTGGGACCATGGGATAGGCTTTCTTGAGGAAGGCCTACTAGCACCTGATGGACTGCACTTATCGAAACTGGGGAAGAATGTGTTTGGCAGGAACCTGGGGAGATTCATCAGGAGAGCTTTAAACTAAAGCCACTAGGGGTAGGAGACGATCAATATAGGGAGCGTATGGAAGGAAAACGATCGGAGGCAGCCCAACCGGCAAGGCCAGCTCATAGGAAACCAAAAGTAAAAGGATTCAGATGTCTTTATACTAATGCCCGAAGCATGGGCAATAAAAAGGAAGAGCTGGAACTTCTCATGCTGATGGAAAGGTATGATCTAGTAGGCATCACAGAAACTTGGTGGAATGATTCTCATGACTGGAATGTAATGGTGGATGGATATGAACTGTTCAGAAAAAACAGAATAGATCAAAGAGGTGGAGGAGTGGCACTGTATGTGAGGAAAGGGCTTACCTGTCAGGAAATTCTAGTGGAGGAGAGCATATCTACAGTGGAAAGCATCTGGGTGAAAATAAGCGAGGGGAAAACAAACAGTGTGGTGGTTGGTGTCTACTACCGACCGCCTGACCAAAGAGAGGATGTGGATGCTGCACTTTGTGAGCAGCTTGAGACAATATCCAAGCGGCAGGACCTTGAAATGCACCCAAGAGTACTCAAAGAACTTTCCAGAGAACTTGCACAGCCCTTGTCTATCATCTTCGGAACCTCTTTAAGGACTGGAGATGTCCCGGAGGACTGGAAGAGAGCAAATGTTATTCCGATCTTCAAAAAAGGGAGGAAGGATGACCCAGGAAACTACAGACCAGTGAGTCTGATCTCTGTTGTGGGGAAGATAATGGAGCAGATATTAAAGGGAGCGATCTGCAAACATCTGGAGGACAATTTGGTGATCCAAGGAAGTCAGCATGGATTTGTCTCCAACAGGTCCTGCCAGACCAACCTGGTTTCCTTTTCTGACCAAGTAACAGGTTTGCTGGATCGGGGAAATTCGGTTGATGTCATTTACTTGGATTTTAGTAAAGCTTTTGACAAGGTTCCCCATGATGTTCTGATGGATAAATTGAAGGACTGCAATCTGGATTTTCAGATAGTCAGGTGGATAGGGAATTGGTTAGAGAACCGCACTCAAAGAGTTGTTGTCAATGGTGTTTCATCAGACTGGAGAGAGGTGAGTAGCGGGGTACCTCAGGGCTCGGTGCTTGGCCCGGTACTTTTTAACATATTTATTAATGATCTAGATGAGGGGGTGGAGGGACTACTCATCAAGTTTGCAGATGACACCAAATTGGGAGGACTGGCAAATACTCCAGAAGATAGAGAGAGAGTTCAACGAGATCTGAACACAATGGAAAAATGGGCAAATGAGATGCAATTTAATAAAGATAAGTGTAAAGTTCTGCATCTGGGTCAGAAAAATGAAAAGCATGCCTACTGGATGGGGGATACGCTTCTAGGTAACACTGTGTGTGAACGAGACCTTGGAGTACTTGTGGATTGTAAACTAAACATGAGCAGGCAGTGTGATGCAGCGGTAAAAAAGGTGAATGCCATTTTGGGCTGTATCAACAGAGGCATCACATCAAAATCACAAGATGTCATAGTCCCAATGTATACGGCACTGGTCAGACCACACTTGGAGTACTGTGTGCAGTTCTGGAGGCCTCACTTCAAGAAGGACGTAGATAAAATTGAAAGGGTACAGAGGAGAGCGACGAAGATGATGTGGGGCCAAGGGACCAAGCCCTATGAAGATAGGTTGAGGGACTTGGGAATGTTCAGCCTGGAGAAAAGGAGGTTGAGAGGGGACATGATAGCCCTCTTTAAGTATTTGAAAGGTTGTCACTTGGAGGAGGGCAGGATGCTGTTTCTGTTGGCTGCAGAGGAGAGGACACGCAGTAATGGGTTTAAACTTCAAGTACAACGATATAGGCTAGATATCAGGAAAAAGTTTTTCACAGTCAGAGTAGTTCAGCAGTGGAATAGGCTGCCTAAGGAGGTGGTGAGCTCCCCCTCACTGGCAGTCTTCAAGCAAAGGTTGGATACACACTTTTCTTGGATGCTTTAGGATGCTTAGGGCTAATCCTGCGTTGAGCAGGGGGTTGGACTAGATGGCCTGTATGGCCCCTTCCAACTCTATGATTCTATGATTCTATGATTCATCTGGCCCCAAGGATTTGGTTTCATTTAAAGAATCTAGGTGTTTATGGACTACCCCTACTGTGATCCTTGGCCACAACTCCCCTCCCTCATCACGTGAAATGATTCTACCACGTTGAGCACAATTCCCTTGGCAAGAGAAAACAGGAGAAGGAGGAAAGGAGAAGTCCAGCCCTCTCTCCATCACCTGTTACCAGGTCACTTACTTGTCCCCACTGTGATCCTACCATGCCCTGTTCTTTTTCTTACTTTGAATATAACAACAGAACGCCCCCCCCCCTTTTTGGGGGGTTGTTTTTAGCATTTCTTGCTAACTTAAGTTCATACTGAGATTTTGCTTTTTTAATACTCTCCCTACACATATTGATTTTTTGTTTATATTCCTTCTTGGCCACAAGGTCCTCTTTCCATTTCCTAAATGAGTCTTTTTTATTATTCCGTTCTTTCAAAAGCCATTTATGGTGCCACCCTGGCTTCTTTAGTTTCCTCACAGTGTTTCTTCTCAAGGGAATTGCGATTGTGCCTTCAGTATTTCACTTTTGAGAAACTCCCAACCGTCTTGGACTTTTAAGGTTTTCTGACCAACATAACTTTGTTGAAATTTGCTCCCTCGAAGTCCAGCCTATACTTGAGAAGGGAAGAGATAGACATGGCTTGGCTGCGTCTTCCCTCCGGCAGCGAGGCCAGCCACAGCCGTCCTTAAAATGAGAAGGGGCTTTTCTACGGCCTCCCTGTCAGCCTGTATGTGTGACTACGTATAGCTTTTCTCTTCTCCAAGGTCATAAAGTCCAAAATCATATGGTCACTGCTATCAAACACCCCCCAACTTTTACCTCATCTTCCAGTTATTCCTGATTGGCAAGAATCAAGTCTAAAGTACCAGACCTCTTGGTGGCCCCATCCACTTTCTGGAAAATGAAGTTGTCAGCAAGATAAGTAAAGTATTTTTAGCAGAGCTGCTCTTCCAACAGACATCTGGGTAACTGAAATTTCCTATGACCATTAGGTCCCATCTCTCTGAGAACTTTGAAATCACGTCTAGGAGCATCTCATCCAAGTCCTCCACCTGTCCTCACGATCTATAGCAGGAGGTTTGTTTGGGCTAAAACTGTGTCACTGGTCCAAGGTTACCTAGCAGGATTATGGGGCAGGGCAGGGATTCAATTCTGCATTGCAGTCGGGAACTCATGGAGGGAAAGCTAGTGATGATACATACCCAGAGAATCCCAAGACGGAACCCCACGGATCTAATCCACTAGCGGACGTGCTTTTCTCCAGTGAAGAGTTTTCCCATGAGGAAGATTAGTTTCCCTGCTTTTTTTTCCAGGGGAAACTCATCATGCCATGTGCCATTCTCTTTTTCTCCCTTCACAGAAAAGCTTATAGCTTGATTAAAACTTTGCTGAATAAATCTGTGTTGGTCTTAAAGGTGCCACTGGACTTTATCTCAAACACAAACTGCAATTCAGACCTATGTGCCACCCACCTGAATCTATTTTCTCCTCCTTCTTATCAGCAGCAACTTTCTGAGGTCGGTAGGTTGTAAGTGTGTGACTGGCCAAAGGTCACCTTGTGAGCTTCCACAGTAAGGATTTGAACATGGGGCTCCCAGATCTAGTCCAATGGCCTAACCCCCCTGCTGGGTATGCAATAGCAGCTTCAGTTCTTCATTTATTCAACAGGCAGATTTCATCTTTTCATGACAAATTTCAGTGTTCACATCCAAATATCACATTTTGGATGGGGGCAAATGTCAACATAAAAATCTAAAATGCAATTGTAAGTGGGGACAACAAAGAAAAACCCCCTATTCAAAGACTCCTCTCTGAATTATCCAGTTATATTTGTTCTGACATAGGTTGTTCCAATCCCTTTATACTTGCACAAGGCCTTCTATTTTAACACAGAGCCTAATTAAATTATGTGAGATCAAATAGGATACTTTTCATAATATATATAACAAATCTTATCTTTTATATTAAATCATTGCATCAGATATGTTCCTTCCCCATTGTAGCTTAAGGGGAGCAGTGTTTGATCATGAATGAAATACGCCAACTACCCTGCTCCTGAGATTAGCCCAAGAAACCATTGGCTCCTTGGGGTTGAGTTATTTTGTTAAAATCTTCTTCATGGGATTAACAGCAACGATATCCCCTGGGAAATCAGGGTACTTTCTAAATCCATTTTGAGTTTTCTTCAGAAGAACTTATAAAGGAACAAGAAGTGAAGTATATAGACTGATTTCCCCTGGTCTTTGAGAAACAATTCATCTCATTATATGACATTTACATAATGCCAATGCCTTTTTCTCTCAAATGCCCCCCTCCATCTGTTGTATTTCATTCTTCAGTGCAGAAATCACAACATGACTCAGAAAGTTTCATGTTTAAAACAATAAACTGCGCCTTTATATACTATACGGTACATCTTATGTACATCTTATGGTGTACATCTAAGGAAATATGAGAGAGTCTAGAAACTGAATCAGGAATCCAGTTTCTCTACACCTTTATTCAGTTGTGGTGCTCAAAACCGAACACAGTCCTCCAAGTGAGGTCTTTCCAGAGCAGAATACAGCAGTAACAACACTTCGCATGATCTGGACACCATACTTCTTTTAATACAACCTAAAATCTCATTTGCTTTTTTAGCTGACTCATGTTCAATATCTGGTCCACTAAGATCCCCGGGTCCTTTTTGCACATACTACTACCAATGCAAGTGTCACGAATCCTATAGTGATTGATGCATATGATTTTTCCTACCTAAATGAAGAACCTTACATTTATCACTATTGAATTTCATTGTATTCATTTTAACCCATTTTTCTAGTCTGTCAGGATCATCCTGTATCCTGATTCTGCCTTCTGGGGTGTTTGCTACCCCTCCCAGTTTAGTGTCATCTGCAAATTTAATAAGTAGCTTCTCTATTTCTTCATCCAAATCATTTATGAATATGTTAAACAACTCAGGGCTGAGGACAGATCCCTGAGGCACCCCACTTGTCACTCCTTTCCAAGAAGATGATGAACCATTCACAAGCACGGTTTGGGTGCAATCTGTCAACCAGTTCTCAATTCACCTAACAGTAATTGGATCCATACCACATTTTACCAATTTGTCAATAAGAATTTAATGCGGAACCTTCTCAAAATCCTTACTGAAATCAAGGTAAACAATGTCCACAGCATCGTCCTGATCTAGCAAGGTAGTCACTCTCTCTCTCTCTCTCTCTCTCTCTCTCTCTCTCTCTCTCTCTCTCTCTCTCTCTCTCTCTTTTTTATTAGAGAGAGAGAGAGAGAGAGAGAGAGAGAGCTAGCTTGACATGACTTGTGCTTGAGAAAGCCATGCTGACCTTAGTAATCACAGCCATCCACTCAAGCTTCTCAAGGACCGACTATTTGATTATTTGTTTTAAAGGTTTGTCAGCTATAGACATCAAGCTGACGGGTCATAGTTACTCAGGTCCTATGATTGCCGCACTTAAAGAATGTATTAGGAAAGGCAATTTTGGTCTGGCATGCAGGACTGAAATCTGGGTAGACAGGGATGAAATGGTGGCCCTCACTCAAGTGACTCCTTTGGGATACTCAGAATTCAGCTGAAAGGGCTCTCCTTTCTAGTATTCCACCTTTCCGGGTACTTAAAAATCACATGGTCCTGACAGGGGGTCATCCAATCTCCTCCTCAAAACCTCCAGTGAAGGAGATTCTACTACTCTCCGAGGAAACACATTCCATCTTTGAACCACACTCACTATTAGAAAATGCTTTCTGATATCCATTGCTCCTGGTTGTCTCTACAATTGGTGAAAATAAGTTGGCCCCCTCCTCAATGTTACCTTTTATATAATTAAACACAACTATCATATAATCTCTTACCCCTCTTAATCTCCAGGCTACTCATACCCAACTCTCTCAACCTCACCTTGTAAGGCCTGGATTCCAATCCCTCAACCATCCTGGCCACCCTGTTCTGAACACATTCCAACTTCTTGTTATCCTTCTTGAACTGTGGCATGGGACACAATATTCCAAAAGAGGTCTAGCCAATGTAGAATAGAGTGGTATTATGACTGTCCTTGTTCTAGATTCTATGCTCCTAGCAATGCAGCCTGATATTGCATTAGCCTCCTTAGCTGCCATATTGCACTGTTGGCTCATTTAACTTATTGCACACCAGAACCCCTCAGTCTCTTTCACATGTACCACTATCAAGTCAGGCATCCCCCATCTTATATTTACGTATCACATTGTTGCTGTTGTTAGGTACGAAGTCATGTCTGACCCATTGCGACCCCATGGACAATGATCCTCCAGGCCTTCCTGTCCTCTACCATTCCCCGGAGTCCATTTAAGTTTGCACCAACTGCTTCAGTGACTCCATCCAGCCACCTCATTCTCTGTCGTCCCTTGGTCAGGAGAAGAGATGGGCCCAGACAGCCTAACTTTTACCCTGCTGCAAGGTCCTGCCCCGACTGAGGCCCTCTTGATACCTGAGGCATAAAAACCTTGCTGTGGGGTAACAGAGGGCCTGAATCTGGCCACGCCTGGGATAGGCCCGACTCAGTGCCGACAACATGCGGAACCGGGAATTGACCCTGCCGGTGTTCAAGTATTAAGGCAGGGGTAATTCTCTGTGTGGAAACGGTCACAGACACCACTTGGCGATCACTTATCACACATAACTAATCACACACATGCTCACCCGGATGCTATTAGTTCTCATAGTGCTCAAAACCACAACCATCTCAGGTTCCTATTCCTGCTCATCCTCTAATGTCATCACATGTCACAGTGCCCTTCTATCCTCTTCACTAAACAAACAGGCCTGTGATAAAGAATAAATGAACATAAGCCTGACATTAGAAGCCACAACATTCAAAAAGAGTAGGGGGACATTTTAACCTTCCAGGGCGTTCAGTTGCTGACCTAAGAGTGTTGTTGTTGTTGTTGTTAGGTGCTAAGTCATGTCCGATCCTTTGCGACCCCATGGACAATGATCCTCCAGGCCTTCCTGTCCTCTACCATTCCCCGGAGTCCATTTAAGTGTGCACCTACTGCTTCAGTGACTCCATCCAGCCACCTCATTCTCTGTCGTCCCCTTCTTCTTTTGCCCTCGATCGCTCCCAGCATTAGGCTCTTCTCCAGGGAGTCCTTCCTTCTCATGAGGTGGCCAAAGTATTTGAGTTTCATCTTCAGGATCTGGCCTTCTAAAGAGCAGTCAGGGCTGATCTCCTCTAGGACTGACCGGTTTGTTCGCCTTGCAGTCCAAGGGACTCGCAACAGTCTTCTCCAGCACCAGAGTTCAAAAGTCTCAATTCTTTGACGCTCAGCCTTATTACCCAAATGTAATACTTTTACACTTCTCCCTATTAAAATTCATTTTGTTGCTTTGGCCTAATTTTACAATCTATCCAGGGTGTAAACTGCACGGAGCTTTTATTCCAACCCCAGGTCGATTCAGTCCCTGCCCTCTACACAGAATGCGATTTCTGTTTTGATTTGGGGCAATTTAAATTTTCCTTCTGCAGCAAGAAGGATTGATCCGGAGTGACCCTACCTTTATTGTGCGATATCGTAGAGTGCTTTTAATGCTCAGTATATTTTTAAATTGCATTGTTTTGAATCTGAGCTCTCCTCCGTGGTAGGGAACCCATGATTGGCCACAGGTGGTCATGTGACAAGCCTGCCTTAAAAGAGAAGCCCCTAATTTCTCTCAATTTCTGTCAGTCTTGAATTTTTTTTTTTGCCTTCTTCGATCCTCCCCCCCCCCCCCTTCAAGAAAAGAAGGGATTTTTTCCTCCCTCCTCTGACTTCCTGGATCCTCTCCCCCCTCTTCAAGAAAATAAAGAAAGAGTCTCCATTTGCCTCCCCCTTTTTCTGAGCCTCCCTAACCATGTGCACAAAACTCCTGTTTCAATGGGGAGGGGCAGAGAGGAAGACTCGAGTTCAAATCGATGGAATAAACAAAGAAAGTGCAGACTCTGCCCAGGTCTCCTTGCATAGTAGTCCTTTCCTCTGGCATATGAGCCAGCCCACCCAATTTAGTGGCATCTGAAGATCTTATCAATATATCTATTGCCTCATCTAAATCATTCATGAAAATGCTAAACAATACTGGCCTCAGCATAAAACCCTGCGGAAAACCGCTGGTCACCTCCCTCCAAGATGAAGATCTCCTTTTAACATTAGAAATTCATGTTGTCCTATTTAAAGCAGCACATTGTCCTGTAAGTGGTTACACAGTGCTTGTTTAATGACCTGTTCCAAAACCTTTCCTGGCACCAATGTTAAACTGACAGGGCAGTTGTTGTGGGGACTTCTTTCCCGCCCTTTTTAAAAATTAGGACCACACTGGAACTTGGCCTGTTTTCCAGGACTTCTCAGAGTTAATTGCTAAAAGGTCTGATATTTCATTTCCCGATTCTTTCAACACTCACAGAATCATAGAATACTCCTGGATATAATTCATCAGGCCCTGGAGATTTATTTTCACTTAAAGCAGCCAAACATTTCTGTAGGACCTCTTTATGAATTCTATAACTTATCCTTTTCCCAATATTCTCTACATCTCCCCCACTTGAATATCTTTTTCCTTATGAGAAAACACTGAAACAAAGAAACAAACACTTCTGCCTTGTCACCATCTCCTGTGATCATGACACCATCATCTTTACTTAAAATTTCTTTGTCAAATAGGGGGAAAGCCACAGAACTGGGAATTTAACAAAAGTGATGCAGAAACCTTGGACTTGTGAACTACACACATGTTCTTTTCAAACTGCAAACATTCTTCCTGAACAGTGTATTTTATGTCTGACCTATTCCTTCAAAAAACAAAACAAAAAACCAACCCAGATCTGAGACTGGGATCTAGCTAATTAACTTCTATGGGGTATAGTCTGCATGGGGCTTTTTACCCATCCCCAGTTTGACTGAATCCCTCCCATCTACACTGGATTTGATTTCCATTTTGATTTGAGGCACTTTAAATTTTCCCTCTGCAACAGGCGTGATTGATCCAGAGTGACCCTACCTTTCCCCTGTGATATCCAGAAGTAGATATAATTCCCAATATTAGAAAAATCAGCATCAGTATGTGAGCAGATTTTTGCTTTAAAAAAAAAATTAACTCCCTTCTCTGTGCCTGGTAGCAAAGCAGTCTTCCCTAACTGGCCAGGGCATTAGTTCAAAGACTTCCTGGTTCCCAGTTGCAAGGCTTTTCTTAAAGTGACTGCGCCCCAGAAGCCCTAACTTCTCTCACCTCTTGTTATTTCCCTCTCCTCTGCTGTCTCTAATCCTCTTCCCACAACCCCTCGTTCAAGAAAAGAGACTCCTGCTGTGCTTGGCACCCCTCCCTGTCCTGAGCTTCCTCAATCAAGTGCAGAACACTTTTTGTTTGGGGGGGGGGGATAGAGGAAACACCTGAGTTCAAATCAATCTGAATTCAGCAGAATCCACAACAGAATAAAACAAAGTAAGTGCAGAATCAGCCTAGGTCTCTCAGGGTCTATTTTACTCATTGAAGGGAACAGAAGAATGAAACACTGGCTTCTGTAACTGGCTGACAGTAAGAGGCTTCTGGATTGACCAGAATATGAATACCAAGAACCTGGTACATTGCTCTCTCCACTGCATCTCAGGGCTTGCATTTTCTAGCTTCCAGTTTATAAGACAGCCAGCTTGGTCTAGTGGTTAAGAGCAGCAGCCTCTAATCTGGCAAGCTGGGTTTCCCCTTCTTCCTCCACATGCAGCCAACTGGGTGACCTTGGGGCAATCACAGTTCTCTTAGGGCTGTTCTTACAGAGCAGTTCTCAGATTTCTCTCAGCTCCACATACCTCACAGGGTGTTTGTTGCGAGGAGAGAAAGGGAAGGCAATTGTGAGCCAGTCTGAGATTCCTTCAAGTAGTGAAAAGCGGGGTATAAAAAAACACTCTTCTCCTTCTTTATTATGTCACCTCCTGCTGTCACAGATCCTAGTCAAAAGAGCCAGGAAGAGTTGCTCAGCAGTGGAACCTAGCCAGCCATTCCTCCACCTTTGTTGGGTAATCTCTCACCCTCACCCATCCTCAAGCATTTGAAAAGTGGGAGAAAAATTGGGTGGAAAATGGCCTTTATAGATACATTCTGGAAATGCGCTTTATCATAGAGACAAGAGGAAATTCCTAATGAATCACCTGGAAGTGATGTCACATCCACCCCACACTCAACCCTCCCCAGGCACCATCCTCCAAATATCTCAACATTTTTGGAAGTAGCCCTGGCCACCCTAGTAGAATCTAATCTGTTTCTCTGCTTTTTGGCCTCCGTTTCGTTTTGTGGGTTGTGGGGTAGTGGTGGTAGGATTTCTTTGCATAGCCTCGAGGAGATAAATGGAGTCAGCACAGAAGCCGTGATGGGTGGATTGCACCCTACATTTATCTTATCACAATCTGCAATGTGTTTAACTGCCTTTGATCTTATCTAATAATAGATAAATGGCTGAAATAATCACCATTTAAATATATTAGGTTGTTTGACATAGGTACTACACAGAAGGAAAATCAATAATGATTATACAATCAGGAGATACAATGTAAACGGCATACCACAAATGCCTTTGCGGGGTTAGATAGCATCACAGATCTACTAATGAAAGTCAATAGCTATTTGTTTTCAGGAGCAGCACTTGAACTTTGGGGGTTATTCCTTTGCACAATAACTAATCCAACCATGGGCGCAGGATTCTAAAACAAATGAATATCAAAGAAAGAATGACAAGTAGACTCAACAAGCTGGAGTGCAAGGGAACAGAGTGCCGTTCTTGTTTGAAAAAACAAATATATGTAAGCGTTTTCACATATACTTTATACACAGCTTCCCAGTAAGATGGAGAGCTAGCTTGGTGTAGTGGTTAGGGATGCAGACTTCTAATCTGGTGAGCCAGGTTTGATTCCGTTCTCCCCCAAGTGTAGCCAGCTGGGTGACTTTGGGCTCTCCACAGCACTGATAAAACTGTTCTGACCCAGCAGTGATATCAGGGCTCTCTCAGCCTCCCCTCCCTCACAGGGTGTCTGTTGTGGGGTGAGGAAAGGGAAGGCAAATGTAAGCTGCTTCGGGTAGAGAAAAGTGGCATATAAAAACAAAGTCTTCTTCTTCTAAAAAATGTCTTCCCTTTAAAAAAAATATATTGGGGTAGGATCCATCTGAAATGAAACACTTAAGTCCCAATGATGACAAAGGGATGAATGTCCACATAAGTAGATGGCAGGGACTGAATCGACCTGGGGTTGGAATAAAAGCTCCGTGCAGTTTACACCCTGGATAGATTGGAAAATTAGGCCAAAGCAACAAAATGAATTTTAATAGGGAGAAGTGTAAAAGTATTACATTTGGGTAATAAGGCCGAGCGTCAAAGAATTGAGACTTTTGAACTCTGGTGCTGGAGAAGACTCTTGCGAGTCCCTTGGACTGCAAGGTGAACAAACCAGTCAGTCCTAGAGGAGATCAGCCCTGCCTGCTCCTTAGAAGGCCAGATCCTGAAGATGAAACTCAAATACTTTGGCCACCTCATGAGAAGGAAGGACTCCCTGGAGAAGAGCCTAATGCTGGGAGCGATTGAGGGCAAAAGAAGAAGGGGACGACAGAGAATGAGGTGGCTGGATGGAGTCACTGAAGCAGTAGGTGCAAACGTAAATGGACTCCGGGGAATGGGAGAGGACAGGAAGGCCTGGAGGATCATTGTCCATGGGGTCGCGATGGGTCGGACACGACTTAGCACCTAACAACAACAACAACAACACTCTTAGGTCAGCAACTGAACGCCCTGGAAGGTTAAAATGTCCCCCTACTCTTTTTGAATGTTGTGGCTTCTAATGTCAGGCTTATGTTCATTTATTCTTTATCACAGGCCTGTTTGTTTAGTGAAGAGGATAGAAGGGCACTGTGACATGTGATGACATTAGAGGATGAGCAGGAATAGGAACCTGAGATGGTTGTGGTTTTGAGCACTATGAGAACTAATAGCATCCGGGTGAGCATGTGTGTGATTAGTTATGTGTGATAAGTGATCGCCAAGTGGTGTCTGTGACCGTTTCCACACAGAGAATTACCCCTGCCTTAATACTTGAACACCGGCAGGGTCAATTCCCGGTTCCGCATGTTGTCGGCACTGAGTCGGGCCTATCCCAGGCGTGGCCAGATTCAGGCCCTCTGTTACCCCACAGCAAGGTTTTTATGCCTCAGGTATCAAGAGGGCCTCAGTCGGGGCAGGACCTTGCAGCAGGGGAAAAGTTAGGCCGTCTGGGCCCATCTCTTCTCCTGACCAAGGCATGCTGGGAGAGACAAAAATTGCCCCTGCTGGGTCCACGGTGCTCCTCTGCCGAGCTGCCTGGGGCATTTTCTTCTGTTTAGGAATGGGTATCACTACCACAGAACGCAGAACAGAACACACACACCCTCCCCCATGAGGGAAACTTTCCATCCTGGCTGCCTTGTCCAGATGCAGTAATCCATGGCAGACGGGGTGCACTGCTTAAAACAGTCCCTTGTGGGGATGCAGGATGCAGGAAGCAGGGGGGCAAACCGCACTATTGCAAACACCCAGCAGCAGCCTGCCATGGCGCCACTGGAGCAGAAAAGGTCTGTGAGTGTCATGGACCTTTTCCGTACCAGGAATTTGCCGTGACTCACCATGCATCTGATGGCAAGGCAAATTCCCGGTTCCGCACGATGTTGGTGCTGGCCCAGGGCTGGGGCAGATGAGGTGCCACGGGCCAAATGCTCCCCTGTGCAAGAGCGGGAAGAGCGGGAAGAGTGGGCAGCCTGGTGTGGAGACTTCCATATGGTAAAGGTCGTAGTGCCCACAGCATTTCTTGGTGCCCATTTGTTTCTTTCCAAAAGTGTCTTTTCCCTGGGGCCGTCCTTGGCTTCCCCACACCTCATTAGAGCTGGAGGTTCTTCTGGAGTCCTCAGGAGGGTGTGCCGGAAATGCCCATTTAGAAGCATCTGCCTCCATCAAGGGAGGATGCTTGGCTTAGAACGTTATCCCATTTAACCGCTTTGAGATTGGTCTCTCTGCCCATAGCAACTATTTTGTGGACATACCCACTCTTCCTCCTCTTCTTTAAAAATCATTGAAGTGTCCACAGGTTCAACATTTGGAAAGCCCATGAACTAGATCACTCTCCCATTCTAGCCTTCTTCCCTGGAACTCCTCCCTGAACAAAGACATGACATTTCTCACTTCTCCTTTCACTTCTTCATCAAAACTTCACTTTTTCATGATGTCTTCAGCATAAGTACCCTACGTTGCATTCACTCACCGTGATCCAGTTCTGTCTCTGACATTTGCTCCTTATCTGCTTTGTCTTCTGCCAGGTGGCTCTTAGAGTGTCCGCTCCCCAGGGCACAGACCTGTCTGTGTTGCTTATGATGCCCTGTTGACTGATGGGCCTTTCAAACAAATGAGTACATAATAACATTCAATGAGAAATAACCATGATTTCAAGAGTTAGTTCAAGGAGCCATCCAAAATTCACATCCTGAAAGAATGTTGAGCATCCAACATAGGTGAGGGATCATGGGTTGGAAAATAAGTTTGCAAAAAGATATAATCTACTCATTCCTGCTCCCTTAGAAATGTAACAGTTTTTGAAGGAATAAAACCAACACTTTCTAGCCTTTATCTTCCAGCTTTTCCACCAGGGCTGTCAAATTTACTGTTTACATTTTTCTTTGTAATCACACTATTGGGCACTTCATCACTTCCCCCACCCTCATCTTTTGACCTAATGGTTTTAAAGGGGAAGGAAATTACTTGTCTTCTCTGGCAGCACGAGACACTTTTATGGGTCATTTATAATGAAGCCATTCTTTGGTTTTAATGGAGACCTTGATTTGGATTGGTGTGAATAATTGTCAAAAGGTGATTAATTAAATAATCACCAGCACCTCCACCCCGTTAAAATGGATCAACATATTACATTACACTGAACCAAGTTAGTTTATTTCTGCACTCAACTTCCAATTCTATGCATTTAAACAAGCCTTAAGCCCAGCAGTATAATTTACTACACATTAATTATACATTGTGTGTTGCCAAAGAAAGTGTTTTACATCTTTTTTTTTAAAGCTCAGTAAAGTATGCTGTCATGATGTTTAATAAAGGAAAGGCAACTACTTGTGAAAAAATAATATATCCGACCATTAAGCAGAGTAATTTGAAAATTAAACAAAATTCTGTTTGATTTAATTTCAGGAAATGTCAGTGTGCTTTAGAGGCACAATGCTTTGGCTCCTGGAGAAATCAAGTATTTGTTGAAAACAATTTCTTACTCTTCAGTTATGTGGCTGGAGAGCCCCAGAAGATAGCGAGTTCAGGGCTTAGTCAGACAAGAGAGAAATTAATACTGAGTAAATGAATGGACAGTTTTCTTATTAAAGTGACCCCCCCCCAATTGGGCAGCATTCCCACTCCTTATCTCTGTCTCAAGCAGGGTCACCTCCTTCTAAGTTCACTGCAGCCAATGGACTGAAGGGTGTCACTTTATTTGGGACTGGACTCAAAGGTGCTTCCACTCAGGGGATCTTCAGGAGCTTGGCACACTTTTTATGCTACAGCATAATCATCATCACAACAACAACAAAAGTAGTAGTAGTAGTAGTAGTCAAGCTATATTTGAACTGAGCAAGTCATTCAAGAAAGGATTAATGACACAGAGCGCCAACGAGACCTGTCAAGATCAACCAAGTTCATTCCCCCCCCCCCTGAAAACAGACATATTCAGAAGCTAGCAGCTCCTGTGTCCTTTCTGGAGTTGAAGAACCGCAGGAGGGCATTTACTCTTGTGAAGTGCTCTGCTTTACTCTCTGCTTCGCTTGAAGGGCGCTATAATAAGACTCCAAAAGCAGAGGGACTCTGGATATGTGGAGGCGGGGAATTGGAGACCATAGGGCTTGTCCTCTTCAGATGCTCACTTTATGTGGGAATTCTAAGCAAAATCACCCACCTCCTCGTGCCCCAGACCCCCGAGGACTCTGAGGAAGGGGAAATCAAGGGCCTCCTCCCCGGGTGAAATATGGAGGTCGCCAAAGAAACAGCCCAATCCTGGCCCATCACAGGCAAAGCACGACACAGTTCTGTTATTGGGAATTTGCCTTGGGCAATCCTCACTTGTGTTTACAGTTTTATAATGTTTTAAATGCTGGATGCATAAGCGTTTTTATTGTTGGACATTGTACACTACCATGATTTGCTGGGTTATGGTTTCGTAAATGGTGTGGCTTTTGTCACTGGCTTGGAGCCATATTACAATAAATCTCTCTCTAGTAGTAGTCTAAAATGCTGTCCAGTCCCAACTGACAATTTGGGGTTCTCCAGGCAGGAGATTTGCCACTGGCTTCCTCTGCACAGCAGCCCTGATTTTCTGTGGAGGCCTCTCATCCAAGTCCCAGCTGTAGCCTATCCTGCTTAGCTCCCAAGCTGTGAAGGCCTCAGACTCTCCTGGGCTATTCAGGCTCGTGCATACCAGTTGCCCAACCCACACTAAATACAGCCAGCTTGGTCTAGTGGTTAATAGTTCCTGCCTATGCTTTGCTGGCCTTTCTGCACAAGGGTTGAGATGTGCTTGACACCCCATGCAGCTTAGTGGTTTTGCCTGCAGGAGATTGCTTCCTGCCATTTAAGGACATGGCTTTTCTGACCCCACTCGTGCAAGACTGATCAGATAAAGCAACAAATTCTTCCAATAGGTCAGAACCGGTCAGGTGCTCTACACTCACCTGTAAAAAGTTGCCCAGTCAAGGCTCCTAAATTACATGAACAACTAAAGAAACTGCCCCTGTCACCTGTAGCAAAGTGACATCCTGCTAACTTCTCCAAACATTCTGCTTAGGAGACACTGCACATCTACTGCTCCATGTGATGGCTTGGGCTGCCTCTGTCTCTTCTCTCAAACTGCCAGGGCAGAGAAACAACCAAGAGGCACCAGCCAGCCAATTTCAATCACTTGCAGGATGAAATCTCTTTCCAAGAAAGAGAGTCCAGTATTTCCCCAATTGTTCTTGGAAAACCAGTGAGTTGCTCTCCTCTTTATACAATCTTTGGGATCACATCTATTTGGCCAGTTTTATTCTTAAAATAAAGCTCGAGGGAAACTTTCAAATAAATGAGTATCTTCCTGAAAATTAAATGTCAAAAAAGTATGTGAATGCTGAAACTGTGGAGATTCCCATCAACAGCAAGTACATTAAATACTTTAGAGATTTTTTTTGGGGGGGGGGGGGGGGAGAACATTTCAGCACATGTTCTGTCTACAAACCGCTTCAATAGATTGACAAAGCTTAAACACCTCCAACGTGTTAAGTCATGATGATAGAAAAGCCAGAACTTCCCAGGGAAATGCGGGACTCTGCTGTACTCCAAAGGCAAACAGCTGTTTTGAACTGTGAAAACTATTTAAAGGTTTAGTGTGCACCTTGGATTCCTGCTGTCTACATAAGTACTGAGACCTAAATCCACTGCAGACTGGGACGAAGTGATCAAAGCAGTAGTTAAATCTATCCATGGAAAATCTTTGTAGTCTTTGGAGGTGACTCTTTGAATGCAGATTAGTGATTTCATTGAAGTAGTCAATCAACTTTGTGGGTCTCTCTGCACCCCACCCCTTTTCCTTCTGGCTGTTAAAATGTCATTGAATGAATAGAATAGATAAAGAAAGGAGGAAAAAGATGAACTCCCACCAAATGAAAAAATAGTTCAACTTGAACAAACTTGCTATTTGTGAGACTGGATCACATGAATCTGTTTGAGCCTCAAGATCATTTCAGAGGTAGCTACAGGAATGAGTCCCACAAAGGGACCAGGGTTAATCATCCAATCCCAGACTGTATTGATTTTGGAACTACTTGCAATGACTATATAAATAAGCCATTTCTTTGCAACTGTATCTGCAGTCGGTCATGAACCCAAAAACCTTCACAACCTGGTCCAAAGTGAATTATGCCCTGCAGAAATAAATTAATAAAACTAACACAGCTAGGCTTCTCGACCAACTTCTTTTCACGTTTCAAGAGCTTAAAAATATAAAATCAATAATCATTTAGTCATAAGGGCAAATGAAGCGACAGAACATCAAAGTATACCCTTTAGCTATTCAAGTCATTCTTGGTAATTCATCTCGTCAAAAGGCAGGGCTGATAATCCTTTCCACTCTGAAACAAGCCGCCACACAGCTGTGGTCTTATCCCAGAGTAAACAAGTTTGGAGAAAATATTAAAAATCGATATCTGTTTCCTTCTATCAGGCCAGATGGCATCCATCATAAATCTGGTTTTTTAAAGAGTTCTTTAGCTTGAGTAGGCAGACTGTGAAAGACAACTGCATTAACGAGAGAAGCTCAGCTCCGTTTAATGGGAACTGACAGCTGGATTTCCTTAAACTTACAATTTGGAGGCGGTGGACAATTTTCTGAAAATTAAACAGACATGCAAAAAGCAATCCATTATATTCACAGGCAGTAGTGCTGGGAGTTCGAGGGAAAGACTTTGAGAGGACTCAGAATAGCAGGAGCTGTGCCAAAGGCACAAGAATGCAAACAGAAAACAACGGCGTATCAGTCATGGCTGCAGTTCCTTGCTTTGCTAAAAACTGGACCAAAACACAAGATCATTACTGAGATTATGAAAGAGTCAGCAAGGCAAGAAAATCTGGTCTGTACCCCTGTTCCTTGTCTGTGAAGGTACTGCTCCTGGGTCTGGACACCCACTGCACAGATGACAAGCCAGTGTGGTGTAGCGCTTAGAGAGATCCAGGTGCAAATCCTCCTCTGCCGGTGAAGCTTTCTAGGTTACCTTGGGCCAGTGACACTGAGCCTCAACGGCTGAGACAAGCCCCGCTCCTTCATCATATCAGGAAAAATGGCTTTCA
Source organism: Paroedura picta (assembly GCF_049243985.1). Taxonomy (NCBI): domain Eukaryota; kingdom Metazoa; phylum Chordata; class Lepidosauria; order Squamata; family Gekkonidae; genus Paroedura; species Paroedura picta. The sequence continues at coordinate 3,287,416 of NC_135382.1, forward strand.
AAAGTCTCTTCAGTTTCAAAAGCCCTTTGTCAGGTGAAAATGAATAAACAAAACAAGCGAAAACAGGCTCATGGAACAAATTTTGATCTTTCCCCCTTTCTCATTTCCTTCCAATGGTCAGTCCAAGGGTTGAAAATCCCAATGAATTCATTTATTTAAGTTATTCAAATAGATTAGGGATGGTCATGAACCACAGATTGGCACTTTGGTTTGTAGCCTGTGGCTGAACCACAAACCGAATCACCCATAAGTACCCAACCCAGTCCATATTGGTTCATAAACATGGAGTAGAAAGCAGGGGTGTGTCAGGATCAGTGCCTGCTCTCTGCCATGCTCTCTGCGACGGCACTCGAAGTCCTGGAGCTCCGGGACCAAATGAGTCGCGAGGGAGATTGGCTACATTCGGTGGCCGGAGAATTGGGGCCGGAGTCCCAGAGAGCGGCACGTCGCCTGCTCCAGGATTTGCAGGCAACCTCCAGTCGGCCTGGAGTGAAGCCGTTCACCACACTTACGGCAACTCGTGGAGCGCAGATGGCGGCAGCAGGAACCTCCAGAACGGGGACGGGAGCCGGCGGAGCCGGAGGAGCCATGGGATCATCGGCATCGGAGGACGAAGAGCAGCAAGACGCTCTCTTGGGAGCAGGTGCGGCCGGGGAGTGGCTGGAACCCTAGCCCGACGGGCAAGATGGCGGGGATCAAGACGGCAGCCAAGGATACAGCGACGGAGGCCAAGGATACGGCGACGGAGGCCAAATAGTCGGGGACGGCGGCGGAGGCACAGGAGCTGGCGATGGCGGGCTCGGAGCCGGTGTAGGGAGAGGGCAAAGGCGCCGGGGTGCACGTCCCCGACCACACGCGCCTGACCATGACTGGGTGAATGCCCCGCCGGGAAGGTTGCCGCCGCAGCTGAGGGGAGTGGAGATTAGACAACTCTACCGCTTCAAGACTCGCTTCACCGGCGACCCCGGAACCTTCCTGGGTTTCCTCGTCCACCTCAAGGCGTATATGATGGACGTGGGGTTCACCTTCCAAGATGATGCGGACCGCATTCGTTTCGTGGGTGACTGAATTGATGGAGAGTGGTTCATGGACCTTTACCGCTACAACCCCACAGCGGTGCGGAGCTATGACCGGTTCATGCGAGCCATGCGTGAGATGTTTGTGGACCCGTTTGAGCATGAGACGGCAGAAAACCAACTGAAGGCGATCAAACAAGGCTCGAAAACGGTGTCCCAATAGTCGTGGGAGTTCCGGAAGCTGACGGCATTGGTGCCCGTCTGGACCAAGCCACAGAGGGTGTAAGCCTTTCGAGAGGGGCTAAACGAGAGCTTGGCCCGCAAGTGCCTGCACCTCTACAACCTGAAGACTGTGATTGGATGGGTGCGCTTGGCTGGGGAAGTGGAGCAACGGCTACTGGTGGCAGCCGGACTGGGGGGTGGAAAAGGCAAACCACCACCGAAAACTTCCGCCCCGAAGACAGCAGCCCAGCCGGCGAGAGCGGACGCCGCCGAGAGAGCCTGATGCTGGGAAAAAGGGTTGTGCCTCAGGTGTGGCCAGGCGGGGCACTTCCTCGCCCAGTACCCGAGCAAGAAGCAAGCCACTGTTGTGGAGAGCCGGGCGACCAGCGAAGCCGCCACCCCTGCAAAGGCGGCAGCCGGAGGAGCAGCGCAAAAGAAGAGTGTACCCAAAAAGACCGTGCGTTCATTGCTGGCACCGTTGAGTGGCGCCGCAGCAACCCCAAACTCCAGCGGCAGCAGCACAGGCGAGGAACCAAGCTCAAGCGAGCATTCGGGAAACGATGGTGACCAATGTGAGAACGCCCCGCCAGCAGGTCCCGGGCAGGGGCAAACGTTCAGTGAGTGCTCCCCCTTTGATATTCCTCCCCGTGACTCTTACGGAGCCCAAATCAGGGAAGCAGTTGTGGGTGCAGTGCATTGTGGACTCTGGGTGCACTAAGACGTTGATTAACCCCCTATTAGCTGAGACGTTGGGAGTTGGGAGGGTGCCCTTAGCGAAACCCCTCTGCATTGCGCAGTTGGATGGGAAATGTACTCCGGGGGGGGGGGGAGGCGACAAACAAGACGCTCCCATTAGAGATGGACATAAAAGAACTCAGGGAACGGATACAGCCAGTGGTATCCCCCAACTCCACATTCCGTGTGTACTGGGTCTTGATTGGCTGCGCAAGCACGACCCCACCGTAAAATGGAAGAAGGGCTCAGTCTAGTTCCTAGATCCAGGGTGTGAGACAACTGGAACAATTAGAACGGCACTTCAACAATAACTTGACAATCCCTCAGTCGGTTCGTTCCCTCAGTCTGGGGGGCACCTGTAGGTGTTATGGGTCAGTCAGCCTCACCAAATGCCTGGTGGAAGAGCTCCTTTTTGCAGGCCCTGCAGAATTGTGGAAGTTCCGGCAGGGCCCTGATCTCTTTGGGGAGCTCATTCCACCAGGTGGGGGCCAGGACCGGGGACGCTCTGGCCCTTGTTGAGGCCCGACGTGCCTCTTTAGGGCCAGGGATCCGTAGCCAATTGGAGGTGGTGGAGCGTAGAGCTCTTCTGGGGGTATAGGCATGGAGGTGGTCTCTCAGATATTATTTTTTTTATTATTATTATTTAATTTCTAGACCGCCCTTCTCCCAATAGGTCTCAGGGCGGTTTACAACATAAATAGTTAAAACACAATAAAATCCCCATAAAAACCCCAATTAAAAGTTACATATAACATATCACATAACATATAGCGGCGGTGGTCACAATTCTGATCTTAGTTCAGCCTGGTGGAGAGAATAATGTTCAGAAGAGGGTGGCACCAATACAATAGATCTAACCATGATCTCGGTGTTAGAGATCTCAATATTGGAGGGGATCCTCTGATGGATTAGTGGGAGAGCTGCCCTGGCCTCAACCATATGCCTGGCGGAAGAGCTCCGTCTTACAGGCCCTGCGGAAAGCTGGTAGATCCCGAAGGGCCCTTAGCTCTTCTGGGAGCTCGTTCCACCAGGTTGGGGCCAGGACTGAAAAGGCCCTGGCCCGGGTCGAGGCCAGGCGCACATCCCGTGGGCCCGGGACAACCAGTAAATTCATACCCGCAGAGCGGAGTGCCCTGCGGGGGGCATAAGCAACCAAGCGGTCCCGCAGGTAGACGGGACCCAGGCCGTGTATAGCCTTAAAGGTCAATACCAATACCTTGAATCTGATTCGGAAACAGACTGGTAACCAGTGCAGATGACGAAGCACCGGCTGAATGTGGGCCCTCAAAGGTGTTCTAGTGAGGACCCTGGCAGCCGCATTTCGGACCAGCTGTAACTTCCGAGTCAAAGACAAGGGAAGGCCCGCGTAGAGCGAGTTACAGAAGTCTAATCTGGAAGTGACCGTTGCATGGATCACTGTGGCCAGGTGTTCCGAGGACAGGTAGGGCGCTAGTAGCCGGGCTTGGCGAAGATGGAAAAATGCCGTCCGAGCTACATTGGTGATCTGAGCCTCCATAGAGAGGGAGGCATCAAATGTCACTCCCAAATTCCTGGCAACTGGTGCAGGTGTTAATTGCACCCCGTTCAGGCATGGGAGGCGCGCTTCCTGGTCCTGCCCTCTTCTGCCCAGCCACAGGACCTCTGTCTTGGAGGGGTTGAGTTTCAGGCGACTCTGCCTGAGCCATCCAGCTACCGCTTCCAAACAGCTGGCAAATGTATCCGGGGTGGAGTCCGGCCGGCCGTCCATTAGGAAGTAGAGCTGGGTGTCATCCGCATATTGGTGGCAACCCAGCCCATAGCCCCGGACCAGCTGGGCTAGAGGGCGCATATAGATGTTAAAAAGTGTGGGAGAGAGTATCGCCCGCTGCGGAACCCCACAAGGGAGCTCACAAGGGCTCGACAAACTCTCCCCCATTGCAACCCTCTGCGTCCGGTTCTGGAGGAAGGAGACCAGCCATTGAAGCACAGTCCCCCTTATTCCAGCTCCGGCGAGGCGGTGTACCAATAACTCGTGGTCGACCATATCAAATGCAGCCGACAGGTCTAGAAGCACGAGAATGGCGGAGCCGCCCCGATCCAGCTGGCGCCGGATATCATCCATGAGGGCGACCAGCACGGTCTCCACCCCGTGGCCAGGGCAGAAGCCAGACTGGTATGGGTCGAGGGCCGAAGTTTCATCCAAGAAACCTAGGAGTTGGTCCGCTGCGGCCCGCTCTATCACCTTACCCAGAAACGCCAAATGCGAAACTGGGCGGTAACTGGCGGGGTTCCGCGGGTCCAATGATGGCTTTTTCAGTAAGGGGCGTACCACTGCTTCCTTAAGCCCCTTGGGAAACTCTCCAGATGTTAAGGAGAGGTTGACAATCTCCCTCAAGGGGCCTCCTATCCGCTGGTCGCCCGATTTGAGCAACCAGGACGGACAGGGATCCAAGGGGCAAGTGGTCGCCCTCACTGAACCCAGTAACTTGTCCACTTCGGTTACAGAGAGCCGCCTGAAGCCATCAAACACTAACCCCCTTGACGGCCACGGAGCTTCCAGTTCACTAACTGTATCAATCGTGGCAGGTAGGTCACGGCGGAGCGACAGGACTTTGTCCGCAAAATAGCTCGATAATGCCACACAGCTCAATTCCAATTCCCTTATCGTTTGTCGCCCTTCTTCCAGGGCGGTAAGTGATCTAATTACCTTAAATAATTGTGCTGGGCGAGAGCTTGCGGACGCGATTTCTGCGGCGTAGAAGTCTCGTTTCGCCGCTTTCACTGCATTCTCATACGCCTTCATAAGCGTGCGATGAGATGTCCTTGTAGCTTCGTCACGAGTCTTCCTCCACACTCGCTCAAGCCGTCTCACTTCCTTCTTCCTCTCCCGAAGATCCTGGGAATACCATGGAGCCTGTTTGAGGCGAAGGCGGAGAGGGCGCCTAGGAGTAATCTCGTCAATGGCGGCCATAAGGCGGGACTGCCAGTCCTCCACCAAGGCCGTCAATGAGGTGCCGGAGGGCATCGGGTCCCGCAGGGCATTCAGGAATCTCTCAGATTCCATGAGTCTCCGCGGGCGGACTAGAATACGTCCGTCACCCAAACGGAGAGGGGGTGGTATCCTCAGTCGAGCCTTCAGGGCATGGTGGTCTGACCATGGAACGATGTTATTCGCCACCAGATCTACCGCTACACCTGCACCAAAGATCAAATCTTGGGTGTGACCAGCCTGATGGGTGGGACCAGCAACAATCTGCGAGAACCCTAGTGTCTCCATGGCTGACACTAGATCCAGGCCAAGTCCTGAAGACGGCGCATCCGCATGAACGTTGAAGTCCCCCAAAACTAAAAGTTTTGGGTACTGCAACGTCCAGGCAGCCACCGCCTCCAGCAGGCCTGGCAGGGAATCGGGCGGAGCAGTGGGTGATCGGTACACCAACTAGATCGCCACGTTCTCGACCGATTCCCACCCAAGACCGACACACTCAATCCCCGGAATCGTTGGTGCAGGGAGAGCCCTGAAGGAGAAGGTCTCTCTGACCAGAATTGCCACCCCCCCTCCCCTCCCATGGAGCCGGGGTTGATGCAGGACGGAAAACCCAGGCGGTGCCAGATCTTTCAAGGCAACGGTCTCGCCTTCGCGCACCCAGCTTTCCGTCACGCAAGCCAGGTCAGCCTCATGCCTTACGAAGTAATCCCGCAGGGTTGAGGACTTGTTGTTTATTGACCTGGCATTGCATAGGATCAACACCGGTTCCACCCTAGCCCTCTCCCCCATGAACCTGGGGATGGGACGAAGATTTGAAGGGCAACGTCCATATCGACCAGGCCACCGTCCGTGGAAATTCCACGGCCGGGGCCTTCTTGGACCTACGTATGTCGTTGCCCCCCTATTATTGAATCTCCTCCCACCGCTATGTTTGCCTTGGCCCAGAAGAACTGGAATTATAGCCCCGGGCCGGATCCCCATCTCAATGGCCACACTCTCTTCCCTAGGCCACCATGTAGGGCAGTCCTTTATCTAGCAGTTCTAATAGCTGTCTAAAAACCTCCCAACCCAATCCCTCCTGTCCCAATCCCCCCTCAAAAACCCTCCTTCAAACCCACCCTCGACTAACTACAGCTATACTGGTCCCACCCACTAGCTATCCAGGGTGTTATACCGAGGATCCAGCTGAGTACCCAGCTGCTCTCCTCTGGCCGTCCACCCCTACCTAACACTCTGGAAAAATAAAATCCTGTCCCCCAACTGAATAGAACTTAGTCAGAGCAGTTCTGTCAACATCCAGGAGGTGGCGCAGGGGGTAGCTTGAGACAGTCTCCTTCTTCTCCTACTCTTCGGATGTTGCCGTTGCACTTTGTAGCAGCAGGGGCTCTGATCTTGATTGCTCCAGCATGGAATGCGTGGAATGCAGGGGTCCGTTCTGCTCTCAACAGCTCTGCCACAGCTGAGTGAGACAGACAAGGTCCCACACTGCAACCAACCAAAGATACACTGGTCTCAGACCGCGTATGGCCTTAAAGGTGATTACCAAAACCTTAAGCTTAATCCGGAATTCAACTGGGAGCCAACCAAGTTCTTGAAGTACCGGCCGGATATGTGATCTCCATGATGTCTTAGTGAGAATCCTGGCTGCGGCATTCTGCACCAGTTGTAGTTTCCGGATCAAGGATAAGGGTAGGCCTGCATAGAGCGAGTTGCAGAAGTCCAGTCTGGAGGTGACCATCGCATGGATCACTGTGGCTAGGTGCTCTGGTTCCAGGTAGGGCGCTAGTAGTTTGGCTTGGCGGAGGTGGTAAAATGCCAGCCGTGCTACCTTTGTGACCTGGGCTTCCATTGTAAGGGAAGCATCCAGGATCACACCCAGGTTCCTGGCGGAGTGAGTCGCTAGGAGTTGCATACCATCCAAGATGGGCAGGCGCACTTCCTCCCATGGTCCCTTCCTACCCAAACACAGGACCTCCATCTTTTCAGGATTGAGCTTCAGACGACTCTGCTTGATCCATTTTGTCACTGCTTCCAGGCATCTGGCTAAAGATTCTGGGGGGGAGTCAGGGCAGTCATCCATTAGGAGGAAGAGCTGGGTGTCATCTGCATATTGGTGGAAACCCAGCCCAAACCTCTGCACCAGCTGAGTAAGAGGGCACAGGAAGATATTAAATAGGATAGGAGAGAGCACTGCTCCTTGTGGGACTCCACATATTGGGAATTTTGGGATGTATTCACAAGAGACTGAATGTGACCAACTGCCCCCCCACTGCAAAACGGATGGCGTGATTGAACTCAAGCCGGGGGAACCGCTCCCAAAGGCCAAATTGTACTCCATGAGCCCACAGGAGCTTTTCTAGACAAGAACTTGGCCCATGGATTTATCCGGCCGGCTACCTCCCCTTTGGCGGCGCCCGTTCTCTTTGTGAAAAAGAAGGACGGAACGTTGCACCTTTGCACGGACTATCGGGGGCTGAACGCAACCTCCACCTGTAATGCCTACCCATTGCCTTTGATAAAAGACCTGTTGGGGCACTTGGGAAAGGCGAGCATTTTCACCAAACTGGACTTACATAAAGCCTACTACAGGGTGTGCATTAAGAATGAGTATTTGACCGCTTTTAACACGCCCCTAGGACAGTCTGAATATATGGTTATGCCGCTTGGCCTCGCCGGCGCTCCAGGCGTGTTCATGAATATGATTAATGAAATTATGCATGATTTATTGTACAGGGGAGCCCTGGTTTTTCTTGATGATATTTTGGTGTATTCAGACAACCTAACTGAACACGTGTCACTAGTACAGGAGGTGCTTCAAAGGCTTCGAAAGCACCAGTTGTTTGTCAAACGTTCCAAGTGTGAATCCCACCGGGATGCAGTGGAGTTCCTGGGGTTCAGGGTATCGGGCAAGGGGATTGAAATGGACCCTGGCAAAGTCCGGGACTTGTTAGCGTGGGAACCCCCGAAGACACGTAAACAGCTCCAAAGTTTTTAGGGTTCGCCAATTTCTACAGGACATTCATCCCCAATTTTCCTAAAGTTGCCTTGCCCCTGACCGACCTGTTAAAGACCAAAGAAGGCGGAAAAGCCGTGGCGCGGCCTGGCGCACCCCTACAGTGGACGCAGGCATGCCAGGCAGCGTTCGACCATCTGAAAGCTTTGTTCACATCAGAGCCAGTACTCGCACGCACAGACCCCTTGAAGCAATTCACAGTGCAAGTAGATTCCTCAGATGTAGCGATGAGGGCGGTGATTCTCCAGGAAGGGGGGGGGGGCGGCAAGCTGCACCCAATCGCTTATTTGTCTAAAAAGTTCTCTGGCCTGGAAAGAAACTGGGCGATCTGGGAAAAAGAGGCTGCCGCAGTTAAATTGGCGCTGGCAACCTGGAGACACTGGCTGGAAGGGGCAGCTCTCCCTTTCGTTGTATGGACGGATCATAAGAACTTACAGGCTCTCAAACAGCCCCACTCGCTTTCCGCCAAGCAGATGAGGTGGGCGGAGTTTTTCTCCCGGTTCAACTTTACTCTTAAGCATCTACTGGGGAAAATGAATTTTTTGGCCGATGCGCTCTCGCGCCTCCCTCAGTATGACAGTAAATGAGACCCATTGGTGGATACGGTGTTCACGCCCTCCCAACTTGGACTGATGGTCATGACGCTCAGTAAAGCAAAGGGGGTCATTCCCAGGGGGTTGGGTCCAAAAGGATCATTCCCAGGGGGTTGGGTCCAAAAGGACATCCTAACTGACGCTGAATTTCTGATGCTATGCCCCTCCCTTGAAGAGAAGGGGGCATGTTTCTAAAAGACAACTGCTTGTACGTTCCCCTGTGCGCCAGGAAGGAGGTTTTGAAATTGTGCCACGACTCTAAGCCCGCTGGTCATTTTGGTTTTATAAAGACGCTCCACCTAGCCCGACGGCACTATTGGTGGCCCTCTCTGCAGAGAGATGTGGAGACTTACATACAGGGGTGCCCCATCTGCCTGACTTCCAAGCCCATGGGGGGAAAGAAAAAGGGCTTGCTGCAGCCACTGCCCACCCATTTCCGACCCTGGTCAGATGTCACCATGGACTTCATCACGGATTTGCCCCTTAGCCATGGCAAAAGTGTAATTTGGGTGGTGGTGGACGCTTTTTCAAAGCAAGCCCATTTTGTTCCGTGCGTAGGGATGCCCTCGGCTGTGAAGCTGGCCTCCCTGTTTGTCACCCACGTATACCATCTACATGGAATCCCTAGTAGACTGCTCACGGATCAGGGCCCACAGTTCATTGCCAAGTTCTGGCGGGAGCTCTTAAGACGGCTAGGCATGGAACAGGCTCTAACTTCTGGTTACCATCCTGAGATGAATGGGCAAACTGAGAGGGTGAACCAAATACTGAAACAGTACCTCCGCTGTTTTATCAACCATCAACAAAACGACTGGGTGTCCCTACTCCCGTTGGCTGAATTTGCCTATAACAACGGGGTTCATGCTTCGACCGGTGTGTCCCCGTTCAAAGCCGTCTATGGGGCGGACCTATTGGGTGTGCCCACCTGGGAAATCTCCTCCCCCGATGTGCAGAAGTGGGCCAGTGGGATCTGCAGAGCCTGGCCAGAGATTGTAAAATGCTTGGAGGAAGCCAAGCAGGCCTACAAGGCTCAAGCTGACAAGAAACGGGTGGCAAACCCGGCCTGGGCTGTGGGGAACTGGCATACTTGTCCACCATAAACCTGCGGTGCCAACAACCCTCCCGCAAGTTAGGAGCCAAGTTTGTGGGCCCTTTCCGGGTGACCAGACTGATAAATGCTGTAACTATAGAACTTGCCCTGCCAAAGACTTATAGAAATGTACACCCCGTTTTTCATTCCAGCTTGCTGAAACATGCCCTGCCTCCGGACGCCTGGCACCCCCCCCCTTGTCTACACCTGTGCCTGTGTTCATCGACAAGGACACCCACTGTGAGGTTGACAAGATTCTGGACTCTCGTTGGCATAAAGGCAAACTGCAGTACCTGATTGAATGGAAAGATTTCCCAATGGGGGATAGGGAGTGGGTTGGTGCTTCCGACATCAAGGCCCCCAGACTCCTTCAAGTGTTCCACCGGGGATTTCCCGATGTGCCCTAGGCCCAGGGACCACGGGTGAGGGGAGGTTGTTCTTGGGTTGGAGGAATGTCAGGATCAGTGCCTGCTCTCTGCCATGATTTGTTTATAAACAGGGGTCACTCCATCTTGCCTGTATTTCACTGTTCTTTTCCTTGGTTTCCATGTAACCCAAGCCTGTTCCCTGTTCCCATGTTATCATGCTTTGTAGTGTCCGCTCTGAATTGTTTCTGCTTTGATCTCTACCTGCTCGCCCTGCATATTGTAACAGCAACAGTGTATCTTGTCACTGGCACCGGCCAGTCCAAGGAATTGTAACACCTCTGGCAGGAATTGTAACACCTCTGCGAATTGTAACACCTCTGGCAGGAAGCCAGGGATGGCACCTGGGGAAAAAGACACCCCTCCCCTTGGGAACATTCAAGTTTTGGGCGGGAGAATTGAATTGAAAAGGGCTTGCAATTCTATTGTTGGGCAGATTTGACTTCTTGAGCTATAGTGACTAGAGTAAACTTCCATTAAAGCTTTCTTATTATAGAAGTTTTGTTGTGAGTTCTTTTAGCGCTTGACAGGGTGGCGAGGACCACCATTCCACTGTTTGGTTTAAATGGCTCTAAACTATTTAAACAATACTTATGCTCTCTATGGCTTCTAGTGAGGAGCAGAAACCAGGGTTTAAATGATTCCGAGGTATTTAAACAAAACAGCTGAGTGGCAGGGCTATTTAGACCAAAGAGCAGAACAGACTACCATGAACCGCATCAACATTTGTGGAAGTCCATGGCTGTTGTCTTGTTTTCAGACATCACTTTATGAACCACAAACAGGCCTAAATTCATAATGAACATTAGTTTGTCAGATGGTTTGTGCCCATCCCCACTACAGGTATATAGAATCATAGAATCATAGAGTTGGAAGGGGCCATACAGGCCATCTAGTCCAACCCCCTGCTCAACGCAGGATCAGCCCTAAGCATCCTAAAGCATCCAAGAAAAGTGTGTATCCAACCTTTGCTTGAAGACTGCCAGTGAGGGGGAGATCACCACCTCCTTAGGCAGCCTATTCCACTGCTGAACTACTCTGACTGTGAAAAACTTTTTCCTGATATCTAGCCTATATCGTTGTACTTGAAGTTTAAACCCATTACTGCATGTCCTCTCCTCTGCAGCCAACAGAAACAGCATCCTGCCCTCCTCCAAGTGACAACCTTTCAAATAAAGAGGGCTATCAACCTCCTTTTCTCCAGGCTGAACATTCCCAAGTCCCTCAACCTATCTTCATAGGGCTTGGTCCCTTGGCCCCACATCATCTTCGTCGCTCTCCTCTGTACCCTTTCAATTTTATCTACGTCCTTCTTGAAGTGAGGCCTCCAGAACTGCACACAGTACTCCAGGTGTGGTCTGACCAGTGCCGTATACAATGGGACTATGACATCTTGTGATTTTGATGTGATGCCCCTGTTGATACAGCCCAAAATGGCATTTGCCTTTTTTACCGCTGCATCACACTGCCTGCTCATGTTTAGTTTACAATCCACAAGTACTCCAAGGTCTCGTTCACACACAGTGTTACCTAGAAGCGTATCCCCCATCCAGTAGGCATGCTTTTCATTTTTCTGACCCAGATGCAGAACTTTACACTTATCTTTATTAAATTGCATCTTGTTCTCATTTGCCCGTTTTTCCATTGTGTTCAGATCTCGTTGAACTCTGTCTCTATCTTCTGGAGTATTTGCCAGTCCTCCCAATTTGGTGTCATCTGCAAACTTGATGAGTAGTCCCTCCACCCCCTCATCTAGATCATTAATAAATATGTTAAAAAGTACCGGACCGAGCACCGAGCCCTGAGGTACCCCGCTACTCACCTCTCTCCAGTCTGATGAAACACCATTGACAACAACTCTTTGAGTGCGGTTCTCTAACCAATTCCCTATCCACCTGACTATCTGAAAATCCAGATTGCAGTCCTTCAATTTATCCATCAGAACATCATGGGGAACCTTGTCAAAAGCTTTACTAAAATCCAAGTAAATGACATCAACCGAATTTCCCCGATCCAGCAAACCTGTTACTTGGTCAGAAAAGGAAACCAGGTTGGTCTGGCAGGACCTGTTGGAGACAAATCCATGCTGACTTCCTTGGATCACCAAATTGTCCTCCAGATGTTTGCAGATCGCTCCCTTTAATATCTGCTCCATTATCTTCCCCACAACAGAGGTCAGACTCACTGGTCTGTAGTTTCCCGGGTCATCCTTCCTCCCTTTTTTGAAGATCGGAATAACATTTGCTCTCTTCCAGTCCTCTGGGACATCTCCAGTCCTTAAAGAGGTTCCGAAGATGATGGACAAGGGCTGTGCAAGTTCTCTGGAAAGTTCTTTGAGTACTCTCGGGTGCATTTCATCCGGACCAGGGGATTTGAACTCATCCAGTGCAGCTAAATGCCTCTCGACAACCTCTCTATGCATGTTAACCTGCCACCCAGACACGGTCCTTTGGCTATGGCCATCTCTAGATGTGCCTAAACACTTTGACCTGTGGGAAAAAACAGATGTAAAATAGGCACTAAGCCTTTCTGCTTTCTCTGCAATTTCCATTAGAGTTTGTCCATCCGCACACAACAGTGGGCCTGTTGCCTCCTTTACTTTACGTTTGCTCCTCACATAACTGAAAAATCTTTTCTTGTTACAATGGGCTTCCCTGGCCAATCTTAGCTCGCTATCAGCTTTGGCCTTTCTGATGATTGATCTACAGTGCCTAGTAACCTGTAGGTACTCATCTTTAGAGCTCTGTCCTTCCCTCCATTTCCTGAACATTTTCCTTTTCTTTCTTAGTTCCTCTTGAAGTTCTTTGTTCATCCCAATAGGCTTCTTAGAGCTCCTGCAGTGTTTTCATCTTTCTGGGATAGTCATTGATTGAGCATGCAATAGCTCCTGTTTGAGTAGCGCCCACCCTTCACCTGCTCCCTTCCCTTCCAGCATTCTCGTCCATGGTATGACACTCATCATGTCTCTGAGTTTATTAAAGTTTGCCCTACGAAAATCCAACATCCGTGTCTGGCTACAAGCTTCCTTGGCTCCCCATCTCAAAAGGAATTCGATGAGGACATGGTCACTTCTCCCTAGGGTCCCCACCTCCTTCACCTCATCCACCAACTCTTGCCTGTTGGTCAGTATTAAGTCCAGTATGGCTGAACCTCTTGTGGGTTCATCTACCATTTGATAAATGAAATTGTCAGCCAGGCAGGTCAGAAAGTTGCATGACTGAGGACGCTTCGCATAGTTTGTTTCCCAGCACACATCTGGGAAATTGAAGTCACCCATGATGACAAGGTCCTGCCGCTTGGATATTTTCTCAAGCTGCTCACAAAGTGCAGCATCCACATCCTCTCGTTGGTCAGGCGTTCGGTAGCAGACACCAACCACCACACTGTTTGTTTTCCCCTCGCTTATTTTCACCCAGATGCTTTCCACTGTAGATATGCTCTCCTCCACTAGAATTTCCTGACAGGTAAGCCCTTTCCTCACATACAGTGCCACTCCTCCACCTCTTCGATCTATTCTGTTTTTTCTGAACAATTCATATCCATCCACCATTACATTCCAGTCATGAGAATCATTCCACCAAGTTTCTGTGATGCCTACTAGATCATACCTTTCCATCAGCATGAGAAGTTCCAGCTCTTCCTTTTTATTGCCCATGCTTCGGGCGTTAGTATAAAGACATCTGAATCCTTTTACTTTTGGTTCCCTATGAGCTGGCCTTGCCGGTTGGGCTGCCTCCAATTGTTTTCCTTCCATACACTCCCTATGTTGATCGTCTCCTTCCCCTAGTGGCTTTAGTTTAAAGCTCTCCTGATGAATCTCCCCAGGTTCCTGCCAAACACATTCTTCCCCAGTTTCGATAAGTGCAGTCCATCAGGTGCTAGTAGGCCTTCCTGAAGAAAGCCTATCCCATGGTCCCAGAAACCAAATCTCTCCTGCCGACACCAACTACGCAGCCAGTGATTCACCTCCATTATGTTCCTCTCCTGACGCATTCCTCTTCCCTTGACAGGCAAGATTGAAGAGAATACCACTTGTGCCCCCATTTGCTTGAGCTTCCTCCCCAGATCTTGATAGTCTTTTTTAATAGGAGCGATGGTATTCAGGGACATGTCATTCGTTCCCACATGGTCCATCACAAATGGGTAGTGATCCGTAGATTTGAGGAGTTTGGGCAGCCGTTCTGAAACATCTTTAATTTTCGCCCCTGGCAAGCAACACACCTCTCGGGTTAGGGGGTCGGGCCCAGCCACATGGCGATCCATTCCTCTTAGCAGGGAGTCTCCAATTACCAGTACTCTCCTTTTTTTTTTCTTCTCAACTCCATTTCCTTCTGTCCCCGTGGCCTCTTCCCTTTGTCTTGGACTTTGTTTTGGGACGTCTTCCCTCGTTGACCCTTGCACCTCCTCTGCAAGGGCCTAAAATCTATTCTGGAGCTCCAAAGGCCCTGAGAACTGTCTCGCTCTTCGCCGTTGAGTCTTTTTCCGAACTGTCTGCAGAGGCTCCCTATTGTGGTCAATCTCCTTATCCTCTTCAGGACTAGTTGTATTGTCTTTATTCTGAGTTGCAGGGCTCTGGTCTATGAACTCCTCCCCTTCCTTACTTTGGGTCAGAGTAATAATTCTGTTTTCTAATCCCCATATCTTTTCCTCCAAAAGTCTTACCAGCTTACACTTGGGGCAGCTGTAGTCCATCTTGTCTTCTGGGAGGAAGGCAATCATGTCACACTCATTGCAGATGATGGGATGAGTGTCCTGGAGTTCCATTGTAATGTCTAGGCAGTGCAAGTACTAGGGAAATATAATCTACTGATTCTAATTGCTCAGCCAAGAACCCCAGGCTAAGAGCCACAGGCCAAGAGCCCTTTGTCTCTCGCCCTTCGGCTCGCGCCTCTGGCGAGGAGCAGCCCTTTTTAAGCCTCCCAACAATTACCCAGCAATCACCTCGCCCAGGCAGCACAATAGCTTCACCTGGTCAGCAGCAACTCTCCCCAGTAGCTCTCTCCACGTGCTCTCAGTTGTCTGAGCTCTGCCTCTGGCGAGGAGCAGCCCTTTTTAAGCCTCCCAACAATTACCCAGCAATTACCCAGCAATCACCCACCCAGTTACCCAGCAATATGCCCCTGCATAAACACTGACCTGGCCTATTTCACAGCATTCTTACCTAGTATCTGGCTGGATGGTGAGAACATCTAGTTCTCTGTATGAAACCATATACTGGACTAGAAGGACCACTGGTCTGATCCAGCGGGTCTCTTAAATACTTACAGCATGTTGTTGTGACATACACACCCAACAATCTTTCCCCAGATAACTGAAGACAATGAAATCACTTTGGCACATTCTGTGTTACCGCCCCCCCCCGCCCCCCCGTCTTTTACAAGCCAATACTCTCGTAAATAGTTCACTTTAGAGAATGCCAGAGCTGTACTTAATAATTCAGCAGAAAAGTTTAAAATTCAGTCCTTGTATATGATATAAAGTGCACATACAACTGAGCTGGGCCTCTTAAAATGGCATATAAAAAATTCATATGAAATCATCAGAAGAAAACAAGGCTTGCTATTTTTAATTTTTTTAAAAAAAATACCCTCATGAAAGTAGACCCTTTTGCTCCTTTGATAAGTGTCATAAAAATTTAACGCTACTAATTTCTGCCTGCAGTGATTCTACTCATATTAGACATTTATTTACACAAATTACTGGCACTAAATTGAATTATCGTCTTGCCTCTCCATCCACCAAACACTTTCAGTGTTTAATCGAAACACATCCACTTCTGGCTTTATGTTATGACACCAGCATGGATAAATAACATGGTGTAGGATTAATTTGGTTCAAGCAGCCAGAGTAACAATTCTTTGTTTACCTGTAGCACAGCCGTCCAGCCCCTCCCTTCAGCACAGTGAGGATGCAGGCCATAGAGGAGGTTAGCATCAACTGTTTTCACATGTCCATTTCACAAACAGACATGTGTGTACCTCACATCTGTAAGGCATCTAAAAATCTGCCTTGCCCAGGAAGGTATACCTGATCTCAACACAAGGCTTGCTCCTCCCATCCCCCATTGACTCCAAAAACATTGACTTCTGTCAGTACTGCCCCACAGGGAGTCAGGAGTCTGAGCCCCTTGATAGAGACCCCAGTGGCCGGTACCCCAGGGCCCCAGTTAACCACACAGGAAGTCTCCTTCCAGCCTAAACAACCTTCTTTGACCTTAAGTAGCTCTTAGGCTACCAACCAGTAACCTTGCTCAGGTGAACTCCCACCCTAATCCAGAAGCCTTTAGGTCTAGAAACTCCTTTTGCCCACCATGGATAGGATCATGGCTCCCCAGTTTCCCCTGATCCCTAGTGCACCTAAAAGCAGAGTCATTTCCCTCTCTTTCACTAGCCAGGAACATGTTGCATTTTGATGTATCCTGTTATTACCTGAAACGGCATATACCTGTCACCCCAGTGACTCCATTCCTCCCCAGCCTCCGCTGTACAACCTGATCTCACTCAAAGAATGACTGCAAGGAGCTGTAGGAACCTGTGCCCCATAGAATCATACTCGGTCATCCTATTACAACGAATGACTGGTGAGCCCCATGCAGATGGTGAGCCCTCCCCATCTTAGAAGGAGATGGATGCATCATGGCAGCAGTCTGACTTGAACAGTGTGATGGAAAAACTTTGATTACCATGTATACCCCATGTATGACAAGAGTGTGGTATGAGATGACCTGGTGGGTTGCTCCCAAACATTCCCAGTTCAAGATGATATCCAGCATTTGTGTCATGAAATGAAAAGGAACATTTTCTGAAATGTTTCTGCTTCTGAGCACAAACCTGGGCAATGTGGTTCTGTTTGTAGTTCCACAAAGCATGGGCTGTTACAAAAATTTGAAACTAGATGAACGGGTTCAGTTTGTGAGAAGGTAGAAGCCCACTTCTGCATGCTAGAGACACCAAACTTACAAAGAATCTCTGGCTGACTCTCCTCTTCTTGTCCTCCAAGATTGGTGAGGATTAGATTTATGGGGTCTGAGTTATAGCCCCCCCCCAAAAGTGCTTTCTGGGAAAATGACAGATGTAGGTTCAAGAGTTAGCTATGTTAGCTAAAGACACCAGACTAATAGCATATCTCTGGCAGACTCTCCTCTACCTGGTGAAGATTGGATTTACAAGGTCTGTTATGGCCCCCTCCCAAAAGGTGACCTAATCCTCCATTACTTCCAGTGGAGGGGGGAAACAACAGCAACAACAAACACTGATCCAGGGGGAATAGAAGTTCAGAAGAAGAGACTCAAAGTCCCTGAGAATCGGTACAGTAGACACTGAAAGTGGGGGAGAATTTTTGCAAACCCAGAATAACCAGTGAAATGTGGGCAGCAGAACCCAACAGGACTAAAAGCAATCCAAGAAGGCCAGGAAAGTGCTTTCTGGGGATATGTCAGGCACAGGTTCAAAGGTGAATAGAATGGACTCCTACAAGCTGCACACCAAATGCATAGGGAACCTTCCCCTGCCACCTGCTTCTCTACAATCTTTCCAGGGGCAGCTGAACTGACTATACAGCTTTCTGATCCCACAGTGCAGAATGCAAACTATGGCACTGGGAGCCGGCAATGCCTGTTAAGGTTTGGAGGGCTTCTATGGCTTTTTCCAAGGCTGGAGAATTCCACACCTCTGTTGCCTTGGGGTTTTGTGGACAGTTTAATTGAGTATAGATCGTGTGTCTGGAAATGCAGCAGTAGAAGAAGAGTTGCTGCTTTCTTCTACCAAAGGAGTCTCAAAGCAGCTGACAATCTCCTTCTCTTTGCTCTCCCCACAACAGACACCCTGTGAGGGAGGTGAGGTTGAGAGAACCCTGATATTACTGAAGAAGAAGAGTCCAAACTTTGGAGTTTGCTTTCAGACTTTTACTGTAACTGGATTCTGCAGAAAGTCAGAAGAAGAGCTGTTTTTTTGTACCCTGCTTTTTTACTATCCAAAGGAGTATCAAAAATGGCTTACAATCATTTACCTGTCAGCTTGACATCTGTGGCTGGCAAAATTTTGGAACAAAGCATCAAACACTCGGTCCTTGAGCAGCTGAAACAGAGAGCTGTGGTTTCTAAGACTCAGCACGGGTTTCACAAGAACAAGTCATTGCAGACCAACCTCTTTTTTCGAGGAAGTAACTACCTTGCTGGATCAGGGGAATGCTGTAGACGTAGTTTATCTGGATTTCAGTAAAGCTTTTGATAAGATTCCATATGATATTCTTGTTAGCAAGCTGGTAAAATGGGCTATGGATCCTAATTCTGTCAGGTGGATCTGTAACTGGTTAGGAGGTTGTACCCAAAGGGTACTTGTTAATGGTTCAGCATCGTCTTGGAGAAGAGTGACAACTGGAGTGCCCCAGAGATCTGTCCTGGGGCCTGTGTTATTCAACATATTTATAAATGATTTGGATGAGGGATTAGAGGGGATACTTATTAAATTTACAGATGATACTAAAGTGGGAGGGGTAGGAAACACAACATAAGACAGAATCATAATACAGGATGATCTTGATAGGCTTGAGAACTGGTCTAAACCGAATAAAATGAAATTCAATAGGAACAAATGTAAAGTTCTGCATTTAGGTAGGAAAAACCAAGTACACCAATATAAGATGGGGGAGACTTGTCTTGGCAGTAGTATGTGCGAAATAATCTAGGAGTCTTAGTAGACCATACATTGAACATGAGTCAGCAGTGTCACTCAGTGGCTGAAAAGGCGAATGGGATTTGGGGCTGTATCAAACGGAGTATCGTGTCCAGATCACAGGAGGTGATGGTGCCGCTTTACTCTACTCTGGTTCGGCCTCACTTGGAGTACTGTGTTCAGTTTTGGGCACAACAGGTGAAGAGGAATGTAGACAAACTGGAGCGTGTCCAGAGGAGGGCAATAAAGATGGTGAGGGCTTTGGAGACTAAGACGTATGAAGAAAGGTTGGGGGAGCATGGTCTGTTTAGCCTAGAGAGGAGACGACTGAGAGGGAATCTGAGAACCATCTTCAAGTATTTGTATGGATGCCATGTTGAGGCTGCAGCAGAGTTGTTCTCACTAGCCCCAAAGGGACGGACTATAACCAATGAAATGAAAAGATATTCCGTCTAGACACCCTGTGAGGTGGGTGAGGCTGAGACAGACCTGATATTGTTGACTCATATTGTTGACTCATGCTCAATGTGTGGTCTACTAAGACTCCTAGATTATTTCGCATATACTACTGCCAAGACAAGTCTCCCCCATCTTATATTGGTGTATAAGGGCTGACAGCCTGAGACAGCCCTGACTAAAATTCCAGCTCCCCCTCACTGGCAGTCTTCAAGCAAAGGTTGGATACACACTTTTCTTGGATGCTTTAGGATGCTTTGGGCTGATCCTGCATTGAGCAGGGGGTTGGACTAGATGGCCTGTATGGCCCCTTCCAACTCTATGATTCTGTGATATCAATGCTCGGTCAGAACAGCTTTATCAGCACCATGGCAAGCCCAAGATCACATTATAGCGCTGTTTCTGAGGTTTTAAAAAAGCAGCCTTACAGTACACAGCAGTGTTATGATGTTATTATATTATAAATCAGGGTTCTGTTTTTTTTTTTTAAGCATTTGGGTACTTGGGTGGGGAGATGATCAACAGTGAAAAATGATGGGATTAAGGAGTACAACCAAAACAAAGCAAACAGCTACCATTTTGCGAAAAGCATGTATTTGAAAAGGGGAAGATAGCAAAGCATGATTGGAGGCTGTCTCCATGGGACTCAGTGCAGAAAGCATGTCACTAATTTCAGCCTGGGAAATAAGGGGAAGAAAGCACAACTGTGGAAATTTTGACTTGCAGCATTCAAAGGAAATCCAAAGTGAGGCTAAATAAGGTATGTCTACTAATGCAAAAATGGTCTTGCAGATTTCTTAGCCTTTTTTGGGGGGTAATGCTGTGATGTGTTTTCTGTGTTTAGCTCTCCAGACTGAACAATTCTGTTCAGATGTCCAGCCTTTCTGCAGCAATAACACACCCTGGTTTCTATTGTGTGCTTTATGACCTCACTAGCTTCAAAGCCAATTCCTAAGAACGAGCCTTGAAAGGGTCCCCTCCCCCGTCCCCTGTCCCCTGTCCAGGCAGCTTAAGGTGGCTTTGGGCCGCAGCTCGCAGCCAGATCAAGTGGGGCGGGCAGGGGCTGGGCAGCTCGTTAGCAGGCCCGGGACAGAGATCCTTAGCAGGCAGTCAGCAGCCCAGGAGGCCCTCATCAGCAGGCCCAGCCCAGCAGGCCAAGAGGTCCTCGTTAGCAAGCCCTCCACCACGATCCTTTGCCCAGGGCTATCTCCCCTTACCTGCTGCTGGCTCCAGGCACTGAGACGTCTGAGAGCAAAGAGGCTAGAGTCCAGGGACGGAGGGTGGGAGCTGCAGGGGCAGGGCCAATCAGGGCAAAGTGGGCTGCACCCTGATTGGCCCTATTCTAACTTGGACAGCCAGACACGTCCCCATCCCCTAGGCTGTTTCATAATTATATAGAGGAACAACAATGGATAAGGATTTACCTTGAGAGCTGTCTCTGGCTTTCCTTTTTTTCTTTTTAAAATAAATTTTATTAACAAAAAGGGACATATGTACAAAATGATAAAACTACACAATACAAGACTCTGCTATAAAAATGATTTAAAAATGCCTAAAATTACATCATAAAATACTATTATCAGATAGTATCCAGGTTCTCTGTATCTTTATTGTTATGGTAAAGGTAAAGGTAAAGGTATCCCCTGTGCAAGCACCGAGTCATGTCTGACCCTTGGGGTGACGCCCTCTAGCGTTTTCATGGCAGACTCAATACGGGGTGGTTTGCCAGTGCCTTCCCCAGTCATTACCGTTTACCCCCCAGCAAGCTGGGTACTCATTTTACCAACCTCGGAAGGATGGAAGGCTGAGTCAACCTTGAGCCGGCTGCTGGGATTGAACTCCCAGCCTCATGGGCAAAGCTTTCAGACGGCTGCCTTACCACTCTGCACCACAAGAGGCTCTCATTGTTATGGTATGCAGTTAATTTAACTAAGGTAAACATTTCCTGTATTTTCAATAGCCAATCTTGGAGTTTAGGAGTAATATTTTCCTTCCATTGTCTAGCATATACTAGTCTGGCAGCTGGAATCATATTCAAAGCAATAATCCTATATTCACCTGAAATAGTAGGAAGAGAATTTAGTAACATTGTCTCTGGACTACATGGAGTTAATGTCTCTAGGCCAGCTGTCATTATCTGAGCTATTTGTACCCAGAAATTGTAAGCATGATCACATTTCTACCACATGTGAAAGAAGTCTGCCTTCTTCTCAATGCAGTACTAACATTTGGTGTTATTATTTTTATGAATTTTGGCTAACCTTAAGGGTGTCAGACGCCATCTATAAACCATCTTTAGCAGGGTCTCTCATAGGCCCGTTATGCACGGCCGGTGAAACGGCGATTTTGGGTCACATGGAAAACGCGGAGGGGGAAGAAGCGAAGCAAACCGCTTATGCACGGGACGGGACGCAATGGCGGCAAAACCCAGAGTAACCGATTATGCACGTGGCTTCTGGTTGCATCCCGGTCACCCGGAAGCTGCGCTTTCTTCTGTGTTTCACTAACACGGCTTTTTCAGCGGCATACACTGAATCTGCGGCTGGTTGCAGCCGGCACCATGCATTATCGGTGATTTTAGTCACTGCCATTCCACCACGAATTTGCGCTATCCCCCCCGTGCATAATGGGCCTTAATGAAAGGTGAATTGTGAAAGCTGTACCTTGGGTAAAAATGGATCTCTGTTTTTCTTTTAGATCTTAATGCCATTTAATAGAATATTTTTTACTGGCTTTGAGAAAGGTTTTCAACAATATAGAATAAGCTCAAGAAACTATTTTATTTCCATCTGAAATCAATTTCTTCAAACTGTTAGACTTCTCAGCACTTTTATCTGATTGAGAATTAACTTCATTAGAAAACTCCTAATCTGTAAATACGAAAATGTGAGAATGCTGATTTTGCTAAAGTTTCCCAAATCTTCGTAAAATATTACTTGGTTCTTAGCTATACAATTTCTGTATTCACTGATATTTATAAATTTGCATAGTCTCAGATAGCTTTCTTCATCTATCATGTCATTAATAATGGATGCTAGGAGAGAAAGACCAGGTGACAATTTGGTTTTTAATTGATCCCACATCTTAAGTATGCTGTTTATTATGGTGTTGTCTTTATTATAATATTTCTTCCAGTTTACTCTTTTTTACCCATGGCCAGCTCTTCAATGGAACCTTAACAAACACTTGTTCTAATTTAGTTGCATCTATGTCACTCTGAAGCAGTTGGTGCAAACTTAAACGGACTTCAAGGAATGGTAGAGGACAGGAAGGCCTGGAGGATAATTGTCCATGGGGTCGCGATGGGCCAGACATGACTTCACACCTAACAACAACAAATGTCACTCTTACTTGATATCCAGTCACTCATCCACTGTAATCTAGAGGTTTGATAACACAATTAGGTACATCAACCCCCCACATTGGTTTTCATATCATACAAGTGACTAATTCTTATTCTAGTTTTCATTTTATTCTAGATGAATTTGTTTATTAACAACTGCCATTCATTTATTACTTTTTCCTGGGTTGTCTATAGGGGAAAAAGAAAGTTAGTTTTGATAAGATCATCATTTTTATTGTATTTATATGACTGACTCAAGAAAGCTTTAAAGATTCCCAGCTATGAATTTTCTTTCTTATATTTTTGGTTATTGGATCAATGTTAACTTTTAACATCTCGGCACTATTTTGATTTAACCAAATGCCAAGATACTTTAGCTGGTTGTTGTTTTTCATACTTTCAATCCAAGTGTTGTTTTTAATCTCTTTTAAACTTGTATTGAAAACTATAGTTTCTGATTTATCATTGTTTAAAATGTATCCTGAGACATTCCCATAATATGCAATCAATTTTCCAATATTTTACTAGATGGTTCAATATCAGTTTAAAAAATTGCAATGTCATCTGTATATAGACAGATCTTATAGTGTTTTTCTCCAGTATTATACCTTGTATTCTTACTTCATCTCTTACTGCAATTGTGAATAAAGAGTTGGCAAATAATAAAGTGGAAAGAGGGAACCCTTGACAGACACCCTTAGTGATGTCAATTTGTGCAGATATCCATTTATGCTCACTTTCGCAAAACACTGTGTATATATAATACTGGTCCATTTCCTAAAACTATTACTAAATCCAAACACTATCAAGGATTCCAACAGAAAAAAATGTTCCACTCTGTCAAAGACCTTTTCTGTGTCTAGGAATAGGAAAGCACTGAAAATCAATCATCAGAAAGGCCAAAGCTGAGAGTGAGCTAAGATTGGCCATGGAAGCCCATTGTAACAAGAAAAGATTTTTCAGTTATGTGAGGAGCAAACGTAAAGTAAAGAAGGCAATAGGCCCACTGTTGGGTGCGGATGGACAAACTCTAACGGAAGATGCAGAGAAAGCAGAAAGGCTTAGTGCCTAATTTACATCTGTATTTTCCCACAGATCAAAGGGTTTAGGCACATCTAGAGATGGCAGTAGCCAATGGATAGTGTCTGGGTGGCAGGTTAACATGGATAGAGAGGTTGTCGAGAGACATTTAGCTGCACTGGATGAGTTCAAATCCCCTCGGCCGGATGAAATGCACCCAGACTGCTCAAAGAACTTTCCAGAGAACTTGCACAGCCCTTGTCCATCATCTTCGGGACATCTTTAAAAACTGGAGATGTCCCGGATGACTGGAAGAGAGCAAACATTATTCCAATCTTCAAAAAAGGGAGGAAGGATGATTCGGAGAGCGACGAAGATGATCTGGGGACAAGGGACCAAGCTCTATGAAGATAGGTTGAGGGACTTGGGACTGTTCAGCCTGGAGAAAAGGAGACTGAGAGGGGACATGATAGCCCTCTTTAAGTATTTGAGAGGTTGTCACTTGGAGGAGGGCAGGATGTTGTTTCTGTTGGCTGCAGAGGAAAGGACACGCAGTAATGGGTTTCAACTACAAGTACAATGATATAGGATAGATATCGGGAAAAATTTTTTCACAGAGTAGTTCAGCAGTGGAATAGGCTACCTAAGAAGGTGGTAAGCTCCCCCTCACTGGCAGTCTTCAAGCAAAGGTTGGATACACACTTTTCTTGGATGCTTTAGGATGCTTAGGGTTTATCCTGCGTTGAGCAGGGGGTTGGACTAGATGGCCTGTATGACCCCTTCCAGCTTTATGATTCTATGATTCTATGGAAGCTGACCTAAGTTTTTCTTTCTTTGTTTCTGGATTTTCAGTGTCTTTTCCTCCTTGTAGTTACTTTCTGTGATTATAATAATTCATTAGCATATCTCAGTATTAGATCTGCTTCTGTTCTAGTGTCAAAGGCCTTCATGAGTGGACCAAAGGATTCTTGAAGACTGCACAGTAATAGTGCTACTATGTTACTGTCTTCAATTTTTTGTCAAAGCCCATACATACATTTGAGATTTTCTAGCATAGCATAGCATGAATATCCTGATTTCTGCCAAGTCCATTTCGCACGACTTCAATGTTACAAAAGGCTTCCAAATTGTAAACGCTACTAATTTGCAGTTATGCACGATGTCGCACACAAGCTGCCACACTCCTGAAACCGATCTTCAAAAAGCGATTTGTTGTAGCACTTAAAGGGGAATCCAGAAAAGTGGATTCACCCTCCGAAAAGCGCTACACTCTTGCAAACAATCTGCAACACTAGCGAAAAAGACCTGTGCATTCCCATTATTGTGGTTCCAGCCAAGTCCCTCCTCCTGGCTCTCTCCTCCAAACTTCCGGCGAAGTGATCACCATTTTTTTTCCTCGGAGCGAGCAGAAAGCAACGAACCGGCGAGCTTGCAATCACCCAGCGAGCCTTCTCCGACTACAATCTCTCCACAGAGCTGCTTTAAAGCTCCCCTCAAGTCACCAAGCACAACACAGCCCCGTTTGCAAGTTCCCTTTATTTTCGGCCAAAATCGCGCCCATGCACGGGAGGGGGGATTTTTTTTTCACTCAGGGGAGCATGGTAACAATGAATCGGCAGCTCACATGCCAGCTGCCAGCTAGACGGGTCTCTATGTTAGGAGGAATCAAGGAATCAAGGCATATTCGTTGCAACATGTGTTTTTCTTTTTTCTTTTTTTAACCTGTGCTTAAAGGGAAAGGGGCTTTACGGGAGAATAACGGCCGCCCATTGGCTGCTCGTTTGATTGATGGCCAGGGGCAGGACAAAGCACAGAAAAAATCGCTTACTGTATAGCGATTTTTGGCGAGACCAGAAACCTGTGGGAAACGATTGAAATGCTACTGGATTCCACTACAAAGGCAGGTATGCATAACACCGAATAGCACTTTTAAAAATCACGTTTCTGCTTGCAGGTACCAATTGGCAATATTGGTCCTGGTGCGGAATGGGCCTCAAATTATGCAGTTTATGCAGCATGTGTTACTTGCTATTTAGGGTTGTGCTCATGCACTTTCTGGAGTATATTTCACATACCTTTAGCTATATCATCTTTGCTTATGTGGATGAACTGATCATCTTCTACAAGCAGGCTTATAGTTTCCTTTGCTTGCCTATTTTTCTTGCTCCATTCTACAGGATTATTGGCTGGTCTGTCAGTGCTTAAAATGTCCCAGAAATCATCTTTCCACAGCAACATTTCCAGTTTGAACTTCCATAACTGATAATTGCTATTACTCAGTTTTGCCACTGTAAACTTAATTTCTATACTGCTTACCGTCTTCCTTTGGACTGGGTGTGAACCTCCTTTCTCTTACAGACTCACATTTATAACTTTCTTGTAATTTATTCTGCAGTCTAAGCTTATAACCTGTTGGCAGATTTCAGGAAATAACCCAATTCACACTTTGGAATTTGCTTTCAATGACTATTACTAAACAGGGTTTTATAGAAAGACAAATAACTGACCATTAAGCTACAAATACAACAAAGAAGTCTTCAGAATGCAAGCACTAACACATACAAGTCCTACCACATACACACAGCAGACAAAGGAACAAGAAGAAATAAGCTAAACTGCAGGAGAAAACATACATTAATCCCCAAACATTAGAGAATGCTCATAGCTCCTCCAAGGGCACAAGTGGACTAAACTACTCTTTCAGCAGTATTTACAGTAACTAGACTCTGAGCACACTGTCACTTCTCCCACTTGGACATCCAAGTTTAATCCATAGATTAGAACCAATCAACATTTTGGCTGGTGTAAAAGAGGTGTACCAACCTCCAGGTGGGTCCTGGAGATCTCCCAGAATTCCAACTGATCTCCAGACTACAGAGACCAGTTCTGCTGGAGAAAATGGCTGCCTTAGAGAATGTCATTATATTCCTATCCACCCAAATTTCCACTCCCAAATCCCCAGGAACTTCCCAGCCTGGAACTGACAACTCTACTTTTCATGTCCAGAGGCTCCTGAAAGGCAACTAGGATGCAGTGTCCTCCAGGGTTCGTGTTTTACTGAACAAGGGCTTTTGAGAGTATTTCAATTAGGCATAAAAGGAAATCACCCAGTGATTTCTCCCCTGCCATTTCCATATCTTCTCACACAGGAGAGATGGGCCTTGTTCTTCATCCACAGCTCCAGCCTGGTCTACCCTTAAATGTTCTCCCTAGAGGTGAGACATCCCCAGATTCTTCCAAACCTTTCTCCATGAGGAATGGGCTAGCCTGAACCTCTTCCTATCCAGCCACACCTCCCCAGAAACCTGTCAAGGCTTCACCCCTCCCTCCTCCCAGGTGGAGAGCCTGTGGGCATGTTCTCCAACTGCAGAGCCAGCCTCTGTCCCTTTTTCCCACTGTTTCCCTAATTGCTTCACTTTCGCCCTAGGGCAAGGGAACATAGAATCATAGAATCATAGAGTTGGAAGGGGCCATACAGGCCACCTAGTCCAACTCCCTGCTCAACGCAGGATCAGCCCAAAGCATCCTAAAGCATCCAAGAAAAGTGTGTATCCAACCTTTGCTTGAAGACTGCCAGTGAGGGGGAGTTCACCACCTCCTTAGGCAGCCTATTCCACTGCTGAACAACTCTGACTGTGAAATTTTTTTCCTGATATCTAGCCTATATTGTTGTACTTGTAGTTTTACTGCACGTCCTTTCCTCTGCAGCCAACAGAAACAGCATCCTGCCCTCCTCCAAGTGACAACCTTTCATATACTCCTGTTGATACAGCCCAAAATGGCATTCGCCTTTTTTACAGGCATCACACTGCCTGCTCATGTTTAGTTTACAATCCACAAGTACCCCAAGGTCTCGTTCACACACAGTGTTACCTAGAAGCATAACCCCCATCCAGCAGGCATGCTTTTCATTTTTCTGACCCAGATGCAGAACTTTACACTTATCTTTATTAAATTGCATCTTGTTCTCATTTGCCCATTTTTCCATTGTGTTCAGATCTCGTTGAACTCTGTCTCTATCTTCCGGAGTATTTGCCAGTCCTCCCAATTTGGTGTCATCTGCAAACTTGATAAGTAGTCCCTTCACCCCCTCATCTAGATCATTAATAAACTAGTTTCAAAGCCCATTTGTAAAAATGGGCTTTGAAAGGGGAGTATGGGGAAGGGAGACAGGCGGGCACAGGAAGCCACCCATCCCGATCAATGAGAGGCACCCTGGCGGGAGTGGTCTGGGCGGGCCTGGTAAGGAAGGGGAGGCGAAAGGCGGCAACGACTGACCTTGCAGGGACCCTGGGTGCTGAGGCCGGCGCGGCAGGCGGGCAAGTCGCGAGTGCAGGCGGGCAAGTCGCGGCGTCGGGTGTGGTCCGGTGTCCATGGCGGGCCTGGGGGAGGCAGTAGCGAGGCTGAGGGGTGGTGGGCAGCGAGGCGACGGGGAGGGCGGCGCGGCAGCGGGATGGCGCGCGTGCGTGTTAGAGGGGTGGGGCACGGCTGCGTTGGGGAAGGGAACCAGGGATACGCCGGAGTCCGCGCATGCCTGGTTCAGTCTAGTGCTGTGGCGGCGGCCGTGAAGGACGCGCGGCCTAGCCATAGCGCTATCGGCAAGGCAGAAAAGGGCGTTGGAGGCGCAGAATGAAGGTAAGGACGGGCGGAGCGAGTGTTTTTCGGCCGGGGAAAGGGACGGGCGGGGTGGGGGTGGGAAAGGCGGGGATGGCTTACCGTTGAGAGGGCTGTAGCGACGGCGGGCAGCTCCTTCGTGGCGGGCAGCTCATTGGGAGTGTTGTTCGCGGCGGGCGGGTCCTTCGGCGGGCAGCTCTTTCGCGGCGGGCGGCTCCGGCGGCTCCTTTGCAGCGGGCAGGGTGTCTTGTTCGCGGCGGGCGGGTCCTTCGTCGGGCAGCTCCTTCGGTGGCTCCTTCTCGGCGGGCGGCTCCTTTGCGGCGGGCAGGTCCTTCGGCGGGCGGATCCCTGGCGCGGTCTTTTTGCCGGCGGCCATCTTCTTGCATCTTAGAGGCTCTTAGATGTCAGGTGCTCCCTGCCCGACGGCTGGACGCTACGAGAGGCGCTTCGCGCATCTCGCAGCGTCCAGCCGCCGGGCAGGGAGCACCCGGCAGCCGCGCTACGCAGGGCGGCTGCCGGGGACTCCGGGGACTACGCGCGGCTGGTGGGTGCTCTCTTACCGGCGGCCTGACGCCCTGGGAGGTGCTTCGCGCCTGCCGAGACATCAGGCCGGCGGCCAAGGAGCAACTGCGAGCCGCGTGAGGCACCAGGCCGCCGGTAAGAGAGCACCCACCAGCCGCGCATAGCGTGGCTGGCTGGTGCTCCCTGCCCGGCGGCCTGACGCGGCGGGAGGCGCAAAGCGCCTCCCGCCGCATCAGGCCGCGAAGCGCCTCCCGCCGCGTCAGTCCGCCGCCTACGGAGTCCCCGGCAGCCGCCCTCCGTAGCGCGGCTGCCGGGTGGCGGGTGCTCCCTGCCCGGCGGCTGGACGCTGCGAGAGGCGCAAAGCGCCTCTCGCAGCGTCCAGCCGTCGGGCAGGGAGCACCCGACATCTAAGAGCCTCTAAGATGCAAGAAGATGGCCGCCGGCAAAAAGACCGCGCCAGGGATCCGCCCGCCGAAGGACCTGCCCGCCGCAAAGGAGCCGCCCGCCGAGAAGGAGCCACCAAAGGAGCTGCCCGACGAAGGACCCGCCGTTGCTCCTTGGCTCGCAGTTGCTCCTTGGCCGCCGGCCTGATGTCTCGGCAGGCGCGAAGCGCCTCCCGAGGCGTCAGGCCGCCGGTAAGAGAGCACCCACCAGCCGCGCGTGGCGCGGCTGGCGGTTGCTCCCTGCCCGGCGGCCTGACGCGGCGGGAGGCGCTTCGCGCCTCCCGCCGCGTCAGGCCGCCGCCTACGGAGTCCCCGGCAGCCTACCTGCGTAGCGCGGCTCGCAGTTGCTCCGGCAAGGAATCGGAGGGACCAATCGGCAGGCGCTTCGCGCCTGCCGATTGGTCCCTCCGATAGTCTGTTATGAGGAAGGGGCCAATCGGCACCCTTCCTCATCCCGGACACAGCCCGCCTTCCACGGGCTTACTGTTTTATTTAGTCCGTGGCGCCCGCGGCGCCACGGGCGGTCTAAAGATATGTTAAAAAGTACCGGGCCGAGCACTGAGCCCTGAGGTACCCCGCTACTCACCTCCCTCCCTCTAACTATCTGAAAATCCAGATTGCAGTCCTTCAACTTATCCATCAGAACATTATGGGGAACCTTGTCAAAAGCTTTACTAAAAGCTTTACATGTATATATCCATGTTCCCTTTTTCCCCAGGGCACTGACAGAGCCTATGTCAGGCCTTGGCCATGAGGAAGGGATGAGTTGAGCCATACTGGCCAAGCTCCTCTGCACCCATGGCTATGGAAGAGACAAAAAATGACTCAAGCAGCTTTGCCATGCTATACAGTGTGGTGAAGCCAACTGAGGAATTTTTAAAAATTATTTTAAGAAGGGCGGATCCCTGGCGCGGTCTTTTTGCTGGCGGCCATCTTCTTGCATCTTAGAGGCTCTTAGATGTCGGGTGATCCCTGTTCTCTGTTCAGTCCCTGTTCTCTGCCATGATCTCTGTTTGGTGAACCTGTTTGACTCCATCTTGCCTGTTGCATATTTGCTTTGTCCTTGTGACCCATGTATTCCCACTGTTCCCATGTAACTATGCTTTGTAGTTATCTCCTTTGATTTGCCTGCTTTGATCCCTGCCTGTTCACACTGCATATTTTCCCCCTTACTGTTAAACATTGTTACAAGGATTCTGCGGTTCCTGCAAAAGGCTTATCAACTAGCCTGTGGCGCCGGCTTGACCAAGGCCGCTTTAATTTTAACACCTCTGGCAGGAAGCCTGGGATGGCACCTGGGAGAGGGGGCACCCCCTCCCATGGGAACACTCAAGTTTTGGGCGGGAGAAATGTATTGATAAGTGCTTGTTGGGCAGATTTGACTTCTTGTTGGGCAGATTTGACTTCTTGTTGGGCAGATTTGACTTCTAACGTTATAGTGACTAGATCTAACTTCCATTAAAGCTTTCTTTCCATAGAAGTTTTGTTGTGAGTTTTGTCAGCTCTTGACACCGTCGATGGCTGCCACACCCCCATCCGTGCCCCTGGGAGGCGCTACTACGAATACGGAAACAGGAAGGGCTTCTGTTCAGTCATTCTCCAGGGGACGGTTGACCACACAGGCCATTTCATTGATGCGGAGGCAGGCTGGGGTGGCCGGCGGAACGACGCCTACGTCTTCCAGCAGTCTAATCTGCGCGCTGCCATGAACGCCGGGTGTACGTTCCGGGGAACCCCACCGTCACGATGCAGGGCATCCGCGTGCCAGCCCTGATAGTCACCGATGGGGCATACCGCCAACTCCGGTGACTCATGAAACCCTACACCCCGCCACGGAACGCGGTGGAAGTGTACTTCAATGGCCGTCTTTGCTGCGCACGCAACGTCATGGAACGGGCGTTTGGCTGTCTGAAAGTCCGCTGGCAATGCCTGCTGTCCTGCCTCCAGGCCGCCATTGCGAACGTGACCCCGGTGATCATAGCCTGCATCATCCTGCACAACATCTGTGAGGCACACGGCCATGAACTCCGTTTGGAGATGCTGCCCAAGGAGACCATTGAGGTCCAGGAGGAGGGGCGCACACGGCAGCAGGGGCAACGCGTCAGGGACGCAGTGGCTGCCTACATGTTCGAGCGCCGGACGCGAAGGGGCGCCAGGTGAATGACAGATGCGAGTGACAGGGGAAGTTAAGGGCCACCGCACTGAAAGGAAAGCCATTTATTCATCCGATTACAGGCGCCCCTGCCCATGCCCTTCCCGCAGCTGCTGTTGCCCGCCCGTGGCAGCGCCCCTGGCACACCCCCATGCCCCGCGGCGCAAAGGGGGGTCCTCGCCAGCTTCCACCCCGTTCACCTCCCCCTCTCCCTGTGCCATGGCAACCAGGGCCTCCGCAAGCCTCGCAACAGGAGCCACAGGGGGTGGCTCGGCCGGTGGGATGTCGCAATGCGCTTTAGGACTCTTGTTTCTGTCGCGAGGGAGGCTGCTGGTCCAGCCATTGTCTCCCGGTGCAGGACCTGGAACTCTGCCCACTCCTGCCGTTCCCGCTTGTCCTCCGCCCTCCCGAGCTCCGTTCGGCCAGTTCCTCCTCCCCCTGCTCAAATAGCCATCCCCCGACAGTGGTGAGGAGCGCAACGCGGCGGCGGCGCCTCCGCTCCCGTTGTAGCCACTCCTTGGCAGATAGCGCCCCGAGGTCCAGGCCTGGCCCCTCCCCTTCATCGCCGCCATCGCCATCCCGCCGCCATCCCTGCTCCCTATGGCCGCGTGCTGTCGCACTAAATAGCTGGGGGGTCGGCAACAGGGTCTACACGGCGTGGCCAGGGAGCAAGGGCAGCGTGGCTGCTGATGGCCGGTCCTGGCAGGAGTCGGTGCGTCCAGGGGATGCCGGCTTCCCAGCAATATCAGAGGCGGTCCTAACACCCTCGCGATAATGTGGGCCAGGAGCCAGGGGGGCGTGGTGGGAAGGGATGGGAACTGGGCGCACCTGGTCACTTGCGACCATGCTGCGGAGCAGGCGGGAGCGGTGTGACGGGGCTAGGTCGCAATGCAGAGCACTGGAGCTCTTCTTGCTCCACTGCCTGTCCCTGGGCCACGTGCGCCAGCTCACGACCAGCCAGCTGGTCAATTGCCATGACATTTTTCGGGGGGCCTCCGCATATTCGGGGGGCCTCCCGGCAGTGCCAGGAGAAGTTTGAGAAGTTTGAGAGGTTGCGGGCGGCCTTTTTCGAGGCACTCCGGGCCATAGCTGATGGGACTCCAGGGCCGCCACCTCTGCATGCGGACCTGCTGGATCTCATGTGGGCGGAGGCCAGAGCCCCCACATGGATGTTGCATCGCCAGGAGGTTATGTATGGCGGCAAAGGGCGGCTGCGCGGACCCGGGCCACTGGCCTGGCCATTCTGCGGCGCCTTGCCATCATGGCCCTCTAAGGACCGCTGGTACGGCCACTGTCCTCACAGGGTCCCTTTCTTGCCCCCTTGCAGGGGATGCCACGACGGACTCCAGTGGTGACGGACCCTCCTCAGCGCCTACGTGACCTGCCGCCCTGAAGCTCCTGCCTTCCTGAAGCTGGACTTTGGGGGGAGGGGCGTGGTATCGGCACGTTCCCTTCCCCTTAGTTGTCTCCCAGTTCACCCCTCCCCTTGTTTGCTGCCCCATTCCCTCTGCCTTCTAGTTTGTCCCCTTTCCTACTGTTTGCCTCTTGCATTTTGGCTTCCTGTTCTCACTTGTTGAATTGTATGTTACTGTTTTGCACTGTTTTTTATACTGTTTTAACATTTTATAAAGTTTGTATATTTCACTGAACCCACTCGCCTCTGCTGTTGTTTGTGGTTGGGGGAGGGTTCGGGGATGGGTGGGTGGTCCCTGCGGTGGCCTCTGTGCCACCCCTAGTAGGGACGTGCTGCCCTCTCTCCCCTGCCGGTGCTCTGCGCCCCGGGCCGCTGCCTGCGGTGCTCCCCTGATCCCCCTTCCCCTTTGGGCTCCCCGGCCACCTTCCTGTCCCCATTCCCTTCGGTGCCCTCCTGCCTGCCGCGGCGCACCAGCAGCCGC
Source organism: Paroedura picta (assembly GCF_049243985.1). NCBI lineage: Eukaryota > Metazoa > Chordata > Lepidosauria > Squamata > Gekkonidae > Paroedura > Paroedura picta. The sequence continues at coordinate 3,320,595 of NC_135382.1, forward strand.
TTCGATTCTGGCTCTGACGCTCAACCCAGAATTCCCCAATTATGCACGTGCCGCCTTCGGCGCCGCTTCTGATTGGGCCCTGGTCGCCATGGAAGCTCCGCTTTCTTCCACGTTCCGCTCACACGGCTTTTTCGGCGGGGTGCATCGAATCTGCTGCCAGTTGCGGCCGGCACCGTGCGTTATCGGTGATTTTAGTCACCACCATCACACCCCAAATGTGCGTTATTCCCCCCGTGCATAATGGGTAATCAAATCAAATCAAATTTATTTAATACAGCACTTTGGCCAAATAAGCATAATGGGTAAACTGGAGACCCAAATCTGGGGTGGACTGAGTCCAGCAGGTAAAAATGGTCCCTCATCTGGAACTGGCACAATGCCACCGGTGTGGGGTAGGTCTGAGACTGAGCACCCCTGCCATACCAGATTTTGGCTGAACGGCTTCCCTAACAGTCATGCTGCTCTTCACTCTTCTAGGTGGGGCCCACAGATTTAATATTCCAATAGTGGGAGGGAGCTTGCCCGCCTTTCCTCTCCGTCTGCAGTCTGTAGGTCTCCCCAAAATAATCCTTCTGGAAGAAGAGGACCCTGGGGGGGGGGGCTGGGAAGGAGAATTGGTATAGATTGCTAATTTAGCATGGATCCAACTCTTTTTCTAGGTATTTCCAGAGCTGATCATTGAAGGATCCAACAACATCCCTTCGCTACAACTCAGCAACAAATACCCCAAATTCCTGGAAATAGATGTTGGGAAAGGCTATTGTTTTTTGTACCAACAGAATTTGGTAAATCGTGTGAGGCTTAATGTTATTAAGGAATAATTAAGGAGCAGGAGTGCAGCCATTTATGCTTGCTGTTCTTGGTCACTGCTGTACATGCAATTGTTTGTTAAATGGCAACATTTATTGACTTGGCAAATTCCGTTCCACATTGTATATTTCTATCCCATCGGCATTTCTCTGTGTGGTTCAGCATTTTTAAATGTCAACAGCAAAGTATTATTGATCTGTAATTAAAAAGTGCCAAGGAAAAATTAGCATAGTAGAAGTTTAAGGTCATTAGTACAAGTACTGTTAGACAATTATTTAGCTTGTTTTAACATTTATTTCTTTTCCAGGTATTGACACCTGGTGCAGTTCCCACTGAAACATTTTCATCTTGATAAAGAGGCACATTTAGCAGCTGGTACTCACTGGCAATGCAATCTGATGGTGATATTTGACTTTCAAGCTGAAGTGGCAGTTCTTAAAGGTAATCTGATCTGATGCTTTTTTTTTATGTATCAAGTGATGTGATGTTTGGTGTATACCAGAAGTGCCCCAAGAACCAAACTGGTAGTTTATGTATGTGACTAGAAAATAAGCCCGCTGTAATCCAAATACAGCGGGCTCTAGGGAGGCTGTGATGGCAGCAGGGCCAGAGCACGTACCAGAGGCCGGGTGTTGGCCATCTGGGGAGGCGGCAGCAACTAATCCTGGCCCACCCCCCAGCCCGTGGCTTACCGGAGTGCCTGTGCAAGGCAGGAAACGGAGGCAGCCGGGCTGGAGGGCAGGAGAGAGCTGGCTGCTGGAGTCTGGAGCCGCTCAGCGTGGCTCCCTGGGCGCGGCTGGGGCAGCTTTGGCCGTCTGGTGGGCAGGGTGGGCGGAGGCGGCGCTCCAGCGCAATGTTGAGGCTTCTGCTTGCGGCTCCGTGGGACAGCGGGCGAGCGGAGCGTTGTGCGAGCGGCACGGTTTCGGTGTCAGGTGGGCGGGGTGGCCGGCAGCGCTGCTCCGACGGCGAGGCCGGCTCCGTGGGACAGCGGGGAAGCTGAGCACTGTGCGGGCAGCGCGGCGCAGCGCCTCGTGCGCTGTTTCCGGAGGCTTAGGCGTCAGGTGGGCGGGGTGGCCAGCGGCGCTGCTCCCCACTGTGCTCAGGCTGGAGGTCCCGGCTCTGTGCAGGCGGGGCGGGCGGCGGCTGCAGCGAGGCGGGGACATCTTGTGGCGGCGCAGGCTGCTCCCGGCTGCGTGGGCCCGTTGTTGGTGGCGGCATCTGGGCCCTCCTGGTCTCGCGGGCAGGCGGCAACCTGCCCTATGGACTGTGAGCCAGGTAATGGCGCTTTTCGGCCGGGGTTTTTTTTTTTTTTTAATGTCGGCGGCTCATCGGAGTTTTCTGTTGCGGCCATGAGGGCTGGGAGCCCCCAGGCCGGCGGCTTGACGCCCGGCAAGCCAGGTACTGGCGCTTTTCGGCCGGGGTTTTTTTTTTTTATGTCGGCGGCTCCTCGGAGTTTTCTGTTGCGGCCATGAGGGCTGGGAGCCCCCAGGCCGGGTAATGGCGCTTTTCGGCTGTGTTTTTTTTTTAATGTCGGCGGCTCCTCGGAGTTTTCTGTTGCGGCCATGAGGGCTGGGAGCCCCCAGGCCGGGTAATGGCGCTTTTCGGCTGTGTTTTTTTTTTAATTTCGGCGGCTCCTCGGAGTTTTCTGTTGCGGCCATGAGGGCTGGGAGCCCCCAGGCCGGGTAATGGCGCTTTTCGGCTGTGTTTTTTTTTAAATTTCGGCGGCTCCTCGGAGTTTTCTGTTGCGGCCATGAGGGCTGGGAGCCCCCAGGCCGGGTAATGGCGCTTTTCGGCTGTGTTTTTTTTTTAATGTCGGCGGCTCCTCGGAGTTTTCTGTTGCGGCCATGAGGGCTGGGAGCCCCCAGGCCGGGTAATGGCGCGTTTTGGCTGTGTTTTTTAATGTCTGCGGCTCCTCGGAGTTTTCTGTTGCGGCCATGAGGGCTGGGAGCCCCCAGGCCGGCGGCTTGACGCCCGGCAAGCCAGGTACTTGCGCTTTTCGGCTGTTTTTGTTTTTGTTTTTAATGTCGATGGCTCCTCAGAGTTTTCTGTTGCGGCAATGAGGGCTGGGAGCCCCCAGGCCGGCGGCTTGACGCCCGGCGAGCCAAGTACTGGGGCTTTTCGGCCGTTTTTTTTTTTTTATGTCGGCGGCTCCTCGGAGTTTTCTGTTGCGGCCATGAGGGCTGGGAGCCCCCAGGCCGGCGGCTTGACGCCCGGCAAGCCAGGTTCTGGCGCTTTTCGGCTGTTTTTTTTGTTTTTAATGTTGATGGCTCCTCGGAGTTTGCTGTTGCCTCTCGGCGCGTCAGGCCGGCGGCCAGGGAGCCCCCGGCAGCCGTGCTGCGCACGGCTGCCGGAGGCTCCCTTGCGGCCGGCCTGACACGTCGGAGGCGCTTCGCGCCTCCGACGCGTCAGGCCGGCGGCAAAGAAGCAACTGCGAGCCGCGCTGTGCGCGGCTCGCAGTTGCTCGGGGCTGGGAATCGGAGGGACCAATCGGCAGGCGCTTCGCGCCTGCCGATTGGTCCCTCCGATTGTCTGTCCGGAGGAAGGGTCCAATCCGGACCCTTCCTCATCCCGGACACATCCCGCCTCAGAACGCCTTACCATTTTATTTAGTCCGTGGCGCCCGTGGCACCACGGGCGGTGTTAAGATGTACTTCTAGTTGCTCCGGAGTGTTCAGGACATAAATGAGGGGGGCACTGCATAAGGAGCGTTTTGCAGGTCCCACCATACGCTTGGATGTTTGAGGAATAGTTAACAAATATCCATGTTTGACATTTCAAGATATTTGATTTCAAAATGATGCTCTTACTGATATTTGACCTACTATCATATTTAGCATTTGATTGTCATTCAAACTGGAATCTGAAGTTATTAATCCCAATTAGCTTCAGTTCAGGCATAGCACAAAACTAGAATACATTTTAATTATGGTTAGTTTGTGAAAGAAAGATTGGGCTGACAGTCAACCCCTCCTATGCTGGTTTGCCTCAACAAATACTGGTTTTATTACCCTCTTTATTAGCCAAGCAACAAGCTAGAATTAAACCAGAATTTCGGCAAGAGGGCTACCTTTGAACATCATGCAAAACCATAGTTCAGACTAAGTGGTTGACAAACGAACCAGACCCTGGCTTTTGATCATGGCTTGACTGACTCATCCGCATTTGAGGGGTGGCCTGCGTTCTTACATTAATCACAGTAGGTTTAATTTAACCATACTTTTGTGTGATGGCTGAACTACTGTGTTACTTCATTCTTAATTATAATAATTATGATAATGGAGGGTAATTTTTCTTATTAATATACAAATTAAACAAATACCCCCATCTAAAATAGATAGAAATATAACCAATCAATAAATAAACAGCCAAAAGTAAAAAAAAAAATATTGGTCAAAAGTTTACAATGGTGCATTTTTTTAAAAATGTGCTTTTCAAAAGGAAAAAAAATAATTCAAACTCATTTGTGGGGGGGAATCTCACGATCCACAGCCAGACTCAAACCCATAAAGTTGAGGTTGCAAAGCAAGCACCATATAACTGAGCCACCACTGAACTTTACTGCCTGTGGGCCATATTCTCAATATTCAGTTATTTAAAAATATTTTTAAAGAATGAAATGAAATGCCTCTGTACAATCGTTTTTAAAACAAAGGAATCCCAGTGTAAAATGTCCCCTTCACTTAAAAAAAAAAAAAAAACAAGACCAGAAAGAGGACAGTATTTCCCCCCCGTTCTGTGAGGCAAGCGCAGACAGGAAGAAGGGAGGAAGAAGCAGCTCAAGGTAAGGATGCCTCAACTTTATTTCTTCTGATATTAATGCTTCGGACATCACCTAAGGGAGCTAATAAAGCAGCATAAAACAAAGCAAGCACTAAAATGGAACCACTGGAAGTCAAAGGGGCTGCTGGAAACCAACCAATCAGCAGAGACCAATCAACAGCTCAAACAAAGAGAGAAAATACAAGAAACGGGTATTGAGTGCAGGAACAGATTCGATCAGAATGAGGATGAGGATTAAAGCGATACTGCTTCAGTTCAGTAAGAATCGAAATTAAACTGTGAGTGCAGATAGGACCAAGGCCAGGGAAGCTCTGACTCTTCTGAACTCTTACTGAACTATTCAAGAGCGCTTTTCTTCATGGACAATAGGGTGGCCCTGGACCAAATGATTTTACACACTTGCTTGGATAATGATTAGGACTGTGCTCTATACAGATGTGTGCATCTGATTGTAAATTAGGATCCTTCAATGTAATTTCTGTATAGCTTAATATGGCACAGAAAGACTTATGCTATGCTTCAGGTTTTTTTTGGTGGTTCCAGACTTCTAAAATCCTAATGCACTGGTTACTGAATGTCCAGTTTTGTTGATTATACCAACTGATGATGTAATCCACTTGAACTACAAAATATACATTAAGGCACTTGACAAAGAACTTGGCCAATCCTGACCACAGGTTGTATCATGCAGGTTCAGAAGATGCCAGGATGGTTTTGAGAAGAGAAAGCAGTCAAATATTGTACCTGCAGGCTGTTGTGATGATCACAGATTTTGTTCCTTGGCATGCTGAGGATATGAAGTGATTCACTTAGGCCAATTCTGCATGGCAGTGACAGCAGTACGCTGCCAGCAGTGTGTAGCTGCATGCTCCACAGCTTTCTGTGTCCCCCACAAGGGACACATTTCAGTGCTGGATCAGCTATGGTGATGAAACGTGTCTCCCATGGGGATACATTTCAGTGGGACACCTGGTCCACCACTGAAATATGTTCTCCCGGGAAACGCAGTCTTGGCAGTCAGGTTCCGCTGCATGGGGCAACAGGGAGTTTTTATTTTGCAGCAAGGTGAGATTGTGTGGAAACACAATCTCAGGTGAGATTGTGTGGATACACAATCTCATCTTCCAGCAATTTTTTTTTAAAGCCCTGGCCCGACCCATGGCACTGCAAAGCTGACTGTGGCATTTTTCACCCCCTCCTGGCCTCTGTAGAGAAGGCTTGTCCACATGGGCCTTTCGTGAGACAAGAGCCTTTTGTTGGTCCCTGCAGCGTGAAAAGGGAATGTGGATTCTCCCATGTTTCTTTAGCACACGCACCAAATGAGGGCCTGATCCATGGCAGGTCCTGAAGGGGGCCAGAATGGTGGCAACATCATGTGGACACAGGGATTAGCCCTGTTCCTATCCTGACACTACCCCAGCATTTTCTGCCCATGTGGAATTGGTCTTAGTATCTCAGGATGGGGTTCTGTTCTAAGATGGCCAACTTGGGGTTAGGAGATTTGAGGGTGGAGCCTGGGGAGGCCAGGATTTGGGAAAGGAGCAACCACAACTGGGTCCCATGCACCAGAATCCACCCACCCAAACAACCGTCTTCTCCAGGGGACCTAATCTCTGTCGTCTGGCAACCAGGTGCAATGCTGGCAGACCCGCAGGCCCCCAACTACTGGGATGATGCCAAAGACAGTTAAGGGTTACTTTTGTTCCATCCTCTGTTTTCTCTGCACTGCTGACATTTACTGTGCCATCCTAATCAGACGTCAGCAAACTCTTATAAGCTTTGATTCAGGTGGCCCTCTTACATTGTCAGCACCTTCAGAGAGGAACTGTTTCCCCCAGCAAATCTTTAGCATTCAATGCATGCTGATGTAAAGTTTGAATTCAACAGCAGATCCTGAGGCAAATTTTAATATCGCACACAGGGTCACAGGTCACAGGCTATTTTTCTTTGCAGCAAAAAGTGTCTTTTGTTTCCTTTTCTTTTTTTCCCCCATTTTGCTGCTCTAGAAGTCGTTTGTAATCTTCAAGTTGTGATTTTTAAAAAATCCATCCCAAACTGCAATCCTGAATTAAATCCTGTAGAAACACGAGTATCTGAAAGATAACGAAAGATATAATGTTGTTATTGCTCTTTTGTGTTATTTTGGCTGTTGCATATAATAAAAGCCATCAAGGTGACTGTAGCTGCACCCCCTCCCCACAGACACAGCTGTATTTTGGGCTTTATTTCCGTTTAATGTTGTCGCTGCTCCATTTCTGCACCCATGTTAAACACGCCACTCACCCCTTTTGAACCACAGCCTGTTGCTTTAGTTAAACTCATAAATACACCGGCATATACACATATACACAAATGTCATCAGAGGCCCTTTCACTGTAAGAGTAACCTTTACACAGACTTTCCAACTTGTCTGGTCTTCCTTGAAGGTCGATTGGGTTTTTCAACTCTGTTATCTACTAGGTGTTTGATGGAGTGGTCCAGATAACAGAGGAGAGAGCAAAGGAAAGAAGGTTTTTTGAAGATCAAAAGCGGCTGTTCATTTTGTTATCTGACCCTATCTGTAGTCATAGTAACAGGTTTCTTTTAACCTCTGCCATCAGATGATTTGTCTCTATCTGTTATGAATTCTACTTTGACTGAGTGGCTGGCGATAAAATACAAAGTGATCCCTGTGCGCCTGTGTGTCCCCCCCCCCACCCGTCAGTTTCCTACTGCAATATTAAATACTGGGAGATAGAAGTCCATTTCCCAATTAGAGGATTTAAATATTGCCTTTACATCACTTCAACCACTCTGCTAATTTAGCCAATTAGATCAGCCTTACAAGATACCGCTAAAGGAATTCAGACAGGATGGATTAGAGGAAATGGCAGGAGATTCGTGGCCCAATATAGTGGGACCTGCAAGGCTACTGCAAGCAAGAGGCAGGGGTCGCTGCCTGCACAAGTGCAAAGAGGAAGAAATCAGAGCAGTTCACACATTCGTTTTTATCACTGATTAGAGCAGACTTTCATGGGGACCTGCACATGTGCAAATGAGAACCATCCACCAAGTTGGCTGCTGGCCCCCTGGACATCCAGTGCTTCTCAGAGGCATCTGTTTGCATCACACATGCATGAGCAGGCTTGTGTGAGCCAGACATAAGCAACTAGAACCGGAGTGGGTCTTACAGCAGAATATAGGGTAGGCTGGTTCACATGATATGCTGGCCCTGCATGTGGTAAGAACAGGAGGTGGTGCAGCTGACTGACTTCCCCACACACCCAGCGTGCCAGCCCTGACTCTGATGACAGCAGTGGGCATACAGGTGGTCCATATTGCCTCGGTTATAGGCTCCGTAGGCACGGCTGGATTCCTACAAGTGATCTGGAATTTGGTCACTTCTATGAGAATAACAGTACAATCCTAAATGGAATTCTTCCGAGACAGAAACCAGACTGGTATGGGCCAAGTGCCGAAGTTTCATCCAGGAACGCCAGGAGCTGGTCCACCGTGGCCCTTTCAACTACCTTATATACTCGCATATAAGCCAGCCCGCATATAAGCTGAGGCACCTAATTTTACCACAAAATCTGGGCAAATTTATTGACTCTCATATAAGCCGAGGGTTGGAAGTGCAGTAAAAAGGTAAAGGTATCCCCTGTGCAAGCACCGAGTCATGTCTGACCCTTGGGGTGACGCCCTCCAGCGTTTTCATGGCAGACTCAATACGGGGTGGTTTGCCAGTGCCTTCCCCAGTCATTACCGTTTACCCCCCAGCAAGCTGGGTACTCATTTTACCGACCTCAGAAGGATGGAAGGCTGAGTCAACCTTGAGCCGGCTGCTGGGATCGAACTCCTAGCCTCATGGGCAAAGCTTTCAGACGGCTGCCTTACCACTCTGCGCCACAAGAGGCTCTTTGGGAAATGCAGTAGCTACTGGTAAATTTACATTAATTGAGGCACCAGTAGGTTAAATGTTTATGAATATTTATTTCAAAGAAAACAGTAAACTAGCTCTGTCAGTGCAAAAGAGGGCCCGCAAACCAGAGCAGAACAACAGTACCCAAAGTTGGCAACCTCCTACAAGCACAACAGCTACCAAACTGGGAGAATGGACAACTCTAACTACAACTGCAGTGCCCCCCCCCCAGAACAAAACACTGTAAGAAAGAACTGTAAAAATCAACTTTTAAAATAAGCACAACCCCAAGAAGAAAAGGCAGACAATGCTGCCCCTCAGAAAAAAGAAGAAATAAACATCAGGAGAGGCAGTAAATTCCAAAGCACCCCCAAAACCCACCCTACCCCACTCACAGAAACCAAAGAATAGTTTGGAAGAAGTGAAGGCAAAAGGGAAAAAAGAGATCAGAGTCCCTCAGTCAAACCGTTGCTGTCCTACAAGCAGCCATCGGAAGCTTCAGCTTGCAAGAGGTTTGCAAAAGCAATGTAACGATTGGCTGGCTGGGAGCAGGCTGTTAGTTCAGTTACCGTATATACCCACGTATAAGCCAAGGAGGATTTTTCCAGTGTGAATACTGTGCTGTAAAACTCAAGTTATACACGAGTATATATGGTACCTTCCCCAGAAACGCTAAATGCGCAACTAGTTCAGCGATGTTTTCTTAAGGAGAGGACAAACCACCGCCTCCTTAAGCAACTCCAGAAACTCCCCCGTTAGAAGGGACTAGTTAACGATATCCATGAGTTGCTCATGGATGAAGTAAGCACCCTCCCTGGGCCAGCACAGAGCTGGCCTGACTCAGGACCTTGGTTGCCCCGTGGCAAGGGAATGCAGATTCTTCCTGTGTTGCCTTTCATGCCGCAGGCGCCACCAGGGCTTGTGTCAGGCCAGGTGGGTTCCTCCCCCCATCCTCGGCTGACTACATTGTCCTGGAAGGGACACAACATGCCCTATGGCTCTGCGCAGCAGCATCAAAACTCCTGGGACATTTGTTTTGTTTTGTTTTGTTTAGGAATGTGGCATTGATATCACGTTCCTCAACAGAAACAAATGCCCCCCCCCACCTGGCAGATACTTTTGGCCCAGGTTGCCTTGTGTGAAGGCACTAATTGGGGTGGACTGAGCCAGCAGGGAAAATCTTCCCCTGTCTGGACTCAAGAGAAGACGGGGCAAAGGGCTCCATTGCAAACACCTGGCAGCAGCCGGACAGCATGGCGCCACTGGTGCAGAATGGGCCTACAGCCCTAAGGACTCACTGCCCCTACAGGCTGCAATGCAGAGGTGGGTGCTTGGTGAGAAAGCCCGACGGAAAAATGATTCTTCCTCTTATTTTTAAAGGCTCTTCCTTGTCAATTACATACAGGTTTACACATCCAACAAGCAATGAGGAGGGGACCTTTAATGTCAAAATGCCCATGCCGGATGAATTTGTCTTCTCTGGTTCTTTCTGCACTTTCTTGTATGTGTGGTGTAAATGACTAGCCAGTGACCTGCCAGTGAAGCCGCCAGTTAACCCACCACTTCTCTGTTGACTTCAGATTAAGTATCCCAGCCACACAGACCTGGGAACTGGTTCTATGCCGTAAGCCGCACACACAAGGGATGCCTGTGTAGGAACTGAGCCATAGAGAAAAAGAACCTTCTTCTATTTAGGGCCATGACTTCTCTCAGAAACGGCCACAGACGGTATTCCCTTTGCAGCCATGTCTAAAGAGCCACTTGCTAAAACTTTTGTTGATTCCCCCCCCCCCCTTCCACCTTTTGAATTTTTATGGCCACCTATTCCTTTTTTATTGGGGGCATTTTCTAGAGAGAATGTCAAATGAGCTTTCAAACGCCAGGCAGAGCCGGCTTCCTCTCTTTTCGGCAGCGGCGGGTGGGACTAGTTCCCTTAGATCTGTAAACTGGGGGATCTACAGGCAGGTCAGATCCCAGGAGAGAAGTTTGTCATATGGAAATGTTTAGCGGTCCAGCTCACATTCTGCAGAATCTCGCTTTTATCTCTTCAGGGTTTGAACAGGATCCTTTCAAAGCTAGATAACCCTGGGGAAAAAATCCTCAGTCCTGCCTTGCTTGCTACCCTTTTCCTACAAGCACATTCCTCAAGGAGTAGGTTACTAGGACAATATTGTTGCACATGGTTTGGCTGGCTGTCCCTGTCCCCAGGGCCACAGACTTCCCTGGACCTGCAAAAGGAGGTCTGCCACACCTTGCAGTCCAGGGAGATGAGGGCTTGGATTGACAGCCTGGTACATTCCCCGATCTTTCAGTGATATCCAGCTTCACTGATCTTAAACCCCCAATCCTAAACGAAATGCATGGAAACAAATACAGAATGAGATGCCCTGGCCAACATCAGAGCTGGCCTGGAGAACTGGATTTGATCCCTCACTTCTCTGCCACGTGCAGCCAGCTGGGTGGCCTTGAGCTAGTCATAGTTCCTTTAGACTAGAGCTTTCCTGCAGAGCAGTTCTCTTAGCGCTCTCTCAGCCACACCTGCCTCACAGGAAGAAGGGAAAGGTGTTTGTAAGCCATCTCAGCGTACCTATGGGTAGTGAAAAGCAGAGTATAACTCCCCCAGTTCTTCATTAGGCTGCTACCCAAATAGTCTTCTTTCTCACCTGTATGTGCCCTCTGGCCCAGCTGTTGCGGAATTACGGCTTGGGTTGCCATCAATATGCAAATGACACCCAGCTGTATCTCCCAATGGATGGCCACCCGGACTCTTCCCCAGAACCATTCACCAGATGTTTGGAAGCCGTGGCTGGGTGGCTTGAGCAGAGTCGCCTGAAACTCAACCCCTCCAAGACAGAGGTCCTCTGGTTGGCTGGTAGGGGGGCAGTTTAAGAAGCACGCTTCCCCACCCTAGCATGGACGCAACTAGTCACCACAGCCCAGGCCAGGAATCTGGGCGTGAACTTTGATGCCTCATTAACGATGGAGGCTCAGGTCAAAAAAGTAGCTAGGCTTTTTCCATCTGCGCCAGTCTAGGGTAGTAGCACCCAATCTATCCACTGAACACTTGGCCACAGTGATCCACGCAACGGAATAGATTTTTGTAACTTGCTGTAACTCGCCTGCCCTTGGGTCTGATCCGGAAGTTACAACTGGTGCAGAATGCGGCTGCTAGGGTCCTCACAGGAACATCTTGGAGGGCCAATATCTAGCCTGGGCTGAGGCAGTTGCACTGGCTTCCGGTTGCTGCCCGTGTCTGGTTCAAGGTTTTGGTTCTTAATTTCAAGGCCTTATGTGGTCTGGGCCCCACATGCCTCAGGGACTGCCTTTCGCTCTATGCCCCCCGCAGAGCTTTATGCTCTGCGGGAGCAAACTTATTGCTCATACTCAGCCCCAGGAAAGCGTGCTTGGCCTCGACCAGGGCCAGGGCCTTTTCGGTCCTGGCCCCAACCTGGTGGAATGAGCTCCCAGAAGAGAAATGGGCCCTACGGGAGCTTCCGGCATTCCGCAGGGCCTGTAAGAAGGAGCTCTTTTGCCAGGTCTACGGTTAAGGCCAACACGCTAAGGAAGATCCAGACACCTCTCCTGGTTCATATCACTGGCGGCTTAAGATTGGTTCTCCCATGTCCACCCCTGGAGGTGGTTATTGGGGGGGGGGGCTTTAGTTGTTTTATGCCACTGCGTAATATCTTGGATATGGAATAGACTATTTTGAAATGTATGTTTTTAGGGGTATTTTTATCTGGGGTTTTTAGCTGCTGCAACCCGCCACGAGCTTTTGTGGGAGTGGCGGGCTAAAAATCAAATAAATAAAATGAATAAATTGACATTTGGGAATGTTGTGATGTCATCATGGATTGAGTGTCCTCCATTCTTACTTTCATCTGCTCTTGCTTCCACAGCTGGGGAAGCTTGCAATGCAGTGGCATTTTGTCCTAGGCTTTGACTGATCAAAGGGGCAAAGAGAAGGAGAAGAAACCACAAGCTGGCCCATCACTAATCCAGAAAGTTTATCCCAGCAGAAAGACCCATTTCCCTCTGCATAGCCTTTGGGGTTTAAAGTGAAAACATGACACTGCTCTATACAGAGTCATACCAGTCAACCTTGATCAAGATCTGTCTTGTCTACTCTGTCTACCGGCATCTCTCTGGGCTTCCTGGGTCTTGTCAGTTGCTCCCTGATCCTCTGAGCTGGAGATTCTGGGCATGGAACTGGAGAGCCACAGGGTGCGAAGGAAGTGCCTGTCATTGAGCCACAGCCCTACTTGCAGATCGGCAGACTTGTGGCATCAAGGAGGGCTTTGGAACCATGTCCTGGAGATGGGGGGAGGATTCATGTTTCCTGTACAAGCCTGCCTTTCAACTAAAAAAAAGTCCCATGACAATTTATAGAACAGTAAAACCAGAAAAATGTGATTTAAAAAGTGGACCTCAAATCAGTCAGTATGAGTATATAGATGGTCTTTCAGGTATTGTGGGTCTCAGCCATTTAGAGTTTGGACAGTCAGTCAAATGTATTGTATCTACCATTGACAGTAAAGTAAGACAGTAAAACAAAGTGGCATGATGACTGGAGGAGCTGAGGTAGTGACATGTTTGTCTTCTGTGCCATGTTTATCTTCTTACCTTGGGGGGTTTGGGTTAGGGTATAGATTAGTGCAGCAAGTGTTAATTAGTGGCTCTGCTAGAGGAGACGGTACAGGGATTAGAGGAACACTTGAATATGCTACAACATATAAAGGAGGGTGAAGACAGAACTCATGAAGTACTCTTGAGAGTCCAAGTGCAGGAGGAAAGAAAACTATCAAAACAAACACAGGAGGGTAATGAATGGAAGGCTGTTATGCTTAGGAGTAGAAGAATAAAGAGAAGGTCTGACCCATTGATGCTCAGCAATCGGTTCAGGATCTGCCTGAGGATGGTGATTCAAGAACACAGGAGCATGAGCCCCCAAGCCCCCATGAAGACTAAGAAACAAGTCACAGGCCACCACAAGTGAGAGTTCTAGGTCTTCTCCCCCGCAGCCCCCATGAAGCCCAGAAAACTTTTCACAGGACCCCACAGGTGAGAGTTGTAGGTCTGCTCCCAAGGGGACAAGGAAACTGGTACTGGTAATTGGGGATTCCCTGCTGAGAGGCATAGAGGACAAAATGTGTAGACCAGACTTCTTGTCTCGAGAGGTCTCCTGCCTACCTGGTGCACGCATCAAGGACATTACAAAATGGCTGGACAGACTCATCAAGCCCACAGATCATTACCCCTTCCTTCTCATCCATGTAGGAAAAAATAATATGGCCCAGCACAGCATGGAACGTATTAAGAAAGACTTTGTGGATCTGGGTAAAAAACTACAGGACCTTGGAGTGCTGGTTGTGTTTTCATCAGTCCTTCCTGTAAGTGGCCGTGGCTTAGGGAGAGATAAAAAAAATAATGCAAGTCAATGACTGGCTACATCACTGGCATAGTCGGGAAAGGTTTGGATTTCTGGATCATGGTCTACAATGTCAATACTATCATGGGACGGTGTGCACCTCACAAGGGACGGAAAAAAGTATTTTTGGGAGAACCTTGCACACCTGGTGAAAGAGGGCTTTAAACTAAATCCAAAGGGGAAGCGAGATGTAAATTCAGAACCTGGTGTGATGGCAAGATCTGAAGATGAGAAGATTGTAAATCTACAGGGAACGGTACATGAGCAGGGAACTACTAAGTTACAAGAAAGTTCAAAAAACAAAACCATGGGGCACACAAAGGATAGACTGGGATGTCTCTACACTAATGCACAGAGTATGGGAAACAAGCAGGAGGAACTAGTAGTCCTGATAGAGGAAGGGGACTATGACTTAATAGGAATCACAGAAACTTTATGGGATAATACAATTGGAATACTAGAATGTATACTACTTGAGGGGTAAAATCTATTCAAAAGGGACAGACAAGTAAAGAAGGGGGGAGGTGTAGCAATATATGTTAAGAATCTTTATACTTGTGAAGAAATACTGGTACCTGAGCATGGAAGTTATGTTGAGCGTATTTGGGTAAATATAAAAGGAGTAGGAAAGGAGAATGGTATTATTGTGAGGGTCTGCTATAGACCACCAAGCCAGTCAGAGGACTTGAATTAGATACTGCAAGACCAAATTACTAGACAATTCTCCTAGACAATTCTCAAAGAGGGGTCATGGATGTTTTTGATTACCTCGATATCTGTTGAAAGACCAACTTTGCTAAAAATTAATTTCTTGTCTTCCTGACAACTTCATTTTCCAGAAGGTAAAGAGGGGAACAAGGGGTCTGCTATTGTAAACTTGATTCTTACCTATAGGGAAGAACTGGTAGATGAGGTAGAAATAGTGGTCACACTTGGTAGTAGTGACTATGTGATAATGGAATTCACAATTGTGAGAAAGAGTAAACCATTACATAGTTGGACGTATAAACTGGACTTCAGAATAGCAGAGTTTAACAGACTTAAAGATAAGTTGGGAACAGTCCTGTGGTCAGAAAGATTTAAGGAGATGGGAGTTTAAGAGGCCTAGGAGTTTCTTAAAAGTGAAATACTGAAGGCTCAATCACAAACAATTATCTTGAGAAGGAAAGATGGAAGGAGCCTAAAGAAGTCAAGTTGGCTCTATAAGCAGTTGTCAAATGATTTGTGGAATAAAAAAGAGTCATTTAGGAAATGGAAGGAAGGCCTTATTACCAAGGATGAGTATAAACAAATAACCAATAATTGTAGGGGGAGTGTTAGAAAAGCTAAAGCTCAATATGAGCTTAGGCTAGCAAGAAATGCTAAACATAACAAAAAAGGCTTCTTTAGTTGTATTTCAAGCAAGAAAAAGAATAGGAACTCCACAGGATCACTGCGAGGATAAGAAAGTGAAATTATCAGATGATGAAGAGAGGGCTGAACTGCTTAACTCGAATTTCTCCTCAGTCTTCTCTTGTGAGGGAAATAGTGCTCAATGTGGAAAAAGTGTATCACAACACGGGGGACGGGAATGGTGCCCTAGGATCACTGTGGGGGTAGTCCACAAACACCTAGTTTCTCTAAATTAAATAAAGTCTTCTGGGCCAGATTAATTGCATCCGATGGTACTAAAAGAACTTGCAGATGTAATCTCTGAACCTCTGTCCATTCTTTTTGACATTTCTTGGAGAACAGGTGAGGTGCCAGATGATTGGAGGTGAGCAAATTTTCTCTCCATATTGAATAAAGGGGAAAAGGAGGATCCGGGATACTACTGACCCATCAGCTTGACATCTGGAGGTGGCAAAATTTTGGAACAAATCATCAAACAGTCAGTCCTTGAGCATCTGGAACACAGAGCTTTTTTTTTTAATGTAATTTTATTATTTATTATTATATAAAGCATTTACAGAGAAATTGAGAAGAAAAAGCGACCAGCTGATATGGTTTGCCATCTCTTTTAACATAGATATTCAGTTCCCATCACATATTATTCCTAATCTAGAAGTTTTTACCATTTTTCTTAGCCAAGTGATTGTTAATACATATGAGAGTATAATCTGTTATAAGAATACATTCTGTTATTATCTTAAATGATATTAGGTCAGTCTCCTTCATAAATTGGCCCTGACCCAAGAATTACTATTGCCGTCTTGTTAATGCCTATGAAGTATGGTTTGTCATCCTCTTTTAGCATACATATTGACATACATATTCAATTCCCATCGCATATTAATCCTGATCTAGGAGTTATTACCATCTTTCTTAGCAAAGTAGTTGTTGATACATATGAGGGTATAATCTATTATAAGGATATATTCTATTATTGTCTTAGATGATATAAAGTCAGTTCCCTTCATATATTGGTCCTGTCCTAAAAGTTACTACTGCTGTCTTTCCCACAGGAAGCCAGGAGAATACTCCATTGTTCAACTCATCCTTCAGGTGGTCGCAGAAAATGAAATTGTGTTTTTTTCCATAGTAGAGTGTTTCTGATTGTCCTTCTGTCAGGGCCAAAGAAATCTCTTACTTGATTCTTGCTTCCAGTCGCCTTTGAGTAGGCTCTGAATCCTTTGTCAATTTGGATCTCTTCCTCTGGTCGCACAGGAATATCTCCTGATAGCTTCCTGGTTGCTGTCGTTTTTGAATAGACTCTTTTTATTTTGCTGATCCAAATCATTTCCTGCTCTGAATAGACTTCCAGGTTTTCGGTACTTTCCTTCCTTGAATCTGTTTTCCCAGGTTCTTCAAGGGTACTTTGGGTTTTTACATCTCTGGCACTCTCTCCCTCCAGTAGATTAACTTCCAGACATTGATTTATTGTTGGCTGAGCTGCGTCATCAGCTGGTCTCTCCGGACCATGGGCTCCATCCAAAAGCTCCCCTTAATCCCACGGATTTCCTTTTCCAGCTTATTGACTGCTTTCAGTATCTTTGAGTTTCCTTCGCATAACAAATGGAAAAGCTGTGCCTTAGTTAATTCTTCCATAGTTCTAGGCAGTCACAAACTATAAACAGAAAGTCTCGTGAGGTCTCGCGGGAGCACGAGCGATCCCTAATTATCAGTTTGTCGATCTCCGTATCAAGTCAAATTCCCCCACTGAACTTTCACCAACAAATCTTAAAAGCTCTGTCTTTGTTTGGTTAGTGGGTATAATTAGCTGGGAGTCTCTCACTCGACGAAAGAGGGAATTCGCTTGTAAATTGGTTGAGGGGGGGAGGGAAGAGCTTGTGGGGGAAGAAAGAGAAAAGCCAGAAAGCTTTCAATTCTTACTGTTGCAGATTCCAAGCTTCTGTCAACGCTCCTGTCGATCTGGTAACAGATGGTCTGGGAAGAATGTAAGGTCAGCTGGTCGTTTCAAGCTTGTAAAGTTGTTTGCGACAAGGACGCCATTGTGACCTTGAGCACAGGCCGCTATTAATCCGGGGAGTTCGGTCCCCCTACCTCCCCACGGATCTGTAGGACCCTCAGGATGTCGTTCCCGGTTCCTGGGGCGACCGGTGAGCAGATTTGCGTATCTGCTCAGGTCAGCCAGGTGCAGAAGCTCCTGACCCTCGGCATGGCTTAAGAGCTGAACAGAAGTCCAGCTTTTTTATGGCGCCATCTTCAGTCGTCTCCTCCTTGCCTTCTGGAACACAGAGCTTTGATTTCTAAGATTCAACATGTGTTTCGGAAGAACAAATCATGTCAGACCAACCTTATCTCCTTTTTCGAGAAAGTGACTACCTTGCTGGATCAGGGGAATATAAAGTATCTATGGCCCAAATGAAGATGTGGTCTGTGACCCATAGTTTATCTGGATTTCAGTAAAGCGTTTGATAAGTTTCCACATGATATTCTTGTTGACAATTTGGTAAAATGTGGTATGAATCCTAATTCTGTCAGGGGGATTGATAACTGGTTGACAGATCATACTCAAAAGGTACTTGTAAATGGTCCAGCATCCTCTTGGAGAAGAGTGACAAATGGACTGCCCCAGGGATCTGTCTTGTGGCTTGTGTTGTTCAAGATATTTATAATTGATTTGGATTAGGGATTAGTAAGCAGTGTGACTCGGTGGCTAAAAAGGCAAATGGGATTTTGGGCTGTATGAAACACAGTATCATGTCCAGATCACGGAAGGTGATGGTACCACTTTATTCTGCTCTTGTTTGGCCTCACTTGGAGTACTGTGTTTAGTTTTGTGCACCCCAGTTGAAGAGGGATGTAGACAAACTGGATCATGTCCAGAGGAAGGCAACAAAGATAGTGAGGGGTTTGGAGACCAAAACGTATGAGGAAAGGTTGGGGGAGCTTGATCTGTTTAGCCTGGAGAGGAGATGATTGAGAGGGGATCTGACAACCATCTTCATGTATTTGAAAGGATTTCATGTTGAGGATGGAGCAGAGTTGTTCTCACTAGCTCCGAAGGGAGGGACCATAACCAATGGGATGAAAAGATATTCTGTCTAAACATCTGGAAGAAGTTCCGGAGAGTTAGAGCAAAGCATAAAATGAAAATTTCAAATAGTTTCAGATATAAAATCTATCGTAAAAGATTTTCATTTAAAATTGCCAGTAAAAACTTTGCTACTTTTATAATAGTTGCTGTGTCCCTCACATTTAGTATCATTTTAATCCAGTGTTTCTCATTAACACAGCTGAATTTCAATTTCTTCAGATAATTAGCTAACAGGCGACGAAATACTTCAAACGTAGGACACACCAGAAGTATATGGTGCAACGTGTCAGGGACACTACATCTATGTAAACAGTATCTCTCCTGAGGAGGGATCTTCAAAAATCTACCTCGGGTGACATTTGAAGGAAAGATGTTTAAGTGAGCTACTAGAAATGGAGAGCCAGTTTGGTGTAGTGGTTAGGAGTGCGGACTTCTAATCTGGCTTGCCGGGTTCGATTCTGCGCTCCCCCACATGCAACCAGCTGGGTGACCTTGGGCTTGCCACGGCACTGATAAAACTGTTCTGACCGGGCAGTGATATCAGGGCTCTCTTAGCCTCACCCACCCCACAGGGTGTCTGTTGTGGGGAGAGGAATGGGAAGGCGACTGTAAGCCGCTTTGAGCCTCCTTCGGCTAGGGAAAAGCAGCATATAAGAACCAACTCTTCTTCTTCTTCTTAACTGGTGTATCTCCAAAATTTGGAGATACATGGGCATGGATTTGTAAGATAACGGAATATCCCAGAAGTGGGGAGAACATACACTGTTGTTAGAGGAGCCCAGAATCTGTATATCCTGATCTTCTATTCTCTGTGATATTAGCTTTAGTATTGTCCTTTCGTCTTGCATGCTAAGGGATGAGATGTCCAGACCCATAATTTGAAGTTTTTTTGACATTTTGCCCAGCCAGCTGAAAGAATAAGGGTCACTCAAAAGGTTAATTAACAAACTACCCGTTTGAGCATGGAAATGAATTTTTAACCAGTACTTAAAGGACTGAGACCAAGCCCAGGCTTCTAGACTCTGTTGGCCAAGTTCTGCTACAAGTGTATGATTGGCCACACAGTTTGGGACTCCTAGCAGATTTCTGAAAAAGAAAGATTGGATGTTCTCTAATTTATTATTAAATGTATCCATCCATACTGGGATTCCATAGAGTATCTGAGGAATTATTTTGGCATTTTAGATTTTAATGGCTGCTTGAAGGTTTTTGTTGCCTTTTTGATGATAAAACTTGGCTAAAAGGGACAACTGGCCTTTTGCAGATGTGATTGTTTTTTCTCTATGGTTGGCCCAACTGTTATTATAAGTAACGTTTATGCCTAAATACTTGTAGTGATTGACCTGTTCTATATGTTTACCATTTATTATCCAGGGAAACTTATATCGGGTCTTTGCAAATACCATGATCTTCATTTTTTCAAAGTTTATTTTTAGTTGATTGTCACTACAGTAATCTCCGAATGACCGGAGATAGCGTATAAGGCCAACTCAAGTTCTAGATATGATAACTGTGTCATCTGCGTATAAAAGAAGTGGAGTGGGTCTTTTGCCAAGAATGGGGGGATGACCATTAACTTTGTTAAAATAGAAGGGTAAGTCACTTAAGAAAAGGTTAAATAACTGAGGGGCAAGGATGCAACCTTGTTTCACTCCTATGTTTATTTGGATTTTTGGTGTTAAATTTCCCTCAGCAGAATATTTGACTTGGCAGTGGTTGTTATGATGGAGCTGTTTTAATATAAAGAGTAGACGCTGGTCTATGTCTAGATTGTTTAATTTTATCCAGAGTTTCTCTCTGGAAACTGAGTCAAAGGCTGCTTTTAAATCAATAAAGGCAACAAATAATTTGGACTCCTGATGAGTTGATGAGGAGCCCAAGGAACTCCACCTCAGGGATGCCCAGGTGGCATTTCTCTCGCTTCACCTTTAGCCCGGCTGCGGCGAAACGGCGCAGGACCTCCATGAGCCAGCTGGCGAGTTCCGGGACTGTGCTCCCTGCCAGGAGGACATCATCAAAATACGGAATCATCCCCGGAATTCCCTTGAGGAGGTCTTCCATTCTGGGAGCGACACTAATCCCGAACTATAGGCTCTTGACTCTAAACACCCCTTGATGGGTAACGATTGTCTGGGCCTCTGCTGCCGCCCTGTCGATGGGCAGTTGTTGGTAGGCCTGAGCCAAGTCGAGTTTGGCAAATACCTTGCCCCCTGCCAGCGATGCCAGGAGATGGCTGATTACCGGCACTGGGTATGAGTGTTGCTGTAGTGCCTTATTCAGCGTACATTTGCAGTCCGCACAGATGCGTATGTCCCCGTTCGGCTTGATGGGGGTCATGATCGGCGTTTCCCTACGTGCGTTTGGCACGGGCTCTAGCACACCTTGCGCCAGTAGCTTGTCCAGCTCTGTGTCAATGCAGGGCAAGGTTGCAGAGTGTGGCGGTGAATTCAGCAATTGACTCTCCTTCTTGCTGTACTCGCTGGTAGAAGATATGCCGGCACACAATCTCCCCTGGCTGTGGGTCGTAGTGCTCTTGGAGACGGCGGAAGATCTCATCCAGGTTCGCGGTGTTCACATCGTCGGATGCGAAGAGGTCCTGTGCTAAGTCAAACGTGGCGGCCCCGCACGTGCTCAGGAACACTGCCTGTCTTCTTGCTGCATCCATGATGCCGTTGGCCGTGAGGAAGTTGCAGAAGCGCTTTTCATCGCTTCGCCATCGGTTGGGGCGGCTGGAGTTGAATGGCTTAATCTGCCCTAAGGTAGCCATGCTGCGGTGTGCGTCCTCTCTGCTTGCTGGCCCGGCTCGAGCTATTCCAGCTGGCGGATGGTCCCCCCCTTCAGACGGCTGGGTTCCGCTCCAGTGGCTTGCAACACAGGTCGGGTGCTTCTGGACTCACGCTTTTAGCTGGCAGAGGGTCCCCCTTGGATGGCGGGGCTCTGTCCAGATGCGTGCAGGAGCAGCTTCGCTTCCCTTAGAATCCCACCTTTGTCGCCAGTGTTGTGTCGTGGGTTCAGTAGGCAATAAGCGAGGCGCAGTCGTGCATTTCAGCTCTTTATTTGTTAAAGTGATTCCAGGTGGGAAGTAACCACGCTGACTGGAGACTTGCCTGGACAAGCCCCCAAATATATACACAGGGGTAGAGGTGGACACACCCTTGGCTGAGCCTGGATTAGCAGAGCATGATTGATTTAAACTCATTGTACCCTGCAGTTGGGGTCAGAACAGTTGTTTTTTCAGTGCTGAGGAGAGCCCAAGGTCACCCAGCTGGCTGCATGTGGGGGAGCGTAGAATCGAACCCAGATTGACAGATCAGAAGTCCGCACTCCTAACCGCTACACCAAACTAGAAGGAGACATTGAAGGAGGGATCCTTGTGCTGGACTCTAGAGGAAACTCCCTCAACCTGGAGTAGGATACACTCCACTGTGGATGAACCAGTCTCTCTCATACATAACTCTCTGTGTATGCATTTTCTCTAACTGTAATTATATGACCTATAATCATAGAGTTGGAAGGGACCTCCTGGGTCATCTAGAAGAAGAGTTGGTTCTTATATGCTGCTTTTTTCTCACAAGTGGAGTCTCAAAGTGGCTGACAATCATAGAATCATAGAATCATAGAATCATAGAATCATAGAGTTGGAAGGGGCCATACAGGCCATCTAGTCCAACCCCCTGCTCAACGCAGGATCAGCCCTAAGCATCCTAAAGCATCCAAGAAAAGTGTGTATCCAACCTTTGCTTGAAGACTTCCAGTGAGGGGGAGCTCACCACCTCCTTAGGCAGCCTATTCCACTGCTGAACTACTCTGACTGTGAAAAACTTTTTCCTGATATCTAGCCTATATCGTTGTACTTGAAGTTTAAACCCATTACTGCGTGTCCTCTCCTCTGCAGCCAGCAGAAACAGCATCCTGCCCTCCTCCAAGTGACAACCTTTCAAATACTTAAAGAGGGCTATCATGTCCCCTCTCAACCTCCTTTTCTCCAGGCTGAACATTCCCAAGTCCCTCAACCTATCTTCATAGGGCTTGGTCCCTTGGCCCCAGATCATCTTCGTCGCTCTCCTCTGTACCCTTTCAATTTTATCTACGTCCTTCTTGAAGTGAGGCCTCCAGAACTGCACACAGTACTCCAGGTGTGGTCTGACCAGTGCCGTATACAATGGGACTATGACATCTTGTGATTTTGATGTGATGCCTCTGTTGATACAGCCCAAATTGGCATTTGCCTTTTTTACCGCTGCATCACACTGCCTGCTCATGTTTCGTTTACAATCCACAAGTACCCCAAGGTCTCGTTCACACACAGTGCTACCTAGAAGCGTATCCCCCATCCAGTAGGCATGCTTTTCATTTTTCTGACCCAGATGCAGAACTTTACACTTATCTTTATTAAATTGCATCTTGTTCTCATTTGCCCATTTTTCCATTGTGTTCAGATCTCGTTGAACTCTGTCTCTATCTTCCGGAGTATTTGCCAGTCCTCCCAATTTGGTGTCATCTGCAAACTTGATGAGTAGTCCCTCCACCCCCTCATCTAGATCATTAATAAATATGTTAAAAAGTACCGGGCCGAGCACCGAGCCCTGAGGTACCCCGCTACTCACCTCTCTCCAATCTGATGAAACACCATTGACAACAACACTTTGAGTGCGGTTCTCCAACCAATTCCCTATCCACCTGACTATCTGAAAATCCAGATTGGAATCATCTTTCCTCTTCCCGCAACAGACACCCTGTGAGGGAGGGTGAGGCTGAGAGAGCCCTGTTATTTCTGCTCAGTCAGAACAGCTTTATCAGTGCCGTGGCAAGCCCAAGGTCACCCAGCTGGCTGCATGTAGAGGAGGAGCAGGGAATCCAACCCAGTTTGCCAGATCAGAAGTCCGCACTTCTAACAACTGGACCTAGCTGCCTCTCAGCCCAACCCCCTGCACAATACAGGAACTCACAACTACCTGCCCATGCACAGTAAACCCAATTTCATGCCCAAGTGATCCCCCGCCCCAAAGAATAAAAAACAATCTCCAGAATCCTGCCTGGCCTGGAGGAAATTCACCTACCATCCCAGAGTGACAATCGGCATTTCCCTGGGTATGCAAAGAAAGGCCATAAGAGATAAAGACTTAGGTCCATTCCGCACAACTTAAATGTAGCTCAAGTCTTACCTTTTGTAAACACTATTAATTTAACGTTCTGCATGACATTGTAAACCAACCGCAAAACTCCCGCCAAACCCCAGCAACAATCGGAATGTTTTAGCGCTTAGGGGGAAATCCAGAAAAGTGGATTCCCCCTGAAAAAACTGCTACACTTCTGAGCACAAGCTGCAATACATCAGCGAAAGATATGTGCACTCTCAAAATAGCGGTAGAAAGAATGTCCCTCCCCGAGCTTCTGGAGAAGCAATCACCATTTCCCCCCCTTAAACCGGCAAAACCAACGAATAAGAGCACTGAACCCTGAGGTACCCCGCTACTCACCTCTCTCCAGTCTGATGAAACACCATTGACAACAACTCTTTGAGTGCGGTTCTCTAACCAATTCCCTATCTACCTAACGATCTGAAAATCCAGATTGCAGTCCTTCAACTTATCCATCAGAACATCATGGGGAACCTTGTCAAGAGCTTTACTAAAATCCAAGTAAATGACATCAACCAAATTTCCCCGATCCAGCAAACCTGTTACTTGGTCAAAAAAGGAAACTAGGTTGGTCTGGCAGGACCTGTTGGAGACAAATCCATGCTGACTTCCTTGGATCACCAAATTGTCCTCCAGATGTTTGCAGATCGCTCCCTTTAATATCTGCTCCATTATCTTCCCCACAACAGAGGTCAGACTCACTGGTCTGTAGTTTCCCGGGTCATCCTTCCTCCCTTTTTTGAAGATCGGAATAACGTTTGCTCTTTTCCAGTCCTCCGGGACATCTCCAGTCCTTAAAGAGGTTCCGAAGATGATGGACAAGGGCTGTGCAAGCGAGGCTTCTTTGGTTGAAGTCCCTCCACAAGCATTCAGAAGTGCTTAACAATAAAACAAAGCTCCCGTCTGCAATTGTCTTTAGAGTTCCCAAGCACAATACAGCCCCCTGTTCGACACTGCCCGTAATTTCAGCCAGAAATTGCACACATGGGGGGGGAGGGGGCTTTTTTATTTTTTACTTGAAGAGTGTGTAAACGCTTAAGTGCCAGCTCCTATCCCAGTGAAAAAGGTCTTGAACAAATACTCGTTGCTACTGGTGTTTGGGGTTTTTAAAAAAACCAGTTTTTAAAGAGAAAGGGGCTTTTCAGGAGCACAAACACAACAGTTCATTGGCTGTTCCGTTTGATTGACAACCAAAAGCACGGAAAAATATCCCCTCCTTTGTTGTGATTCTGGTGAGACCAGAAACTTGTGGGGAATGAATAGACCGCTACTGGGACGTCAATATTCCACTAGAATTGAAGGTATGCGGAATGACAAAATTCAACTATTAAATATAGCATTTCTGCATTCTGTCAACATTTAGCAACATTGGTCATTGTGCAGATTAGCCCTGAAGTATTCCATCCTGCCCACCCACTCACAATCTGCTTAAGTTAATAAAATCAGCATTTCATAGAATCATAGAATCATAGAATCATAGAATCATAGAGTTGGAAGGGGCCATACAGGCCATCTAGTCCAACCCCCTGCTCAACGCAGGATTAGCCCTAAGCATCCTAAAGCATCCAAGAAAAGTGTGTATCCAACCTTTGCTTGAAGACTTCCAGTGAGGGGGCGCTCACCACCTCCTTAGGCAGCCTATTCCACTGCTGAACTACTCTGACTGTGAAAAACTTTTTCCTGATATCTAGCCTATATCGTTGTACTTGAAGTTTAAATCCATTACTGCGTGTCCTAAGCATCCTAAAGCATCCAAGAAAAGTGTGTATCCAACCTTTGCTTGAAGACTTCCAGTGAGGGGGCACTCACCACCTCCTTAATTAATTAATAAATATGTTAAAAAGTACCGGGCCGAGCACCGAGCCCTGAGGTACCCCGCTACTCACCTCTCTCCAGTCTGATGAAACACCATTGACAACAACTCTTTGAGTGCGGTTCTCTAACCAATTCCCTATCCACCTAACGATCTGAAAATCCAGATTGCAGTCCTTCAACTTATCCATCAGAACATCATGGGGAACCTTGTCAAGAGCTTTACTAAAATCCAAGTAAATGACATCAACCAAATTTCCCCGATCCTGCAAACCTGTTAATTGGTCAAAAAAGGAAACTAGGTTGGTCTGGCAGGACCTGTTGGAGACAAATCCATGCTGACTTCCTTGGATCACCAAATTGTCCTCCAGATGTTTGCAGATCGCTCCCTTTAATATCTGCTCCATTATCTTCCCCACAACAGAGGTCAGACTCACTGGTCTGTAGTTTCCCGGGTCATCCTTCCTCCCTTTTTTGAAGATCGGAATAACGTTTGCTCTTTTCCAGTCCTCCGGGACATCTCCAGTCCTTAAAGAGGTTCCGAAGATGATGGACAAGGGCTGTGCAAGTTCTCTGGAAAGTTCTTTGAGTACTCTCGGGTGCATTTCATCTGGACCAGGGGATTCGAACTCATCCAGTGCAGCTAAATGCCTCTTGACAACCTCTCTATCCATGTTAACCTGCCACCCAGACACTATCCTTTGGCTACAGCCATCTCTAGATGTGCCTAAACACTTTGACCTGTGGGAAAAAACAGATGTAAAATAGGCACTAAGCCTTTCTGCTTTCTCTGCATCTTTCGTTAGAGTTTGTCCATCCGCACTCAACAGCGGGCCTATTGCCTCCTTTACTTTACATTTGCTCCTCACGTAACTGAAAAATCTTTTCTTGTTACAATGGGCTTCCCTGGCCATTCTTAGCTCACTCTCAGCTTTGGCCTTTCTGATGATTGATCTACAGTGCCTAGTAACCTGTAGGTACTCTTCTTTAGAGCTCTGTCCTTCCCTCCATTTCCTGAACATTTTCCTTTTCTTTCTTAGTTCCTCTTGAAGTTCTCTGTTCATCCAAATAGGCTTCTTAGAGCTCCTGCAGTGTTTTAGTCTTTCTGGGATAGTCATTGATTGAGCATACAATAGCTCTTGTTTAAATAGCGCCCACCCTTCACATGCTCCCTTCCCTTCCAGCATTCTCGTCCCTTCCCTTCCAGCATTCTCGTCCACTCATCATGTCTCTAAGTTTATTAAAGTTTGCCCTACGAAAATCCAACATCCGCGTCTGGCTACAAGCTTCCTTGGCTCCCCATCTCAAAAGGAATTCTATGAGGACATGGTCACTTCCCCCTAGGGTCCCCACCTCCTTCACCTCATCCACCAACTCTTGCCTGTTGGTCAGTATTAAGTCCAGTATGGCTGAACCTCTTGTGGGTTCATCTACCATTTGATAAATGAAATTGTCAGCCAGGCAGGTCAGAAACTTGCATGACTGAGGACGCTTTGCAGAGTTTGTTTCCCAGCACACATCTGGGAAATTGAAGTCACCCATGATGACAAGGTCCTGCCGTTTGGATATTTTCTCAAGCTGCTCACAAAGTGCAGCATCCACATCCTCTCGTTGGTCAGGCGGTCGGTAACAGACACCAACCACCACAGTGTTTGTTTTCCCCTCGCTTATTTTCACCCAGATGCTTTCCACTGTAGATATGCTCTCCTTCACTAGAATTTCCTGACAGGTAAGCCCTTTCCTCACATACAGTGCCACTCCTCCACCTCTTCGATCTATTCTGGTTTTTCTGAACAGTTCATATCCATCCACCATTACATTCCAGTCATGAGAATCATTCCATTTCTGTTAGATGATTATCTATCCTCTACTTAAAAACTTCCAAAGAAGGACAACCCACCACCTCCCATGGAAGTCTCTTCCACTGAGAAACCGCTCTAACTGTCATGAATGTCTTCCGGATGTTTAGACGGAATTTCTTTTGAACTAATTTCATCCCATATCTGGTCTGTCCTTCTGGGGCAAGAGAGAACAACTCTGCTCCATCCTCTACATGGCAGCCTTTTAAATCCTTGAAGATGGCTATCAGATCCCCTCTCAGTCGTCTCCTCTCTAGGCTAAACAGACCAAGCTCCCCCAACTTTTCCTTATAAATCTTAGTCTCCAAACCCCTCACCTTCTTTGTTGCCCCCTTCTGGGCACACTCCAGTTTGTCTACATCCCTCTTCAACTGGGGTTCCCAAAACTGAACATAGGACTCCAAGTGAGGCAGAACTAGAGCAGAATAAAGTGGTACCATCACCCCCCGTGATCTGGACACGATACTCCGTTTGATGCAGCCCAAAATACCATTTTCCAGGATCATCTGCAAATTTAATAAATAATCCCTCTAATCCCTCATCCAAATCATTTATAAATATGTTGAACAACACAGGCCCCAGAACAGATCCCTGGGGCAATCCACTTGTTACTCTTCTCCAAGTGGATGCTGGACCATTAACAGGTACCCTTTGGGTACGATGAGTCAACCAGTTATCGATCCACTTGACAGAATTAGGTTCCATACCACATTTTACCAGCTTGTGAACAAGATTATCATGTGGAACCTTATCAAAAGCTTTACTGAAATCCAGTTAACTATGTCCACAGTGTTTCCCTGATCCAGCAAGGTAGTCACTTTCTTGTCAAAAAAAGAGATAAGGTTAGTGTGACATTTGTTGTTCTTGTAAAACTCGTGCTGATTCTTAGATCTTCTTCTGGAGGTTTAGCTGAAAATTCTTTTGAATTAATTTCAACCCACTGGTTCTGGTCTGACCTTGAGGACAACAGAAATAAACTCTGCTCCATCTTCTATATGATTGCCCAGTATTTAAAGATGGTTATCATATCTCCTCTTAGTCGTCTTTTCTCCAGGCTAAACAAACCAAACTCCCTCATACCTTTCCTCATATGACTTGGTCTCCATAACAGTCACCTTCTTCATAGCCCTTGTCTTTAAGTGCTCCAGTTTCCATCCATCTTTTTTCAGTTGTGGTGCCCAAAACTGAACACAGTATGCCAAGTTTGGTCTTACCAGAGTGGGATAAAGTGACATTACCTCACAAGATCTGGACACTTTACTTCTTTTAATGCAGTCCAAAATCCCATTTTCCTATTCAACTACCAGGTGACACTTCTAACTCATGTTCAGTGTCTGGTCTACTAAGACCCCCAGATTCTTTTCACATGTACTACTGCCAAGACAAGTCTCACTCATCCTATAGTGATGCATATGATTTTTCTTAACTACATGAAGAACTTTACATTTATCATTTTAGCCCAGTTTTCTAGCTTGTCAAGATCTTATATTCTGATTCTGTCTTCTCGTGTGTTTATTTTTTATTTTATTTATTTATAATTGGATTTACATACCGCCGTTCGCCAAAAGGTCTCACGGTGGTTCACAATAAAATATAAAATCAAAGTAAAATCACATAAAATCCCATAAATACCCCATTATTACAGTAAAAAGATGGCATTCTATTCCCCACTTTCCCCACTTGTTCAGAGAGAAGTTGGATGAGACAGAGGAGAGAAAGACTGGCCAATGCATTAGGGATATTGGATGGAACCCGGGCTCTGCCCTGGCCTCAACCATATGCCTGGCGGAAGAGCTCTGTCTTACAGGCCCTGCAGAAAGATGGTAGTTCCAACAGGGCCCTTAGCTCCTCCGGGAGCTCATTCCACCAGGTTGGGGCCAGGACCGAAAAGGCCCTGGCCCTGGTCGAGGCCAGGCGAATGTCCTGGGGGCCTGGGACAGTCAGTAGATTCATACCCGCAGAGCGGAGAGCCCTGCGGGGGGGCATAAGCAACCAAACAGTCCCGCAGGTAAGTAGGACCCAAGCCGCGTATGGCCTTAAAGGTTAATACCAACACCTTAAACTTGACCCAGAAACAGACTGGTAACCAATGAAGATGAGTACCGCTGAACATGGGTCCTCCAAGGTGTCCTAGTGAGAACCCTAGCTGCCGCATTTTGTACCAGCTGTAACTTCCAGATCAGAGTCAAGGGTCGGCCTGCGTAGAGCGAGTTACAGTAGTCTAGTCTGGAAGTGACTGTTGCATGGATCACAGTGGCTAGGTGTTCCGAGGACAGGTAGGGCGCTAGTAGCCGGGCCTAGCGAAGATGAAAAAAAAGCCGTCTGGGCTACTTTCGTGACTTGAGCCACCATAGACAGGGAGGCATCAAAAGTCACTCCCAAGTTCAAGACCAGTGGTGTAGATGTTAATTGTACACCATTCAGGCATGGGAGGCATGCTTCCTGATCCTGCCCTCTTCTGCCCAGCCACAGGACCTCCATCTTGGAGGGGTTGAGTTTTAGGCGACTCTGCCTCAGCCATCCAGCCACTGCTTCCAAAAAACTGGCGAATGTATCTGGGGTGGTCCATCCGGCCGCCCATTAGGAGATAGAGCTGGATGTCATCCGCATATTGGTGGCACCCTATCCCATAACCCTGAACCAACTGGGCCAGAGGGCACATGTAGATGTTGAACAACGTGGGGGAGAGTACCTCCCCCTGCTGAACCCCACAGGGGAGTTCACAGGGATCTGATAGTTCATCCCCCACTGCCACCCTCTCCATCCGGTTCCGGAGGAAGGAGGCCAGCCATTGCAGCGCAGTCCCCCTAAGTCTGGTCCCGGCAAGGCGGTGAACTAATAGCTCGTGGTCGACCACATCAAATGAGGCCGACAGATCTAATAACACAAGAATGGCGGTCCCGCCTCGATCTAGCTGGCGTCGGATATCATCCGTCAGAGCAACCAGCGCGGTCTCCACCCCATGGCCAGGACAGAAACCAGACTGGTATGGGTCGATGGCCGAAGTTTCCTCTAAGAAAACTAGGAGCTGGTCTGCTGCGGCCCGCTCTACTACCTTCCCTAGAAACGCAAGATGCGAGACAGGGCGGTAGCTGGCGGGGTCCCGCCCATCCACCTATGGTTTTTTCAGCAGAGAGCGAACCACGGCTTCCTTAAGCCCCCCGGGGAACTCTCCAGATGTCAAAGAAAGGTTGATATTCTCCCTCAGGGGGCCTCCTATCCATTGGTCGCCTTGTTTAAGCAACCAAGATGGACAGGGATCCAAGGGGCATGTGGTAGCCCTCACTGATCCTAGTAACTTGTCCACTTCGGTTAAAGAGAGCCACCTAAAGCAATCAAACACTGACCCCCTCGGTGGCCACGGAGCTTCCAGTTCACTAACTGTGTCAATAGTGGCAGGTGGGTCGCGGTGGAGTGACAGAACCTTCTCCGCAAAATAGCTTGAAAATGCCACACAGCTCAGATCCAATTCCTTTAATTTTGGGCGCCCTTCTTCGAGGGCGGTAAGTGACCTAATCACTCTAAACAGTTGTGCCAGGCGAGAGCTTGCGGACGCAATTTCCATGGCGTAGAAGTCTCGTTTCGCCGCTTTCACCACGTTCTCATATGCCTTCATAAGTGTGTGATGAGTTGTCCTTGTCACTTCGTCGCGAGCCTTCCCCCACATTCGCTCAAGCCATCTCACTTCCTTCTTCCTCTCCCGGAGCTCCTGGGAAAACCACGGAGCCTGTTTGAGGTGAAGGCAGAGAGGGCGCCTAGGAGCAATGTCGTCGATAGCGGCCGTCAGATGGGACTGCCAGTCCTCCACCAAGGCTGACAATTTATTTATTTATTTATTTATTTATTTGATTTGTATGACCGCCGCTCTCGGAAACCGGCTCGCGGCGGTTCACAATGTTTCAATACAAATACAATATATTAACCATTAAAATTCCCCATTAAAACCCCATTAAAATAATGACTGAGTCACAATGATGGCGATTAAAAAAAAATTATTCCCGTACAGGCACACTGGATGAGCAGAAGGGAACGGATGGATAATTGGGCATAGGGTGGAACAATCTGGGGAACCAGGTCAGTCTAGTACTGGCCTCCCCCCTCCGGGGAGAGGGGTCCGATCTTAGCCCCGGGCCATCACCCGGCCTTAGACAAACGCCTGGCGGAAGAGCTCCGTTTTGCAGGCTCTGCGGAACTCAGAGAGCTCCGACAGGGCCCGCAGCTCTTCAGGGAGGTCGTTCCACCAGGTAGGGGCCAGGACCGAAAAGGCCCTGGCCCTTGTCGAGGCCAGGCGTGCCTCCCGGGGTCCTGGGATCATCAGCAGATTCTTACCCGCAGAGCGAAGTACCCTGCGGGGGGCATAAGGAGATAGGCGGTCCCTCAAGTATGCAGGACCCAAGCCGCGTATAGCCTTAAAGGTTAATACCAAAACCTTGAACCTAATCCGGAAACAAACTGGCAACCAGTGCAGCTGCTTCAGCAGAGGCTGAACATGGGACCTCCAAGATGATTTAGTGAGGACCCGTGCAGCTGCATTCTGTACCAGCTGTAACTTCCGGGTTAGAGACAAGGGTAGGCCCGCGTAGAGCGAGTTACAGAAGTCTAATCTAGAAGTAACCGTTGCATGGATCACAGTGGCCAGGTGTTCCGGGGGCAGGTAGGGCGCTAGTAGCCGAGCTTGGCGTAGATGGAGAAATGCCGTCCGAGCTACCTTAGTGACCTGGGCCTCCATGGAAAGTGAGGTATCCAGAATCACTCCCAAATTCCTGGCTTGGGGCACAGATGACAATTGTACCCCGTCCAGGCAGGGAAGACGCGCTTCCTGTTCCTGCTCCCTTCGGCCTAGCCAAAGGACCTCCGTCTTGGAGGGGTTGAGTCTCAGGCGGCTCCTCCTGATCCATCCAGCCACTGCTTCCAAACAACTGGCGAATTTTTCTGGGGGGAGATCTGGCCGGCCATCCATCAAGAGATAGAGCTGGGTATCATCAGCGTACTGATGACACCCAAGCCCATAACTCCGTACCAGCTGAGCCAGGGGATGCATATAGATGTTAAATAACGTGGGGGAGAGCACCGCTCCCTGTGGCACCCCACATGGGAGTGCAAAGGAGTCGGATAACTCCTCCCCCACAGCGACCCTCTGTGACCTGTTCTCTAGAAAGGAGGATAGCCATTTAAGAGCCACCCTTCCAATCCCAGTATCAGCGAGGCGGTGAACCAAGAGCTCGTGGTCAACCACATCAAATGCGGCTGACAGGTCTAATAGCACGAGAATGGCCGACCCGCCCCGGTCTAGCTGGCGCCGGAGATCATCTGTCAGGGCGACCAGCACGGTCTCCACCCCATGGCCAGGACGGAAGCCAGACTGGTATGGATCAAGGGCCGAAGTTTCCTCCAAAAATGCTAGGAGCTGGTCCGCGGCGGCCCTCTCAACCACCTTGCCCAGGAATGCAAGATGCGATACCGGGCGGTAGCTGGCGGGGTCCCGCGGATTCAGCGATGGTTTTTTCAGAAGAGGGCGAACCACTGCCTCCTTGAGCCGCTGAGGGAATTCTCCCGATGTAAGGGAGAGGTTTATAATCTCCCTCAGGGGAACACCTATCCGTGGGTCGCTGGTCTTAAGCAACCACGATGGACAGGGATCAAGGGGGCAAGTGGTCGCCCTCACTGACCCTAGCAATTTGTCCACTTCGGATAAAGAGAGCCGCCTGAAGCCATCAAACCTGATCCCCCGTAACGGCCACGGAGCTTCTAGTTCACAAACTGTATCAACTGTGGCAGTAAGGTCACGACGGAGCGACAAGATCTTATCCGCAAAATAGCTCGCAAAAGCCTCGCAGCCAAGTTCCAATTATCTACTATTTTGGTGCCCTCCTTCGAGGGCAGTAAGGGTCCGAACTACCCTAAATAATTGGGCTGGGCGAGAGCTAGCGGACGCGATTTCCGCAGCAAAGTAGTCACACTTTGCCGCTTTCACCGCCATCTCATACGCCCTCATAAGCGTGCGATGAGATGTTCTTGTAGCTTCGTCGCGGGTCTTCCGCCACACTCGCTCTAGCCGTCTCACCTCCCTCTTCCTCTCCCGAAGCTCCGCGGTAAACCACGGAGCCTGCTTGAGGCGAGGGCGGAGAGGGCGCTCAGGGGCTATCTCGTCAATGGCGGCCAACAGACGGGACTGCCAGTCCTCTACCAAGGCCTCCAACAAGACACCGGAGGGTATCGGGTCCCGCAGAGCATTCAGGAATCCTTCGGATTCCATAAGTCTCCGTGGGCGGACTAAAATGTGTCCGTCACCCAAACAGGGGAGGGGTGGCATCCGTAGGCGAGCCTTCAGGGTATGGTGGTCAGACCATGGAACGATGTTGTTAGCCAGGTCGATCTCAACACCAGAACCAAAGATCAAATCCAGGGTGTGGCCAGCCTGATGAGTGGGACCAGCAACAAACTGCGAGAACCCCAGTGTCGCCATGGCCGACACCAGGTCCAGGCCAAGTCCTGGAGCCGACGAATCCGCATGGACATTAAAGTCCCCCAAAATTAATAATTTGGGGAACTGCAATGTCCAGGCGGCCGCCGCCTCCAGCAGGCCCAGCAGGGCATTGGGCGGGGCAGTGGGTGAACGGTACACCGCCCAGATGGCCACGTTCTCGACCGATTCCCACGTCAGGCCGACACATTCAACTCCTGGGATCGATGGTGCTGGGAGAGCCCTGAAGGCATAGCTGTCCCGGACTAGGATCGCCACCTCACCCCCCCTACCATGGAGCCGGGGCTGATGGAGGACCGAGAAGCCGGGTGGCACAAGATCTTTAAGGGCGACTGTTTCACCTTCACGCACCCAGCTCTCGGTGATGCACGCCAGGTCTACCCCATGCCCTGCGAAATAGTCCCGCAGGGTTGAGGATTTGTTCTTGATCGACCTGGCGTTGCATAGCATCAGCACCGGCTCCGCCCTAGCCCTCTCTCCTACAAATTTGGGGATGGGACGGAGGTTTGAAGGACAGCGAGCACATCGACCAGGCCACCGACCGTGTTTCCACGGTCGGGGCCTTTCTGGACCTACGTGTGCCGCTCTCCCCCTATTATTGAACCTCCTCCCACCGCCATACCTCCCTTGGCCCAGAAGTGCTGGAATAGTTCTCCCAGGTTGGGTTATAACCCCCTCTCCCCTTCCATGCCCACTCTGTCGTTCCTGTCTGGCAGACCATGCCATGTCTAGACATAGCCAGTAGTGCCCTGTATATTGGCCCCAACCTTATCTAATTACTGCAATACCTTGGGTAGAGCGGCTGTAGCTCCTCCCTCTCACTGGCCCTAACCAATCTAACTAATCTAATTTAACCTAGCTGCTACCAATTCCCTCCCTAACCCACCCTAACCTCACCCTCCCTACACAGCCCCCTACAAAAAAATCCCCCCTAGCCCGCCCAACCCAACCTGACACCTAACAGCTAGTCTAACCTCACAGAGGAGAGGATCTGCCAGATCCCGCCTTTCGGGGCTCTCTAGCTTCCCCTCTCCTCCACAACTCCACTTAAGGCCACTTCAGCCGCCCTAATAATTTTCTCCCAGCATCTCCCACAACTCCAACAACAGCTATCAGATTTCTTGGCTGTACTAGTTCTTCTTTATCCCAGAAGAATCTTTGTCGCCACAAGAGGGCACCAAGGAACAAGTTCTTCCTCAGTTCCTCTCGGTCTATGACGCAGCAAGCTGAACTCTGGCAATCTACCAGTTCAGGCAGAAGAGACTCAGTTCCAGCCAGCCGAAGGATCTTAAAGGGGGAGGATGGTAAATTCAAGGTCCCCCTTTGTCTCAGCTGTCGCGGCTCACTCCTTTTCCCCTCCAAATCGCCGCCAAAGATTCCTTCCGTCCCAGGATCAAGTCGAGCAGTCCGATGTTCTTTGTCTTTTCTCCCTGCTGACCCAGTGCTCTGAACGCTGCACCTCTGCCCGGCGCTGCCGGGTCGGAGTAACTCCCACTTCAGGCACTGGGCAGAGTTATTTCCAAAGCTCTCATGAGCCCCTTGCAGGGAGACCGTCTCTCTCAGAGCTCCATAGACTCTCCTCAAGATCGAAGGAGGTGAGTTTGCATTCCTCATTCTGTCCGGGCGTCATAAAACTTTCTCCGGGAGGAAACCGGCACGAAGAAATAGGGGGGGAGGAGGGCACTGTAATACCTTGGTGGCGTAATTTGCCTCCAGGAACCGTCCCAATAACTCTTCCAGACGGGTTGATAGCACTCTCCCACGGGTCGCGCCAGAGTCTCCCAGCAATGATGTTAGTCGGCCGGGGAATAACGACGCAAGCCCGTGGTCTCCGTGTCCTGGAAGGCCTGGAATACAGTCAGCTGATCTCCCCTTCTCCTTGCCTATTTCTCGCAGTCCGAGTTAGTAAGGTCCACTGGTGCCTAGATAATAATAGGCTCCCTTAAGTTGCAGAACAAAAACGGAGGGGGAGGGAATAATTCCCTCTCCCTAGCTAAAAAAGCCAGGGACGGGCAGAGCAAAGCTCCAGTGTCCGAGTTGCCGGAGGGCATCGGGTCCCACAGAGCATTTGCTACCCCTCCCAGTTTAGTGTGATCTAATTTAATAGATCATTTAATAAGAACCCCTTTATTCATTCATCCAAATCATATATAAACTAGAATTTAAGCCCGCTGTAGGCCGAATACAGCAGGCACTAGGCGTTTGTCGCGGCGGTCGCGAGCGGGGGAGGGAGCCTCATCGTTGCCATGGTGGGAGGGAGAGGGAGCATTAGCGGCACGTTGGGGCGAGGGGGTGAGGCCGCCATCTTGTTTTGAGCAACAGGGTCAAGCGGGTGGGTTGGAGAGGCTGGGCGGGGATGGTCCCATTGGCGTTGGTGGCATAGCGGATCGAGTCGGCGGAGGAGGAGGTCATTGGCGGGGCGCGGAGATGGGGGGAAGCATCTTGGCATGCCTCTGGTCGGGGAGGCAGCAGGGCAGCGGGGCCATCTGTAGGCGAGGCGGCGGGGAGTCGTGCTGGGGAGGGAAGGGCGATGGTTCACCGCCAGCAAGCCATATGGGGACGGAGTGTGTGCAGGGAGTCCGGGACAGGCAGGGAGTCCGAGCTTCACGGCTCCTGATTGGCCCTCTCCGAGTTTTTATCTCAGACAGGTCCCGCCCTATCTCCTCCCCACAAGCCCTTACTACTTTATTTAGTCCGCGGCGCCCTGCGCCGTGGGACATTTAAAGATATATTGAACATCTCAGGGCTGAGCACAGATCCCTGAGGCACTACACTTGTCACACCTCTCCAAGAAGATCATGAACCATTTACAAGCACCCCTTGGGTGCGATCTGTTAACCAGTTCTCAATCCACCTTACCGTAATAGGATCCATACCACATTTTACCAACTTGTCAATATGAATATCATGTGAAACCTTATCAAAAGACTGACTGAAATCAAGGTAAACTATGTCCACAGCATTCCCCTGATCTAGCAAGGTAGTAACTTTCTCAAAAAAAGAGATAATGTTAGTCTGACACGACTTGTTCTTGAAAAAGGGTGCTTGCATTCGAAAGCTCACGCCTTGATTAAATCTTTGTTGGTCTTAAAGGTGCTACTGGACTCTGATTTTACCGACTCATAGTAATTACAGCCATCCGCTATAGCTACTCAAGGACTTACTGGTGATTTGTTCTAAATTTTTTCCAGCTACAGATATCACACTCATGTGTCAGTAGTTACCCAGATCCTTCTTTTCCCCCTTCTTGAAGGTGGGGACAACATTTGTCTGCCTCCATTCTTCTGGCACTTCAAATGTTCTCCAAGAATTGTCAAAAAATAATGGACCGAGGCTCAGATATTACATCTGTAAGTTCTTTTAGTACCCTTGGATTCAGTTAATCTTGTCCAGATGATTTGGTTTCATTTAAAGAAACTAGGTGTTTATGGACTGCCCCACAGTGATCCTAGGCCACAACTCCAATCCTTCATCATGTGAAATGATTTTGCTACGTTGAGCACGATTCCCCTCAGAAGTCAATAAATTATTCAGAAAACACATCCTGGTAACTGAATATTATGGAATCACGACTGGCTGGAGGCATGCCTTTGCATCATATGTGCCTTGCAAGATCTCCAGAAACAGCTTTCAACACACTTGGTTTTTTTCTGTGGTCACACATGTAATGTCCCCAGTTCCAAACAATAGGAGAGAAATATGTAATCTCTCCGTTTAAGAAAACTTGGCTCTTTCTTGGATGACAACCAAGTGTGATGTCCCTTTCAAAGATCCTGCCTTTATTTGTGCTACGGTCTGATGTTTGTGCTCTGAGTAGAAATCATAGGATTATAGAGTAGGAAGGAGCCTCCAGGGTCATCAACCCCCTGCAGAATGCAGAAAATTCACAACTACTTGCCCACCACAGTGACCCCAATTCCATGGCCAGATGATGCCCCCCCCCACAAAAAAACCAGAATCTTTGGTCAATTTGGCTTGGAGGAAATTTGCCTCCCAACCCCAAAGTGGAGCTTGGCATTTTACGGGGCATGCAAGAAAGGGCCACAAGAGCCAAGCACCGACACAATCTCTTCTGCCCACCCCCTTACAATCTGCCTAGGTTCACAGAATCAGCATTTCTGAAGTGATAGACTTTCCTTCTCCAAAAGCCTTTCAGGTTCTCCCTCTCACTCTTTTTAAAGCTCTCCTGATTTATTGCACTTAAAGAATCCATCCTTATATGGATGCTGGATAGGTAGGTGTCCCCATCCCCCAAATTCCTTTAATGGTTGGGAATTGAAATCTGAAGTTACCCCTTTCCCCCTCCCCCAGTTCACCTTACATGTTATGCAAAATGCATCATCTGGCGTCTTGAAATAGCTCATGTGCAGTGGTGCCGGGCTCCCTAGACCTAACCGAGTGAGGATGGGCTTGTTGTGGTATTCCCTCTGGGCAGGGGGGCTCAGTCGCAATGAGCAGGGATTGTTCCCTTCACTCCTCAAGGCAGGGGTGTGGGGAGTGAACTATTTGCGGTGTGTTCTACAACTCCATGTCCAGTGATGGCACTATATTGTCATGCTGTTACATTAAACATTTACACAGAGCTTGCCTCCAATTGCTAAAATTAAAGGTGCTGGGAGGAAATATTTTAGCATTTTGTTCTGTTGAAAAAAATAAAGTAAATGGTCCATCATCTTCTTGGTATTGTTTCTTGGCATCGTGAAGAGATGCGCTGTGAAAGCATATTAATGCAGCTGCAGGATGTCTGATATTTCATTTAAAAGGAATATAATAAACTCTGTTCTTTTTATTGATTGAAGAAATATAGTGCTTATTTTATCCCTGCTTCCCCCCCCCCACCCCCAGGTCATGATTCAGGGGGGCAGGAGGGTGAAAGGGCAAGACCATCTGTTTCTTAACTGGACAGTTGGCGTTAGATTTGCAAGTCCTACAGGTACCTTTAAGCATGGATAAATATGCACTCAAGGGTTCAGCCAGATAGTTTTTCACCACCAAAGGATGATTATGTTGTGTGCCTTGAGACATTGGCAATAATATATTTCCTGTCCTTTTATTGCATTTTGGAATCATAAACAATGACTGTTTGGCTCAAAGCCATTTATTCAGCCCAAAAAGACATTATTTGCACAACAAAAATCAATAAAAATGTTACCAGGTCTGGCTGGATACTTTGCTTAACTGTGATATTTGTCTGTCAGGGATGGCATGCCATCTCTCGTCAGAGACTGGGGCCAAAACACAACTATTGATCCAGTCATCAGTGATGGATACTGGCATTTGGGAATGGGCTGCTGCAGAGAATCTCGATTAAAAAAATATTTTGACGTTTTGCCTGCAGCACAGGCAAGATAGCCTGAACAAGGAGATTTTCTCTTTCATATTGGCTTTCTCCCTCTTGTGGTTGTTAAATGTTGTGGACCAAAGTTCATTATTGAAAGAATTAAGTCAATCTATGTTTTGCCAAAGGCTTTGACATCAGATCAGATCCTTCAGATTTAGACACGACCGAGTTGTCCTTTTCATCGCCTTAAAAGCAGAGAGGAAGCCAGTGGAGGGGATGTGCTGGGAGGAGGCCTCCTGACACCTTCCCGACCCTGCTTTGTTTTTGTTTTTTTTTGTGCACAGCATAAAACTAGATCTAACAACAAAAAGCAAGGCAATAGAGGACATCATCGTGAGGGCTGCTGCAAAGACTCTTCAGGGCTGAAGTGATTTAGAACTTATTTACAGGGTTTTTGTCCTTTTTTGACTGCTTTTTGTCCCAGTTTTTTTGTCAATGTTCTCTGGGAAAATGTCCACAGAGGCTGCTGTCCCAGGGATGCTTTCTTGGCAGTAAGCACCACTGCATATCATGAGAGCAGACCTGCTTTGGCTTGTTCATCTGTATTTACATTGCTCTCATTCTTAGGGACTGTGTGAGCATCTATTGCCAAAAACAAAAAACACTTTCCATTTCCTCACAGAAGCTGGATTGCAGCCTTCTGAGAATTTCATTCCTTGTAGTAAGAATATTCACAAACAGTCCATTCCTGCCAGGGGCAGTGAGTTTACACAAGAGTTTCCTTAGGGTTGCCATCGCGCTGGTAGGGGACTCCCCCCACACACATTTCTTGTGTTCTGCCACTGCTGTGAGTGGTAGCGAGAAGAAAAAATGGCCACTGGGCCAATGATGTGACATCATTTCTGGAGAAAAGAAGGAAGTAACTTCAGTTCCTTCTAGGAATTGCTGGAACTTTACCAGAGAGCTCCACAGATTTCTACAGAGGTGTGTTATCAACATATCCTCACCCCCATCTCCCATGAGTTGCCAGGCAATGCTTTGCAACCAGTTTTCTGTGATCCTTGGCAACCCTCAAATCAATCTAGACTTTCAAAACTATGTCTCTTTTTTCCCCCTGTGGAAATTCAAAATGGAGAACTGAAATACTTTTGTTTCCCACAGACCATTTACGCACTAGAGGTTTCATGCCAGGTTGCAGGCTGGAGTTTTAGTCGTGGCAGGTTGTCCCACCTCTTCCTGCACTCACATGGGAGAGTACTTGGCCTGGTGCATCTCATCCACCCCCGATCTGTGCTCCTGACAGGGGGGTGGGGCAATGAAGTTGCCAGTGCATAAACGGTCACAGAGATGCCATACTTTATTTTTTTTATGGTACTGTTACTTTAATTTGAACTTTATTTGGAAAACCGTCTGGAATCTGGAATGAACAGTAATATAACATTTTTGTTCTGAGAATCTAATAATCAAAATTTGTCCTAAATAATCAGAAGTGTGTGTTCATGTATATTTTTTTAAGCATCCAGAAATGTATTTGGTTTAATCTCATTCAGGCCTCACAAAGCTGAAACCAGACTGTCCTGAGAGGTATGGACAGGGTCCTTTAATGGGATCACCAGATGGATGCTGGGCAGGGATGTTTGGCTTTCACAGGGAGTGTGTCAAAGTGTGCCGGTTACATTAGAATTTATTGTATCGATATTTCACTCTCATTGCACAGCCGTCTTCCTACTCACAAGTACTGAGAGAGAGGAACATTTGCCAAAGTGGCAGAAGCCGGTGAGATAAAGGATAACTAACACAGGCCTCCGTTTCACAAGGACCTGCACAAAATGCTGGATCAAATGCAGAATATGGGGACTCACTAGAAGCATTTTTTACATGGTTTGGGCTGTAGAATAATGAGATTTATGACTGAACTTCTGATCTGTATCAAATATGGTTACTGAAGTTTGTGGCCCCAATCCATGGCTGCCTAAGAGTTAATACATGGATTTGGAGAAAAACCCAAAAAAGACCCTTGCTCGATCAGACAGCATCCCAGTTCACACAGTGGCCAACCAGTACTTCAAGAGAGCCAACAACAGGATGTAGAGGCCAATGTCTTCCCCTGATCTCACCTCCTGGCACTTGAATTCAGCGGCTGACTGCCTCTGAATGTGGAGGTTCTTCTCAGTCACCATGGATACTAGCCACTGAAAGACCTAACCTGTCTCCCCCCTCCCCGCTTTTAAATGAAGGAATCTGTTGCTGGTGATCAAGATACTTCACACTATCTAGAGCAGGGGGAGTCAAACTGCGGCCCTCCAGATGTCCATGGACTACAATTCCCAGGAGCCAGCGAATGCTGGCAGGGGCTCCTGGGAATCGTAGTCCACGGACATCTGGAGGGCCGCAGTTTGACTACCCCTGATCTATAGTTTTCCCCATGACTATGTATGGGTAGGGGTGCTGGACAGTGAAGAAAACTGACTGGAAGAGAGTTGATTCAATTGAAATGTGGTGCTGAAGGAGAGTTTAACAGATATTGTGGACTCCTAAAGTTACAAATATAAATTAATTATTGGTCTCCACTGAGTTCCAGTAGTGCAGGGGTAGTCAAACTGCGGCCCTCGAGATGTCCATGGACTGCAGTTCCCATGAGCCCCTGCCAGCGAATTGACTACCCCTGCATTAGTGACACACACTGCTCTGGACCAGTTGGAGCTTCCAAATCAGCTAGCACCGAGCGAGTTACAGAATTCTAGTCTGTAGGTGACCGTTGCATGGAACACAGTGGCTGTGTTGGGCATTTCAAGATATGGTGCGTGTTGTCACGCCAGCAAAGATGGCAGAATGCCTGGCAAGCAGCATTTGTGACCTGGGCCTCCATGGATAGGGAGGCATCCAGGATTACATCTAGGCTCTTGATGGGGGCTGCAGGTGCGAGACAGATCCCGTCAAAGGCCAGGAGTTGCAACACAGCTCCTTTGGCATGCCAAACCAGCCAAGGACCTCTGTCTTTGCTGGATTTTTCAGCTGATTCCCCTCTAACCATCTGATCAAGGACTCTGGGGGTACGGACGGATCATCAGTAGAAATAGCTGGCTACCATCAGTGTACTGATGACCATCCAGAAGGAATCACAGACCAGTTGGGCAAGGGGACACATGTAGATATTAAACAGCATTAGGGAAAGAATATCTGATGTCTCCACCAGGAAGCATTGTAGCTGTTCTGCAACTGCCTGCTCAACCACCTTCCCCAGAAATGGCAAATGAAAGATTGGATAATAGTTAATTGGGTTGGATTGGTCCAGATCTGTTTTTTTCAAAAGTGGTCTAACTACAGTCTCCTTTAATATCTCTGGGAAAGTCTCCAAATCCAAGGGAAAGTTGATGATCTTCAGAATAGGGGTCTGGATCTCCCTACTGCCAGCCACAAGAGAAATTGATCCAGGGGGCATTTGGATGGTTGAACAGCTGACAGAGCCCTGTCCACATCGGCAGTCTAAAACAGGATCCTGAGATGGCCAAGGGGCCTTCAGGTCACTATCTGTATTGAGATCAGCCATAAAGTCCTGGTGAAGCAAGGGGATTTTTTGCACACAAAAAAAAGCTCAAAAAAGCCTCACAGCTAATATCCAATTAAGAAATTTGGGGCAATCCTATAATTAAGGACTTCAAAGAGTGAATTGTTTTAAATAATTGAGTTGGGCACGAGCTAATGGAGGCAACAGTAGCCACACATTTTGTGGCTCTTGTTTCCATCTCATAAGCATTAATAAGTGCCTTATAAAGGCAAGTCTCCATTCGAGAGTGACCGGAGGGCACGCCTGATTGGCGCCCTCGTGGGACCCCCAAGTCACAGTCTTCTGGACTTTTGGGCATGGGCGAGCAGGGTTAAGGACTCCCAGGTGGGCTTGGTGGGAGTGTTACAAGCAGCCAAGGAGAGTCACAATCAATATGCCGACAGGAAGTGGAGCTCGGACCCACTTGTGGGGAGCCAGACTTATGTCTCCACCAAGCAGTTAAAGTGTCTGCAGCCACTGAAAAAGTTGAGGAGGAAGTATGTGGGTCTGTTCAAGATCACTTGGGTGATCCATCCTTTATCTGTGGAACTTTCTTTATCTGTGGAACTTACCATGGCATCAATGCTGTTTTCCATTCCAGCCTATTGAAAAAGCCCCAATTCTGGATCACTGGCACCCGGCTCCTGATGACCCCATTTCCATTTCCACTGGCATTACCCAGACAAGCTGGCCTGTCTGATGGTTATGGAAAGGGGGCCTGAGGGAGCAGGATGTTAAAGCCCTATGGGATTTGCCATGTCTAATGTGATTCTGTTTGATTTGATTCCTCACCTCTACAATGAGGACCATCTTAACCCCGTCGCCCCGTGGACTAAATAAAGCCGTAAGGGCTTTGGGGGAGGAGTTAGGGCAGGCTCTGTCCGGGATGAGGAAGGGTGCTGATTGGCCCCTTCCTCCGGACAGACCATTGGCGGGGCCAATCGGCAGGCACAAAGCGCCTGCTGATTGGCCTCTCTGAGTGCCGCCCCATGCAGTGCGGCTGGCGGGTGCTCCCTGGCTGGCGGCCTGACGCGTCGGGAGGCGCAAAGCGCCTCACGACGCGTCAGGCCACCCAACACGGAGCTGGTCGGCGTAGTGGCGGCGACCAGAACGGCGGCGGCGGCGCAGGAACCGCAACCGGAGCCAGACCCAGCGACGACAGAGGATCCGCCGCCACTGCCAGCGCGGCCCCCACCACGGACTACAATCGCCCGGGTAGGCCGCGCCGCGGGGGGGGCCAGGACAAACAGCTAGCGCCCGCTGTATTGCAGCTACAGCGGACTTAATTACTAGTGTTGCAATGTTTGTTGTATTGTTCAAACCTCTTTGGTTTAGAGTAATTCGGTGGCCATTCAGTTCTGGGATTCCTACGTGTACCTCACATTTCCTGGTCATCTCCCTCACCCTCTTACAAGGGCCCCTTTGTCATTAATGCCATTAATGTCCCCTCGGGCCAGCCTGGCACCTGAGCTGTTCCTATTGCCCCTCTTACAATCTACTTGTCAGACGCACAGGAAACTCACAACAAAACTTATTCAAAAGAAAATAGTTTTATTGATTAGCACTATACGCATTGGACTGAAAGTCAAATCTGACTCGAAGCCAGATTTGCCTCAGCTTATCAATACATTTCTCCCGCCCAAAACTTGA
Source organism: Paroedura picta (assembly GCF_049243985.1). Classification (NCBI taxonomy): domain Eukaryota; kingdom Metazoa; phylum Chordata; class Lepidosauria; order Squamata; family Gekkonidae; genus Paroedura; species Paroedura picta. The sequence goes on from NC_135382.1 coordinate 3,364,768, forward strand.
CAGTTCCCAAGGAGGGGGGTGAGTGAGAAAAGACATATGTGAAACAACAACAGGATTCCAAACTCCCATCCTTGAGAGAATTGACAACAACCCTGTGTGCCCATAACAAGATAAGGTTAGAATAACATCACTATTCTATTTTATTGCTACAAACTACAAGGCCGGGGCTAGCAGGCGCCAGGTTCAATTAAGCAGTATAACTGACATGGAGGAACTCAGGCTAATTTATGACAGAGATTCTACAATCCTGACATCCCTCCGCATTAAAACTAACTTCACTCCTCCATCTAGCCGGCATCTACCGGGCGAGGACAATCCGGGAATGCTCGATGGAAAGCCCGGAGGAGGCGGGGTGCCTTCACATTCCTTGCCTCCACCCACTCTTTGTCCCCCGAGGGGAAATCTTTCCAATCGACCAGATATTGAAGGCGACCCTTGTGCAAACGAGAGTCTAAAATTTGGTTGACTTCATAGTGGGTGTCTTTATCGATGAAAATTGGCACAGGCTGGTCTGGAGGAGGGTGCCACTCGTCAGGGACCGGAGCTCTCCGCAGCAGGCTGGAATGAAAAACCGGATGCACATTCCTATAAGTCTTTGGTAAAGCTAGCTCAACAGTCACAGTATTAATCAGTTTTATCACTTTAAATGGCCCCACGTATTTAGGGCCAAGTTTCTTTGACTTCTGTTGGCACCTCAGGTTCTTAGTAGACAAATAGGCCAGGTCTCCTACTTTCCAGTCAGGTGCAGGTACTCTTTTCTTATCCGCTTGAGCTTTATAGGCTTGTTTTGCCTCCTTGAGGCTAGCTACAATTTCTGGCCAACCTGTACTGATGGTGGCTGCCCATTTATTTATGTCAGGAGCCTCAGTGGAGTGGAGCTCCCAGGTGGGGGCTGTTGCTAAATCAGTCCCATACACTACTTTGAAAGGTGATACCCCAGTTGAGGCGTGAACCCCATTGTTGTAGGCAAATTCAGCCATCGGTAATAAAGAGACCCAATTGTCCTGCTGGTGATTGATGAAACAACGTAAGTACTGTTCCAGGATTTGGTTTACCCTTTCAGTCTGGCCATTTGATTCAGGGTGATAGCCTGAAGTGAGGGCTTGCTCCACCCCCAAAAGTCTCAGGAGTTCCCTCCAAAACTTAGAAACGAACTGGGGGCCCCGATCCGTCAGGACACGTGTCGGGATCCCGTGCAGACGTACCACGTGTTCAATGAAAAGAGAAGCCAATTTTGGTGCTGAAGGCACCCCCGTGCAGGGAATGAAGTGAGCCTGTTTGGAAAAAGCATCCACTACCACCCATATAACGGTGTTCCCATGACTGGGAGGGAGGTCCGTAATAAAGTCCATAGTAACATCTGTCCATGGACGAGAGGGGGTGGGCTGTGGTTGCAATAGCCCCTTTTTCTTGCCTCCAACCGGTTTTGAGGCAATACAAATAGGGCATCCCTGCACATATTTCTCCACATCTTTGCGTAGGGATGGCCACCAATATTGTCTCCTGACTAGGTGCAGAGTTTTTACAAAACCAAAGTGTCCAGCAGTTTTTGCGTCGTGGCAAAGTTTCAAAACTTTTCCCCTGGCCGCAACAGGAACAAAGAGTCTCTCGCCCTTAAAAAAGAGCCCCCCCTTCTCAGTCAGATCAGGGCGGAGGGAGCAAAACTCCGGATCTTGTGACATCTCCTTCTGGACCCAGCCCCCTGGGATGGGCGTATCAGTCTTTACGTGGCTGCGCGTCACGGCGGCCATCCCTAGTTGGGCGGGGGTGAAAACGGTGTCCACCAATGGGTCTCGTTTGCTGTTGTACTGGGGCAGGCGTGATAATGCATCTGCCAAAAAGTTCATTTTACCCGGCAGATGCTTTAGGGAGAAGTTGAAACGGGCGAAAAACTCTGCCCATCTCATTTGCTTGGCGGAAAGCGATCGGGGCTGCTTAAGTGCCTGAAGGTTTTTATGATCCGTCCAGACTACAAATGGGATCGCGGATCCTTCTAGCCAATGCCTCCAGGTGGAAAGGGCCAATTTTACTGCAGCCGCCTCTTTTTCCCAAATTGCCCAATTTCGCTCTGCCCCCGAGAATTTCTTTGACAGATAGGCCAGCGGGTGTAACTTTCCGTCCTCCCCCTCTTGGAGGATCACGGCCCCCATTGCTACATCCGAGGAGTCTACTTGTACAGTAAATTGCTTAGAAGGGTCAGCATGGGCCAGTACGGGTTCGGACGTAAACAATAACTTTAGTTTGTCGAATGCGTTTTGACAGGGGGGAGTCCACAGAAGGGGCGTCCCCGGGCGGCTCGCCGTTTTTCCCCCTTGTTTGGTTTTCAACAAGTCAGTGAGGGGCAGCGCCACTTTGGCAAAATTGGGGATGAAAGTCCTGTAAAAATTAGCGAACCCTAGGAAACTTTGCAGTTGCCTCCTGGTGCGGGGAGGTTCCCAAGCCAGCAAGTCACGCACCTTGCCAGGGTCCATCTCAATCCCCGCTTGGGAGACACGGAACCCCAGAAACTCCACCGCATCGCGGTGGAACTCACATTTAGACAGTTTAGCAAACAATTGGTGCTTTCGCAAGCGGTTGAGCACTTCGCGTACCAGATCAGCATGACTCTCAACATTCTCAGAATACACAAGAATATCATCAATGTAAACCAACACCCCTTGGTACAATAAATCATGCATAATTTCATTAATCATATTCATGAACACGCCCGGAGCGCCGGCGAGGCCGAACGGCATTACGGTGTACTCAAATTGCCCCAGGGGGGTGTTAAAAGCCGTTAGATATTCGTGCCCCTTCTTGATCCGAACTCGGTAATAGGCTTCCCTCAAATCCAATTTCGTAAAAATTCGTGCCTTCCCCAAGTGGCCCAACAAGTCTTTTATCAGGGGGAGCGGGTAGGCATTGCAGGTGGAGACCGCATTCAACCCACGGTAGTCAGTACACAAACGTAGCGAACCGTCCTTCTTTTTTACAAAAAGGACCGGGGCCGCCAATGAAGATGTGGCCGGTCTAATAAAACCCCTCGCCAAGTTCTTATCCAAAAATTCCCTAAGCTCCGCCATTTCCCGGGGGCTCATGGAATAAAGTTTGGCTTTGGGGAGTGGTTCCCCTTTCTTTAATTCAATGGCACAGTCAGTTTTACGGTGGGGGGGCAGTTGGTTGCACTCTACCTCCGCGAACACATCAGCAAAGTCTCGATACTCAGGAGGGAGCGCTGTCCCCCCCGATCCCAAAGCGGCCACAACCCCCGTCAGTGGGGAATCCCGCGGTCGAGCGTGCTGCTCGCAGGCGGGAGAGGTAAAGTCCACGGTCCCTTCTTTCCACTTCACTAGGGGGTCATGTTCCTTCAGCCAATCCAACCCTAACACACAAGGGAAGGCAGAATGAGGGGCTACCAAAGGCTGGATTTGCTCCCAATGTTTTTTTATGTCCAAGTCCATTGGGCGCGTTTTCGCCGTGGCCTCCCCTCTGGGAGCACATTTCCCATCCAATTGGGTGATGGGCAAGGGTTCCCTCAGCGGCACCTTTCCCACCCCCAAAGTCTCGGCCAGTGCCGGGCTCACTAGGGATTGGGTGCACCCTGAGTCCACGATACACCGGACTCCCACTGTTTTCCCCGACTTGGGGTTGGAGAGCTTGGCAGGTAGGAGTAGTAAGGGGGAATCACTCACCACGCGTTTGCCCCTGTTGGCGGCCTGCTGGCGGGGCGCCTTTACAGCAGACCGTCCTCGTTTCCCGACTGCTCCTCTGCTTGATCCTCGTCCTCCAGCCCGCTTCCCTCCTCCGAGTCGTCCACTGCTGGCACGGCAGCCACTGGCACCAGGAGAGACTTGGCACTTTTCTTGGGAGTGGTTTTCTTGGCAGGCTGGGCTTTCGGTGGGGCGCTGCTCACGGCCCTCGGGGTCGCTGTTGCTTTTGAGGGGCAGTTTGCGAGAAAGTGCCCCGCTTGGCCACAACCCAAGCACAGCCCTTTTTCCATGCGCCGGGTGCGCTCAGACGGCTCCAACTTGGCTCGGGGCTTGGTTTTCGCCGGGGTGGAAGTTTTCGCCACGGTTTTGCCTGCCAGGACTTGCACCATCGAAGCTCGCTCCAATCGATTTTCCATCTCCCCAGCCAATTGGACCCAACCTTCGACTGTAAGCGGGTCTTCCAGGAGGAGGCATTTGTCTGCCAGAGTAGGATTGAGGCCCCCCACAAACGACAGCACACGCTGGGGCTCCGTCCAGTCCGGCACCGAGGAAGCCAGCTCTTTAAACTCCCTGGCGTACTCGACCACTGACAACTTCCCTTGTCGGTGAGCCCTGAGTTTCTTCTCCGCGGTCTCTCGCTCGAACGGTTCCACGTACATCTGGCGCAGGGCTCTCATGAAATGGTTGTAGTCACGAATGGCTTGGGGGTGATAGCGGTACAAGTCCACAAACCACTTGGCTGCTTTGCCTTCTAGGGCTTGGCCCACGAAACGCACTTTCTCAGCATCATCCTGGAAAGTGAACCCCATTTCCATCATGTAGGCCTGGAGGTGCACCAGAAACGTAGGAAAATCGGAGGGGTCTCCGGAAAACTTAGCCTTGAATTTATAGGTGCTCCGCATCTCCACACCCCGGAGGTGGGCTGGTAGGCGCCCCGGGCCCCAATCCGCCGGTGCCGGGGCCGGTGCTGGGGGTCTTGCACCGCGGCCGATGCCTCGTCCTCTCCCCGCCGCCACTCTTGCTCGTTCCGCCACCCGGGCTGCCTCCGCTGCTCGCGCTGCCGCTCGCGCCGCTTCGCGCGCCGCTGCTGCCGCCGCCGCCTCGGCTCCCGCAACGTCCGCCGCCGCCGCCGCTGCTGCCGCCGCCGCTGCGTCCTCGCCTCCGTCCGCGCCGTCTCCTCCGGCTCCATCGCCGCCCGCGCCGCCTTCGTCCTCTCGCTCCTCGCCCTCGCCTTCTTGTTCGCGTTGCTCTCTCGCTCGAGCCTCTGCCTCCGCCTCGATTTCCAGCTGCGCCCTGGCCCTGGCCAACGCCTCAGCATCCGCTGCCGCTTGCGTGTCCGCCATGCCGTGCTCCCGCAGTGCAAGCCCACCACTCACTCGTCGCAGGCTGGTATCGTGCGCACCACCACCACGCACTTCCTTCAGCAGGCGTTGCGTTCGGCGCTTCTCCTCCGGATCCAACCGACCCGAAAGATCCTGCAGCCAGTTAGTCACCCTGTCCAGCTTGTACTGCAAGTCCTGTGTCTCACCCACAGGCTCCAGCGCGTAGCTAGGCAGTCCCAGGTGCTCCGGCCACCTCTCATCCCCAGTAGGGCGGTCGTATTTTGACAATCGCCTGCGCTGGGTGACGTGTCGTTCCAAAAATTCCTCGGGCCCCGGGGTTGTCCCCGAGATTGCCCGCATCATGCCCGAGCTGTGCGGGCCGGCACTCGCGCCGTCGCCCTGGGAGAGGTCCCAATCCAGGCCCTCTCCCTGCTCAGAAAAAGTATGTCCCTCGCCCTGCATTTTGCAGGTGAAAGGAGTTGTGAGATTTGACTTGATGTCAGACGCACAGGAAACTCACAACAAAACTTATTCAAAAGAAAATAGTTTTATTGATTAGCACTATACGCATTGGACTGAAAGTCAAATCTGACTCGAAGCCAGATTTGCCTCAGCTTATCAATACATTTCTCCCGCCCAAAACTTGACAGTTCCCAAGGAGGGGGGTGAGTGAGAAAAGACATATGTGAAACAACAACAGGATTCCAAACTCCCATCCTTGAGAGAATTGACAACAACCCTGTGTGCCCATAACAAGATAAGGTTAGAATAACATCACTATTCTATTTTATTGCTACAAACTACAAGGCCGGGGCTAGCAGGCGCCAGGTTCAATTAAGCAGTATAACTGACATGGAGGAACTCAGGCTAATTTATGACAGAGATTCTACAATCCTGACACTACTCCACCAGCCCCCACCATTACTATGCCGAGCATTTGCAATTCAAGGCAAACCATTACCTTGTGGGGGAAGGGGGGCTGGCACTCCAAAAGCAATGTAGGACCTGTGCTGGGGCCCCATCCCCAGTTCAGCCAAAGAGTGTATACGTTGCTGCTCCAATGCTACCTAATAAAGAAGTCTGATTTTGCAATCACGAGTGTCTATAGGGGTCAACCCTCACAACTAGCCCCACACATTCAGTTTCCAGGATCATTGGAAGTACTCTACAGCAGTGGGCCCCAACCTTTTTATCACCAGGGACCAGTCAATGCTTGACAATTTTACTGAGGCCCTGTGTGTGGGGGGGTAGTCTTTTGCCGAGGGACGTCGCCGCATCGGGCCCTGCTCCACTTGCTTTCCCACTAGTGCCCCTGACTTCCCGCCGCCCGCTGGGGGACGCTGCCAGCAGCAGCTGCGCAGTCCCATGCCAAGGGGGAGTCCCAACCATGGTGGCCTCTGGAGAGCACCAAAGGTGCAGAGTGGCAGGGCAGCCCTTGAGGCAGCAGCCGGGGAGGAGGAGGAGCTACGGTCTGGTACCAATTGATCCACGGACCGGAACCAGTCCCTGAACTGGGGGTTGGGGACCACTGCTCTACAGGGAAAAGATTCTTGGACTAACTGCCTCCTCTCCAGCTGAACAGCCAACCAGGACTGGGGGGGCTTAATTCACCATTGTGTGTATCTTTGTGTGTGTGTGTGCCTGTATGCACATGAGTAGAGTGCTGGTAAGACATAGATGGGGTCTACATTCAGAAACACTTTGGAAAAACATAACAAATATGTAATCTTCCACAGTCCCTTAAGATTTGGGGACATCAGAGTTCTTGCTCTTTCCCATAATGTTATTTATTTATTTAAAATATATGCTCAAAAGAGCTGGGTAAGGGAACATATAAACTCATATGAACAGTGACTGTAGCATTGGACTCCAACTAGGTCTGAAAATATAACTGGCCTTACCCCATAACTATTTATCAAAGTGTCCAGGCGGGTCGAAGGCAGAGGGAGAAGGGGAAAGCAAACCAAGAGAACTACATAACAGCGGAGACTTGCTTGGGCGAACGGGAATCCATCGAATGACGGTGAGAAGAGAGAAGAACGAGAAGAGACGCGGCGGGAAAAGACGGAGCGGCTCCGATCCCGCCCGGACTTAAAGACACAAGCGGGAAAAGGGAAGCAGGGGAAATGGGAGCACATTTAGTAAAGAATGCTAGACAGGGAGCCTGGGGGAGTGAAACACTTAACAAAGAACATACTTACTCATGCATGACAAATAGCGGCGATAGGTCTCAGTCAGCCCGTGAACGGGGAGGAGAGCGAGGCGACGGGAAAAGAGACAACCCAGCTCTCACCCCCCCTCCCCCCGGGAAGGGCCAAACCAAGGGAAAGACAACGGAGGGACCTAGGAGGAAGTAAGGAGAGGAAGACTTGCCTGAATAGACAGCAGTCAGCAGAAAGGACGGGATCCGGAAGTACTGAAGACGCGCACCGGAGGTTTAAGTAGAGGGGGCGGAGACACAGGAGATAAGGGAGGAAGGGAGGAAGAGTGGGCGAGAGAGTTCGGAGTGAAGGCACGTTGGGGTATGAGTCTGTGGGAAGAATTGGAATAAACTACTTTGCACTCTACCAATGAATCTGAACTTTTGTACAACGCCGGCCTAAAGTTCGAGGCATCATGGAGAAGAAGGGTGGAGCTCAAGAAGGGACTCCAGGACCCTTTATACAAAGGGAAATAATTAGCCTCAACATCATTGCCCCGAAATGTCCTATCCAACCAGTAATTGCAGCTCTGAGTTAGCAGAGAGAGATGGTAGTTCCAGCCAGTTTGGTATAACCTCAGTGTTCAACTGTGTGCCAGGCATCAAATCAATGGACTTTGAAAAATACATCTTAAAATAAAAAGCACATTTTAAGTCAGTGGTTCCCAACCTTCCAAATGTCACGACCCTTTAATACAGTTCCTCATGTTGTGATGATGCCCAACCATAACATTCACAGAAATTAAACCAACACTGACCAATGGCATGAAGATCCATTGTTCAAGATTGTATAGAAATTGCATATTAATTGGCGGGCACCTTCTGGCAGAGCAGCAACAGTGGCGGCGACCCCCCCCCCTCCGGCCAAGCTGCTCACCCTGCCATGACCCCTGTGAAAGGGTAGTTTGACCCCCAAAGGGGTCTTGAACCCCAGGTTGAGAGCCACTGTTTTGCTTGAATCATGGAAACTATTATTTTAGTTCATACATGTTTACACATGTTTTATACTGAAGCACAGAAAAGGAGATTTTGCTATCAAATATGTATTTATTTATTTATTTATTTGTTTGTTTGTTTATTTATTAGATTTCTATACTGCCGCTCGCCCTAGCCTCTCGGCGGTTTACATATATAATTCTAAAACAATAAAACCCCAATAAAATCCCCATTAAATAAAGCAAACTGCTCCTGATCCGAGTATAGTTGTGTTGCTTGCTGTGTCTGATTTGGGTGGAAATGAGTAAGATGCTAAGTGTGAAAAAACACAGCTGAAAATGGAGGGCTGGGAGCACCATCTCATCAGGAACAAGCAACACTTCCGCACTGTTCGCAAGTCATTGCAGCTCACCCTTCAGTTGGTTTCTGCAACACGTTTTCATGTTTTAACTGGCAGTCAGCTATTTTTTTCTTTCACAAACGTGAAAGAGTCGTGTGTCTAATTCAGGCTTGCATCTAAGTGGGTACGTAATTCAGCAGCATGAAAGAGGCGGGTGAGACTTATCTCCCACCGAAGGGCCTCTTGGCTGGGGAATCTGCGGGTAAAGTAATGAGCCTTCCAATGACAGGGGCTCTTTCTTAGAGACAAACGATGTCTTCAGAGAGGAACCAATATCTACCACTCGGGCAGTTTATAATGCTCCCATTTATAGCTTTAAAAATAATAAAATCACTGATAAGAAAATTAACCAGTGACAAATCTGAAAGACCTGTCCTTAGAAAAGTATTCCTGGATATTTGCAGGTAATTAAAATATTTCACGCGGGCGGAACATCCTGATGCTACTTCAGGAATCTAAATGGGGATTGTAGCACATGGTAAAGATTCAGTAAATACTTTTTAGTCCAAAATCAATGCCATTGATTGCCATTAAAGCAGGCAGCGAAAACAATGAAGAGCCTTCCCATGTTCAAGCTCCTGCCGGGGCTGGCTCAGTCTCGGCCTCCTCCTCCTCCTCCTCCCAGTTAAGAGCATCATTAAATGGGAAGAGCAAACGGCACATTGAGAGGCCAAGTGTTTTATTAATTCATCATCAGAATTATCTCAGTGCATTAATATTAATAGCTTCAAATTGGATTTCATTTAGAAGGTGAAATAAATACGCTGATAGTAAAAGCTTGACGACCCTGCTGCACCTTAAGAAACGGGCTCTTAATACAGGCAGTCTCAGAAATAGATTTGATAAGTCGGACTGGTTTCCCTTTGCAGAGGGACAGCTTATGGATAGAGTTTCAGGCTGCTTTGAAGATCACAGGAAATGTTAACTTTCAAAGAAGGGGTTCGACTAGAGGGAAAGGCTAGACAAATGAAAGACACTGAACATTTTCCCCACCTTGGCTACACAGACACACTGTGCTCAGGCCTTTGCTGGGTTTTGGAGCTGGCCGATTAACTTTATTGTTGTTGTTGTTGTTGTTGTTGTTGGTTCTTATATGTTGCTTCTCTCTACCCAAAGGAGGCTCAAAGCGGCTTACAGTCACCTTCCCTTTCCTCTCCCCACAACAGACACCCTGTGAGGGAGGTGAGGCTGAGAGAGCCCTGATATTCCTGCTTGGTCAGAACAGCTTTCTCAGTGCTGTGGAGAACCCAGCTGGCTGCATGTGGAGGAGGAGCAGGGAATCAAACCTGGCTCGTCAGATTAGAAGTCCACGCTCCTATCCACTACACCAACCTCAAGAAAAACAGGATAAAAACATGACTGGAAAATTGCCTCAATAATGACACTGTAGGAATACCCTACATTAGTCTAAGCTCTATTATTATTATTATTATTATTATTATTATTATTATTATTATTATTATTATTATTATTATTATTATTATTATTATTTCCTGCCACTTCCGAGACCCGAATAAATTCCCCATTAAAACAGTTCAACAAAATCAAGACAAAACGGGAACAAAAATAGCAGTAATTCCTCGATCTCGCAAGCACAGAGTTTTGGCTGATGCCCTTGCATTGCCAACCACGTGCTGATGTCACTTCTATTCATGACAAGAAGTGACATCAGTGTGTTGCTGCTGACTTCATACAGCCAGCGAGGACCCACATCAGCAGCTGAGTCTTCCACTTGTGCTGGAAACTCTAATTCCGTGACACCACATTTTGGATGCCATACCCCCCCAACCCCCCCCCCCCTTCTCCATGTCCTACTCCCAAATCTCCAGGAATTTCCAAACCCAGTGACGGCAACCATAGCTGTGTGTGTGTCGGGGGGGGGGGGGGGGGACCAGGCTGAACAAAGGCAGATTCTAGAAACAGGGTTGTTTTTACAATTCACCTTCTGGGGAAAGATTCAATGTAGTTCTAAGAAAACATGGAGGAGATGGCTTCATGGGGGAGGGACTCCCCAAAGACAGGAGGGTGGGCTGCTCTCTGGCAGATAATATTCCTGGCAAAGGGTAATGCCCATTTGAAATAATAATTTCAACGAATCTCATGCGTTGGTAGGTTCTAAATTAAGTGTAACGACTCTGGGAAAAAGCTCCAGGCATAATTGGATAACTCAGAGAAAACAGGAGGCAGCCAAAGCAAACAGCCTGCCCAGCCTCTCAGGAAGGAGGGGAGGGGAAGAGATGGCTGTACACAGGAGGACAGAGAGAGATCTTTTTTTGGGGGGGGGAGATGGGGGGGAAGTGAACCCCAAACAACAAAATGTTATAATTTTGGACTCTGTAAAAAGGACAGAGAAGATGTCCTAGCACTGAAGTGCCGCTGATGACGCACAACTGAGGGATAAAAAAGACACAAAGCCTTCTCTGGTGTCTGGTCATCCTTCATTCCCTAGAATCTGCTGATGATCCCAGCACCCCGGGAGGCATGCCTGGCCTCGACCAGGGCCAGGGCCTTTTCGATCCTGGCCCCTACCTGGTGGAATGAGCTCTCTGAAGAGCTGCGGGACCTGTCAGGGCTCTCTGAGTTCCTCAGGGCCTGCAAAACGGAGCTCTTCCACCAGGCGTTTGTCTGAGGCCGGGTGGTGGCCTGGGGGCTAAGATCGGGCCCCTCTCCCTGGAGGGGAGTATTAGACTGGCCTGGTTCCCCGGATTGTTCCACCCTATGCCCAATTATCCATCCGCTCCCTTCTGCTCATCCAGTAGGCCTGGCTGGGAATAGTTTTTTCTTAATCGCCATCATTGTGACTGAGTCATTGTTTAGGGGGTTTTAATGGGGAATTTTAATAGTTTTAATGAACTGTATTGAAATATTGTGAACCGCTGTGAGCCGATTTCCGAGAGCGGCGGTCATACAAATAAAATAGTAATAATAGTAATAATAGTAATAATAGTAATAATAGTAATAATAATAATAGCCCCCTGCCTCCTTCTCTGACTGGCCCAGGACTACCTGCTACCATTTACACTGTTTTACTTCTTTTTCTGGCAAGGCCACGGGAAGAAGAAAAGGATCACACCAAGTCCCATGAAGAAAATAGATTTGGTTTTTTTTTGTTGCAAGAGTCAGATTATCTCAATTACATGTGGAAACACCACTCACTTTTACGGTTGCCAGTTCTTGGTTGGGAAGAACCTGGAGATTGGGGGGGGTGAGGGGGCTGAGGAGGGCAGAGTTTAGGAAAGGGACTTTAAAGGGGTACAACGCCATTGAGTCCACCAATTTCCCAAGGGGGACTGGAGAAAATACCCACCACTTTTAGGGCAGGAATGGAGGAGGGACCTTCTTCCTGACTCTATTTTGAGAATGCACATGTCTTTTGCTGATGTGTTACAGGTTGTTTTCCGGAGTCAAGCACTTTTTAAAGAGGGAATCCACTTTTTACAATTCCCCCTAAAACGCTATAAAAAAGCGAATGTTGCAGGACTGTTGCTGGAGTGCTGCATGCACCATGAGCTCTGTTGCTTGTAATTAATATTTATGAAACCCCAACGCATTTCACATCAAGATTCTTCAGGGGGATATCATTTCACATTCTCAGTAGAATGGCACTTTCCCTTTTATGCTTACAGAAGGGGAAATAATTTTCTATTGTAAATCTGAAGTGATACTCTCCCGAAGAAGCTTGATGCGAAACAAGGCATATCTGTCGTCATGAAAATTTATCCAAACTTACCAAAACCAAAAACAGCTCTTAAAACTAGTTGAAAGAGTACTGGCTGGGGTGTGTGGTATGATCAGGGCTGGTTTCAGGGTTCCCTGACCAGTGACACTGCGGAGTTGGTTTGAACTGTTTCTCACACTTCCCCTTCCTAGGCATTCTGCAGCAGATCCGATTCTGCTCCTGTGTGGCCACAAAATCACCTTCACCAGGCTCTGGGTTGAAAAATCCCTTGTTCTCAGCCTGGTTCTGCACTTTGCTTTTTTATCCTCTCCCAACCTGAATAAACCCTCCCTCTGCACTGTATTTGATTTCCATTTTGATTTTGGGCACATTACATTTTCCCTCTGCAACATGCATGATTGACCCGCAGTGACCCGCCCTTTCCCCTGCAATATCCAGGAGCAGATATAAGTCGCTATATTTGAAGACCCGGCTTTTAAAGCCCCCACTATAAGTGTAGATCTTTTGTATTTTGCTAGATTAACTTCCTGCAATGCTGACGTAGCACTTGGCTCCTCCCCCAGCTTGCTCTGGCTAATAAAGCACTTTTTAATGCCGGCAGGACTTCACCCGACCCCCCCCCCCCGCTCGTTCAGGAAAAGAAAAATAAACAAGTGGTTTCATGACCACTGCACCTCTCCACCCTCTGAGCTTCCCTAATCATGTGCAGAACACTTTCTGTTTCAATTTGGGGGGGGGGTAGGAAGGAGGAAGACCCACGTTCAAATCAATCTGAAATGAGCAGGACTGGCCATGGAAAAAAAACAAAGTCAGTGCAGAATCAGCACTAGTCCCAAGCTCTCACTCACCATGTCCCGAGCCCCAGGGTCACAGGAACAAAGCCCAGCACAACCGGTGTGTAGACCCAAAGCCAAAGGCCACTTGGCCAGTGGGCTCTAGAGCTGGAGCTCCTTCTAGATGATCCCTCCCAAGATGCTCTGAAGACCTCTCTGCCTTGGAGGGCTCATCTGGGAGACACACTCTCCATTCTGCCCCTGCAGCCTTGCAGCATTTGACCTCGCTCTTTCCCTTCTGCTCCTTTTACTCTGGAAACCAAACACAGCGTTCTTTATGAATGTTTAACATGCTTCCCCTTCTTGCCAAAGCTTCCATGCGAGCCACATCAGCGCCTGGTCCCTTGCAGGAAAGAGCCTGCCCGACTGCCTCCATTTGTAAACAAGAGCCAACAACATGAGCACATTAGTGTCACTTCCCAGCAAATTCAGTGTTAAGAAATTACAAATGTATGCTCCGTGGGACAGTTTGACGATGCTGTATCGGAATGCATTATTCATGGCCCTCTCACGCACAACCTGACATTTTGGAAAGTTTTCCACTTTGTGCATCACATAATTGTAATGTGGGTTGCGGATGTGGCACGTGCGTGGATGTGAGGCAGGAGCGGGGAAGCAAGAGTGGGTAAAAAAATGCTCGAACCCACTTGGGATCAGGCTTTGTTTGTGCAAAAGGTGTTTTTTCACCGGCCGAGAGAGATTCTGTTTGCCCCGCTGGTTCCTCTTTGATTGCCAAGTTCCCAGCTGGCATCAGAGAGAAGAGTCAGGCTTGGTTTGTAAAAGCCTTCCTCTGCCTCTTCATCTTAGCAGAGCACTGAAAGCTGGAGAGGATAGGTGGAATCAAGTATTTATGGACAAGCAAGAAGCATGTGTGCATGGATAGGCCTCGACCTCTGGCCATGGGTCATAGATCAGTATGTGCAAATAATAATAAATATAGCCACTTGCTACACTGTTTATTCCTTTGCTTTAGGCAGCTTTAGGCTTCCCAGCCAGAAGAATGGGAGCATTTGGGATGTGGAGACATCAAGACCTCACATGACACAATCCCTCCTGCCCCGTCCCCCCAGAGGAGCCGGACCAGGATGGCCTGACTCTTCCAAAGCTGCACAAATCAGGCCCACCATAGGCCCCTTTGATTCCCAGGGCAAAGAAGGGATCACGGGTATCTGTGCTTCCTGGCCATGGGGCAAGGTGAAGATCTCTATTCCATAACCAGCAGTTCTGGTCTAGAGCTCCCTTCATCAGAGGGGTCTTACTGGGGCTTTCAGATCTGAGTTTTGTTTAGATGCTTGTCTTTGTTAGAGCTTACCTTTCTATAAGGCTTAGCATCTTAAAAGTTTCTGACCTCACACATTTTTTTAAAAGATTGTTGTGATATAATCATAGAATCATAGAATCATAGAGTTGGAAGGGGCCATACAGGCCATCTAGTCCAACCCCCTGCTCTACGCAGGATTAGCCCTAAGCATCCTAAAGCATCCAAGAAAAGTGTGTATCCAACCTTTGCTTGAAGACTGCCAGTGAGGGGGAGCTCACCACCTCCTTAGGCAGCCTATTCCACTGCTGAACTACTCTGACTGTGAAATTTTTTTCCTGATATCTAGCCTATATCATTGTACTTGAAGTTTAAACCCATTACTGCGTGTCCTCTCCTCTGCAGCCAACAGAAACAGCATCCTGCCCTCCTCCAAGTGAGAACCTTTCAAATACTTAAAGAGGGCTATCATGTCCCCTCTCAACCTCCTTTTCTCCAGGCTGAACATTCCCAAGTCCCTCAACCTATCTTCATAGGGCTTGGTCCCTTGGCCCCAGATTCATCCTCGTCTCTCTCCTCTGTACCCTTTCAATTTCATCTATATCCTTCTTGAAATGAAGCCTCCAGAACTGCACACAGTACTCCAGGTGTGGTCTGACCAGTGCCGTATACAATGGGACTATAACATCTTGTAATTTTGCTGTTATGCCCCTGTTGATACAGCCCAAAATGCATTTGCCTTTTTTACCGCTGCATCACACTGCCTGCTCATGTTTAGTTTACAACCCACAAGTACCCCAAGGTCTCGTTCACACACAGTGTTACCTAGAAGCATATCCCCCATCAAGTAGGCATGCTTTTCATTTTTCTGACCCAGATGCAGAACTTTACACTTGTCTTTATTAAATTGCATCTTGTTCTTATTTGCCCATTTTTCCATTGTGTTCAGATCTCGTTGAACTCTGTCTCTATCTTCCGGAGTATTTACCAGTCCTCCCAATTTGGTGTCATCTGCAAACTTGATGAGTAGTCCCTCCACCCCCTCATCTAGATCATTAATAAATATGTTAAAAAGTACCGGGCCGAGCACCAAACCCTGAGGTACCCCGCTACTCACCTATCTCCAGTCTGATGAAACACCATTGACAACAACTCTTTGAGTGCGGTTCTCTAACCAATTCCCTATCCACATAACTATCTGAAAATCCAGATTGCAGTGCTTCAATTTATCCATCAGAACATGAGGGGAACCTTAGCAAAAGCTTTACTAAAATCCAAGTAAACGACATCAAGCGAATTTCCACAATCCAGCAAACCTTCACTTGGTCAAAAAACTTGGTGTTGGTCTGGCAGGACCTGTTGGAGACAAATCCATGCTGACTTCCTTGGATCACCAAATTGTCCTCCAGATGTTTGCAGATCGCTCCCTTTAATATCTGCTCCATTATCTTACCCACAACAGAGGCCAGACTCACTGGTCTATAGTTTCCCAGGTCATCCTTCCTCCCTTTTTTGAAGATCGGAATAACGTTTGCTCTCTTCCAGTCCTCCAGGACATCTCCAGTCCTTAAAGAGGTCCCAAAGATGATGGACAAGGGTTCTGCAAGTTCTCTGGAAAGTTCTTTGAGCACTCTCGGGTGCATTTCCTCCGGCCCAGGGGATTTGAACTCATCCAGTGCAGCTAAATGCCTCTCGACATCCTCTCTGTCCATGTCAACCTGCCACCCAGACACTATCTCTTGGCTATTGCCATCTCTAGATCTCTAAACCCTTTGACCTGTGGGAAAAATCAGATGTAAAATAGGCGATATTCCTTTCTGCTTTCTCTGCATCCTTCGTTAGAGTTTGTCCATCTGCACCCAACAGTGGGCCTATTGCCTCCTTTACTTTACATTTGCTCCTCACATAAGTGAAAAATATTTTCTTGTTACAGTGGGCTTCCCTGGCCAATCTTAGCTCACTCTCAGCTTTGGCCTTTCTGATGATATTATTTGTGACATAGCTCCCTTTTCATTCTTTTGAGTTCTGGAAAGATAACATGTTTTCCCCACCCATTTTCTTTTCCTAGCTATCCTGTGAGGTAGGTTGGGCTGACAGCAGGTGATTGCCCATTGTCTGCCAGGCAAGCTTCCTGGCTGAGTGAGAATTTGAACCCAGGTGAAACCATAGATGATGTACCATTCCACATATCACTCAGTAATTTGGGAAACCAAAATATCTGTTTTATTATTTCCCTTTTCATACCCTTCTGGGACCCAACGTGGCTTCTATCTTAACTGCTTTATATTTGCAACAACCCTATGATGTAAGTTAGGTTGGGAGTTTGTGCTGGCCCAAGGTCACCCAGCAAGCAGGACGGGGATTCAAATCTGGGTCTGCCAGATTTTAGCCCAACACTCTGACCACTATGGCACATGATCATTACAGACACCAGTTTTCTTCTTCTCAGCAGACAATTGTTTTATTTATCTATTTAAGGCTCTGCGCTCTGCGAGTGAGAATCTTCTGGTCGTTCCCGGCCCTAGGGAAGCACGCCTAGCCTCAACCAGGGCCAGGGCCTTTTCGGTTAGGGTTAGAGTTAGGGTTAGGGTGGAATGAGCTCCCGGGAGAGCTGCGGGCCCTGCGGGCACTTTCAACGTTCCGCAGGGCCTGTAAGACGGAGCTCTTCCGCCAGGTCTATGGTTGAGGCTGGGGCTGCTGTGGTACATCGACTGCTCTCCCCCGGGCTTCTTCTTGAACATCATTGACCTCCTTCTCCTCCACTCGGGGGGTAGGAAGGGGATCTTATTATTGTGCCGCCATGTTGTGACATTTTAAAGTCTTTTAATGGGAGTTTTAATGGGGTTTTAAGACACTGTAACCCGCCACGAGCCATCTGGGAGTGGCCGGAAATAAATAGAAATAATAATAATAATAATAATAATAATAATAATAATAATAATAATAATAATAATAATAATAATAATAATAATAATAATAATAATAATAATAATAATAATACCTGCCTTTCTGCCTAGCAGGATTCAAGGCAGCTTACAATATAAATAAAACAATTGTAAGAAAACACAGTAAAACAGCACACATAAAACAACAGTTGTAAAACACTTTAAAAGCCAAGCTTTACAATTATGTCTGCCAAGAAATAAAAACTAAATCAGTTAAATACAGTCCTAAACAGAACTGTCTTGGAGACCATCAGAGCCCCTTCTGAATTCCAACAGCCTTCCCATGCCAACCCCCTCCTTCTCTGTGGGCTGTGGCAGGGAAGAGGTGGGCCCAGATGGGAGGGTGAACAACAAGGGACGGTGCCTGAAAGGAAGATGCAGGGGAGAGAAAGGAGGCCTATATGTCCTACGGGTCATGATCATCCTCACATCGGTCCACGCAGACAGGGGCTGACTACTTAACCCCAGGCTAGAAACCATTCCAGCTATTCCCCCTTCTTTGTGGGGAAAGTGCTTGTTCTTGGTTCCTTTGTATGCAAGTGAGATCATGACCCTGATGCCTCAGCAGATGGTGTCTGCAAGTGAGGGAAGATTTTGAATTCCGTCGCCCTCCTGGTTTGACCTGAAAACCCACATTTCAGTTCTCCTTTGGGTAAAATGAACGTGTGTTCCCTGACACTGCAGTTTTTTTCTGTAAAATGTACACATTTCCCAACATTAGATCAATAAATCACCATTATAAATAAACATAAAAATCCTACAAGAGGAAGCTATGATACAAATGAATCTAAAATGGAAGGTAAAATAAGCAGAACAGAAACAAGAGACAAAAATATTAGATGAGAACAGAAAGAAGTGGAGAGCAGCTGTCTAACAGCCCCAAATATTATTTTTAATGCCTGACAGAACAAAGGGAAGGCTTTGGCATTATCTTTTGGCCCCAAAACAGCATGCCCAGAGGAAGGGGGGGGCTGGGACCTGGGACAGGGTTGCCAACTCTGGGTGGGGAAATTCCTTGGGGTGGAGCCTGGGGAAGGCGGATATTTATTTATTTGCTTCATTTATTTTCTGCTTCCCTCAATAGGACCCAAACTGGCTTATGTTGCTTTCTTCTCCTCCATTTTGTTCAGGTTAAGACAGCTGAGAATGTGTGGCTGGCCAAAAATCTCCCAATAAGACTCCATGGCAGAGCAGGGTCTCCCAGCTCTCACCACATTGAATCTCTGTGTATGTTTCTGGCAGTGCCATAGTTGCTGTGGGTGGGGTGAGGCCATTGCTGATGGGGAGGGGGGATGGCCCAATGGGAGCAAGGGGGAGGGACTAAGGGCAGAGTCCCCAACAGGGATATCATGAGTCCATCATTGGTAATGGACTTCTCCTTACATTCAGAGCCTGTTCAGGTGAGCCTGTGATCACAACCCTACATTTATTCCAGGACTGTTCCCCTGATTCATTTGTAAAGTGAACAAATGGACACACAGACTGGATGGATGTAAATGCATTCACTATAATATGAACAGCATCCACAAGATACATATTAAAACCAGCTGCCTACCTCTCACCAATTGACATCAACAAATACAGGCGAGAACTAACATTAACCAGATGTTCAGCCATGCCCACAGCACTTCTGGAGGGCAGATATAAAAGGATTCCAGCCTCAGAGAGATTGCGCACCTGTCCACTAAGGAAGGTGGAATCTATGGAATGCATCTTCCTTTGCTGCCCCCTGGATCCCACAGTTCGTAACAAGCCTCTCTGCCCCCCTTTGGAAGGGAGGTTACGCCAAACAGAAGAGGATTAGACCAGAGTTTCTCAAGGGTGACAAGCCTCAAGTCTCTCTACAGGCAGCAAAATGTCGTATCTATGCGATTCAAGTTCACCAGAAGGAAAGCAAACAGCTTTAACTTTTATTTATGACCAGTTTTATTCTCTACATACACACCCAACATGTTTGAAAATCCTAATGTTTTATGATGTCTAATTTTATATCTTGGTCTGTGACCGTATGAATGAATGAACTGAATTGAATGGAACTGAACTGAGTAATATGAACAGGGCTATTGTGGTAAAGGGCAAGACACCACTGCTCCTGCACTGAGACCATTTCTCTCGGTCTTCTTATGCATTTGCTGCACTTCCTTATCCAGAGTTCAAAAGTCCAATGAAACATCCGCCTGGGGTCCCATGGAGCCATGGTGGGCTGTTGCCTATGGCAGAGAGGGGTCTAGTTACAGCAGCTGGCCAGAGTTCCAAGAGCTGGTAAAAGTGAGAGCATGGTCAAAGGAAGCTGAGTCATAGCCGAACAATTCCAAAGCCCAAAATTCAGTCCCAGATCAAACCTTGCAAAGCTGGAAACAGGCAAGAATCAGGCAGTGTTGTAGGAGTGCACACAGTTTCTTCCATGCTGCCTTGGACTCTCAGCTGCACTTAAATAGGTGTCTTCTGCTGGCTCAGCCCTAATCCTGAGATGGCTCATCTGCTTGGAGCAACCAACAACAGGCTAACAGCCATGCACTGTGTCTTTAGTTGTCAGCTCCTATCTGTGATGACCTGCAGCTGTCTGGGGGGAGCTGTCAGTCTGGTGAGTTGGTCTCAGGCAACTGGTCTGAGGAGCTTCTGCACGCACTCCTGGCTCGGGATCCTGAACAGCCTGCTCTTGGGCTGGGCTTGAGCTGGGCAGACAGGGCAGGCTGTTAGGCTGTGGTGTTTCTACCTGACAGTCCTGAGCAGCCTGCTATTCCAACTCCTGTTGGAGTTCTGCCTGTCTCATATCCCCACAGCTCAGTTCACCCTCTGAGGAATACCTGCTGGTCTGGCTCATGTTAGCAGCTGGACATGTGTTACCCATATGATATGGAGGGTCCGGGGGGATTTTTGAGTAGGGGTTCAAGAAAGGTCTCAGCAGCCCTTGTAGCAGCGGCAAAAAACAATTTTAAAAGTTGGCATAGTATGCACCGTAATGTCACTTCCAGGGAAACTCGGAAGGGATGTTGGGTAGCTCTAAGAATTACAAGAAACTGAGCTATCCATGTCACCTCCAGGTTTTCCTTTGAACTGAAGTTATGGTGTCCATGATGTGAAGCCATGCCTGTCTCCAGAGGTTCTACCATTTGCCTGGCAACCCTACAATGTGGTACAGAGGGCTTAGGGGGACTTAGTTTGGTAGTGCTTGACTCTTCCAGGGGATATCTGCTCAAAACATTGCCATCAGAATTAATTGATAATCTCAAAATACTAGAGTTGAACCTCACATGAGAAATCAGACAAACACAGAGAAATGTTCTAAAGATTTGCATTGATCTTCCATTACTGACAATGCAAATGTCATGAATGGAGTGCAAATACCGAGAAGAAAATTAGCTGCAGGCCAGCTGGCATGTTATGCGTTTCCGATATGGCCATCCAACAGATTGTTCCCCCTTGGATGAGGGAGCAAGTCAACTATATTCTCCCACTGAATGTGTTGAGATTAAAGAGAGGAAGGCTGAACTGCAACAACTGCAGGACACGGAGAGAGAAAAAGCAAGAGCACAACCCAAGGCTTGAATTTTGTCCTGCCGCCTTCTCAGGACAAAGACAAGAGTAAATTCTCCCCAGGTCATTGCTGTGTGTCTAGGAGGAAAGATGTTCTTTTCAGCTTCTAGGACATTTAACAAAGATTTATTCAGGGTGTGAGCTTTCAAGTGCAAGCACTCTTCATCAGACTATGAACTGACCATCATGACAGTGGAAATATATGATGGTCACTTCTTAGTCTGAGGAAGAGTGCTTGCACTTGAAAGCTCATGCCCTGAATAAATCTTTGTTGGTCTTAAAGGTGCCTGACTGGACTCTGATTTTATTGTGCTACTTCAGACCAACACGGCTACTCATTTGAATCTATTCTAGGACATTTGTCATTGACAGGACTTTTCTTTTGGCACCCATTTAGACATTGTTCCATTTGGTTTCTTTGGTCCACTGAAGCAGGAGTCTGGCAAAACAGAAGTTTACTGGATCCTTGTGTGGATAGCAGTGCAACATCTGAAACATCTGCAGAAATTTTGTAACTTTAGTTGTAACTATAATTGATTGTGGAAACTCAGTGGGTGTGGTTTACCTTTCAGTAAGGCTTTTGACAAGGTTCACCATGATGTTCTGATGGGTAAACTGGAGGATTGTAGATTGGATTTTCAGATGGTTAGGTGGATAGGGAACTGGCAAGAAAACCACATTCAATGGTATTTATTTTTAAGTTTGAACAGGATGCAAGTAGAGAGCTTTTCATGGGACATACTCAGATATGTGGCTCCTCAGATACAGAGCCCAGAGCATATAAGGCCTTGAAGGTTAGAACCAGCATCTTAAACCTGACCTGGAGGACGTAGTGAGGACCCGGGGAGCTGCATTTTGGACCGGCTTTAATTTCTGGATTAAGGTTAAGGGAAGTCCCATGTAGGGTGATTTACAGTAGTCCAGCCTGGAGGTGACCACTGCATGGATCACTGTGGTTAAGTGATCTGCTGGCTGGTAGGGTGCTAGTAGCTTTGCTTGGCGCAAGTGGAAAAAGCCAGCTGAGCTAGCTTTTTGACCTGTGCCTATATGGTAAGGGAGGCATCAAGAATCATCCCCAAATTCTTGGTGGTCTGTGTAGCTACCAACTGCACTCTGTCCAGACAGTGGAGGGGCAGTTTCTCTTCTGGACCCTTCCTACACAGGCCTCTTTCCTTGACCATGAAGGAAGGAGACAAGTCACTGTAAGGCTGACCCCTGTATCCCCTCATTAATGAGGCTCATGATCTACTATGTTGAATATTGCAGAGAGCCCTAATAGCACAAGCAATACCTACCTACCTCAGTCCAGCTGCCTTCGGAGATCATCTGTTAAGGCAACCAGTACTGTTTCCATCCCATGGCCAGGAAACCAGATTGGAATGGGTCCACTAACAATGAATCTAGATATGCCTTTGAATGCTCAACTACCTTCTCTAAAAATGCCAAGTGCAAGATGGGGCAATAGTCTTGAGAGTCCACTGATGGATTATTCAATAGGGGTTGAACTGCCACCTCCATCAACACACCAGACAGGGACTTCCCATTCCTCCCCTTTCAGCTCCCCCCCCCCCGGTCAGCATAGAACTCCCCCTTCCGACCAGAAGTCTGGGACAAAGTATTCTGAATCACAGAATCACAAAATCACAGAATCACAGATTTGGAAGGTGCCTTACAGGCCATCTAGTCCAACCCCCTGCTCAATGCAGGATCAGCCCTAAGCATCCTAAAGCATCCAAGAAAAGTGTGTATCCAACCTTTGCTTGAAGACTGCCAGTGAGGGGGAGCTCACCACAGTCATCAGTCCTCAGTCCTGCAAGTTTCTGACCTGCCTAGCTGACAATTTCATTTATCAAATGGTAGATGAACCCACAAGAGGTTACCCATACTGGACTTAATACTGACCAACAGGCAAGAGTTGGTGGATGAGGTGAAGGAGGTGGGGACCCTAGGGGGAAGTGACCATGTCCTCGTAGAATTCCTTTTGAGATGGGGAGCCAAGGAAGCTTGTAGCCAGACGCGGATGTTGGATTTTCGTAGGGCAAACTTTAATAAACTCAGAGACATGATGAGTGTCATACCATGGACGAGAATGCTGGAAGGGAAGGGAGCATGTGAAGGGTGGGCGGTATTCAAACAAGAGCTATTGCATGCTCAATCAATGACTATCCAAGAAGAGACGAAAACACTGCAGGAGCTCTAAGAGTCCTATTTGGATGAACAGAGAACTTTAAGAGGAACTAAGAAAGAAAAGGAAAATGTTCAGGAAATGGAGGGAAGGACAGAGCTCTAAAGAAGGGTACCTACAGGTTACTAGGCACTGTAGATCAATCATCAGAAAGGCCAAAGCTGAGAGTGACCTAAGATTGGCCAGGGAAGCCCATTGTAACAAGAAAAGATTTTTCAGTTATGTGAGGAGCAAACGTAAAGTAAAGGAGGCAATAGGCCCACTGTCGGGTGCAGATGGACAAACTCTAATGGAAGATGCAGAGAAAGCAGAAAGGCTTAGTGCCTATTTTACATCTGTTTATTCCCACAGGTCAAAGTGTTTAGGCACATCTAGAGATGGCCGTAGCCAAAGGTTAGTGTCTGGGTGGCAGGTTAACATGGATAGAGAGGTTGTCGAGAGGCATTTAGCTGCACTGGATGAGTTCAAATCCCCTGGTCCGGATGAAATGCACCCGAGAGTACTCAAAGAACTTTCCAGAGAACTTTCACAGCCCTTGTCCATCATCTTCAGAACCTCTTTAAGGACTGGAGATGTCCCGGAGGACTGGAAGAGAGCAAACATTATTCCGATCTTCAAAAAAGGGAGGAAGGATGACCCGGGAAACTACAGACCAGTGAGTCTGACCTCTGTTGTGGGGAAGATAATGGAGCAGATATTAAAGGGAGCAATCTGCAAACATCTGGAGGACAATTTGGTGGTCCAAGGTAGTCAGCATGGATTTGTCTCCTACAGGTCCTGCCAGACCAACCTGGTTTCGTTTTTTGACCAAGTAACAGGTTTGCTGGATCGGGGAAATTCGGTTGATGTTGTTTACTTGGATTTTAGTAAAGCTTTTGACAAGGTTCCCCATGATGTTCTGATGGATAGGTTGAAGGACTGCAATCTGTATTTTCAGATAGTCAGGTGGATAGGGAATTGGTTAGAGAACCGCAGTCAAAGAGTTGTTGTCAATGGTGTTTCATCAGACTGGAGAGAGGTAAGTAGCGGGGTACCTCAGGGCTCGGTGCTCGGCCCGGTACTTTTTAACATATTTATTAATGATCTAGATAAGGGGGTGGAGGGACTTCTCATCAAGTTTGCAGATGACACCAAATTAGGAGGACTGGCAAATACTCCGGAAGATAGAGACAGAGTTCAACGAGATCTGAACACAATGGAAAAATGGGCAAATGAGAACAAGATGCAATTTAATAAAGATAAATGTAAAGTTCTGCATCTGGGTCAGAAAAATGAAAAACATGCCTACTGGATGGGGGATACGCTTCTAGGTAACACTGTGTGTGAACGAGACCTTGGGGTACTTGTGGATTGTAAACTAAACATGAGCAGGCAGTGTGATGCAGCGGTAAAAAAGGCAAATGCCATTTTGGGCTGTATCAACAGGGGCATCACATCAAAATCACAAGACGTCATAGTCCCATTGTATACGGCACTGGTCAGACCACACCTGGAGTATTGTGTGCAGTTCTGGAGGCCTCACTTCAAGAAGGATGTAGATATCTTCCCCAGAACAGAGGTCAGACTCACTGGTCTGTAGTTTTCCGGGTCATCCTTCCTCCCTTTTTTGAAGACCGGAATAACGTTTGTTCTCTTCCAGTCTTCCGGGACCTCTCCAGTTCTTAAAGAGGTCCCGAAGATGATGGACAAGGGTTCTGAAGTTCTCCGGAAAATTCTTTGAGCACTCTCGGGTGCATTTCATCTGGCCCAGGGGATTTGAAGTCATCCATTGCAGCTAAATGCCTCTCGATAACCTCTCTGTCCATGTCAACATGCCACCCAGATGCTATCCCTTGGCTACTGCCATCTCTAGATGTGCCTAAACCCTTGACTTGTAGGAAAAAACAGATGTAAAATAGGCGCTGAGCCTTTCTGCTTTCTCTGCATACTCTGTTACAGTTTGTCATCTGCACCCAACAGTGGGCCTATTGCCTCCTTAATTTATGTTTGCTCCTCACATTACTGAAAAATCTTTTCTTGTTAGAATGGACTTCCCTGGCCAATCTTAGCTCACTCTCAGCTTTGGCCTTTCTGATGATTGAAAGCAAGTTTATGGGGAAGCAAGCTCCTTCAGGGTGACTTTCACCCTCCGTCAACCAGGTCTTGGTCACACAAGCCATGTCTACTTTGTGTTCTGCAAAGTAGGATTGCAGAACTGAGCTGTTATTATTAATATAGCTGGCATTGCACAACATCAGCGTCGGAGTCAGGTTTAGAAGGGTTCTTGAAAATCTCCCATTCAAGTATTCATCAGGTATAATCTGGCTTAAATTTGGGAAGGCTATTCTGTCATAGGCCATCTAACCATATACTGGGACTAATAAAATATTTATTTTTGTTTGAACTTGTTCCTATAACTATCCACGGATTTCATATTTCCTACAATGAAGGTAATTCAACAAAACTGGCTTTGAGACATTAAAAAAAATCAACATCAATTCAAAATTTTGGAATTTTATCTGGAACTATTTGTTCCAGTCAAAGTTCACAATTTCCTATAATATCTGCCTCTCTCTGCATTTTGAGAAAAACTCAAAAGTCCGCATTATAACCATAGCAATATTGCTGATTATTTTCGCTCCTTCTTTGCAAACCAGAACAAGAGGGAATCCCTTACTTGAAAGCAACTTTGCTCTGAGCCTTCTGGCATCCTGCTTTTGAATGTCAGGCTTATGCAGATTTCAATATAACTTTCCAATAGTTTGCTTAATAATGGTATGGGGCACTGCAAATGCATCCATTATTTACCAGAGATAAGGGCCTTAACTGATTGGGTTCTTGACATTTGATCATGTGGGTCACATTTCACCACTTGCTTGGTAAAGTAAATATTTGTCTCTATTTTTTTTTAATCAATCCAGGTTACTGTAGGAGGAACTTGCAAACAGATTTCTTCTCTCCTTATGCTAACTTGGCCCCAATAGTTCCTCCCCCCACCAGCTTAGTTTTAAATGCAGCAGTCCTAACTCATAAAATTAATTCCCATTTTGTGGAATTGTCAGAAATGAGGATTGTTCTGACCCCTGTTTGAACTCATCAGCCGAAATGAAGTTGTTCAGTGAGCTGCAGAAGACAAAGCGGAGTCCTCAGAAATTAATCAACACCATCAGCCTCAGAAAGGGGCCTAGAACGGCCCACTCCCGCCTGACCCTGAACAGCCTGAGATTCCCTCTGCAAATGAAAGTCATCATTCTTGGCAAGGAAGATACTAAATTATAGGCTTTTAAATTTAATTTTCGCTTTACTTGTGTTTTCGATTAGCGTGCCATGTTTCATAAAGACAGTAGTACCTTTAAGTAGTAAATGCCTTCATTTACTATACTGGGCCTGGTTGTAATAAAATGTAAATATGAGCAGCAAGCAGTCAGGGAAAGAAAGGCGGCTCTTCCCACCCTATCCCCTTCCTGAGTGACACCTTAAGGAACAATCCGAAATTATTTTTCTTCATACCAAAATCAATATCAGGCTTGGAAATAAAACGTGAGCCTGGTGGTGCCTCAGGCCCCCGATTTTCATGACAGGCTCCTAAAACTATCTTTTGGTTGCCTGAAGGCCTCCCAGCTAATCATTCACTTTCCTTTCACTATTTGGTTGTTGGATACCTCTCCGGGCTAGTAAAACTTAAAAGCTATGTGACAAATTGTCTGCTAAAGCAACATTGTCCTTTCTCTTGCTTGCTTTCTTTTTTAATTCTTGTGGAGCCTTAATCTTTTGCTCGTAAATAAAGCTCACATTGCTTCTATGAGCAAAAAAATGATGGTTATATGAACTGCTTAGAAACTTCCAGAAGAAATATATGAAACATTATCGGTCTGCCTCTAAACCTATTAATGTCAATATTGAAGCCTTCATGGCTGTCCATGAGTTCAGCATAGAAATTATAACATGAGAATCACAAGACTGAGAAACCTGTAGAAGAACACTTCAGCCTTCCTGACATGCAATGGGGTGACATCAAAGGAGCTGTTTTATTGAAAAGGAACGTCAGGAATAGACTGCAAAGGGAAATGGCTGAACTGCAAGTTATCACAATGCTCAGAACAATAGAATACCCAGGACTTAACAGGGACTTTGGTTTCTTATCTCATTTACTTCATTCAGCCTTTATATTCCCAACAATCCCCCAGAAGGGCCAAACATCCTCTTTAATTTATTTCTTGTTTAGAATGGATTAGAATAGTAGATTGTAATGTAAACATAACTAATAGTAAAATGAAATGTAATGTGGAATGGCAGACTGGACCGTATTCCTCTGATCTGGGGCCAGAGGAAACAGCCAGTCGTCCCACTTCAAAGAAGAATGAACTAAAGATACATCTGCCCATCAATCTCCAATTTTTATATATTTATTTCCTTCCCTATGTCCCCTGCAGAGTAAGTTCCTTGGCATTGCCCATGAAGAAGCTCATACCTTGAATAAAACTTTGTTGGACTTAAATGTGCCCCTGGACTTAAACTTTGTTCTCGCACTCAAGTAACTTGTTCTCTTTTTCTTTCCCAACCCCAGGACAGACACACAAACACACACCTTTTCCTTTCCCCCTTCTTTCCTGTTTCTCCAGCTTTAGACAACTTTTTAGCCACATTTTGTTTTCAAGTTTCAACACTTTCCTGGAAAGATATATGTCCTCCTTTGATGGTTCTTAATGATCTAACTTTATCGGCTGTCTTAAGTAGTTTTGTGAAAGGGTGTATATATTACCCAGAAACAGATGGCTGAGCTTTTGAATTGATCTCTTTCCCCTGCATATTGGCAGAATGATCTGAACAAACGTCTCTCCCGGAAGGGGAGGCTGTGTGGGTCTGGTGGCCCCAGTGGAGGGGCTTCCTTTGAGCAGAAAGAGCTTTCCCTTGACAGAGAGCATCTGGTCATCCAGAAAAGGCGCCTCTGTGAGAAGAGCCCTAGGGTTGCCAACTCCAGGTTGGGAAATCCCTGGAGATTTTGGGAGGTTCCTGGGGAGGGTGAAGATCGGGGAAGGGAGGGATGTGAGGCCACAGAGCAGGGAACTTTTATAGTCTGGGGGCATTTTTTGGAATTCTGGCACAACATGGTAGGCATGGCCTCAAAATGGATGTTGGCTGCAGGAGACAAAGCAAGCTACAAGATGGCTGCCACAGCATCCCTTCAGGCAGATAGTGAAAATCTTTGTGCTGTGGTGGCAGCTGCTGCCAAAGAAACATTTTTAAAAGGTCTGCAAAGCCAATCAAAATTTGGTGTAGTGGTTAGGAGCACCGACTTCTAATATGGCGAGCCATGTTTGATTCCCCACTCCTCCTCCACATGCAGCCAGCTGGGTGACCTTGGGCTTACCACAGCACAGATAAAGCTGTTCTGACTGAACAGTGATATCAGGGCTCTCCCAGCCTCACCCACCCCACAGGGTGTCTGTTGTGGAGAGAGGAAAGGGAAGGCGACTGTAAGCTGCTTTGAGACTCCTTTGGGTAGAAAAAAATTGACATCTAAGAACCAACTTTTCTTCAGTAATATCAGGGTTCTCTCAGCCTCACCTCCCTCACAGGCTGTCTGTTGTGGGGAGAGGAAAGGGAAGGTGACTGTAAGCTGCTATGAGACTCTTTCGGGTAGAGAAAAGCAGCATATAAGAGCCAACTCTTCTTCTGCTTCAGTAATATCAGGGCCCATTCTGCACACATAGGATAATGCACTTTCAATGTGCTTTGGCAGCTGGATTTTCCTGTGCAGGACAGGAAAATCTGCTTCTAAAGTGCATTGAAAGTGCATTATCTATTGTGTGCAGAATAGGCCCAGGGCTCTCTCAGCCTCCCCTCCCTCACAGTGTGTTTGTTGTGGGGAGAGGGAAAGGAAGGTGATTGGAAGCCACAGTGAGACTCCTTTGGGTAGACAAAAGTGGCATATAAGAACCAACTCTTCTTCTTCAGTAATCTCAGGGCTCTCTCAGCCCCACCGACCTCCCTCACAGGGTGTCTGTTTTGGGGAGAGGAAATGGAAGGCAATTGCAAGCCACTTCCTAAAAACACATGGATGGTGCCTGGAAAAGTGTCAGCGAATGCCATGTTGCCCTGGGCACCACATTGGTTTGCCTGATTAAGCTGTTATTTTCTCCATGGGAACTGAATGCTGTGGTTGTAGATCCAAAAGAACTGCATACCTCATTTTGATCACAACCCTGCATGAGAATGGGGCCCCTTTTCTTGTCTTCAGTTCTATGTAGCTAATCAGGTGAAGTTTACTTGCCATGACAAATCCAGCCCCTATAGACCTTTGTCTGGCCCTGGTGTTTGAAAAGGCAGCAAACAATGAAATGCGTTGGCCCTCAACAAGGGCCAGAGACTTCTTGGACCTGGCCCCCATCTGTTGGAATGATCTCCATGAGGTAATCAGAGCCCTGCCTGAACTTCCACAGTTCCACAGGGCCTGCAAAAGGGAGCCCTTCCACCAGGCATTTGCTTGAGGCTGATCGACTCGAAACATCTGCTGGTCCCCACTGAGACACCCTCTCCCATGACTGAACAATTTGATCTGCCCAGTTCTGATCTGCTGTTATTCATGTTGTGTTGTAATTGTTACCGATAGATTAATGTGATGTTCTATTGAAAATTTTATATATTGTTATAACATTCCATGTAAATTTATGCGATGTTCCATGTAAACTGCCCAGAGGTGTAAAGTTGGTGGATGAGGTGAAGGAGGTGGGGACCCTAGGGGGAAGTGACCATATCCTCGTAGAATTCCTTTTGAGATGGGGAGCCAAGGAAGCTTGTAGCCAGACGCGGATGTTGGATTTTCGTAGGGGAAACTTTAATAAACTCAGAGACATGATGAGTGTCATACCATGGACGAGAATGCTGGAAGGGAAGGGAGCATGTGAAGGGTGGGCGGTATTCAAACAAGAGCTATTGCATGCTCAATCAATGACTATCCCAGAAAGACGAAAACACTGCAGGAGCTCTAAGAAGCCTATTTGGATGAACAGAGAACTTCAAGAGGAACTAAGAAAGAAAAGGAAAATGTTCAGGAAATGGAGGGAAGGACAGAGCTCTAAAGAAGAGTACCTACAGGTTACTAGGCACTGTAGATCAATCATCAGAAAGGCCAAAGCTGAGAGTGAGCTAAGATTGGCCAGGGAAGCCCATTGTAACAAGAAAAGATTTTTCAGTTATGTGAGGAGCAAACGTAAAGTAAAGGAGGCAATAGGCCCACTGTTGGGTGCGGATGGACAAACTCTAATGGAGGATGCAGAGAAAGCAGAAAGGCTCAGCGCCTATTTTACATCTGTTTTTTCCCCACAGGTCAAAGGGTTTAGGCACATCTAGAGATGGCAGTAGCCAAGAGATAGTGTCTGGGTGGCAGGTTGACATGGACAGAGAGGTTGTTGAGAGGCATTTAGCTGCAATGGATGAGTTCAAATCCCCTGGGCCAGATGAAATGTACCCGAGAGTGCTCAAAGAACTTTCCAGAGAACTTGCACAATACTTGTCCATCATCTTTGGGACCTCTTTAAGGACTGGAGATGTCCTGGAGGACTGAAAGAGAGCAAATGTTATTCCGATCTTCAAAAAAGGGAGGAAGGATGACCCGGGAAACTACAGGCTAGTGACCCTCTGTTGTGGGGAAGATAATGGAGCAGATATTAAAGGGAGTGATCTGCAAACATCTGGAGGACAATTTGGTGCTCCAAGGAAGTCAGCATGCATTTGTCTCCAACAGGTCCCGTCAGACCAACCTGGTTTCCTTTTTTGACCAAGTGACAGGTTTGATGGATCGTAGAAATTCGGTTGATGTTGTTTACTTGGATTTTAGTAAAGCTTTTGATAAGGTGTCCCATGATGTTCGGATGGATAAGTTGAAGGACTGCAATCTGGAATTTCAGATAGTTTAGTGGATAGGGAATTGGTTAGAGAACCGCACTCAAAGAGTTGTTGTCAATGGTGTTTCATCAGACTGGGGGCAGGTGAGTAGCGGGGTACCTCAGGGCTCGGTGCTTGGCCCGGTACTTTTTAACATATTTATTAATGATCTAGATAAGGGGGTGGAGGGACTACTCATCAAGTTTGCAGATAACACCAAATTGGGCTGTATCAACAGGGGCATCACATCAAAATCACAAGATGTCATAGTCCCATTGTATACGGCACTGGTCAGACCACACCTGGAGTACTGTGTGCAGTTCTGGAGGCCTCACTTCAAGAAGGACGTAGATAAAATTGAAAGGGTACAGAGGAGAGCGACGAGGATGATCTGGGGCCAAGGGACCAAGCCCTATGAAGATAGGTTGAGGGACTTGGGAATGTTCAGCCTGGAGAAAAGGAGGTTGAGAGGGGACATGATAGCCCTCTTTAAGTATTTGAAAGGTTGTCACTTAGAGGAGGGCAGGATGCGTTTTCCGTTGGCTGCAGAGGAAAGGACGTGCAGTAATGGGTTTAAACTACAAGTACAATGATATAGGCTAGATATCAGGAAAAAAATTTTCACAGTCAGAGTAGTTCAGCAGTGGAATAGGCTGCCTAAGGAGGTGGTGAACTCCCCCTCACTGGCAGTCTTCAAACAAAGGTTGGATACACACTTTTCTTGGATGCTTTAGGATGCTTAGGGCTGATCCTGCGTTGAGCAGGGGGTTGGACTAGATGGCCTGTATGGCCCCTTCCAACTCTATGATTCTGTGATTCCTGTGATTCTATGAATGGACGGTATAAAAAACCAAATGAATGAATGAATGAATGAATGAATGAATGAATGAATGCATGCTGGGGTTGCTGCAGAAATTAGAACATCTTAAAACTGTGGTTTTCAACCTTGGGGTCACAACCCCCTTTGGGGTCGCTTGGACTCTTCCCTGGGGTCTCCTGATGGCTGCAGCGGTGTGAGTGGTGGGTCAGTGGCGGCCGACTTGCTGAGGCAGGTGGTAGCAGCGGCAGGCAGAGGTGGCGGCCGGTGACCGGTGGAGGCACCCGGGCGGAGGTGGCAGAGCCGTGGCAATGGCCACCTCCATGCCACCTTGATTATTGTGCATGTGCACCCTGCCACCACGGCCAAAGTTAGGGTCACGGCACAGGTAAGGTTGAGAACCACTGTCTTAAAACATTCGAATACAAAATAGAATACATAATAAGAAAATACATAAACACAGCTGTCCAGTTCACTTGAAAGAGACCATTCTATTCCAAATTTTCATTGCTGCTGCACAGAACTTGGCAACACTATCGGTTGTATCATTATATCAGTAAGCAGCAGAGAAATGTAAAATTCTACTGAACACCCTCGGAATCTCCCTAACAGTGGAAGAACTAATTCAAATGTCATTATAATATCGTCATTGAAGGAAAATATGTTCCATGGTTTCTATATGTCCAGAGCCAGAGGTACATTTCCTTTTAATATAGGGTACTTTTCTTTATCTTCCATCTAATACAGCCGAAGGGAAGACATCACAGCGTGCCAAAGTGAAGGCCCTCCTATGACTAGATACTTCAAGTTTGGCCAAATATGTCATAGGGAAAGATGAATATCTATTGGATTCACTAATAATGAAAGATGGGTTATTAGCTAGGTCTTGTTGGTGTTCTATGTCAGTTAATCTCTGATTAACAGCTTCTTTGGCCTGATATCCCACGCTCAGCAGGAACTCAGGAGACAACCCCAAGAGTGCAATTTTCACTCTCACATTTCGTTGCCATAAAGATCCTCAGTTGTTAGTGGGGCAAGGCCACGAGGGGAAAAGGACAGTCTAAGCCAGTAATTTAAAGCAGTCAGCCATACTCTAGCCTCCATCTTCATGAAACCTGTCTCAAGCCTCAGAGTAACATTGGAGACACACTTTGGCACCTGAAGAGCAGATCTTAAAAACTAAACTAATTTGACGACATGCTCATCTGTGGTTGCTCTGAGGAAGAAACCAGCCGTCTTCATTCAATCTTCTCAAATTTTCAGTCCACCAGCCTCCATATCAAAGGCGAGAAATGTGAACTAGGGATGTCATCAGTCAAATTCCTTGGGTTCCTGGTTGATGCTGCAGGAATCCACCCATTGCTGTCAAAGGTCCAGGCTATCAAAGAAGACATCTGTTTGCAGTCTAGGGCAAAACTCCAGGCTTTTCTGGGCCTACTTAACTTCTCCCATGCCTTCTGGCCCAACAGAGCCTTCATTGTGAAGCCATTGCACCATCTTCTTGACAAAGAAACCCCATGGTCCTGGGGTCAACATCATTAAGCTGCATTTTCCACAATCAAGTACCTTCTGTCATCTTGCAGCATCCTTGTCTATTTCAGCAAGCTTCTGCCTCTTGTGCTAGCTTATGACTCCTCACCCTCTGGCAACAGGGCCATTCTCAGCCTCCAACTGCCTGATATGAGAGAGGACCCCGCTGCGTTTTATTCATGGACACTGTCCTCAGCAAAAAGAAATTGTGCCCAAATAAACAAAGAGGCTCTGGCCATTGTTGTGGGCATAAAACATTTCACAAACTTCACAGATCACAAGCCTCTGTTGGGTCTATTTGCCCTGGACAAGCAAACAACCATATATTCTCACCACAAAGGCTCCATTAGCCTATTTTTCTGAATTGGTACTCCTACGCACTACTACAAAGTCCATACAAATTCATGGGGAATGCTGATGGCCTCAACCACCTGCCGATGCACTCTACTGATGCTGACCCTTCTCTGGCCCACCACATTTTCCTCATTGAAAACCTTCTTGAACCTCCCCTCCACACTGCTGATATTGCTGTTTCCTTGGCTTGCAACAAGCTTCTGAGCTGTGTTTTGAACTGGGTGTGAAGGAGGTGGCCATTAGACCGGCCAGGAGCAGAATTCACCCCATGCATACGGAGGCAGCATGAACTGTCTGCCCACAAGGGCTGCATCATTTGGGGCTACTGCATGGTGGTCCCAGTGAAACTGCAATACTGGGTGCTCTTCATACTTCGCGAGGGACACCCAGGGATTGTACATGTGAAGCTGTAGGCTCAGATTTATTTATGGTGGCCTGACATTGACACCAATATTGAGGTGTGGGTTCAACAGTGCAACACTTATGAAGCCAACCAACCTGAGATGCCACATGCTCCAATGCAATACTGGGAGTCCACATGAACACCTTGGTCAAGACTCCACCTGGATGTCACCGGGCACACTGATGCTACCATGCCTATCTGTGTAGATGAACACACTCAATACAAAGTCAAAAAGACCTTGGACTCTAGAATGCACCAAGAAAAACCCACCCAACCAGATACTGGAAAGAATTTTCTGTGGAGGCCCGGGAGTGTGTAGACACTTTCCATGTACGGGCCCCAGGTTGGTTCGAGATTTTCACTGTGCATACCCCCTGAAACACAATGCCTTGGTGGTGGGAGGAGAAATTTGGGGTGGAGTGATTTCAGAATGCTGGGCTTCTGCAGTTTGCTTTGATTCTGTTTGATGTATAGATCTAGCTTGATGTGCAGATCCAGAGAGTTTATTTCACTGAGCTTCCTTCTCTTCCTTCTTTTCACACATACCCCCCCCCCCAATCCATCGTCTATGACTCCAGAATGCTACCACAGCCCTGAACACCTAGCTATCTGCCTGTTGTGTTCTCTTTGAAGATCTCCCATGTTTCTCGGGTTCTCATGGGAGGGGGGGGGCGGGCAAAATAGTTATATGCTGTGCTTGTTCTATTCTACCTCAGTTCCGACAAGGCATTTGTTGGGTTAATTTTTTCTGTGTGCATTTTTTCATGATTTCATTATAATTTGTGCCTATTGCTAGCCACCTTGATGACTGTAGAGTGTCTTATTTATTTATTTGTTTATTTATTTATTTATTATTTAACTACTTTAATATGTAAAATGTTATGTATGATTTGTATTCCTCTGTAATTTAGAAGTATAAATTGTAGTGTATTTGATATGTTAACGGTTAAGCATGTTGTGTAGCTTTTCCCATGTGCAGAAAGTTTGGGCAGGAAAGCAGGGTATATTTATTTATTTATTTATCTTAACACCGCCCGTGGCACCATGGGCGGCATGGACTAAATAATTCAGTAAGCCCTTTAGGGGCGGGATGTGTCCGGGATGAGGAAGGGTCCGGATTGGTTTAAGTGGTTCAGTTGGTAGGATTTAGTTGGTTGTTATTGTTGATTGATTTGGGGTGGTTTTGGGTGGTTCAGGCGGTAGTTGGGTAGTTCAATTAGTTGGTAGAATTGATTGTTTGATAGAATTGATTGTTTTGGGGTGGGTTTGGGTAGTTCAATTGTTAGGATTTAGTTGGTTGTTATTGTTCTCATCTAGTCTTTATCCTTCTCCTTCTCTTTTTATTTTTATCCTTCTCCTTCTCTTTTTATTTATGGTTCTCATCCGGTTTCCCTCCCTCCCTCTTTCTTACTCACACCCAAGGCTTTAACCTCTTTCCCTTTTATGTCCCCCCCCTTTTTTTTCCCTGAGCATACAACTAGTTAATGAGTTTATCCTTGATTCCCCCCCTTTATACTTGAGTTTATACTTGATTCCCTCCCTCTCCCTCCTTCTTAGTTTGTTGCTCCCACCCAAGACTTTATCCCCTCTTTCCCTTTTATGTTTTCCCTTTTTTCCCTGAGCATACAATAGTCAATGAGTTTATCCTTGATTCCTCCCCTTTAATCACTGTTCTGCTCAAATCTTTGTCCGTCCTTCTCCCTTATTATTTTTCCCTCCTTTTTTCTGAGCAGCCAATGGATCTTGTCTGATTTCCCGCCCTCTAGATTTTGTTCTTACGCAGGTCTTTCCACCCCCCTTCTTTTATGTTTCCTTCTTATTCTGTATATACAGTCAATGGGTTCTTGCCTAATTCCGCCCCCCCCCCGCATTAGTTATTGTTCCCACCCAGATCTTTATCCCTCCCCTTCCCTTGTTGTTTTCCCTCCGTTTTTCTGTGCAGCCAATGGTTCTCATCTAAATTACCCTCTTTCCCTCCCTCTTAGGTTGTTTTTCCCCATTCAAGTCTCCATCTTTCCCCCTCTCTTTTGAATTTCCCTCCTTTCCCCCCCGCTGTTTGAACAATTAAAGAATTCCCGCTCGATTTCCCTCCGGTCTGAATTATTAATATGGTCCAAGACTGATCTTCTATGGTTCACTTCCTCCTCCCGCTAAGCTGCAGTCTTTATGGTCAAATTTTTTTCCCTCCCTGTTCCAGTGTCCCAAGTACTTCTCTTTTTTCCTCCTGCAAGTCTGGTGAGTGTTCCTCTTCAGGCCGTCCTCGGGTGATAGCCGAGGCGGGGCATTGATTCAATACGGTTCCTAATTGGGGAGGAGGTGCTGCGCGTGGTCTGCTCCGACGCCGCTGGTGCGGCCGTGCTTGGGACGTGGCTGCAGTCCCAACGTAGTCCGAGGATCCTGGGATGATGGGTGGGGTGGACCACGGCTGCAGGCTGACGATGAGCAACGAAAGGGCAAGTATCGCGAATGGTGGCTCTGGCGCTGAGCTCCGCTCCTCCCGAGGTCCCGGGCAACAGTCTCCTCCCCACACCTGAGCCCGGTGGGCCAAGAGTTCCAGCTCCGAAAATGGTGGACAGCCCAGGCTTGATCC
This sequence comes from Paroedura picta, assembly GCF_049243985.1. Taxonomy (NCBI): domain Eukaryota; kingdom Metazoa; phylum Chordata; class Lepidosauria; order Squamata; family Gekkonidae; genus Paroedura; species Paroedura picta. The sequence goes on from NC_135382.1 coordinate 3,401,312, forward strand.
TCCCACTGCGCAGCGGGTGGGTGGTGGGCAGCCTCAGCCCTGGCGCTGCATGGCAGGTGGATGGTGGTGGTGGGCAGTGGTGCGGGCTCAGCACAGCGGATGGTGGGCAGCGGAGTGGGGTGGGCGGACAATGGGCAGCCACCAGATGGAACCCTGGCTTGGTGCAGTAGGCAGGTGGTCGGCAGCCTTCGGGTTCCCTGGCAGCAAGCTTGAGGGGCTCTGGCGATGTCCAGCGGCACCGGTGGCTGTAATTACCTTTTTTCTTTGGGTTTCCTTAGTTGAATTCCCGTTTGTTTCTGATTTTCTTTGTTAATTCTTCTGGTATTATTGCTTTCCATTTAAGATTCGGAGTTGTAGTTGTAGTTGCAACTGCAGATCACGTTCCTTCTGTTTTTTGTTTTTGTTTTTTTTTTGCAGTTGAAATTTGGATGACCAAATTGACTAGTGATTTAATTTTGTATAGTCTGGCCAAATTCTGGTGATTTTGGTGGCTTGTTTCTGGGCTGGGCCTATTTAGTTTGGGAGCAGTCTGATTTCATGACTGCTCCAGCCGCCATCTTGTAGTTTTGTAAATATAAATAGTAAGCACTGAGGGCTTTTATTTTCCCTTTATTTTTGGCCGAAAATCGTGCCTGTGCACCAGGGGGGGGATTTTTCTTTTCACTAGGAGGAGTGTGGTAACAATGAATCGCCAGCTCATACACCAGCTGCCAGCTAGATGGGTCTCTCCGTTAGGAAGAATCAAGGCATATTCGTTGCAACGTGTGCTTTTCTTTTTTTAAAAAAACCTGTTCTTAAAGGGAAAGAGGCTTTTTCGGAGCATGATAACAACCGCCCATTGGCTGTTCGTTTGATTGATGGCCAGGGGCGGGACAAAGCACAGAAAAAATCGCTAACTGTCTAGCGATTTTTGCAAGACCGGAAACCTGTGAGGAACGAATGAAACACTACTGAATTCCACTACAAAGGCAGGTATGCGGAACGACGATTTCCACTACTTCAAATTCCGTTATTGCTTTGTAAAGCAATGGGCAACATTGGTCCTTGTGCGGAATGGGCCTTGGTGTATGGAAGAATGCTGGATAAACGCCTGCTGTTGAGAACTGTGGGAACCGTTTGCCTCTGACGAAAAAGGAAGATGGACACATCACGGCAGAGGAGGAGGAAGCCTTGGGTGGGACCCAAGGGAGCCTCACAAAAACTATATAAAAACACATACATACATTTAGAACTAACTATTAAAGACTGACAGCACAGTAGCAAGCCAGGTCCTTGTCTGATATCCCTCCATAGAGGGGGGGTAGGGTTGGGTGCTTTGGCGTCTGAAGAGGCCGTTTGCTCCTGATGCAGCTAGTGCCATGTTGCTGGGGGAGGGGAGGCATGGGCATCAGCACACTGGCGGGCACACACACGCAGGTGTGGAGCTCCGCGCTGGTGTGTGTGTGCACGCTGATGGCTGCATCGGGAGCAAATGGCTGCTTCGGGTGCTGGAGCACCCAACCCTAGAAGGGAGTGTAGGAGGGAAACGCCAAGCTGGGAGGGGAGGCCCGTGTGAGGTCAGTATTTAAAGAACACGCAGAAACATGTTCCGTTTGCTTTGCATAGCCTTGTTTACTAGTCAGACTCCCTTCATTCTACCAGTCCTCTCTGGTTATGTAGCTGGCCTTTCTGTTTGTCACAGGGCTGCCAAGGCAGGGCAGAAGATCCCTTTCCCCACTGCCGGGGGTGGGGGGGGGATTCAAAACGGCACAACATCATCTCACTTCCAGTAAAAAAATGGCCTATGTCGCTTCCTTTTAATCCTGGAAGTGATGCAGCTCCACTGCCCTCCATGTCCCCGCCCACAGAGCACCTTTCAGTTGCCAGGCAACCTCAGGTGTTCTCCCGTTGTTCCCTTTCTGCAGGTCTATTCAGCCTCCACCGAGTCACCTAAAAACCCGCCAAGCGAGAAAAGAAAAAGAAGGAAGCATCATATTCAGCCTCTCTGGCTGTGCATCGGGGCATCATTATTGGCAGCTGATGGAGAAAAATACATTTGTTTAATGGCACCTGGTTGCTTTAACCTTCTTGACTGTACTTCCCTGAGGAGACTCCGCTTTCTCCTGGATACTGACTCATGTCAAAACAACATGTTAATTATTATTGGAGTCATAATTCTCCACTCCATCGTTGGGCACAGTTTGATACTTCACGCTCATTGTAAATAAGGCGCTGACATTACAAAGCCTCATCTTGCTGCTGCACAAAGCCTCACTCATCTGTGTAATTACAAGAATAAAGTTCCCGAAATGAAGCCGAGCACTCTACAGTGCAGCAGTGTTTATTGCCTCTGGTTTTGTGTGCACTTGTGTGACACTGGCGAGAAGGCTGAACGGACAGTCTTCACGGGACAGGAGGGACCAGTGAAAGCCGATTTCTTTGTGCACCTTCCATTTCCCAGTTTCAGGCTTTAGGCCAAGATTTCTCAGCCAGGCTTTCATGAGACCCTGGGGGTCTTCGTGGCCATGGGAGTGTTTCCTGGATGCGTGAGAGTTAATGTTGTATATATGCCAACCCCCAAATGGCCACCGATGGGCCTGGAGGGGGGGGGAAATGGGAGGAGCTCTTGGTAGGCACATGCACAGCTCTGCTTCCCAGCCCGATTCTGCACAATCCCACCACTTCTGGGGTTTCTCGAAGCCTGAGGAATGTTTCAGGGGGTTCTGAATGGCTAAAAAGTTGAGGAAGGCTACTTTATGCTGTCTGGCTGACAGAAGAGCAAACAAACTGGATCGAACCAGGCGACGGGTATAGGCCATCTTTTAATTGTTTCCTTTTTCATATTACACTAAAACAACAGGATCAAATATATCCTAAATAAATAGCAATAACTTGCAGAACAGGGATTAAAATTGTCTTTTACTGATTAACTGAATAGTTGATTAATCAACTGATTAAACCAATTAAACTTGCATCCCTGATTGTAGGCATAGGCGTCTGTGAGACTTGTTTATAGGGGAACCGATCAAAGACTAATATCCTTTGAATCCATGGAAGAGGAGAGAGCAAACAGATGCATACTGAGCTCCAATTTATTTTGTTCTTTCCAGCAACATTGTTGTGTCAGACAGTTTCTATTTTGTTCATTTGATTATCAGCCAGACAAAAAGATACCTGTGGTAGCATGTATCAGTTAGGCATTACACCTCCCCCGTCCAACTCCCCTGGAAATCCGGAATGAAATTTTCCAAAGGGGAATTGCTGTGAAGTGGAAGGCCCTCCTGAGCCTGCAAAATATCACGTGTCACTGCTGAGGACCCAGTTTACACAAGACATTAGGTGTGAGATAAACTGCATGGGGAGCGCCTTCTTGGAAGGCTGATTCACGCATTAAGGAGCATGGAGCTTGGGTCTGGGGTCTCAAACCTGTGTCATAGTCAGGCATGAGTTGTGGATTCCCCTCCGTCCCTCTGCACACAATGTCTCATTCAGACCAGGGCCACGGCATGCATGGGGAAATGGGTTCAGCCTTCCCCTGTGTCATGGCCCTGCCTTAAATTGGGCATATTCACAGTCAGATCAGGAAAACTGAGCTGGGGGGTGGGGGAGTGCTGAGGCTCTTTCTTTTTACATGTTATGATCCATGGGTTCACAGACTGCACCTGGCAACTGGGAGTGTGGTTGTGGTTGGGGTCATTTATGTAGTTATTTTATTTATAATATAATTTATATCCTGCCACTCATGGTGGGTAACAATAAATACAAGCCCACAATAAGATCCCCATAAACACGCCCTAAAACATCAAGAAAAATCAGAACAGTAAAATTAGCAGTGTACTAAAAATCCCATCCCCTACCTGCTAACAGAATAACACAAGAATATCTGGGGGGGGGGGATTAATAGGCCGTAGCAGGATCTTATCTGCTCAGGAGGCATAGCACAGATCTTAACAGCCCTGACCTCAACCACAGACCCAGGCCCTGGAGAACTGCATGAGCTCTGTCAGGGCCCTCAGCTCTCCCGGGAGCTCATTTCACCAGGCCAGGCAAACCTAACTTGGGCCAGAGATATCCAGTAAATTTGCACCATAGAACCAAGTGCTCTCTGCAGGGCATAAGGAGGTAAGCAGTCCCTCAGATAAGTGGGGCCCTGACCATGGATGGCCTTGAACTTGATCCAGACCACAGCTGGCAACCAATGTTATCTGCCTCAGATCAGACTGGATATGTGCCCTCCAAGATGTAACTGTGAGGACTCTAGCAACCGTATTCTGCACCAGCTACCATTTCTGGATCAAGGACAAGGGAAGGCCCACATAGAGAAAGTTACAGAAGTCCAGAATCACTCCCATATTCCTTGCTGAGGGCACAATGTTAAGTTGCACCCTGGCCATGATGGGTAGACATCTTGCTGATCTGTCCTATTCCTACCCAGACACAGAACCTCCATCTTGGAGGGGTAGAGTTTCAGGCAACTCTGCTCCAACCATCTGTCTACTGCCTGCAAACATCTGGATAATTACTCAGGGGGGTGGACACCAGGCTATAATCCATAAGGAGATAGAGTTGATGTCATCTGTACATTGGTGATAGCCTAGCACATAACTCCAGACCAGATGGGCTAGAGGGCGCATATAGATGTTAAATAAGGTAGGGCAGAGTATCGCCCCCTGTGGAACCCCACAAGGGAGGTTGAAAGAACGTGATACCTCCTGCCCCATGGCAACCCTCTGTGTCCAGTTCCAGAGAATGGAACCATCAAAGGGCTGTCCCCTGTGTTCTGACCCTGCCAAGGTGGTAGGCTAACAACTTGTGGTTGACATCATGTCAAAATATGAACTGGAGGACAGCAAATTATTATTTTTTTATTATTATCGTTTAATTTATATGCTCATGGACATTGAAGTCTCCAAGAACTTTAAGCCTGGGCGCAATGTCCAGGCCACAAATGCCTCCTGTATTCTCAACAGGACAGCTGGCAGTATATTAGGTGGATGGTAAACCAACCAGATGGCCAAGCTCTCCACTGAACCCTATCCTGTGTCTGAACATTCCACTCTAGATGTCTCTGACATTGGAAGAGCCCTGTAGGAGAAAGCTCCCAGTCAAGGATTGCCACCCCCCGCATTGAGCTGGGGTTGATGAAGGACCAAATACCCTTGCAAAGCTAGTACTTGCATGGTAACTGTCTCACCCAGGTTATGGTCATGCATGCCAGAACTACCTCCTGTCCCGTAAAATAGCGATCCCCAACCTGTGGGCCGCGGACCACATGTGGTCCTTCGACTAATTGTAGGTGGGCCCCGAAGGACGCCTTCTCCCCCCCTCCGGCCCTTTACTTCATCCCCCCCAGCCCATTACAACACACTTCATTGTTGTGGCATGTCTGTATCTTATTTTGAAGGGATGTTTAAACATTACCATAGCGATCAGAGAGCGCTAGGGCAGTGGTTGAGAGTAGAGGAGTAAACTACCCCCCCTACCAGGCCTCAGTAAAAGGCGTTGAGTGGTCCCGGGTGAGTGGTCCCCAGCGTTGAGTGGTCCCTGGTGATAAAAAGGTTGGGGACCACTGCCGTAAAATACTGCCATAGGGTAGAGCAGTGGTCCCCAACCTTTTTGTCACCAAGGACCAGTCAACACTTGACAATTTTACGGAGGCCCAGTGTGTGTGTGGGGGTAGTCTTTTGCTGAGAGTTGTTGCCACCGCCTGAGCCCCTGCTCCATTTGCTTTCCTGCCGGCACCCCTGACTTCCCGCCACCCACTGGGGGGTGCTGCCAGCAGCAGCTGTGCAGCGCCACGCCAAGGGAAAGCCCCAACAATGGTGGCCACTGGAGAGCACCAAAGGTGAGCTGGCAGCAGAGTGGCAGGGCAGCCCCCGAGGCAGCAGCTGGGGAGGAGGACAAGGAGGAGCTGTGGCCCGGTACCAATGGATCCACTGACCGGTCCCTGGACCAGGGGTTGGGGATCACTGGGGTAGAGGACTTGCTATTAATTGACCTTGCATTAAACAGCATTGGTGTCAGTTCTACCCTAGTCCCCCCCTCGAAGCTCCCATTCCCCTGGATCATTCCTGTTCGAGGAACCAGCCAAACTCATCTCCTCACTAATTCTAAATCTAATCTGCCTAAAAAGAATATCCCCACACCCAACCCACTTCTCACCAAAAAACCCGATCCTAACCTGACTAATGCAGACACTAACTTGCTGAAAGGCCCCAGAGGAGAAGATCAGATCTCTCTGTCCCCCTATGGGTCCCCCTCCCTAGGACCACTAAAAAGACCCTGCCTTGCTCCCACGATGTTCAATCCAGGAATAAGCACCATCTGCCCACAGTTCCGAGCTGCCACCACTAGGTGTCGTCCATCACACAGCTCCTCGGATAACACCACAAGAGAGATTCCTCCCCTCCTCTCCCCTCCCCACTAGTAGACTGATGAAGCCCCAATGATAAGGAGGGCACTTTCCCTTCCCCCAGCCTAAACAGCTGGAGGAATTCTCCCACATGGTCCTCTCCTCCCAGTCCCATTGCAGGCTGAGGAGTAGCTCTAGTCATTGTCCTTGTCCAGCAAAACTAGCAGTCTTCCATCACCAGAACTACAGGTCTCTCACCACGTTGCTTCTTTGCCACCACCTGCAGCCATCACTGGGTTTCCTGTGCCAAGCCACATGATACCCTGGAGTCAGCCAATCCGGTAGAAAACTCCATTGTCATTGATCTTCCTCTGTCCAAGTCGCTGGGTTTCACTTCAACCACATTTGGATCACCAAGGAGGGAGTTGTGTTCTGTGCAAGGCTCCTCCATGCCTACTTGTGAGTAATGGCGGATCTGAGGAGCCTTGATAGAACCTGGAGACTGCCGAACTGTGTGGTCCGGTCCCCCCCCCCCCGGTGGATAGGGAGAACCCCAGGCTATGGGGAGTAGTTCTTCATTCTTGCCATCTTACACTCAAGGGGGGTCAGCCCGGGTGAGGCACCTGGTAGCACTCACCATCCATTGTGCTCAATGCACTAGTAGTTCCACCGGGGCTTCCCTGCTCCTTTGCCAGTCACTGGTCCCACACGAGACCAGAGGCTCTACGCGGTCTTGGTATTTGGGAGTCTCCCTCCTTCCAGCCTCTGACCACACTCTGGCACGCTCCGTTAACCATTGACTGGAGCCTCCCAGTCTTCTATAGTCTAACCTGAGCCTAAAAACTAGGCTCAGCAAAGTCTTAGGCTAGTTGTAAGACTAGTATTCCTAAACCAGGCGGGCTTCTAGCTCACTCTGTCTGCCTCTGCCGCCAAGCTCAAAGCATTGTTGCAGGTGTAACTCTGGGGATCTCCAAAAGTGATGTCATTGTTCTCTCAATGCCAATGAATTGTTTTTAAAGAGGGAATCCCTGCCCTGACGTGGACTTGGCAGCCAGACACAGTCCTGATCTGACTCCAGACCCAGCCTGTGTGTTCCTTCCTACATGAATTGATACTAGAAATCAGGCCTCGTTCCCCTCCCAATCAAGCAGGCTTACTTTTGAGGAACTGGGTTTCGTGTACCAGCACTTACCCAGAGGCCTATGTCTTCTTTAAAAACAAAAATGAAACTTCTAGACTTCAGTAGTGACCTGCCAGGTTGTCTGAAGTTGGATATTTCAGCATCCCATACCTGTGTTTTGGCTGGAGCATTTTGCCTGTCAGGATTAAGTTAATGTTGTTATCTTTGGCTGTAATGGGTTTTGAGCCTGCGGTTGCCTGCCTACGCATGCAGCCGTAAATTACTTTACAGTAAGACACGATGATTTGCTAAGTCCTTTGATAGGTTCTTTAGTCAGATTTGGAGCAAAATGTGAGGGAGAAACTGTTTTAAGGCACTAAATTTATATGGGGAAGGTGATGTTTCTGGAGTCTTCTAGGTCTAATCTCTGTTGACAAAACTTGGTTTATACAGCTGAAAGCAAAGCAGGAGTCAAAACATCTGAAAATACTTCCATCTCATTGAAGTAGTAAATATTTCTTTCTTCCCTAGTCTATTAAGCATTCATGACTGTGACTTCCATTCCTGATTCCTTCCATAGATGCAAAAATAATTGTGTTAATTTTATTCAGTTCCTCAGTTAATTAATTGATTAAATCGGCATACATATGCACATGAGTAAAAATAATGATACTGAAGGAAAGAACACCCATTCTTTTGAGGCAATGTCTCTGTATGTGATGGAATGAGCCATCTTGGAAGAGGCTTTCCTTCCTACAGTCTGCAGTATTTGTAACAAAACGATACACTGTGAAAGATATGCTGCCTATTTCATTGGAGGTGCATGGTTTAGTTGATCATAAAACCGGGGTTATTGTTTTGGTTCAATCCCCTGGTAAATTAATGGAAGTGGAAGGGTGAGCTATTTGTGCCAATTTCCCATTTTGAATGCTGTTTCTAGGGGACCCCGGCATGCCAAGAACAGCAGTCTTGGGACTGTTTCTGGACGCAGTGGGATGGGAAAGATGAGAAAGTCCCTTTTTCTCCCATCACTGGAATTTACTGATGGATCCTACCAAATGATAATGCAATCCATTACAGAGTTAAAGGTAAAGCTATCCCCTGTGCAAGCACCGAGTCATGTCTGACCCTTGGGGTGACGCCCTCCAGCATTTTCATGGCAGACTCAATTCGGGGTGGTTTGCCAGTGCCTTCCCCAGTCATTACTATTTTACTCCCCAGCGCCGGCTGCTGGGATTGAACTCCCAGCCTCACGGGCAGAGCTTCAGACTGCATTTCAGTTGCCTTACCACCCTGCGTGACAAGAGGCTCTTACATTACAGAGTTACTGTATTATTATTATTATTATTATTATTATTATTATTATTATTATTATTATTATTATTATTATTATATTACCCTTCCTTGCAGGTTAAGCCCATTGATCTAGTCACTGAGCCAAGAGCGGAGCAACGCATAAGGAGTGCCCGGAAGAAGTCATAGCTTTACTAATAAACTTTGTCAGGTCTTTAATTCCATTCATTATTTTTAAAGCACTCTGCTGTGCTGTGCTATCTCTTTGGAAGAGTGAAATGTCTTAATTAATTAAAGTTGGTGTATTTATTCAGGACACAGTACTGTGCTTAATGTTCAAAAATCAAGCTGACTCCTATTCCTGTATACAAGTGAGCAAGCCAACAGGGGCACAGAACTGAAACAGGGACCTCGGGTCTGTAAACCGGAGCTCTTCCACGAGGCCTTTGGCTGAAGGCCAGTGATGGGAGGCCTCCCTAAAGTCTGGACCCATCCCAGTCAGGCCACTGCACCACCACACTGCCCCCATTGTCCTTTCCCTCTCTTAATTGTCAATGTTCAAAGCTTCCAAGTTATGTCAACTATTATAAATGTTATAGATTGTTTTTTCTGTTAAAATAGTTTAATGTATGTTCTTTTTTACTGGTTTCTATGTACCCTGCCCCAAGACATCACAGGGAGGGGTGGTATATAAATGAATCTATATGAATGAATGAATAAATCTATATACACAAAATCGTGACTGTACACCCTGCCAGAATGCTGAAGGCCCCGGAGCCTCCTATTGGTGGAATCTCCTCCCCTCAGGGCCAATTGCTGCTCTTGCTCAGGATTCCGCAACCCCCCCTTCTCTTCAGGCCTGCTGTGAAGGGAGCCTCTAACAGCCCCTGACTGAGGGGAGGGAGGCGTTTCTGAGAGCAACGCAGGGGAGTCTGTGGGGGTACTTGTGCTTTCTTTTTGAGGGGGAAAAGCTTTCCCCTTCTGCAGGCAAGTCCTGTGTCTCTTCTCCACCACTCTCTAAACACTTGAGGCCTACTGTGCAAGGTTGTTGTGCAGATGAAACTGGATGCTGGGTTCTTTTCCCTCCTATTTCATCTGCACAACAACCCTTTGCAGTAGGCCCCGCATGTTCCATCTCCACAACATCGTATGTGGGAGGCCTCGGATGTTCCTTTGCACAACAGTCCTGTCAACCCTCCAAAGCAGCCATTACTGGCGGGGGAGCTGATCTTTATAGTGTGGAGATGAGCGGTAATTCCAGATCTCCAGGTCCCACCTGGAGGTTGGCTACCCCAGGGTTGGAAATATTCTGTGAAAGTGGGGCCTCAAAACGGTATAGTGCCTCCACAGCCACCCAACCAGCCCCATAGTGTCGCTAACCTATTTCAGGTCAAGAAAACATTCCAGAGAGGAGGCAAGGTGTAGGTTCATGTCCTGGAATTCCACACTACCTAGGTGTGCTTAAATCTGATTTGGACCAGGATTGCAATGCACAGAGAGACCTCCTCAGCTTCCAAGTGAGACACTAAACCCACACCAAACCATGAGCTAGCACCCGTTGAATTTCAGTATGCAACGGGCTTTACTACTAGTAAATAAATAAAGAAATGCATTACAATCTTCTTTGAATGCTGAAATCTCATATGGAATCTTAGTATTTATTATTTATTTTTAAATTTATTATTACATTTTTACACTGCCCTTCCAAAAAGCTCAGGACAGTTTACATCTTAGGAAAAAGAATGCAATTGCAGTATCATATAAAACATAGCCATAATTGAACACAAGAATCTGAAACTGATAAATAATAACCATTTTCCTACCCCTTACAACTCAGGAGAGAGCCTTCTGCTTTGACTGATGGGGGAGGGAGAAAGTGCTAAACCAGATGTTTTAGGGATAATTTTGGCATTGCAGATGTATATACAAATGCACAGGGAGTTCAGTCTGTTGGTGGATTTGGGGCCTCAACCATTGGCCTGGCGAAACAATTCTGTCTTGCAGGCTCAGCAGAACTGTTTTAGGTGTAAACCTGATATGTTACTTTATTTGAGTTTCAAACAACAGCTTGACCCAACAACACTTTTCAAAATGAGTGGCACACATTTATTTTATTTTATTTTTGTGTATTTGTTTGTTCGTTCATTCATGCAAGTAACACGTTAATCACTTCTCTACTAAAAAAAATCCTGGAGAGAGTCCACTAATTAGTAGGTATTAATATTAATTTACTTTGTAATTCCTTAGCATCTTCTATCTGTACGAACGAATAATTTGGGAGGCCTGGAAGACGGTGATTTTCAGGGAGTCATCCCCGTTCACCCTGCAACATAACAGGGCACCCCTTTGACAACCAAAATACCAGAAGGGGAAGTTGTTATTTAGTATAGTTGTATTTTTCTGATCTGAACATCCATTTAGCATCCACAGTCAATAAGGTCTGCGGTGCCAACAAGTGCTCAGCTGAAACCGGCTGTTTCCTTGACATGAATATGTGTCCCATTATCTGGTTTGAAGACTGGGATATTAGTTCTAGAGCATGTGGCAGGCTCACATGGATAAACGTGTCATGTGCATTGTGCATATGCAGGTTTTACTCTGCAAGATCCCCTGGTTATGCCGCCATTTTTATAGCCACCTCAGAGGGAGCCCGTATTGTGTAGGCGTCCACAATATGTTTCCTTATATGGCCAGAGCATTGCATGGGAAAGCCCTTGTTTGACTGTGTGAAGTGGTGTGTTGAGAAGTATCCAAGGCTTTCCAACTTTGGACTGAAGTCTTAATCAAATAGAGAGAACTTTGCCAATGACTTCAAGAGGAATGTGAAATGCACTCAGTCATGTTTCAAATCAAAGTGAGATGTAAAAGAACAAATTTCCAGACTCCACCTACAGAGGGCTCCTGAAGTCTATATCACTTTGCATTTCTTAAAGTAAATACCTTTCTTTCAGACCATTTGATTTTGGAGACATGGCAAGGAATCCATCAGAATCCTGGGTACAAATAGAAGTCATAGAAGTCATGGTTTTGGACATCAACTCTCAACTAATTATCTATGGGAAAACAGTAAACATTCTAGCATATTCCTGTCAGAATATTATGCCTGGTACTTTAGCCAGGGTAGTATAGTGATTAAAAGTGTCAGACAAGTATCTGGGAGGGGTTCTGATCTCCACTGCTACCAAGGAAGCTTGCTGGGTGACTTTGGGTGAGTCACAGGGATGGGCACACACCTCATTTTTGCAGTTTGGTTCCTGAATGAATGATGAACCAAACCACAAACTGATACATTGGTTTGTGAACCAAAAGCTGTGGGAAGCAAAAAGCAGGGGTTTAAATGGCTCTGAGCTGAGTGGCGGGTAGCAGAAAGCAGGGGCTTTGGGCCATTTAAACTCCTGCTTTCTGCTCCCCACTGCTCAGCTGTTTTTCATGAAGAGCACAATGTAGGGGTTTAAATGGCTTGGTTTATCCAAATTTGTGACAAACTTTAGTTCATGTGCTGGTTTGTACTTGTCCCCAGCCATACTTGGACTTGACTACTTGACAGGGCTGTTATGAGGATAAAATGGAGGGATTTGTGTATATAGAGTCATTCATTCATGATATCAGCCACTCTGGGTCCCCACTGGGGAGAAAGGCAAGGTACTAATGAGTTAAATAAACAGCATGGATTGAAGATCAGAGCGGGGCTCGTGATCTGTCATAGACAATGGGTGCTAAAGCCTTAGGCACAGCTCCATCCTTCCTGTTGATCCTGGAGATCTACTGGAAATAGCAGAATCTAGGATGGAATCTGTGGCACTCCACTCCATTCAGGTCTTTCCCCAACCCCTGCCCTCCCGAGATCCCATACTAAAATCTCCGGGAAGTCCCCAGCCTGGAGTTGGCAACTCAGCTACAGAACTCTTGAGAACAGAAAGGACTGGATGTGCAGGCATTATGAGGAGGACACTGTACGAATACTAGGCAAACCAAGCAGTACTTCCTTTAAATGGGGCTTGCAAAAATGCTTGTATGTGCAATGCAGAGTAACTTGTTAAAAAAAGGGGAGAAATGTAGCCAAGTTTCATTATAGCTACCATAGATATTATTAATTCATATCCTTAGGCACATGCAATTATTTATTTATATGCAGATTTGTATTCTGCCCTTCCCCGAAGGCTTATGATATTGATAATGTTAATTACATTTATGCCTGTTCCAGAAGGAGTTCCAAGGGACACGAGTGAGAGTGAGACCATTGTGAACAATTGTGTTGAAGTTGGTTAGGCTGGAAGAGAGACAGATCTAGCCCTTGGTCATTCAGTTGGACCCATGGCGAATAAGGATTTGAATCCAGGTCTCCAGCCAGCTTGGTGTAGTGGTAAGAGTGGCGGCCACTAATCAGGTTTGATTCTCCACTCCTCCTCCACATGCAGCCAGCTGGCTGAACTTGGGCCATTCATGGTTCTCTCAGACCTCCCTGGTACCTTTTCCGCACAAGGAGAAAAAGCCAGACTGGTGCTTGTTTGGTTACAGGGCTAATCCCCACTTCCACATGATGCTGGTGCTGTTTCAGCAAGTGGACATTTCTGCATTCCTCTTTTCACCCCAGGAGCCAACAAGGCCTATCCCAGCAAAGGCTCGTGTGGAAGGGGCACCCTGGAAGGGACAGCAAATACCCCAGTCTGCTCCGCGGTGCTTTCTAGTGATACAGAGCCAACTGGGGCATTTAATTACTTTTTTCATGAAATCCCACCTTTGTTAAAACAACCCCCCTGCCACCCCCTAAGCAGCGGACCCTTTCCACTCCAACTGCTTCATGTGAAGGCAGAATTCTGGAGCAGACAGGGTCCATAGACTCAAAGAATCATAGAATCATAGAGTAGGAAGGGGCCATACAGGCCATCTAGTCCAACCCCCTGCTCAACGCAGGATTAGCCCAGAGCATCCTAAAGCATCCAAGATAAGTGTGTATCCAACCTTTGCTTGAAGACTGCCAGTGAGGGGGAGCTCACCACCTCCTTAGGCAGCCTATTCCACTGCTGAACTACTCTGACTGTGAAAATTTTTTTCCTGATATCTAGCCTATATCGTTGTACTTGAAGTTTAAACCCATTACTGCATGTCCTTTCCTCTGCAGCCAACAGAAACAGCATCCTGCCCTCCTCCAAGTGACAACCTTTCAAATACTTAAAGAGGGCTATCAGGTCCCTTCTCAACCTCCTTTTCTCCAGGCTGAACATTCCCAAGTTCCTCAACCTATCTTCATAAGGCTTGGTCCCTTGGCCCCAGATCATCCTCGTCGCTCTCCTCTGTACCCTTCCAATTTTATCTACATCCTTCTTGAAGTGAGGCCTCCAGAACTGCACACAGTACTCCAGGTGTGGTCTGACCAGTGCCGTATACAATGGGACTATGACATCTTGTGATTTTGATGTGATGCCCCTGTTGATACAGCCCAAAATGGCATTCGCCTTTTTTACCACTGCATCACACTGCCTGCTCATGTTTAGTTTACAATCCACAAGTACCCCAAGGTCTCGTTCACACACAGTGTTACCTAGAAGCGTAGGCATGCTTTTCATTTTTCTGACCCAGATGCAGAACTTTACACTTATATTTATTAAACTGCATCTTGTTCTCATTTGCCCATTTTTCCATTGTGTTCAGATCTCGTTGAACTCTGTCTCTATCTTCCGGAGTATTTGCCAGTACTCTCAATTTGGTGTCATCTGCAAACTTGATGAGTAGTCCCTCCACCCCCTCATCTAGATCATTAATAAATATGTTTAAAAGTACCGGGCTGAGCACCGAGCCCTGAGGTATCCCGCTACTCACCTCTCTCCAGTCTGATGAAACACCATTGATAACCACTCTTTGAGTGCGGTTCTCTAACCAATTCCCTATCCACCTGACTATCTGAAAATCCAGATTGCACTCCTTCAATTTATCCATCAGAACATCATGGGGAACCTTGTCAAAAGCTTTACTAAAATCCAAGTAAATGACATCAACCGAATTTCCCCGATCCAGCAAACCTGTTACTTGGTCAAAAAAGGAAACCAGGTTGGTCTGGCAGGACCTGTTGGAGACAAATGCATGCTGACTTCCTTGGATCACCAAATTGTCCTCCAGATGTGTGCAGATCGCTCCCTTTAATATCCACCACCGAAAACGTTCCCCAGTGGGGACACCGGAAACGGTGGGGCAAACAGCACCGTCGCAAACTCCCGTCAGGGGTCCAGAGTACTGCCACCATGCAGAATAAGTCCCAGCGTCACTTACCTCACAAGGTGGCTGTTGTGGGGAGAGAAGCGGATTGTAAGCTGCTTCAAGACGCCTTTGGGTAGCAAA
This sequence comes from Paroedura picta, assembly GCF_049243985.1. NCBI lineage: Eukaryota > Metazoa > Chordata > Lepidosauria > Squamata > Gekkonidae > Paroedura > Paroedura picta. The sequence goes on from NC_135382.1 coordinate 3,416,392, forward strand.
AGTGGGGTATAAATACCAACCTTCTTCTTGCCAAAGGTCCAGCAGCTCGTGCTGCCACAGCAACTCTGGTGGTTGGAAAGGGGCCCTTGCTGCTACTCTTTGCTGCTCTTCCCTCTCCGTCTCCATCTGCTGCTGAAGGTCTCTCCATGTGATTCAAACCATTGCAGAAGTGCATGCAAAAAATTCAGATTATTTCTGTTTCCTGCACACTACATTGTTTTACTACAGTTAATGTTTTATTTATGAGGAAAATAACTTGTCAGAGTTAAAAAACAGGGCATTTTGTTCTAGGCAACACATTGCTTTTATCACACAAATAATTTATTGGTTCTGCTTCCAGATGAGTTCTCTGCTGACCTTTCCAGGTATAGTGAATATTGCTGCATAATTCGTCTTGTTTGGAAAGTGTATTTAGCACAGCCATTAATACATCCTGTCATAACCTTTGTGTTTGGCAGGGAGTTTATTGCATTGAATCCTGGAGTTCCTCTTTAGAGATGTGCCAAAATCCGCACCTTCCACTCAACTCATAAATTTAGTAGAAGGAAATACATTCATGTGTCCACAGATTTAACTGCTGTGATTTTACTGACTAGCTAGATAAAGCTGGGCCAGCTCTGGAATACCTTCAAGCACGAGAGAAGTGAGGGCCACGATTCAGCAGCAGAACGGATGCTTTGTATCTGCATGTATCTGAAAACCAGGTCCACATATTGTGTCGCATGCCCCTGACAGCCTGTCATAGTCTTGCATGCTCAAGCCCAATAGAGATAAGAATGGACCAAGCCCTGAGAGCACTCCCTGGATTCTGAGATGGCCTGGCAGCTATGAAGGAATCGCAAGGTTTTCCTTTCCAGCAAATTACATTTAGAGGTTGATGTTGTGGATGGCCACAGCATTTGGTTATTTATGGAAGACATTCAAGTTGGCCTTGAGATTTAAAGTGTAGTGAATATTACACTTTAAATATATTTTAAATATATATAAATATATATTTTTAAAAATTCAAACAATCTGCTTTGAGGACTTTAATATCCCAATGACCATCATTGTTGGTTTCTGGCAATGTCCACACTTCTTAAAATAAATCCTGGAAAGACACATTTTGGAGGATCTTTAGGGGGTCTTTTGAGCCCTTTTTTAAGCCTTCCATTTAGACCCCCCCCCCCAGCCGTGTTCTTTTTCCCATTTACTCATGGCATTATTTGGCTTTTTCTGACTAGCCTCCAAAAATCTTAAAAGATGGGGGTGACCAAAAGCAGTGTCATCATCATCATCATCATCATCATCCTCACACCCTGAGATGAGGCTGATGCCAGGGTCGACTCCACCCCCTACTACTTTGCTAGCCCCCCCCCCCGCACTGAGATCCAATCCTGCAAAGAAAAGTGCTGCAGGCCCTGTGAGCAGGGGTGGTGGGAAGGCTTGCAAGCAGGCCACGGAAGGGCATGCAAGCAGTGGGAAAGGAAGGAAGGAAGGCAGACACCAGCTGGTGGCCGGATGGTGGCCCTGTGGACTCTCTGCCCAGGCCTATGGACCTGGGGTACTTGTCAAAATAATGTCATCTGGCCTGCGGGGACTCTACCAAACATTCCTGTAAGGTTTATGAAACCAAGATAAGGAGACATCTTGGTTCTGAATATGGTATATTTTATCTATAGACATTTGCGTGTGGATTGTGCTTGTGTGCTCTTTGAAGATGACAACTGCAGAGGAGGCCTTTTCCTCTAGTGGAAGGAGCCTTCCCTTGATGCAGGACTCTTCCGCTGGAGAAAAGCCCCTCTGAGGGCAGAAGGGGTCCCCAGGATCTAACTTGCTCTCTGCTGACTTCATGGACCAGTCTCTGCTTGCACACTTGTCTTCAGATCAAGCACCGCCCCCCTTCAGAAGTTGGCCATCCAGACACCTGGTTCACTGCTCTGCCAAGAAAAGCATCAATGAGGTGACCTGGTCTGTGTCACAAGGAGGGAGCCTGCTGCCCTCTCTTTGCCCCTAAGACATCCTATAAGCAAAACCTGAGTCAATTCCCATTGACAAGAGCACTCTGCTCTCCTCCCAGTCACCCATGGAATTTCAGCCAGTCAGTCAAGTTTATTGTAGCAACTGGCCACCGATTGGAATTTCAGAGCCTTCCCCATCAGTTTGATCTCGCCTGTCAAAGAGGCTGACAGTTCCACGCAGTGAGAAACCATTTGCCCTTTGGGCTGCCAAGCAAAGACGGCTCCACTTAATCAGGTTGCTGCCAGTCACTTGGCCACGTTCTGACCACTCACACTAATTTGGGAATACATTTACATATTTTCAGCCCGACTCTGACTGCACCCCATTAATGGGCACTGGGAGAGCTCTTTGTGATCTGAGGCCTCCTTCCAGGAGATTCGTGGCTGAGACCGCTGGGCCCCACTGTTGACTTCATAGAGGAAGTGATCGGACAGAGACACGGCAAAAAGTGTGGCTCCTCTTAAAACCTGGCTTAGAATATTTGTGTATCATGCCAAGAAATACTCCCCCCTTTTTGAGAGGTGAAGTCTTGAAGCAATTCTCCTGCAATAAAGGGCATTCTTTTCACCTCCATATTATTGTTCAACGGTCTTTTAATCAACCCGTTCCGATATTTGATATGTGGCAGTAAAATGTTTATATTACAAAAACGTACCGTAAATCTTCCAGTTCAGGAGCAAATTAATAGTCTGGAACTGTGAGAATCTGACTATATCTGAATATTGATGATCTCCTTTTCTCAGTCTCCCTGGGATTGGGAGTGGGAGACGTTGATCGTTGCTTCTTGCTGATAAGCAAAATATTTCCAGAGCGTGAAGGAGTCTGTGGTGTGTGAGAAGGATAACCCATAATCTGTATCAACATGCTAACTTCTCCTCTGCCATTTGCATTGAAAATCAGGTAGAAGTTATGCTAAGCTCTCTATTATAGCCTCGTGTATGTGAAAGGTCTCCCCCTTCATTTGAATAAGGCCTCTTCGGCATGCACCTTTAAAAGGGAACGTTCCTTTAATTAGGGTGGCATTTAGAAGCTGAAATCCTTAAATGTTCACTTTTTTGTGATGCTAAGTTGCAGAGTGTTTTTTTGCGTGCGTTGTAGCTCTTCTTTTCCTCACGGATCATTTTTATTTTTATTTATACATTATACATTCACACATACAAGACTCCCTCGGTGAAAGAGATTGACATGCATTACATCGTGGAGTAGATTAATATGACGAGCTAGATTAAAGAAAATTTAAATCCAAGTGTTTGAAGAAATGTAGGGGAAAATGTTTTAAGTATAGGATTAGGCTTACAATATAGAAAGCAGTCAAGGAGATCAAAAGAACCCTGTTCAGAAGCCCCATTTAAAAAGAGAGGGGGAGAAATTCCATTGAGTGAATTCTTACAGCAAAATGGTTAAAGTTTTTTTTTAAATTACATTCAAAGTGACTTTAAAATAAAAATAAATGTTGCAGACAGTGTGTGAATTAAGGGAAGAGTGTCATCAAAGCGACAAGGGGCTTGTTTCTTGTGTGAGTCTATCTATACATTTGTGTGTGCGTGTTTGTGTGTGTGTGTACGTGTGTGTAAAATGATGGCATTTAACTTAAAAGGGTTACCCGGAGACTAGTGTTGAATTTAGGATGCAGCTTGATGGCAATAGATGTTAACTGATTGACATCTATATGAATATGGATTTCTTTAAATCCACATCTGTATCTTTTTTTCTTTTTCTTAATCAACTAACTACATTTAAAGCAAATCTTTTAGAAAATGTATAATCCTTTGGTGCACAGTTCTCTAAGGGAAAAAAGGATCCACGGATTCTATATCGTGGAAGCTGAACCACGTCATGAAAACGAAACATTAATGGAGGTTTTTTAAAAAAATGATTCATTTCAAGGCGTCGGGATGTACTGATGTCTTAATGCTCATAACTGCAGCTCACAGTATCTATTGGAAAGGTGATTCACTATCTGTTGGACTATAGGTTTCAAGTGTTTAAAGAGGTATGCTGTTTTGGTTTGATGCAAATGCATCTCTGGGGTTTGTTTTTGGTGAGCTATTTCATTGTCGATGGCTGTACCAGCCGGCAGAAAAACAAGGAGTGGAGCAGTGCTTGTGCCCATTGGCAGGCAGGTAGAGCAGTGTGATGCAGGTGGGGGAGGTGGAGGAAGAGGCTGAGACTCTGATAGGGGCTCTGCCTTTTGGTCCATAGGGGGAATTGAAACAGAGCAGATGCAGTATATCTGCAGGTGGTGGGAAGAGGCAAAAATAATGCTTGCTTGAACTGGCAGTTGATAGCAGAGGAAGACAGAATCATTACACCCCCCCCCCCCAGCATCCTGCATGGGAGAGTAGGAAAATGTTGCTTACCCTCCGTCCTTCTGTCAGATATGAAGTTTGAGACACTTGCTCCACTCACCCTAAAGAATCCAAGTTCTTTCTGTATAAGAACTGCATTTTCAAAATCTTGGTCTTATGAAAAAGCATTAAATCATGCTGACACGCCCCTCTCCCTATACAAATCTCCCCCCACCAAACAAGTGCTGTTTGCTCTGGAAGGGAGGAATGACAGAGAAGCCCTTGTTCACGTGGGAAGAAAATGGGATGGGTGGTTGTGTCTGTTTGCCAGCATGCACAGGAGGGCAGGCAGGAAAACCATCCTCCTCCTCCTCCTCCTCTCTCCTTCCTTGGGTACGTCCAGTATTTTTGTCCTTGATCAAGTGATGTTGGAATCAAATTGGGAGTCAAAAACGAAAGCCCTGAAATGAGGCAAAGTCAGGTGAGAGAGATGCTGCTGTTCTTTTGATCTCCTTGACTGCTTTCCAAATTGTAAGGCTAATCCCATACTGAAAACATTTCCCCCTACATTTCTATCTCCTGCACTCTAAGATTCTCTACACAATTGCTGCTTGAGCTTCCTGGGAAAGGAGGGGGGGACAACTTCCAGCCTGTGCTGTGGGGGGATCCCTTGGGTGAATTTCTCTTGGCCTCTCATTACACAGGCAAGGGCCTTCAGTGAGATGAACAAGGGCTGCATTCCGCACCAGAGAGACCAGCAAGGTGAAGGGATTTCTCTCAAAGTCCAGATCCTGAAAATCTTGCTAGTCTCTGAGGTGGGAATGGGCTCCAATTGAACTATTCCACTGCACAGTTAGGTATGCTGTACAGGGGCACCAAGGGACCATTTTCTTTCTAGAATCGAGGCTCGTATTTATCTGGCAAAACAACATTTCTACATGATAAAAAGATGAAGAGGAGCTGGTTGTTTGTGGCCTGCTTTTTACTACCCAAAGGAGTCTCAAAGTAGCTTACAATCACATAACTCTCCACTCCCCACAATAGATGTTCTGTGAGGTAGGTGGGGCTGAGAGATCTCTAATAGAACTGCTCTGCAAAAACTGTGATTGGCCCAAGGTCACCCGGCTGGCTGCATGTGGACGAGTGGGGAATCAGACCCAGTTAAGAGATTAAGAAAACTTATCCATCCTTTTCTGATGGTTGCAAACATTCATATTTTGCCACAGTTATCAACATAATGTATAGCAATAGATTTATAATTCTTGACATCCTGACTGGCCATTTCCTAGCAGGCTGGCCACTGAGGCCTGCTAGAGGAGCTGGTGCTGGGCCCAAGGGACCCTTGACCAACTGACTTGAACCTGTGGAGAAGACCTGGACTGGCAACAACCCAAGAGCCCAACCCAATGTCAGCCTGACAAGCCCTGCTGGTCCTGGTGGGGCGGAACCAGCTCTGCCAACTAGCTCTGGGGAATTATCAGAGGATGACTTGGGGAGCCGGGGTGCAGTTGGGAAATAGCCTCAACCTGCTGTGAAGCGCACCCAATGGCAGATCCCAGGAGGAGAGGCATACTAATCCAGTGCTCATGCAGGGGTTGGAACTACCTGAAACTACCTGGAGCCCCTAATGAGGCCAATGACTTCTTCGCAAATGGACATGTGTCCCATGGGGGGGGGGGGAGCCATGCAGCAGCAGAGCAGTTGGACGTGGGGGTAGGGGAGCACTGGGAAAAGATCCAGCCCCTCATTATAGGTTTGGACTGGTTGTGGGAGCACAACCCAATAGTGGGCTGGCATAAATGCTCTATCACATTCCAGGGGCAGCTTTGCAGGGCACATTGGCATAGTGAGCAGGCTGGGGGCTCTCCGGTACCTGACTTGCCAACGCTCCTTCGCCTTGGAGGTCCATGGGCGGAGTTGGGCAAGGAGGAATTGGTCAGCCTACCGTGAGAGTATTGGGACATACAAGGAGTTTTTGAGGAGTAGGAATCAGATTGGCTATCTGAGCTCCAGCAGACTGGCTGCGGTATAGAACTGAAGGAGAGACCCCACTGCCTAAGGCCAGACTGTATTCCATGTCCACCAGGGAGATGGAGGAACTGAGGAAGTTCCTCAACAAGAACCTGGCCACCTCCAGCATCACTTACCCAGTGCTATTTGCAAAAAAGGGCAGGACTCTTAGACTATGCAAAGAACACTGGGGCCTTAATGCACCATGAATACATACCCCTCTCCCACCTAAAAGACTTGCTTGGGCACTTGGGGAAGGGGTGTATTTTTTTCCAAATTAGACTTGAAGAAGATGTACTACAGGGTGAGAATAAAATGGGTTCATGAATGGAAGACAGCTTTTAAGACCCTCTTGGAACAATTCGAGTATCTTGTTATGCCATTTGAGCTCAGCGGAGCACTGGAGGGAGGTTATGTATCTCATAAATGAGGTCCTTTATGATTTATTAAGGGGGTGCTGGTTTACCTGCATGATGAGTTGATTTATACCAAGACCGTTGATGAGCATGTGCACCAGGTGTGAGAGGTGTTCAAGTGGTTGCATGCAAACCAATTGTATGCAAAGCTGTCTAAATGTGAGTTCCACTAGGAACAGATACACTATCTCAGACACCGCATCAGATGGACCCAGCAACAATTCATGATGTGTTGGGGTGGCCCCCTAAACGCGCCACCAACTGCAAAGTTTCTTACGCTTCACAAATTTCTATAGTGACTTCATAACAAAATTTGCCCAGATTGCCATGTCCCTGACAGACTTACTGAAACTAGGAATGGAGGGGAGGGGCTTGCAAATTGTGGAAAAACTGAATTGGACAAAGGAATGCCAAAGGGTGTTTGATAACCTGAAATGCCTTTTAACCTCTGAACCAGAATTGTGCCAACTATGCAAAACAGTTTGTTGTACAAGCAGACCTGAGTGATGTGACTTTGGGAGACATGTTGTTGCAGTGGGAGGAAGATGGGAACCCCCACCCCATGGCATACCTTTCCCACAAGTTTAATGTTATAGAGTGCAACTGGGCAATTTGGGAGAAGATGGCCCTGTTGACTTGGCAACATTGGCTCAAGGGAGAGCCTGTTCCTTTTGTGTTTTGGACTGACCATAAAAACTTGCCACCCCTAAGCAGCCATGCAGACTCAATGCCAAACAGATTAGGTGGGCTAAACTTTTCTCCCGGTTCAGTTTCAAACGCAAACATCTCCCTGGTGAACAATACTTTCTGGCAGATGCCCTGTCCTGTCTCCCACAACACGAGAGTTGCCTTGAGCCAGTAGTTGACACAGTCTTCCCCCCAAAGCAGCTGGCGATAACCTGCAGTCAAACTCAACAGTAGGATGCTGGGAGCTCAACAGCAGGGGATCCAGCAGGAAATCCAGCAGTGAAGAACCCACTGAGCTGGGAGACATGGGGATGGAGGACAAAGAATAGGAAGAGTTGGTTCTTAGATGCCACTTTTTTCTACCCGAAGGAGTCTCAAAGTGGCTTACAGTCACCTTCCCTTTCCTCTCCCCACAACAGATACCCTGTGAGGGAGGTGAGGCAGAGAGAGCCCTGATATTACTGAAGAAGAAGAGTTGGTTCTTATATGCCACTTTTCTCTACCCAAAGGAGTCTCAAAGTGGTTTACATTCACCTTCTCTTTCCTCTCCCAACCACAGACACTCTGTGAGGTGGGTGAGGCTGTGAGAACTCTGATATTACTGCTCAGTTAGAACAGCTGTGGTGAGCCCAAGGTCACCCAGCTGGCTGCATGTGGAGGAGTGGGGAATCAAACTCAACTCACCAGATAAGAAGGCAGCACTTTTAACCACTACACCATGCTGGCTCCCCCACAAGGAGTGGGATCTGTTGAAGGATTAGCTTGTGAACTACAAGGGGAAGTTTTTCATGGAGGATTGGGAATATGTGCCTGTAGTGTCATGACAGCCAGACAGCGAGGCATTTTGGGTTCCTGAAAAATTTCCACCTCCAGTGAAGACAGTACTCGTGAATGATCTTGTGAAGGGATGTAGAAGCCTATGTGCAAGGCTGCCTGTTGTGTATCACCATGAAGAAAGAGGTGGGGAAATTCCAATTATTGTTGGAGTACTGAATACTCTATGGTTGGTGGTTGCTATGGATTTTATCATGGACTTTCCTCCCAACCAAGATCGTGATATGGGTGGTATTGGATTTGTTCTCCAAATAGCCTCATTTTGTTCCTTGTTCAGCACTCCCCTCTGTCCTGAAACTGGTGAATATAATTATTCAGCATGTTTATTGACTACATGGGTTACCTAGCAAAGTTGTCTCCAACCGCCGGCCCCAATTCATTGCCACCTTCTGTTAGGAGTTCCTGAAGTTGACTGTGGCAGAACAAGGCCTGATTGTGGCAGAACAAGGTCTTACCCAGAGGCAAACGGGCAGGCTGAGCATGTAAACCAAGCATTGGAACAGTACCTGAGGTCCTATACGTCCTTTCAATTGGACTCAGTTGTTACTCCTGGCTGAGTTCACGTATAATAATTTGATCCATGCTAGCATGGTCATATCTCCATTCAAGGTCATATCTCCATTCATATCTCCATTCAATCTGAATGCCAGATTGGCACCTTCATGGGACTCCCCCCCCCTCCCGGGTGACAGCCCACTGGACTTTCAGACAGGGGCAAGTGGGATTAACGAATCATGGACATGGTTGGTGGGAGTATTGCAAGTAATCAAGGAGAGGCACAAAATGTATGCTGACAGGAAGCAGAGTTCTGTGCCTGCTTGGAAGGCTGGGGACCAGGCTTACAATTCCACAAAGCATTAAAAGTTTCTGCAGCCACTGAAAAAGTTGTTTGATTTGATTCTTCACTTCTGTGATTGGTTGCAATATTTGTTGTACTAGGGACAAAGCCCATTGTATCCAAGAATACAATGGGCACTAGAGCTTGGTGGTGGGAAGAGGAAGGGGAGGAGTTGTCCAGTCTGTAAGGCCATGGGGTTGAATGTTTGTGTTGTGTAGGAGGTTGTGGTGGTGTGGTGGCAAATGAGGGCATGGGTGTGGAGATATGGGTGTCAAGAACCTCTGGTGTGGAATGTTCATTGACTATGGGAGAGGACTGACCTTTGGGAATTGTGGCATAGTGGTTACAGATGAGTTTTCCAGAGCCATGTCTTCAGGTATGTGAAGGGAAAATCAGACTGGAGACTCTTCTTAGGGGGAGATTACATGGCAACCAATTCCCCCCAGTCATTTCCCTTCTTCTGTAAATTAGGCCACAGACACCGAAATGCCCCTCTGCCCTAATCCACATGGGGTAGTCACAGTACACAGGTGTCCACCCTGTTCCTTCTTCTCCATTTTTTCACTGTTGATAAAATGTTATCCACATGCTTCTTTCATGGTTGCTCTTTAGAAGAAGAACATATTTTTGTACCCTGTTGTTTACTACCCAAAGGAGTCTCAAAGCGGTTTACAAACACCTTTTCCGTTCATCTCCCCACAATAGTCAACCTGTGAGTTATGTGGGGCTGTGAGAGAACTGAGAGAACTGGGAATGGGCCGCAGTGACCCAGTAGGCCTCAGGTTTCTCAAAGCATTTTCCAATCATCTTCCCTTCCTCTGCCTATAGCAGACTCCCGATGAGGGAGGTGGGGTAGAGAGCCTCACAGGGCAGTTGGCAATCCTAAGAGGAAGACTATCTGTGCACAGCAGTCTTGACCTTAGTAAGGTTTTTTATACTGTTTTTTATTTGCCAGGCCAAGGTTGGAAAAAGTCAAGTTAGTTCCCATGTGTCTCCAGCCATTTACTTGTTCACTATTTACAGTTTCAGGCTGTAAATATTTATTTGGATCTTCTTGCACTTTCCAGACTCACAGGACTGATGCTGGTCTGCCTGCCTGTGCCCCAGAATACAAACAGTTGCTGGTAAGGGCTTGCCATGGCCCATAGCCCAGGAGGGACACACCTGCACCACTCCCTCCCAACGGCAGGCAAAAATGGCTTCTTTGAAGGCTGGACTCTGAGAGTTGCAAAGAAGAAAGATACATGGCTTGGCTGTGTCTACCCCTGGCCAGAGCAGTATTTTAAGTGAGAAGGGGCTTTTCTGTGGTAGGTAGATAGAAATTTTATTACTGTTTGCACCAGACATACAACAGAGGAAATTATACAATGCATCCCAGATAAAACATGATGTCCAAGTCTCTGTTCTCATCCCCCTTGGCAGCCCTGCCGACCTCCTCTCCCTGCGGTGGTCAGGAGCAGACTGGCAGCCATGTCTCCAGATTGCCCTGGAACTCTGGTCTGTCCTGGTTAGGGCCCAATCAAAAGGTGCTTTGCATGATTGGTCCCTCCACTTGTCAGTCCGGGGCCAAGGGGCCAATCTGGGAGTTTTGATCATGGATACAACCCACCCCAACACCCCTTACTGTTTTATTAAGAGGGAACAGATTGTTCACACTCCTTTTGTTTAGAGTAAGCCAGCAGCCATTCAGTCCTGGTATTCTCACATAGCTTACATCTCCTGGTCAGTTCCTCCCCCCCCCCCCCACTGGACCCCTTGTCTTTCACATCTTTTGTAATTCCTGTCCCTTTGGGCCAGCCCAACATCTGGGCTGTTCCTACTGTCTTCTGACCAGCCCCCACCACTACCATCTGCAGCTCAAGGTGAAGCACTGCCTTGTGGCAAGAGTGGGGGTTGATACTCCAAAAGCCATACAAGATCTGAACTGAGGACCCGTCCTCAGTTCAAGCAAAAGTGTGCACATCAAATGCTACCTAATAAAGCAGTCTGATTTCACAATCATGAGTCTTCTTGGTGTCTACAGGGGGCCCTCCTCACAGCTGGGGCTTTTCAGCAGTGGCACCATTCCTTGTGAAGCTACTTGCAGGGGAGGTGCTTTAATCTAATTCTGTCTGGGACTTTTTCACTAAGGAAGTGATCCAGACAATAATGCTATTTTTGCTTAAGGGCTGTTTAATTAAAAAGCCATCATTGGTTTCAGCCTCACACACAAGATGAGAAATCCCAGGCATCCATGTGATGTGACCTTTTTCACACCCCTTTGTCAGCGCACATTGCAGCAGTGTGCCCCCAGCACATTCAGCTGGTCAGTGTATTTCTCCCATGTTTTTCCTGCCAATTATTAAAGCCCAAATTCAGTTCAAGCCAGGAGCTCTGGAGAGGTACCTGGTGGGCGGATTGGAGGAGGTTTACCAATTCTCTTGTCTCCATCCCCTACAAACTGAGTAGAGGGAAAAAAGAAGCTCCATAATGATGCTCTAGGAACTTGCTCTCATCTTTACCTGTGGCTGCCAACTCGGATATGTGGAAGTCCTGGAGAATTGGGGGTGGAGCCTCCGGAAGATAGAGACAGAGCTCAACGAGATCTGAACACAATGGAAAAATGGGCAAATGAGAACAAGATGCAGTTTAATAAAGATAAGTGTAAAGTTCTGCATCTGGGTCAGAAAAATGAAAAGCATGCCTATTGGATGGGGGATACACTTCTAGGTAACACTGTGTGTGAACGAGACCTTGGGGTACTTGTGGATTGTAAACTAAACATGAGCAGGCAGTGTGATGCAGCGGTAAAAAAGGCAAATGCCATTTTGGGCTGTATCAACAGAGGCATCACATCAAAATCACAAGATGTCATAGTCCCATTGTATACGGCACTGGTCAGACAACACCTGGAGTACTCTGTGCAGTTCTGGAGGTCTCACTTCAAGAAGGACGTAGATAAAATTGAAAGGGTACAAGGAGAGCGACGAAGATGATCTGGGGCCAAGGGACCAAGCCCTATAAAGACAGGTTGAGGGACTTGGGAATGTTCAGCCTGGAGAAAAGGAGGTTGAGAGGGGACATGTTAGCCCTCTTTAAGTTTTTGAAAGGTTGTCATTTGGAGGAGAGCAGGATGCTGTTTCTGTTGGCTGCAGAGGAGAGGACACGCAGTAATGGGTTGAAACTACAAGTACAACGATATAGGCTAGATATCAGGAAGTATTTGAAAGGTTGTCACTTGGAGGAGGGCAGGATGCTGTTTCTGCTGGCTGCAGAGGAGAGGACACGCAGTAATGGGTTTAAACTTCAAGTACAACGATCTAGGCTAGATATCAGGAAAAAATGTTCACAGTCAGAGTAGTTCAGCAGTGGAATAGGCTGCCTAAGGAGGTGGTGAGCTCCCCCTCACTGGAGGTCTTCAAGCAAAGGTTGGATACACACTTTTCTTGGATGCTTTAGGATGCTTAGGGCTAATCTTGCGTTGAGCAGGGGGTTGGACTAGATGGCCTGTATGGCCCCTTCCAACTCTATGATTCTATGATTCTATTTTCTCTGTTATCTGATATGTTTGTGGTGTTCAAAAGTGGAATGTTCAGATGTCTTTTGAAATTTTATTTGTAACAAAAACGTAGTAAAATCCCTGGGATGATAGAGCCAGGGGCAACGTGGCAGCAGAGAACACCACTTCTTAAGCGGACTCTGTTTGGCAGCTCCAGGTGAAATATCCAGGAAAGCTGGTCTGAAATGTCAACACAGCCTCACTTGGAAGATGGACACAGCGTCCTCCATTCAAATTACCTTTCAGATCAATCACCCTTATCAGGACATTATCTTCATCTGATTGCTGTAGAACAAATGTCTGGGCTTATAGGGAGGACATTGCATTTGAAAAAGGCTTGATTGGGACAGTACGATGGCTATGCCTGATATCCTGGGTTAACCGAAGTAGAACTCCCATCATAGACATGCAAATTGTATTATTTATTTACAACATTTGTATGCCATCTTTCTGTCCTTACAATGGCTACCAAAAGGATAGATTCAAAGGGGTAGCCATGTTGGTCTGAAGTAGCACAACAAAATCAGAGTCCAGCCAGGCACCTTTAAGACCAACAAAGATTTATTCAAGGCCCCGAAAGCTCACGCCTTGAATAAATCTTTGTTAGTCTTAAAGGTACCACTCATCTGCTTGGGGAGGTGTTGATTTTAATGGCTACCAAGGCAGCTAACAATTTATACGTAATAAAATCACATTTTAAAACCATTGAAATCAACACCTCTCCAAGCAGATGAGACTAAAACAATTTAACATTAGAGTTAACATACATGTACAGCAATTAAGTACAGCAATTAAAACATTGGTTAGGAAGGAGGGATCACGGAGGGAAGGCTACATGGGACAAGAAAATTCTTCACCTGTGGGCAAAAGATGGAAACAGAAGGAAGCAGAAAGATATCCCTGGGGAGCGAGCTTTGGTGCCATGACTAGGCAAGGGGCATTCACCAAATCCAAGATGGGGGGAAAGCTGAAAAATACCTTGTTGGTATTCTCCAGATTTTTTCCCCAGGCAGATATAAATTGGGGTATTTATTTGGCTATCCATAATGGACAAGCCCCCCAAAATCCCCAAAATATTTGGGATTTATTTGGTCTAGTTGAAATTATTGGGGATAGCTGAATTTAAAATGTGTTTAAAGGTACTGCAGTCACTTTGAACTTTTCTGGTGAATGGTCGTAAGATATCATGGTGTGATAGTGACCTCAGTTCTGGGTTTTCACACAAAGTGACACGGGAAAGCACTCTCTGTTTGCAACTCACTTGATGTTCATCCCCACCCTGTGACCAGCACAGCCACAGTCAGGAAGTACCTACTCACCAAGCCCAAGGAAGTGGCAGTTCCCTCCGAGAGCTTCCGTGAGAGGCTGGGGCTGCTAAGTAACATCTTATAGTTATAAATATGAAACATGGAGAATCAAATAATATAATCTTCTGCTAACTGCTTTGCAATTCCTGCATTTTATGGCAGGGAATAAGAAAATAGGGTGAAGTTACATTGCCCATCAATCCCAAATAGAGCAGTCCATTTGGAAATGGGTCCTAGTTTTAAAATGTTGAGAAGTATTGGCTTAGCCAATGGCATGCCTCGCCCCTCTGTGACACTGCAGAGCTCAGCCAATGGCTGCTGGGGTGTGTCCCCAGAACCACCCTGAAACCTCTGCTGCCTCACAGCATCGTCCTGCCTTTCCTGCCCTGATATCCATGTTGCCCCGCCCTCCAAGCACGTTGTTTGTGATGAAAAGTTACACATTTTTTATGAATAAATACATTTAGATGACTGTACATATATTTCATATTTCATAATCATATTTAATCTCTTTGTTGAGATCGGTTACATTCACTTTTAGCTATGATTCCTTAAAATAGTTCATGATTCAAATTAAATCTCATTGGCTCCTGCTCAACAGTGTTTTATATTCATAGATTTGGGCTACAGTTTCACTTGGTGAAATACAGTTTTGTTTTCCCGCCACGTAATTGAAAATAAGGACACAAAACCCATCCACTGTTATACTGCAGTAATATGATGTACTAATCTAGTTACTTAGTATATGATACGAAGCCAGGCAGCACAGCCCTGCCTTTGAAATATGATTTAAAACAGAATTTATAATGTTGTGGAATTACATAAAACTGTGTGAAATTGTGCAGATAATCATTTAAATCTCCCTACATGGGAAGATAATTGCTCCCGAAATTAACTGTACCTGGGGTTCATTCATTTGGTCATGGCTAGTTTCTTATATAGAGATGATTTGATATTAGAGCTAATTAAGATCAGGTCAGAGTTGCTCAAGGTCAGAGATTAATGCGCAGGATCATTGAAATGATAATTATAAACAGATTAGGAAGCTACGGTCTTTTATAAAGGGTTATTAGATAATTACTGTGAGAGTGTACGGCTTACTGTAATAATGGATTATCGACTACTTACAGCGTTTTAAGGGCGAGAGTATATTACTTCCTCAAGGACTAAAAGGAATAATGCTGCTGGAAATCAGCACTCCGCAAATAAAAATCATACCAATTGCATTTCATTTCTTCTATTCCAAAGGCTTCCGCTCTTTATTCACGGCTGGCTTTGGTAATTTAAAGAAAATTCTTTGGTCTATCAGAAGCAGCTGCTATGATTTTTCTATGTTGAATTCCTCCTTTTTAAAATTCAAACATCACATCAGAATTAACATGTACAGTGCTGATGGCAGTTCTGATCTAGATGAAAGGACTGGATCATAAGATGGAGGCAGCGTGTGTGTGTGTGTGTGTGTGTGTGTGAGCATGCATGGGGGGGGGGAGATGGGACAGAAACTCAGCTGCAGGATTCCCTCCTCATAGAGGATGCCTTTTGACTGGGAATGCTGCCCGGGGGTGGGGGTGGGGGGGGGACCAGAGTGACCAAGGAGCTAGAAGACCTTCCCAGTCTGGAATGGCATTTGGAACTTCTATGTTAGAAAACAAGATGGCAGCAGGGAGGCCTGAGAGAGACTTATAAAACATTGAGTAGCGTAGAGGGAGTTTTTAATTTTAAGCCATTTTAAACAGGACTCTGAAGTGGTAGTACATAAACAAGGAGAAACTAATATTCTATTTCTGGCCTGTCAGATAAAATGATATGACAAATAGTCTGCGTATGATTGGTTTTAAAAAATAATCCCCTCCCTCCTCTGGCTTTTCCATGCTTACCTGGCCATTTGTCATGCCAAGGAAGAAAGACAGGCAGGATCCATCCCCTTAATTTTGCTTTGACAGACAGCAAGGTGGCACTGGAGTACAGTCATACCTCAGGCACGTGAAGGAGCCCTCTTTGAACTAAACAATGGACAAAATCAGGAATGTCTGTAAAGGGCCTTTTGTCATCGGGGAACCACAATGCCAAAGGACAATTCTTCCCACTTCCCACTTTCCACTTAGATAGAAAAGGCAGGTTGGAGAGAGGACGCCTCTGCCCCATTCCATGAACTCTGGACCACACAGTGTGGCTGGCTAATTATTCAAGGATGCTTTGGATGCTGGGCTTCAACAGCAAATTTAAGCTGCTTAATCTTCAAAGTGCTGTTGAGAAGGCAGTCATTGTCTTTCACAAACACTTCCCAAAGATATGCTATTATAGTCTTGCCATTTGAGGCATCATTACGCGTCTCTATTGTGGAAACTGTGATCTCCGAGAGTGAACGGCAACAAACAGCAGAGACTCCAGTTTGGGGATTCACCAAACTCATTGACCCCCCCCCCCACTCCCCAGGTCTGCTTCACTGCTGGCAAAATGCCCATCCTGGAAGGACAGGACTGGGCACTTACCTGCCTGGTTCACATAGCAGCTCTCGGAATCACAGGCTGTCCTGCTTGGCGAGGCACACCCATCCGTGACAGTCAAGCTACTCAGTGTCAGTCATGATCCCAAGAGCAATGCTTGGCTTTTCCCTAGAGCAGCATTTAATTATTCATTCATTCATTCATTCATTCATTCATTCATTCATTCATTCATTCATTCATTCATTCATTGCCACTCCCCAAAGGCTTGTGGCAGGTTACAAATGTCATCTTGTAGCTATTCACTTATCATAGAATCATAGAATCATAGAATCATAGACTTGGAAGGGGCCACACAGGCCATCTAGTCCAACCCCCTGCTCAACGCAGGATCAGCCCAGAGCATCCTAAAGCATCCAAGAAAAGTGTGTATCCAACCTTTGCTTGAAGACTGCCAGTGAGGGGGAGCTCTCCACCTCCTTAGGCAGCCTATTCCACTGCTGAACTACTCTGACTGTGAAAAACTTTTTCCTGATATCCAGCCTATATCGTTGTACTTGGAGTTTAAACCCATTACTGCGTGTCCTCTCCTCTGCAGCCAGCGGGAACAGCATCCTGCCCTCCTGCAAGTGACAACCTTTCAAATACTTAAAGAGGGCTATCATGTCCCCTCTCAACCTCCTTTTTTCCAGGCTGAACATTCCCAAGTCCCTCAACCTATCTTCATAGGGCTTGGTCCCTTATATGGCAGAAAGCCAAAGGGGAGATCACTGGGAGAGAGTTAGACCGTTTATGCACTGGAGGTTTCCTTGCGGGCTGCAGGCTGGAGTTTTAGTTGTGGCAGGTTGCCCCACCTCTTCCTGCACCCACACAGGGGAGTATTTGGCTCGGTGCGCCTCATCTGCCCCCAATTTGTGCTCCTGCACGAAATCTGGGGCAGTGAAGTTCCCAGTGCGTAAATGATCAATGTGGTGCTCCCTGCTCCTGATAGCCCCAGTCAAAGGCAGGGTTGAGAAATTCCTGGAGATTTCGGGGTAGAACAGAGAAGAGTTTGGGCAGAGTTTGGGAAGAGGAGGGGATGTGATGCCTCACCTGGAGCCTGGCAACGGTACCATCACCCGTCATCCACAGAGCCCAGCATGGGCCTCATTTCATGCTCAGGCCTCAGCCCACTGAGGATGTGAGTCCACATGATGCCACAGCAACGGAACGGAGTGTTGGGAACCGATTTTACTGTCATCCTTCTGCCTGTCAACCAAGGACTGGCTGGATTCCCTTGCGGGTTAAAAAACCTACAATCCCATATACTCCTAAAAGCATTGCTGACTTGTGCTTTGTTGGTAATAAAGTAATGTTTGGAGTATTTGTTTATTTTACACTATAAGAAGTGTTATGGTACAGGCCGAGAAATGCTCTTGCTGGGCTGTAGATCCACTCCTGCACATCAGATCCCCAGCAAGAGACAGAATTCTGCCCCCAGGAGTGCTTCAAGGTGACTCCAAGGTGAAAAAGTGGTTGTAAGATCTCTCTGTGTGTAAGCATGCCATTCACACATACCCACCCTTGGGACTTGTATGATTCTTATTGACACAGATACCAGGCAACCCATTTTGGCCTCTAGCTGTTTAAAAACACTGATTCCCATAGTTAAAAAACCCAGTTATGTTAACATGTTTCCATCAAAATAAAGTACCAACCTATGATGTAAACAATTCAGGGCCATAATATAAAAAGTAGAACTGTGGGGTGGGGGTGGAAATTTCAATAATCAAGATTTTATTGAAAAGCCTTATTGGATTTTTATAAGCAGTGTGCAAATGTCTATAAAATATAACTATAACCATGGTAATGTCATGTTGATTAGATGCAGTCGTGTAGCATTAGCCGTTAAAGCAGAATAATGTAGAAAGAAGAAGAAGAAGAAGAAGAAGAAGAAGAAGAAGAAGAAGAAGAAGAAGAAGAAGAAGAAGAAGAAGAAGAAGAAGTTGGTTCTTAGATGCCGCTTTTCCCTACCCGAAGGAGGCTCAAAGTGGCTTACAGTCGCCTTCCCTTTCCTCTCCCCACAACAGACACCCTGTGAGGTGGGTGAGGCTGAGAGAGCCCTGAGATTACTGAAGAAGAAGAAGAGTTGGTTCTTAGATGCCGCTTTTCTCTACCCGAAGGAGGCTTAAAGCAGCTTCCAATCGCCTTTCCATTCCTCTCCCCACAACAGACACCCTGTGAGGTGGGTGAGGCTGAGAGAGCCCTGATATCACTGCTCGATCAGATCAGTACCGTGGCGAGCCCAAGGTCACCCAGCTGGTTGCATGTGGGGGATCGCAGAATCGAACCTGGCATGCCAGATTAGAAGTCTGCACTCCTAACCACTACATCAACCTGGTTCTCTACACCAAACTGAAAGGGTCAGATGATGCCTTCAGTCATTCCCAGTTCTGTGTGGTTCTCCAAGGGGATCCACTAGTGCTGCCCAGGGGGACCCCCATTTTCTCCAGCGTGTTCCCCCTTCTGTCTATGTGCACCTATCTCTGTGGGAACTGACTTGCCCAAAGGAGCCCAATGAAACCGCTGGCAAGTGGGCAGTGAGACCTGCCAAGGCAGGGCAGCTTCTCAGTCTCTGAAGAGGGATTCAGTCCAGGCCGTTCCTCACAAGGACTTCGGAGCCACCTCCCAGATAGCTTGAACCTGACTAATGACACTGATTTCCAAAACAAGTCAAGAAAGGTCTTTCAGTCACGACGAGAGCTAAGTTCCCACACTCCTCAAGGGAACATTTTTGATACTTCACATGCACAACAGAAAACCAGCCCTCTAACACTTCTCTTCAGGATGACAAATTTTCTAAAGATTGCATTTTTATTGCCTTTACATTTGGATGCCAACACCCCTACCGGGTGAAAAAGGTATAAATGTTCCCCCCAACCCTGAGATCCAGGTTTGGAGTTATGCACTGCCCCACCCTTAGGTCTCGCAACCTCTTCTCTGACTTCAAATCTTCAGACCACGGGGTGGCCAGAGTGCTTCCCTTCCCTTCCCTTCCCTTCCCTGCTGGCTCCTAATGCAGCTTCTTTCCGCCATCCCTTTAGGCAGACAGGTCTTCAATGGCAGTGGTCCCCAACCTTTATATCACCGGGGATATAAACGCTTGACAATTTTACTGAGGCCCGGTGGGGGGGTAGTTTACTCCTCTACTCTCAACCACTGCCCGAACGCTCTCTGATCGCTATGGTAATGTTTAAACACCCTTCAAAATAAGATACAGACACGCCACAACAATGAACATAAGGAACATTTTATTTTCATGGAAATTTTAACTCATGACAATGACAAATCAATGGGAACCCTGAGCTTGTTTCTCTGCAACAAGATAGTCCCATCTGGGAGTGATGGGAGACAATGACACCCAAAGTGTGTTGTAAAGGGCCGGGGGGGGGAGGGGAAGAAGGCGTCCTTCGGGGTACACCTCCAATTAGTCGATGGACCACATGTAGTTCGCTGCCCACAGGTTGGGGATCGCTATTCTATGGGAATGTTAGGTTGCTCACCTGCAGTTTTCCATTCTGTAACTTGTATTTTGCTTTGCATTAAGTTAATCTAGTTTCTCTTCTGTTTATAAAATCAAAGTCCCACCTTTTTCTTCTCTTGTTGTTCTGAGTGTCAGTCTGAATGTGGACCTTGGCGTGCCCCGCCTAAGGGTGACAAGTATCCTAAACACCAATGTTCGTTTCATGCCAGCAAAGGTTCCTTTGCATTTTATGGCCTTGAGAAAGTCGTAATGATTTGAGTAACGAGAGTTCTTCTTAAACACGAGAGGTTCGCACTGGGAGTTTAGGGCTTTGGAAACTTTTTGGAAACTCCATTAAGGGCTTTGGAAAATATAGTTTAAAATAACAAATAAATAATAAACTAAAACAGCAGCATTGAAACACAGATGAGAATCTGAACAGTGCAATCCTAAACAGAGTTAGTGAATGGCTTAGAAGGATGTAAATCTGCTTAGGATTGCACTGTAAGACAGCAACCAGTAAAACCTGTGATATGAAATCAGGATGAGAACCAATAGGAAAGCTAGCAGGACACAGGACAAACAAGGGGAGAGGCGGCGGCAAGGGGAAAATACTATTGAAAACCCTGGGTGAAGCAATGATTTGTCATGTTAATGATTGCTTTCTGCTGCTGGAAATGACCAGAGTTCACTCTGGGAGCACCGTGAATTCCTGCTGCCCCATCTACAGTCTACCTTGAACTTCCCACGGGCAGAAGAAGCAGGAGACCAGCCGGACAGGCCTGCTCCTCACCAGACGGTGAGTGCCTGAGTGCTTGTTGCTCATGGTTTTATACATTGCTATTTCAGCATATCAATTGAGTGCTTTTAGCATTTTTAAATTCATTTTATTGTAACAGAATTGAGTACAGTAGCTTTTATTACAGTGATAGAGCATTAGTATTTTTAGAGTAGAAGAGTAGTAGACTATTACTATTAGAGTATTTGTTAGAATGATGCAGTTTTTTGCATATGTATTTTCATTTGTTTCTTTTTCTTCAGTCATTTGCTTCAAGGTTGTTGTGGAGACATCTTCCAGAGCAAATAAATAAATATCACATCCTCTGATTACCGTATATACTCGCATATAAGCCGACCCATATATAAGCCGAGGTACCTAATTTTAAGAGCCTCTTGTGGCGCAGAGTGGTAAGGCAGCCGTCTGAAAGCTTTGCCCATAAGGCTGGGAGTTCAATCCCAGCAGCCGGCTCAAGGTTGACTCAGCCTTCCATCCTTCCGAGGTCGGTAAAATGAGTACCCAGCTTGCTGGGGGGTAAACGGTCATGACTGGGGAAGGCACTGGCAAACCACCCCGTATTGAGTCTGCCATGAAAACGCTAGAGGGCGTCACCCCAAGGGTCAGACATGACTCGGTGCTTGCACAGGGGATACCTTTACCTTTACCTTACCTAATTTTACCACAAAAACTGGGCAAACTTATTGACTTGTATATAAGCTGAGGGTTGGAAATGCAGCAGGCTACTGGTAAATTTACAGGGTGGCCTAAGTGCTTAATCCATGCTCCATCATCACAGGCTCTCCCATCCAGCCTCCACCCCCCAAAACAATATAGAAAAGTCAAGAGGATGAATAGCTGCTGGTTTTCGTACCTCGCTTTTCACTAACCAAAGGAGTCTCAAAGTGGCTTACAATTGCCTTCCCTTCCTCTCTTGATGCCAGACACCCTGAGAGAGCACTGACAGAACTGCTCTGTGAGAACAGCTCTGGCAGGAGAATCAAACAGTGCCCCCCAGGCCAGCAAACCAGAACAGAACAATAGTACCCAAAGTTGGCAACCTACTATAACAAATCTACCAAACTGGGGGCTACAGTGCCCCCCTGAAAAAAAATACTGAAATAAACAACTGTAAAACTGAAAGAACTGTAAAAATCAATTTTTAAAAGAAACACAACCCCAAGAAGAAAAGGAAAACAATGCTGCCCCTCAGATAAAAGAAGAAAGAAACACTAGGAGAAAGAAACAGTAAATCCCAAAGCACCCTCAAATCCCACCCCACCCCACCCACAGAAACCAAAATAATAGTTTGGAAGAAGTCATTAGGAAAAGAAGGGTTAAAAAAAGTCAAACCTCAGTCAAACCATTGATGTCCTACAAGCTGCCAGCTTTCAAGATCTTTGCAGAAGGCAATGGTTGGCTGGGAGCAACTAGCTCACTTGCAGAAAGCTCAGCTGCAAAAAGCAATGCTATGATTGGCTGGCTGGGAGCAGGCTGTTATTTCAATTACCCGCATATAAGCCGAGGAGGGGATTTTAGTGCTAAAAACTGTGCTGGAAAACTCGGCTTCTATGCAAGTATATACGGTATGTTTCAGAACTCCAGGTGAGGAAATTCCTGGAGATTTGGGGGGTGGGACCTGTGGAAGGTGGAGTATTTTATTTATTTACTTCATGGCAGGTACAATATACCAACCCCCCATAATCGACCTATGATGTTCTATGTAAACCACCCAGAGCCATATGGAAGGGAGGTAAAAAAATCTAGATAGATAGATAGATAGATAGATAGATAGATAGATAGATAGATAGATAGATAGATAGATATTCAATAAAAACCCGATCCCATAACAGAATGAACAGAGCATGATCTAAAAAGATAAAACAAGATTGGCACTGTAGTCCCTCCCCCTGTCCCTGCAGCCATCCAACCCCAGGGTGGGGTGTGCTAGATGTTACCCCTGAGGAGGGGCCCCATTGTTCCTATCCCTGACCAGATGTGCTTCCTTAGGGCCAGGGACCCCCAGTAGATCAGCGTCCGCAGAGTGGAGAATCCTTCCAGGGGCATAAGGAGACAAGCGGTTCCTTCAGATAGGCATGGCCGAAGCCACTGATGGCCTTAATGATTAGCATCAAAACCTTGAACCTGATGCAGTCCAGGACTGGCAACCAATGCAGCCATCGCAACGCAGGCAGGTAATGGGCCCTCCAAGTTGTACCAGTAAGGATCCTAGCAGCTGCATTCCTCACCAGCTGTATTATCTGGGTCGAGGACAAGGGTAGGCCCACATAGAGCAAGCTACAGAAGTCTATTCTAGAGGTGACCATTGCATGGATCACTGTGGCTAGACAGTCTGCAGAAAGTTAGGGTCATAGTAGCCTTACCTGGTGAAGATGGTAAAATGCTGTGCAGCTGTGCAGATGGTAAAATGCTGTACCCACCCTTCTGACCTGGGCCTCCATAGAAAGGGAGGAATCCAGAATCACCCCCAGATTCCTGGCTGAGGATGAGATGATAGGTTGCAGCCCAGCCAGGGTGGGTAGATGCACTTCCTGGTCTACCACGTTTCTGCCCAGACATAGGACCCCCATCTTGGAGGGGTTGAGTTTCAGGTCCGCAACTCTGTACCTGCCGTGTCAGAAGGTACATAAAGATGTTAAATAACATAGGGAGAGTACTGCCTCCTGTAGGACCCTACAAGGAAATCAAGAAGGGTACAATAATTCCTCCAGCACAGCCATCCTCCGGGTCCATTTCCAGAGAAAGGAGCACAGGCATTGGAGAACTGTCCCCCGAATCCCAGCCCCAACAAGGCGGTGGGCCAACAATTCATGGTTGACTACATCGAACGTGGCTGACAGATCAAACATCACATGGATGGCTGAACCATCCCAATCTAGCTGGCACCAGAGATCATCCACCAAGGCGACCAATAGCGTCTGTACCCCGTGATCAGGACAGAAACCCGACTGGTATGGGTCAAGAACTTAAGTATGCTAGGAGCTGTTCCACTGCAGCCTTTTCAACCACCTTGCCCAGAAACACAAGATGCAAAACCAGGCAGTAGTTGGCCGGGTCCTGTGGGTCCAGCGGTGGATTTTTCAGTAAGGGATGAACCATCACCTCCTTCAGTACCTCTGGGAATTCCCCTGTAGATAGTAATAGGTTGATAATCTCTTTCAGAGGGCTTTCTGTCCGCTGGTCCCTCATCTTGAGCAACCAAGACAGATAGGGATCAAGGAGCAAGTGGTCACCATCACGATCCCCAGCAACTCGTCCACTTTGGTTCTTGAGAGCTGCCTGAAGCCATCAAACATATCCCTCCAAGACAGCCAAGGGGCCTCTAGTTCCCTCTCTGTGTTAAAGGCGGCAGGAATGTCCTGACAGAGGAACAAGACCTTGTCCGCGGAAAATCTCACTAATGTCTCACAGCCAAGAGCAAATTGATTACTATTTTGGCGCCCTTCTTCAAGGGTGGTCAGTGACTGAGCTACCCTAAATAATTGGGCCAGGGGAGAGTTTGCAGATGTGATAGAGGTGGCATAAAACCCTTGTTTAGCCGCCCTAGTGGCCATCTCATATGCCCTCTTAAGCGTGCAATAAGATGTTCTGGCCGCTTCATTGCAAGTCTTCCTCCACACTCGCTCTAGCCGTATCACTTCCCCCTTCCTCTCCAGTAGCTCCTGGGTATACCAGGGGGGCAGTTTGAGGCGAGGGCGGAGAGGCGCCTGGGAGCAATCTCGTCAATGGCCATATACTGCCATAAGCTCCCTTGTCTGAAGTATCAGTTTTCTCCAGGGGAACTGATCTCTGTAGTCTGGAGATAAGCTGTAATTTCAGCACGTCTCCAGTCCTCACCTGGAAGTTGAGAATCCTAAATAGTGGTTAACTGTTACAATTCTGCAAAGTGCCTGTGGCAAGTGGAAATGCCTTTAACCACCATTGCTTTCTCTGATCCTATCTTTGCATTGCAAATATTTGCAAAGCATACCACAATTAACAGGGACTATTGTAAATTAATAAAGAAGTTACGACAGAAGCTGATTTATTCAATACTTCTCAACAAAACATCACATTTGGAATTTCCTTTCATATAATTCCTGTGTAAGGCATATTATATCTCAAAAAAAATCCCTTGATATTTCAGGCAAGAATTCATTCAGCTGAATCTTATATTGAAATTAGTCAGAAAAGCATGAAATCAAGGCAAGGGGAAGAAAGTAACAAAATTCGTACAAATGTGCTCCATACCCCCCCCCCCCCCCATCATGCTGACTGAAGCGATTCCTAGAAGGAATCTTCATAATTTTTTCTTAACTTTTCTGCCATGCTGGGGCTGCAACTAGAAGTGTGCAGGTTTTTTTCTTGGTATTTTTCAGTTTGAATCTATTCCCCCTCCCCCCCCCCAAAAAAAAAATCGGGATTCCTAAAAAATCCCAGATTCCAACACTGGTAAAGTATTAAGATCTGAGATTTTTAAAGAAATACTGAAAATTTTTGACCCAAGAAGAAGAAAAGAAAGAGGGCAAAGTCACATACACAAGAAGCTAATTTGTTTCATTTTTTCTTTTGCGGTCTCTTTCGACATGGCATGTTCAAAGAGACTGCAGAAGATAACCTGAAGAAGTAGAGTTAGTTCTTATATGCCGCTTTAGCTCTATCAGGAGTCTCCAGAGAGTCCAGATATTAGGATTTCGTCAGGATATATATATATATTTACCTTTGGGATGCTGAAATATACCCCCAAATAATGATAAGGTATTCTGGGGGATATTTTTGGCTCAGTTGGATCCAAGTTGTAGCTATCCAGACTGTCTGAAGTCCTAGTGACATCATGCCTTGTTTATGGGTCCTGCTGAGCAGATGTGCTCTGGAATGCGGTTGATGCTGAAACTTAATTCCTAGGCATGTGGAAGCCCATTCCATATTGAGATGGTGGCATTTAGAAAAAGGGCTTAAGCCTTCCTTCCCCTGTACCATTTTTTGGATCTAAAGCAGGTCCAGAGAGTTTCATTTGTCCTCACAGCAATAGAATCCAACCCATCTTGCCACATTGACATCTCATTGATTCTATTATTGTTATTGCTATTATTATTGCTCTTATTCTGCTCCTGTCATACTAGCTGTCTCAGGGCAGTGTACAACATGAATCTAAAACATTGGTTACAAGAATAAGAATAAAATATATTAACATTAATAGCTTAAAATTAGCAAATTAGAAACAAACAAAAATAGCAGCACTGATAGATGTTAGATTCTGGACAGTTGGTGGTGCATTAATATGAGGAGGAGTCAGGAGGGGCAGAGGAGGGGAGAAGGAGGCTCAGTCAGCGTTTCTGGGGGGTGTAATTTCTGCTGGCCACAACATAAGCCTGGACAGGGACAAAGACTCCTGCATATCCTAAAAGAGGCCTCTTGTGAGCCTATCCCCTTTGCTGAGGTCCTCCTGGCTCATGTGTTCGAGCTCCTGCCTGCTGTTCTGGGGAGCCTGGCTGTGCCACACCTGCAGAGAGCCAAGAGCCCCCACATGTTGCCTCGTTTTAATAAAAGTTCCCTGGTTGGCACAACACCGATCTCGGAGGCCATCTGCAGGACACATGTGCACCTGTGATGTGACAGTATTATTTAGAGGCCAGACACTGGTCATGACTTTTCTAGTTTTGTTTAATTTGGGGCTGATTGATAGATAAATCTAGTAATATTTGTTGCTAGTTTTGAAAATTAGCATACTTGGAATAACAATTTTCTGCATCTGGAGAGCTTATTCTAAGTATCCATCTATGCATCTATGTATGTTTCCACATATGCATTTAATTATACATCCTGGTATGTATCTAGAATAGTCTTTCTCAACTTCTTGACTGTTGAGAGCCAGTATGGTGTAGTGGTTAGGAGTGTGGACTTCTAATCTGGCGAGCCGGGTTCGATTCTGCGCTCCCCCACATGCAGCCAGCTGGTGGACCTTGGGCTCGCCACGGCACTGATAAAACTGTTCTGACCGAGCAAGAATATCAGGGCTCTCTCAGCCTCACCCACCCCACAGGGTGTCTGTTGTGGGGAGAGGAAAGGGAAGGAGACTGTAAGAATATGGTTGGGAAGCATAGTTGTGGACATGCCCACCTGGGGACCCTCCCCTTCCTACTCCTTCCAGGCCCATCATTGGCCATTTGGGGGGGGCAGGTCAACATAACCATACATTTTAAAAATATATTTAAAATAATTAACTCACACCCATTCGGGAAATCCTTCCAAGGCCATCAAGAAACTTCAGTGTTTCCTGAGACCCTGTTGAGAAAGTCTTATCAAGAATGTTTGGCTCATGCCCTTGTTTGGCTAAATTTTTATTTGGTATCAGCACAACAGCACCATTCAGTGTTTTTATTTTGATCGTACGCAGCGAGTGTTAAGTCCGATGATTATTGTAAATCCTTTGCCCTGCAATTGCTTGCCAACGCCTCTTTCTTGCTGCCTAAGAAACTACATGCTCATCTTGACTCTTGACACACAAACACAGAGAAGCCTCTACTTATTATCCCTCTTGCCCCAGAATGCTTTCTGTAGCTCATGATGAAAATACACTCAGGCAATCCCTGGTCTGCCTAAGCAATAGAGGGCACCTCGCCATATTTTCCTGCCCATCCCTTTTGGGAAATCAAGGGTAGTGAGTGACCTGTCCTCCTGTCCCTTGTTGACAGTGGAATGGTGGCTCCAGCATTTGCTCAGGGCAATAAGGAAGAATTTCACAACCAGGTAAGCTGCTCATATGATCATCTGTGGGAGTTATCAGGGATGTTAGGATTATTTATTTATTATATTATCAAGAGATATCCAATTATAGCAGGCGATTCCTCGCATTGGTCCAAATGTGGCAAATGTACTCTGCTTTCAAGAATCCCTTGGATATCGTAGCTCAAGCCCAAAAAGGTGATTACAAATTACTGAATCTATTTCTGAGTTGCTTCTATATACAACCAGGGCCTCCAGCTGTGGCCGGTCCCAGATTGTGAGCCTCACACAATTTATGCAGGTGATCACTGAAAGCTGCCCAATACCTGCATCTCCCAAGTCCTGTTCTCTTCTAAGAAGATGGATCTCCACAAGAACAGTAGTGGGTAATGCTTAATTTCATTGTCATCTATGATGACAGTGTTTCCCTTAGCATCTAGGTTGGCCTGCTGCTGACTGATATGGGAGTGTTCAGAGAGTGGGTGATTCTCCTGGACCTGGTACCCAAAAAGGTTGAAAAAAACGGGGGGTGGGGGTGGGGATCTATAGAGTTATGCCTGTTAATTATAAAAAGCTAAAATTGTAATCCAAAATCTTTAATCCGATCACATTTTTTTTAAAAGCACTCTTTTGTTTTGTATATACATGCCTTTCCTTGGCATATAAATATTTTAAATAAAACTGCAGTTGTGTAAAAGGGGATGTCCCACAGTTACGAGACTCATCCCAATTACTAGGTACATTTAAAAATAGTAAAAAATATTTTTTTAAAAGAAAACCAAACAAAGCCAAATGCCTTTCTGCCTGGGGGTCTTTCTCAGGGGTTTAAAGCTTGGTCAAGCACAGAAAAGAGGAAAGAAAATAATTGATTTGGATTAATTGTGTGACTATTTTAAATAGCCTTCGGGGAGGGCAGTATATAAATCTAAATAAATAAAAATAAATAAAAGTAAAAGATCATTATTATGGTTATTAACTAAATGTATTAAAATTACCCACACCTACCAGGTGTCAAAAGTTTTATGATTAATTAAGGCCATCAAAGATGGCTGATGTTAGTGGCCCAGATTTCTAAAATTTGCAGTTACTGTCCATAATTCCAAAACACATTATTAAGCCAGCTGTTTCTGAGTTCAGTTGAAGGTGCTAGTTATGACATTGAAAGCCACGTATTTGACAGATCATCTCTTTCCATATTTCCCTACGTGCCAACAAGGGCTTTCAGGTGGCCAGCCATGGGCTCTCCCGCCTCTTAGGTGGCCTGTTTGGCATCAACCAGAGCCCAGGTCTTACCCACTGTAGCTCTAGCCCTGAAGAACTGGGAGACTCCCCATCGTCCCGGGAGATCTTCAGGAGGCACTGCAAAGCTTGCCTGCTCACCAGGACTTTTGCTATGCTGTGGTAGGCATCTGTGGAGGGCGGAAGCAGGAGAGATTGGAGGGTTGGTATTTGTGTTATAAAGGGACAATGTTTTTATTATCGTAAGGTGCCTTGAATCATGAGCAAACTTGGAATATAAATGTGTTCACAAATATAATAAATAGATTTAAGAGCAGCTTATGTTAATTTGTCAATAACACCCTTATGTTTGAAGAAAATTCCTTTATTTTTTTCCCCAAGGTCTCTGAGATGCCTCCTAAACATACAATGCATCACAGGTTCTGCTTTTCAGTAGCATAACAAAAAAGTTGACCTGGCAGGGCTAGAAGAGGAAGACTTTTGCTTTCAGTCTAGTCTAGTCATAGAAAACACAATTGATGTAATGATTTGCTCCTGGCACCTGTCTACATTTACAAGGTCACTGCCAATAGAACCCCACCCAAACTTTTAGGCACCTCAAGACCAGGTTTGCATCACTGCAGTCTTCCTTGAACCAAAACCCCATCTCCAAGAACTTGAAAGAGGAATGTTCATAGCATCTCACATTTGTAACGTCCAAGGGCCAATTGTGGCCGGGCTGATATGGAATGCTTCATGACACTCCCTGCTCTTTATGGGGTTGTGATGCTTTTGTTGGTCAGTTTCTTTTTGACAATGCAAAAATCAATGCCAGGCTTCTTTTCACCTCTATCTTGCACTTGTTAAAAGCAATTAGTTTTTGTATCTCCAGCAGCACTCCTGACATCTCTCTTCGGGACACAGATGTTTATGTTCACTGGCTACATTTCCCCTGAATTATTTAAGTTGCTTTGCCATGAAAAATACTGGGAACATCTGGTTTCTTAGAGGAGTTTTATGTTTTGAAAATAAGACTGAAGAATAGGGAATTCCCTTTGATACATTTGGTATGTGAGTTCCTTAAACTGGAATTGGCTAATCTGAGGAATAAAAACATAATTCAACATTTGTTCATTTAACATTTGTTGAATGAAGTATTGTTGATAGAAAAAACAATAATTTAGCATACTGCAGTGGTTGGTTAATTTTTGATCATATTATTTTCATTCATTCTATTATTCTTATTTATTACTTGCTTTATAACTCACTCCTAACTTGCATCCAGAGACAGCTGACATCTGTATATGTCAGGAGCCTATTGCCTCCTTTACTTTACGTTTGCTCCTCACATAACTAAAAAACTTTTCTTGTTACAATGGGCTTCCCTGGCCAATCTTAGCTCGGCTTTGGCCTTTCTGAAGATTGATCTACAGTGCCTAGTAACCTGTAGGTACTCTTCTTTAGAGCTCTGTCCTTCCCTCCATTTCCTGAACATTTTCCTTTTCTTTCTTAGTTCCTCTTGAAGTTCTCTGTTCATCCAAATAGGCTTCTTAGAGCTCCTGCAGTGTTTTTGTCTTTCTGGGATAGTTATTGATTGAGCATGCAATAGCTCTTGTTTGAGTTTTCACATGCTGTACTTGTAGTTTAAACCCATTACTGTGTGTCCTTTCCTCCGCAGACAACGGAAACAGCATCCTGCCCTCCTCCAAGTGACAACCTTTCAAATACTTAATGAGGGCTCTCATGTCCCCTCTCAAAATCCTCTGCTCCCCAATGGCACCTTTAAGTTTTATTCAAGAAGCATACCTCCACATGAAAACTTATACATCAAATAAAACTTTGTTGATGTTAAAGATACCACTGGACTCAAACTTTGTTCTTCTTCAGACCAACATGGTGACCCACCTGAATCTATCTGCTCCCTCTAGATGTTTGCTCCCACTGGTGTAAAGAGACAACATCATTTTAGTCCTTTTCCCCATTGAACTTCGAGATGTTAAAGAATACACTTCCAAGTTCGTGATTCTTGGATGGATTTTATATACAGGGATAAGGCTGGTATAGGTTCCCACTTTCCATGAGTCACAGGTGAAGATGAAAAAGTAAGGCTTTTAAGAAGAATGACAATGGGGGCCATCCACATGAATAGAAAGCCTGGACAAATGAAAAATGTTTTCATCTGGCACTTAGAAGATAACAGCTTGGTGAATCTCTAAAGGCCATTCATCTTCTCCAGGCAAAAAAACCAAATAATAGTCCTCCATTAAGTTGCCCAGGACAGAAATTATTATCCCTCAGTCTCAATTTCCTATCCCTTGAGGGACTGAGAAGGAACAAATCCACATAATAATTAGGAATCCCCCCTAGTCTCTATAGAAAATACCATAAGGACTATGAAAAACAAACTGAGAGCATTGTCCAGAAGTGACATTACATCCTCCACAAACTCTGCCGCCATCAGACACTGTCCCTCCAAATCTCCTAACTTTTCCAAGGCAGTGTTGGGAATCCTACCAAGCCACTGTACAGAGTAGGACAGTGAGGATTCCACGGCTGTGATGTGCTCACTCCCAGCCATCAGAGGAACGGGAGATGTCTGGCACGGTTTATTGGGCCTGCACAATTGCTAAATGGGTTCAAGCCAGGCCCCACAGCCAGCAGTAGCATGGACCCAGGATATGATGGGAGGTACTTGTCTGGCATGACAAAATACCTTGAAAAAGACTGCTTGCTTGTGGTTGCTGTCCACTTCGCTTAAGGGGGGGGGGGGGAGAGCATGGAGACAAGTTTTATCAGTAACCATTAAGAACTTAAATAGAGATAATAAGCATGAGAAATTTTCCAGATTATTAAAGAAGGAACTTGCTTTTTTTTAGATGTATAAAGTATCCTAAGGGCATAGTGGAGAAGGAAAAGTACTTGAAATGAATGAAACATGGACACATGTTTTCTTTCTACACAGAAGAGGAAAAGGGGAGTAGCAATCCCTGTTATAATACAAACACTTCAAATGGGTGCATGGTGAGTTATCATCTCAGAATCAATCAGTTATTCAAACAGATGCTGAGATGACAGACATAAGCCCCAAACCAAAACAAAGCCCCCTCCCCCCCCATTTTTTGAAGCACAGGCATGGATTCAACATGGAGACAGCGCTTGGAGAACACCGGATGTCTCACATTTGATCAGGGCGATCTCCCTTTCACTGACTCGGCTTAAAGGTCATGCTGGGCCTGGTATCATTGCTGGAGAAGTGAATTCACTGGCAAAAATAAGTGGTTTCCATAGGGATGCAGCCTCCTTTGTGGGACCTGGGGATCCTTTGCAATTATAGTTCATCTTCAAACGATCGGCTCCTCTGGATAGAACGGCTGCTTTGGAGGGTGGGCCCCAGAGCATTGTATCCCACTGAGGGGCCTCCGTGCTCCAAATCCCACCCACTGCCAGCTCCACCCCCAAAGGACTTCCAACCCAGCGCTGGCAACCCTGGTTTTCTGTTGTTAAATCCATGGGTTCAAAGGAAGCCAAGACCAAGGGAGTTCAATCAGCTTGTTATATGATCTCAACAGGATATTACAAGAGGCAAAGCTAAGCTGAGAACCCCCTGAAAACCCCCAGCTTATATGCAGTAGCAAACACCGGCTCTTCCCGCCAGTGTGTGTGATTGGTCAGTTTCAGTGGGAAAGGGGCTCCTCAGGGGTCCCAGTTCTTGTCTGAGCGAGCGCGTGCACAAGTCTCCACTCTGCCTGGGAGGATTTATTTTTATTTTATTTAAGCTCTGTGTCACAACCCAAAAGGTTTACTTTCTGAACCGCCAGAGCAAAGTCCCCGTCATCGGGTGGATCCCCCAAAGTCCGTTCACTGGATGGCACAAACGGGGAAGGGCATTAGGGGCACCCCGTCACAGATCAAGGGAACTGACCACTCGAATGAGGGCAAAAGGGGACAGATATAGGTCTGAGCCCCCACCCACAGTCCTATGTGGGAAAACCCTTTCCAGGAAAGTGCTTGATCTGCCAGAGTATGGATACTGGAGCCTACAGGAGCCTCAGATGGCCTGGCCACATCTAGCCACTGCACATAATGTTTTCCATTTCAAAGCAGTACAGAGAGATAGTGATTTACATTTTACAGACTCACCCGGTAGAGCCAAGGTGAAATTAGGAAGGGACTCAGAAGGGAGGGTGAATAGGAGATACCCAAATGGAGATTGACATGGAACATGATGCCTTCCACTTTAAGAGGAACCCCCCCCCCCCAGGTTCCCAGAACCATGGCGGATGAGGATGAGGTCTTGGGATAAACCTCATGAATCCTGCAAATCAACTTTGGTGTGAAACATCCCCCACGTCCACCCACTCATTTGCAGAATCTGGGAAACCTTTCCAAGAGACCAAGGACTGAAACCACCCACTTTGCATGTGTAAATTCAATATGTTGGAAAGTTCATAATGTGTCTCTTCCCCTACCATGACCTGATGGGGGGGGGGGGGGTCATCTAGATACCACTCATCAGGAGCAGGAGCTGCCTTTAGCAGACTGACATGAAACATGGGGTGGACTTTGCAGAAGGTGGAGGGCAGCTCTACCTGGGCAGCTACCTCATTCACCATTTTGAAATTTTTAAATGGTCCCACAAAATGGTAGTTCAGTTTTTTTAAAATTGAGGTACTATTTTTTCAGGTGTTTTGTGGATATAAACTCCAAGTCCCCTACTTTAAAGCCAGGACCAAGCCAGAACCAGGAGACCTTTCCGGTTGGACTGTTTCTGGCTGTAGCACCCTCCAAAGCCCCCTCCAAAGCATCCACCACCACCATCCATGATTCCCATATCTTGATGGCCCCTTATCTACCCAAGGGGAAACACTGCCAGGATCCATAGGAAGAGAGTCTAATGCCGGAAAAGGGCATGGAGCATACCCATAGATCACTTCAAAGGGGGAGAGACCAGTGTTCACATGGGTGTTGTTGTACATGTATTCGGCCATGAGGAGTACCATTTTCCCGGGGATTTCTAGCAGCTTTAGAAGACGAGGTTTCCCCACCCTCAGCTTGGTGGTAACACAGACAGGACAGCGCTTGATGTAAGCCACTCCATCCCAGCAAAGGTGTGGCTGCCCAAACTACTGGCAAACCAAAGAGTACATTTTCATAAAACCAAAGTGGCCCAACATCTTGCTGTCATGTCAGATCCTTGAGGGCTTCTGGGATTTCCACTCTGTAGAAGAGCCCGTTCACTTCAGTGAGGATGCCCCAAAGCCACAGGAGATCAGGATCCCCCCTCAGTGCCTCCTGGGAAGCAGCTGTGCTAATCCCATGTAGATCTGGAGGGGGGGGGGCTGGTGGTCCTGCCTTTGTTTGGCTCTGAGTCTGGATCAACAGACCCTGCTGGCAGGAGGTGAACACGGTGTCCACCACCAGATAGATAGACAGAAATTTTATTATGGTTTGCACCAGACATAAAACAGAGGAAATTATACAATGCATCCCAGATAAAACATGATGTTAAAATACATATACATATACATGTTGTTATTGTTGTTAGGTGTGAAGTCATGTGCGACCCATCGTGACCCCATGGACAATGATCCTCCAGGCCTTCCTGTCCTCTACCATTCCCCGGAGTCCATTTAAGTTTGCACCGACTGCTTCAGGGACTCCATCCAGCCACCTCATTCTCTGCCATCCCCTTCTTCTTTTGCCCTCAATCGCTCCCAGCATTAGGCTCTTCTCCAGGGAGTCCTTCCTTCTCATGAGGTGGCCAAAGTATTTGAGTTTCATCTTCAGGATCTGGCCCTCTAAGGAGCAGTCAGGGCTGATCTCCTCTAGGACTGACCAGTTTGTTCGCCTTGCAATCCAAGGGAGTCTTCTCCAGCACCAGAGTTCAAAAGCCTCAATTCTTTGACGCTCGGCCTTCCTTATGGTCCAACTTTCGCAGCCATACATTGCAACTGGGAAGACCATAGCCTTGACTAAACGCACTTTTGTTGGCAGGGTGATGTCTCTGCTTTTTAGGATGCTGTCTAGATTTGCCATAGCTTTCCTCCCCAGGAGCAAGCGTCTTTTAATTTCTTTGCTGCAGTCCCCATCTGCAGTGATCTTGGAGCCCAGGAAAATAAAATCTGTCACTATCTCCATTTCTTCCCCATCTACATACATACATACATACATACATACATACATACATACATACATACATACATACATACAGGTAAAGGTATCCCATGTGAAAGCACTGGGTCATGGCTGACCCTTGGGGTGACACCCTCTAGCGTTTTCATGGCAGACTCAATACGGGGTGGTTTGCCAGTGCCTTCCCCAGTCATTACCGTTTACCCCCCAGCAAGCTGGGTACTCATTTTACCGACCTCGGAAGGATGGAAGGCTGAGTCAACCTAGAGCCGGCTGCTGGGATCGAACTCCCAGCCTCATGGACAGAGCTTTCAGACTGCAGGTCTGCTGCCTTACCACTCTGCACCACAAGAGGCTCTTAAATACATACATACATACATACATACATACATATATACATACATACATACATACATACATACATACGTACAAAATTTAAAGTATTTATTTATTTATTTATTTATTTATTTAGATTTCTATACTGCCCATTTCTTTGCAGCTCTGGGCGGTTTACATTGAAACATTCTATAACTTACATGGTACGTTATACAGACTGTAACATCAAACAACTTTCAGTAAAGCATCAAAGGATTACAATAACACATCTTTAAATAGGACAGGGTCCTATTAAATAAAAGAGTAAGGCCACCTGGGGAGGAGTTAGGGCGGGCCCTGTCTAGGATAAAAACTCAGAGGGCCCAATCAGGAGCCGCGAAGTGGCTCCTGATTGGGCCCTCTGAGTGTCCATCCAGGGCCAAGCAGCCAATGGGGAGGCGCGCAAAGTGCCTTCCTATTGGCCCCTCACCAGGACAGACCAAAATTCCATTCACCCAGCCCAGTCTGGCTGCCAGTCTGCTCCTGACCACCGCAGGGAGAGGAGGTCAGCAGGACTGCCAAGGGGGGTTGGATAGGCTGTGCCAGCCCTTTTCACCCCAAGGCTGTCCTAACTGCCATGTCCAACTTCAGGAGGCTGCAGAGTGCGCCCCCTCCCCCTCCCTCCCTCCCTCCCTCCCTCCCTCCCTTCAGGCCTGCTGCGAAGGAGCCTCTGACAGCCCCTGACTGGGGGGAGGGAGGCCTTTCCAAGAGCAACACAGGGGAGCCTGAGGGCCTTCCTTTTGAGGGGGGGACTTTCCCCTTCTGCCAAACAGTTGCCTGACAGGGAGGCCACAGAAAAGCCCCTTCTCACTTAAAATACTGCTCTGGCCAGGGGTTAGACACAGCCAAGCCATGTGTCTTTCTTCTTTGCAACTCTCTGCAGATTTGAGGCCACTGCACAGTGTTATTCTGCACAGGAAGCTGGCTCTTTTGTCTCCTGTTTCATCTGCACAACAACCCTGTGCAGTAGGCCTCAAGTCTTTCAATTCAACAACAACCTGTGTGGGAAGCCTTAAATGTTTCTTCTCTACCACAACCCTGTCCAAAGTAGCCCTTTTTGCCTGGGGAGCTGATCTTTATACTCTACAGGTGAGCTGTAATTCCAGGAGCTCTCCAGGCCACACCTGTAGGTTGGCTACCCCTGGGTTGGAAATATTCCTGGAGGTTTGGAGGTGGGACTTCAAAATCGTACAATGCCTCAGAGTCCAGCCTTCAAAGGAGCCATTTTTGCCTGCAGTTGGTAGGGAGTGGTGCAGGAGTGTCCCTCCTGGCCTATGGGGTTATGGCCAGCCCTTATCAGCAACTGTTTGTATTCTGGGGTGCAGACAGGCAGACCAGCATCAGTCCTGTGAGTCTGGAAAGTGCAGGAAGATCTAAATAAATATTTACAACCTGAAACTAAATAGAGAACAAGTAAATGTCTGGAGACACATCGTCACTGATATAGTAACTGGCAAATAACCTTGGCCTGGCAAATAAAAAAAACAGTATTAAAAACCTTACTAAGGTCAAGACTGCTGTGCACAGAGAGTCTTCCTCTTGGGGTTGCCAGCTTCCCTGTGAGGCTCGCTACCCCACCTCCCTCATGGGGAGTCTGCTATGGGGAGAGAAGGGGAAGACGATTGGAAAATGCTTTGAGACACCTGAGGCCTCCTGGGTCACTGCGGCCCATTCCCAGTTCTCTTAGACCTCTCACAACCCTACATACCTCACAGGTTGACTATTGTGGAGAGACAAATGGAAAAGGTGTTTGTAAACCGCTTTGAGACTCCTTTGGGTAGTAAGCAATAGGGTACAAAAATCCGTTCTTCTAAGAAACAACCATGAAAGAAGCATGTGGGCACATAACATTTTACCAACAGTGAAAATATGGGAGACGGAAGGAACAGGGTGGACACCTGTGTACTGTGAGTATCCTATGTGTATTAGGGCAGAGGGGCATTTCGGTGAATGTGGCCTAATTCACACAAGAAGGGAAATGATGCAGAACTGGGGGGAATTGGTTGCCATGTAATCTTCCCCTAAGAAGAGTCTCCAGTCTGATTTTCCCTTCACATATCTGAGGACATGGCTCTGGAA
Source organism: Paroedura picta (assembly GCF_049243985.1). Classification (NCBI taxonomy): domain Eukaryota; kingdom Metazoa; phylum Chordata; class Lepidosauria; order Squamata; family Gekkonidae; genus Paroedura; species Paroedura picta. Next base: position 3,453,562 of record NC_135382.1, read on the forward strand.
AGCTCATCTGTAACCACTATGCCACAGTTCCCAAAGGTCAGTCCTCTCCCACACTCAATGGACATTCCACATCACAGGTTCTTGACACCCATCTCTCCACACCCATGCCCTCATTTGCCACCATGCCACCACAACCTCCCACACAACACACACATTCAACCCCATGCCCTTACAGACTGGACAACTCCTCCCCTTCCTCTTTCCACTGCCAAGCTCTAGCGCCCGTTGTTTTCTTGGAGACAACGGGCTTTGCCCCTAGTTTATAATATAAATAACAATTAACAGTAACTTTGGGAGAGTCCTGGGCGGGCGTCTGGGGGGTCCAGCAGGTGTTCCGTGTCGGTCGGCCTCAAGCGAATGCCTGGTGGAAGAGCTCCCTCTTGCAGGCCCTGCGGAAGAGTGGAAGTTCGGGCAGGGCTCTGATCTCCTCAGGGAGCTCGTTCCACCAGGTGCTTGAGCCACCCCGTCACTGCTTCTAGGCAGCTGTGTACTGTTTCTGGGGGAGAGTCAGGGCGGCCATCCTTCAGGAGGAAAGCTGGGTGTCATCCATATATTGGTGGTAACCCAGCCCAAACCTCTGCACCAGTTGAGCAAGTGGGCACATAAAGATGTTGAATAGAATGGGAGAGAGAACTGCCCCTTGAGGGACTCCACATGCCAGTTGGTGACAGTTTGATGTACTCTCTCCTAGTGCTACCCTCTGTCTGATCCTGGAGGAAGGAGATCAACCACTGAAGGGTGGTTCCTCGGTGAGGCGGTGAGCTAGAAGCTCATGATCAACCGTGTCGAACGCTGCTGAGTCTAATAATACAAGCAGTGCCAACCCATGACAGCCTTTTCAATCAAGTTGCCCAGAAGCACCAAGTGCAAGACTGGGTGGTATTTGGAAGGCTGTTGCGGGTCCAAAGATGTTTTTTTGAGCAGTGGGCGAAACACTGCCTCTTTTAATCCTTCCAGGAATTCTCCTATCGAGAGGGAGAGATTATCTTCCAGAGGGGGGCTACTACTCTTCTATCAGTTGTTTTTAGAAGCCATGATGGTCTAAGGAGCAAGTGGTTGGCTTTGCTGCCGTTAGCATCTTGTCACCTTCGGTCAGCATGAATCATCTGAAGTTACTCAATGTACTCTCCAGAGATGGCCAAGGGGCCTCTAGTTCACTTTCTGCCTCCAAAGTTGGAGGGAGTGTTGAGATTTTGTCTATAAAGAGGCTTGCAAATGCCTCACAGCTGATGTCCATTTGGTTATTATTTTGGCGCTCTTCATCTAGGGCCATAAGAGATCAAACTATCATAAATAACTGCTGGGCATGAGTTAGCAGAAACAATTTTTAATACTTTTATACTGTTTTAAATATCTTATACACCATTAATCAACTGACTGACTGACTGACTGACTGACTGACTGACTGACTGACTGACTGACTGACTGACTGACTGACTGACTGACTGAGTGTAAATATGTGTAATAATAATGTGATGCACATATACATGTGACTTGATAGTAGTGATGTGAAAGCGACTTATGGGTTCTGTGGACAATCTTAACCCACTGCTGCAGAGTGGTATAAATAAAGTGCTAAGCCGTAAGGGGGAAGAAATAGGGCAGGCCCTGTCCGGGATAAAAACTCGAAGGGCCCAATCAGGAGCCGCAAAGTGTCTCCTGATTGGGACCTCTGATTGTCATTCCAGGGCCAAGCAGCCAATGGGTCACCATTAGCTGCTTGGCCCGGCCTCGCCTCGGCTGCCCGGAGACTCACCGCGCACAAAGAGAAGCAGCCTTCCATGAAGGTGAGTCCTCCCGCCGGCTTCCCCTCGCCCTCGGGAAAGGAGCAGGGATGCCACGTTGAAGATGCAGCATCCCTGCTCCTTCCCCCCCCCCGCACAGCCGCTTTCGCAGCTCTACGTGGACCCGTGGCCCTCCTTTTCCCTGTAGGAGCCGCCGCCCAGGCCTGTGCAGCCCACGCCCGGCCTCTCGCCGCGCCACGCCAGCCACGCGAAGGCTTCCCGGGTCCTGGCGTGCTGCTGAGAGAGCCTCCATGTGGCCTGGTCAAGTCTGGCGAGAACCTCCAGGAAGGAAAACTAGCTCCGCAGCCACCAAACACACACACACACACACACTCGGCTATCTTCCCCCCCCTCCATCCCAAGACCCGTTCCTGCACCGCCATCACTTCCCAGCCACCACACACACATGCACACCCCCCCACGAACTACTCCCCTTCGATCCCGAGACCTGTTTCCATGCTGCTGCTGCTTCCCAGCCACCAAACACTCATGGACACACACACACTGTGAACTACCTCCCCTAGATCCCAAGACCCGTTCCCATGTCGCCGCCGCTGCTTCACAGCCACCAAACATGCACGCACACACAAAAAATGCACACACGCACCCACCTACCGCGAACACCCCCCTCACTCCTGAGACTCGTTCCCGCACCCCCACTGCTTCCCAGACACCAAACACGCACACACACACACACGCACGCCGCTATCTTTCCCCTTGATCCCGAGACCTGTTCCTGCGCCACCGCCGCCCAGCCACCAAACACACAGACACACACACACACGTTCCGGACACACACCCCTGTCCCATCCCATTCCACCTACCTCCCTGCCTGCCTTCTTCCTTCCTGACTTCCTCTGTTTCTCAATCTCCTTCCTGTCTCTCTGTCTCTCCCTGTCACTTGCTTCTTGTCTTCCTGCTTTACTTCCTTTCTCCCTTCCTTTCTTTCTCCCTTCTATCCATCCCTTCAACCACCCCTTGCCCTCATTTCTCCCTCCCATCCCTCCTTCCCTCTTCTACCAACCTTTCCTACACCTTTACTCCCCATCTGCTAGCGCCCACTTTATTTCTTCTACAGCAGGCTTAATTTCTAGTAAGTTAAATATAAGCCAACAGTGTGATATGACAGATAAGAAGGCTAATGTGATATTAGGTTGTATTGCTAGAAGCATAGAATCCAGAGCAAAGGAAGTTATAATACTGCTCTATTCTGCATAGGTTAGACCTGATTTGGTATACTGTGTCCAGTTCTAGGTTCCGCAATTCAAGATGGATATTGACAATTTGGAATGTGTCCAGAGAAGGGTGACCAGGATGGTTGAGGGGCTGGAATCCAGGCCTTGCAAGGAAAGGTTGAGAGAGTTGGGGCGTGTAGCTGGGAGGAGAGGGGGGGAGGGGATGATAGGATAGCTGTGTTTATGTCAAAGATAGACACATATTGCTTACTGCAGCTTTAGTGACAAGGACCAGAAGTAATGGGTTCAAATTATGCCGCTTCAGGCTTGAATGGCTGCTTTGGCAGCCAAAGTGCACAACCCTAGCTGGATTGGATGGCCCGTTGTGGTCTCTTCCTGCTCTGTGTGATTAGTCCAGCTATGTGTGTGATTCAGTGAAGGTTAGTTCTCTTTCTCTAAGGTGCTGAGTTTCCCAAACTAGAACAATGATTAGGGCATGCAGGATAGACCATTTCAAAGAGACATAAGCTTCTTTATTTCACTTAAGCTTTGAACAATTTAAATTTAAAGCCCTTGCTTAAATGGAAATAAATTTGTGAGACTGTTATGATTACTGTACATTGTAGATATGCATATTTTTAACATTGAAAAGTTAAAGTAAACATTAAGTATTTGACCAGATTTCTTATCAGGAAACTTCCTTAGAATAGCATTTTACAAACTCGATTTAAACCATGCATTCTCATCAATACATGACGTATTAAAATGTAAACGCTGGAATGGATTTTGCTGAGTAAATCTGAACATTTCTACTTATTGTCAGTTCAATCAGAGCTGCTTGACATGTGCTTACTTATCCCTCCACCTGCCATGCTTGTTGGGTTGCCAAATGGCCAACCAGGGGGGTGGGATCAGCAAGGAAAATTGAATGGCATTTGTTTCTCTTTGCACACGAGCAGCACTCTCCAACCCAGGGTTCTTCCCCCACAGAAGTCAACAGGTTTGTGACAAAAGGATGTGAAGTACGTTAGACCAGACAGCAGGGGATGGAGGGATCTTACTGGGAGCACGAAGTCAAGGAGCAGGAAATAAACATGATATGCCTAGTTGACACTTCCCCTGCCCTTCTGGGTTGGTCTGGCTGGACTGTCACTTTTATGGCCTGGGGCAAGGCCTCCATATGAGGGAGGGGAGAGGACCTTTTCATCTGACTCTTTCAGTGCAGAAATGGACAAAAAGGTTTACCCTTTAAAAATGCAACGATATCGTTATTTTAGAAACAATCATAGTCTTGCTGGGGGAAGAAGATCCAAACTGGGGGATCCCCTGCTCGCAACTGGGGATTGGCAGCCCTAATGAAAAAGCATAACTCCACTTAGGAGTGGATTGGAAGCCATTATTAAAGGAATAGAAGTTGGAAAAAAACCATGTTGACATTCTCAGCATACCTTTGTTATCGCTGCTTTGTACAAGAGTGAACTATAAACCCCCACATGCAACCAGGTGGGTGACCTTGGGCTCACCACAGCACTGATAAAGCTGTTCTGACCAAGCAGTAATCTCAGGGCTCTCTCAGCCTCTCTCACCTCACAGGGTATCTGTTGAGGGGAGAGGAAAGGGAAGACGACTGGAATCCACTCTGAGACTCCCTCGGGTGGAGAAAAGCAGCATCTAAGCACCAACTCTTCTTCTTCTTCTTCTTCTTCTTCTTCTTCGTCAGTAATCTCAGGGACTCTCTCAGCCTCACCTCCCTCACAGGGTGTCTGTTGTGGGGAGAGGAAGGGAAGGCAATTGGAAGCCCCTTTGAGACTCCTTCGGGTAGAGAAAAGCAGCAATATAAGAACCAACTCTTCTTCTTCTAAAAATATTTGCTACAGTTTCAAAGGCAGTCTTAGGGTGTGATTGGACTGCTGTGTCTATGTTGCCCAGGGCACCAGTGATCTGATTGCTCACTTTACTGGCATATCAAACCTCAGTCCCTCTCACTTCTTTTGGTCCTTATGCTTAAGTGTAATCTAGAAAATAAATCTGCAACCTTGACACTGTAAAACATGTTGGTCTACCCAAAACGTTGGGAGCCTGTGAAAGCACACTGGGCGACACACCAAATCCAGTTTTATTGAGTGAATGGATGCATGGATAGTTGGGCATTCAGGTGTGTCTAATACATTTGCCAAGTTTGTGGGGTTATCTGAGAAGACACAGCATAGTTAGTGTGCACAAATAATACACCCTTTATATATTTACAGAAGCAAGGAAAACCCCACCTATTTATTATTATTATTATTATTATTATTATTATTATTATTATTATTATTATTATTAACAATAACAATAACAATAATATTGATTTGATTTGATTTTTATACCACCACTCCCATAACTGGCTTGCGGCGGTTAACAAAATAGGAACATCGATACAATTTAAAATCTCCATAAAACAATTAAAACAGTTCACACATATGGCAAGTGGCGGCGACCTAATGTGACCACCCCCCCCCCCGTATTCCGGGCATCGGTCAGTGTAGATGAAACAGTAACTGGAAGCAAAACATAAGATGGAATAAACCCGGCCAGAGGATGAAATTAGGCCCCTCAACAGTCTAGCACTTGGGGGGGGGGACCCAATCGAAAAACCCAGGGGCTCCTGCTCGGCCTCAATTAAATGCCTGGTGGAAGAGCTCCCTTTTGCAGGCCCTGTGGAACTCAGAGTGCCCTGACAGGGCCTGCAGCTTGTCCGGGAGCTCATTCCACCAGGTAGGGGCCAGGATCGAAAAGGCCCTGGCCCTGGTCAAGGCCAGATGGGCCTCCTGAGGCCCCAGGACCTATACAGACAAATGTTCCCCCTTCCTGTGTTGCTAGGAATCTATCCAACTGTCCTTCCATCCAGCCAGCCTTGTGTAGTGGTTAGTGATGGAATGGGATCTGGGAGATCTGGGTGCGAATCCCTACTCAGTGGATGATCTTGGGCCAATCACACACTTTCAGCCTAACGTATCTCGCAGGGCTGTTCTCCTGAAGGCAAAAAAAAAGGAGTGAAGAGAAGCCACTTTAGAGAAATAAAAGCAGAACAGAAGATAGATTGCAAATTCCCCAGCATTTGATCCCATTCTTGTTTGTTGTTGGGAATGGGGAGAATGATCCATTTGAATTCGACCGGATCCCATCAGGCTCAAGGAGTGTTAATCTACTTAGGCTCAGGTGAGTTCAGTCTAGTTTTGATTCACTTCATTGCCCAGCCATAATGGTTATTAACAAGCTTAAGGGCCTTTGGGAGCTTATGGATAACAATGAAGCATCCTGGAAGGTGGGAAATCATTATGCTAATAAGGCCAGGATAACCCTTTGCAGTCACACGCAGTTTCCACACTAATCCTTAGGGCTGGAGCAGGTCACAAGGTCTGTAAACCTTTCATCAACTTCATGATTTTTTTTGCATCTGCTCTTTAATTAATGAATGTACAGTAACATAAAAGTAGATGTAAAGGAGGGTAATATTTAAGATTTTCATGCACCACTGGAAATATTTAATAGCCTCGAGTGTGTATGCATTTGGAAACAGCACCTTTACAATGATTCTGCTTTGGTTCAATTGTATTTATTCATTTTTACATCCTTTGACTTTGTAATTAATGTGTAATGTCTCCAAGTGAAGAGAAGAAAGGTGCCTTGAAGAGCAAGAGGATATAATTCCAGCAACGGAATGAAAGGACATTTTTTTCAACGTTAGTAATATATTCAGAAGAAAACCAGAACCCAATTTTTTAAAAAATCTACTATGGATATTACTTAACATTTCTCAAAGCAATGAAATCATCAATTCAGCCCCCGCATCAGGAATTGAAGGCCTAGCAGTTTTTCACTGGAAAGATAGCTCAACAAACTGGAGGTGCTGTATAACAACAACAACAACAACAACACTTTATTTCTATCCCACCCTTTTCTAGGCCAGCTCAGTTCTGGCAACAACTGACTGTAAAAACATACAAATCAATAAAAGCATTAAAACAATAAACCATCTCCTCACAGTAATAATTGCACCTTTCTGAAGTTGGTCCAAGTTTGGAGGGGCCTTGTGCTGTACCCCTGGAACTGTTTAAGATCTCAGAAGGCCCTGATCTTCTCTGCCAGAGCATTCCACCAGGCTGGGGCCAGTGCTGCAGAAGTTCTGGCTCTGGTTGAGACCAGTTTTATCTCTTTAAGGCTGGGACCCTGAGCAGATTTGTGCACACAATAGCTAACCCCTTGAATAATACTTAAAGGTGCATCTTAATGGTGCTGTTGGACCCACACTTTGTTCTGCTACTTCAGACCAACACAATTTATACTTAATAAAGAGTTCTTTGAATCTCATGAAGGAAAGCCAGGATTTAATTTCTCATACTTTTTAATTTGATTTCCACAAGTCATACTACCAGGATAAATGGCAGACGCAGAAAGAGAGCACGGAGTATAGCCACCAGGAACAAGAGGAAAATGTGGTGCTTGTAAGCAGGTATAAAATAGTCTGACTCTCAGGTTAGCCATCACATGAAGTCGTTGTTTAATTGAACTGTGGTTAATCTTCGGACTGTGATTTAGCTTGTGGATGATGAATTGAAGCCTGCCAGGTAAGACTGTGTTTTGTTTTGAACACAGGAAATAGTCTGCTTCTGTTTTGTAGCCTGATCATCAAACCAAATCTGGAGTCCACCTCTGCTTGCAAATGTAGCTGAGGATCCAAACAGATAGAGGCAAAAGCCACGGATCTTGAGGCCCAAACAAGATGCAGGAGTAGGACTGTTCATTGTGGTGCTCATTTTCATTTGCAATTGCTTTTTCTGGCTTTCTTTTACTTTTAGCTGAATCAAGCTGTTCTCTTGAAAGGTGGAGATGTGTTTTCTTGAATCAGTTTTTGAATTAGCAGAAGTTGTCACATCAGTGGTTGTCATGCCCCATTTGTGGTTCCCCACCAAGATAACTCTAGACCACTGCCAGCATTCCCGTTGCAAAGCCACAAGTGCTAACGGGATACAAAATCTAAAGAAATCGGAAGGTCTGAGAATCCCCAGCAACTCCACCGAAGCCAGGCCCAGCTCAGTGATACCAGAACCTCGTTCTCCTGGCAAAGCAGCATTGCCCAGAAGAGGGCTCTGGAGGAGACTGGAGCAGAAATGTAAAATTTGTTTCACCAAGTTCTGGACGATATTTTAAGCAATCACATATGCTGGGGCGCTAGCTGGTTACCGGCAGCAGTTATCAGCTTTACAAAAGGTTTTGACAGGTCTCATAGTAAATGATTAATTACCATATGGCATTTCAATTTCCTTTCTCTTTCGGCTCATGGCTGAGGCTAAAATCCATGGCTCCTGTTACACCACCCAACCAAAAGCAGGAAATGTCTTTCCACTGCTCAGCCCAAAGACCAATCACAAGGTGAGAGCGTGGGCTAAGTATACTCCGGAGGACGGGGGTCAGTTTGGAAAAATCCATTCTCAAGGGAGTGAGGAAGGAATCAAATGAAGCTGCTTCCCTCATGTTTGCTTTAGATGGCCAGTGCAAGCAGACTGTCCCAACTGGGCTGCTCTCCTTTGCACAAAATTAAAGGAGGAGATCTCAGAAGATGTAATTCAGACTCTTGTCCTGTTCTCATCCCTGCATCTGTGAGTAAACACAGTCTGACAGTTGGGAACGTGTCAATACAGACTGATATCTCCATACCTATGTGAGCCTGTGGCCAGTATTATACTATTAATATATATAAGGACTTGTCACTGATGAAAGAACTGAAAACGGAGATTACCTGGATTCCGTTTTGACAGAAGTCCTAAAGAATAAAGAAACGAGGAAAACCACAAAAATAGGACATTTTTCTTTATTTATCATATTGCCAGTGGATAGGTCTGTTTCTCTCTGTTTGTTGTAGTGAATATTTGAACAGGCAAGGAAGTGAGGTTATTACCAAGATTTTGGGCTCACCACAGCACTGATCAAGCTTTTCTGACCGAGCAGGAATCTCAGGGCTCTCTCAGCCTCCCCTCCCTCACAGGGTGTCAGTGGTGGGGAGAGGAAAGGGAAGGTGACTGTAAGCCGCTTTGAGACTCCTTCAGGTAGAGAAAAGCAGCATATAAGAACCAACTCTTCTTCTTTTTAATGGTGGGGCAGAGCAAGATTGCTCCAAAGCAGGAGAAGTCAGGCTCTCTGCAGAAAATGCAGCTGACTGAAATGATGCTCAAGTTAGGGCTTCAGGTAACACCAGAGTGAAGCAGCCTTGTCGGGCATCACCACAAGCAGAGGTCCAGCCTTCTGAGAGTCAAAGTGGGACTGATACTGCAGCCAACAGTCTTAAGGGCCTTTCATGAGCCTCGGAGAAACTCACCGAATGTATGGACCATTATGACAACCAAAAGAAGGCAGTGGGACCAAGCAGGATGGACTCATGGTTGGCTTTAGACAGGCTCTGTGCTCAAGGAGCAAGACCTGCTGTGCTGGACCATAAAGGGTTAATGCCTAACAAAGTCTGAGAACCTTTGAGTGACAGGCTGTTCAAATGAAATTCTGTTAAGAGAGACAGTTAAGGAATAAAAGTTGGAGACTGACGGTTCACGAAGAGACAGTTAAACATTGACTGTGGAGGGGGAAGGAGGCTAAGAGAAAGAGTGGATTAAGGAGGATCATCAAGCCAAGAAAGGGAAATAAATGCCAATAAAGATAAGTGATCTGTCGTGCCACTGCTGCACCCCTGCAGATGGGCCCCTACAACGTCTCCCACAGCAAGACAACTTGGAGACTGTTCGACTGTTAATGACCTCTGGGTCCCACAAAGGTTTGTTGCATGCACCGCCCAGGGTACAGAAGTCACACGGGAAGGGCTGATGAGGCATTCCTTAACACTTCCAGTGGAGATGTTTGAGAACCTTTCAGATTTGCTCAAGTTTTCTTCCTCACTGGCCATGTCCCAGAAGACTTCCCATGACCCCTCCATGACTGAGCTAGCCTTTGTCCCTCCTTCCTCACACAGAGTGTTCTCTTCCTTCTTCCTTCATCTTTCCTCTTCCTCTCCTCTCCCCCTCTTCCTCTCTCACACACCACACCACCTTCCATGCTCCCTTCTCTTATATCCTCCCCAGTGTGCTCCTCTCTCTGCCCCCTTCTATTGGCTTGAGATTTCATTAACCCCTCTCTCCTTCCATGTCGCACAGCCCTGCCCTTCCTCCTGACCCACACTTATATTCCTAAACTCGCTTGTGAACCCATCCAGAACTGGCACCTTGCAGGACAGTAGCTTATGTCTCCCTGACTCATAGAATCATAGAATCATAGAATCATAGAGTTGGAAGGGGCCATACAGGCCATCTAGTCCAACCCCTTGCTCAACGCAAGATTAGCCCTAAGCATCCTAAAGCATCCAAGAAAAGTGTTATCCAACCTTTGCTTGAAGACTGCCAGTGAGGGGGAGCTCACCACCTCCTTAGGCAGCCTATTCCACTGCTGAACTACTCTGAATGTGAAATTTTTTTTCCTGATATCTAGCCTATATCGTTGTACTTGAAGTTTAAACCCATTACTGCGTGTCCTCTCCTCTGCAGCCAACAGAAACAGCATCCTGCCCTCCTCCAAGTGACAACCTTTCAAATACTTAAAGAGGGCTATCAGGTCCCCTCTCAACCTCCTTTTCTCCAGGCTGAACATTCCCAAGTCCCTCAACCTATCTTCATAGGGCTTGGTCCCTTGGCCCCAGATCATCTTCGTCGCTCTCCTCTGTACCCTTTCAATTTTATCTACATCCTTCTTGAAGTGAGGCCTCCAGAACTGCACACAGTACTCCAGGTGTGGTCTGACCAGTGCCGTATACAATGGGACTATGATATCTTGTGATTTTGATGTGATGCCCCTGTTGATACAGCCCAAAATGGCATGTGCCTTTTTTAACGCTGCATCGCACTGCCTGCTCACGTTTAGTTTACAATCCACAAGTACCCCAAGGTCTCGTTCATACACAGTGTTACCGAGAAGCGTATCCCCCATCCAGTAGGCATGCTTTTAATTTTTCTGACCCAGATGCTTTACACTTATCTGGTGTATGCTATACACTTAAATTGCATCTTGTTCTCATTTGCCCATTTTTTCATTGTGTTCAGATCTCGTTGAACTCTGTCTCTATCTTCCGGAGTATTTGCCAGTCCTCCCAATTTGGTGTCATCTGCAAACTTGATGAGTAGTCCCTCCACCCCCTCATCTAGATCATTAATAAATATGTTAAAAAGTACCGGGCCGAGCACCGAGCCCTGAGGTAAGCCGCTACTCACCTCTCTTCAGTCTGATGAAACACCATTGAAAACAACTCTTTGAGTGCGGTTCTCTAACCTATTCCCTATCCACCTAACTATCTGAAAATCCAGATTGCAGTCCGTCAATTTATCCATCAGAACATCATGGGGAACCTTGTCAAAAGCTTTACTAAAATCCAAGTAAATGACATCAACCGAATTGCCCCGATCCAGCAAACCTGTTACTTGGTCAAAAAAGGAAACCAGGTTGGTCTGGCAGGACCTGTTGGAGTCAAATCCATGCTGACTTCCTTGGATCACCAAATTGTCCTCCAGATGTGTGCAGATTGCTCCCTTTAATATCTGCTCTATTATCTTCCCCACAACAGAGGTCAGACTCACTGGCCTGTAGTTTCCCGAGTCATCCTTACTCCCTTTTTTGAAGATCGGAATAACAAATCTTTTCTTGTTACAATGGGCTTCCCTGGCCAATCTTAGCTCACTCTCAGCTTTGGCCTTTCTCATGAGTGATCTACAGTGCCTAGTAACCTGTAGATACTCTTCTTTAGAGCTCTGTCCTTCCCTCCATTTCCTGAACATTTTCCTTTTCTTTCTTAGTTCCTCTTGAAGTTCTCTGTTCATCCAAATAGACTTCTTAGAGCTCCTGCAGTGTTTTCGTCTTTCTGGGATAGTCATTGATTGAGCATGCAATAGCTCCTGTTTGAGTAGCGCCCACCCTTCACATGCTCCCTTCCCTTCCAGCATTCTCGTCCATAGTATGACACTCATCATGTCTCTGAGTTTATTAAAGTTTGCCCTATGAAAATCTAACATCCGCGTCTGGCTACAAGGTTCCTTGGCTCCCCATCTCAAAAAGAATTCTATGAGGACATGGTCACTTTCCCCTAGGGTCCCCACCTCCTTCACCTCATCCACCAACTCTTGCCTCTTGCCTGTTGGTCAGTATTAAGACTCCCCTAAGAGCAGGTGAGTCTTCCCCGTCCTCTGATCCCCCCTTGTCATACCCCAGGCTCACAATGGACATGAGGGGTGATATGCCACTTTCTGTGGCCTCCCCAACACTTACCCCCACTGTTGGGGTAGGAGTGGTAGTTGGTGTGGTTCTTCGCAGCAGTGTCCTGGCCCAATGCCCCTCCTTGTCCTGGTGCGGCTGCTGGGCTTGGCATTTTCTGTCATCACGTCTCTGCTTGGGTTGTGGGATTGGCCTGCCTTCAGTTGTTGTCCTCCCAGTGTCCTGGGTCCACCACCCCACCCTCTGGGCAAGGCGTGGCCTCATACAGGAGTACCTGGACACAAACCCCTGGCCATCTGTCAGTCCATGGGGTCATCAAAGATGTGGGACATGTAGTCCACATTGATGTGTTGGTGGCTGGCCCAATGTTGGATGGTAAACCTGAAACAAAGCAAAGATACATACCACCTTAAGACTCATGGGTTATGGTTCCTCATCATGTGTAGCCGAACCAGGTCATGTTGTTAACTACGAGGATGAAGGAGTTATTCATGAGATAATATTGGAGGGGCCCACGGCCCATTTGATCACCAAGGCCTCTTTTTCTGGGGTCATGTATAGTCTCTCAGCCGCTTGTAATTTTTGACTGATGAACATCACTGGATGCTCCTGCCTGTCAATCACTTGGGACAGCACTGCCATCAATCTGGTGCCAGAGTAATCTGCATGCAGGAGGAAAGGGCACTCAAAGCCTGGGTTGCACAGGACGGGGTATTTTGTGAGGTTGTTATGGAGGTCCTCGAAGGCCTGAAACTCGTCCCAGGACCAGAAGATTTTGGATTCAGCAAACCTGAAGTAATCAGTGAGAGGGCTGGCCCTAGTGGCATGCTGTGGGAGGAACTTACTGTAGTAGCTGACTAGGCCCAAGAATCCCTGTAACTATTTCTTAGTACTGGGTTGTGAGCTGGTCTCTGGCAGGGATTTCAGTTGACCCGTGCCAGTCAGATAACCTAGATCAGCGGTCCCCAATATTTTCCTGGTTGAAAACCGCTTGGGGTGGGGGAGAGCCAGATGCCCAGGCGCCGCACACGCGCGGCAGCACCATGCAAACACGCATGTGCGGAGCTGCCACGCATGCAGGGAGCTGCCACGCATACACATTTGCGCCCACCAGCAGGACGCAAATGTGCACACACGGCAGTGCCGCGCAAACACGCATGTGCGAAGCTGCTATGCATGTGGCAATAGGGACTTGAGCATCTCTTTGCTGCTGTGTTAGAACTCTGATCAACTGGAGATGGTTTTTGACTAACCACTGTCCAATCTAGGTTACATCCATGGTTGGTCAAGACAAGAGAGGGCCTGGGCCGCACCGTCACTTTTCGGAGCCTCCATTGTGTTTTCAAGTTTTGCTTCTGGCTGTACCACCAATTGGCGAGGGGTCCAGTTGTGGTGGGGGGGCAGTAGATGTGGGAGGTGTCTTCCTAGTAGCTCTCAACTGCTCCTCTCCTCCACCACATTGTTGTGCCGCTCCTGCACCCCCTGGGAATGGGCCCCCAGGATTTCATCAAGCTACAGGGCTGTACTCCACTTGATCCCTGTATGTTGATTAATACTGGAATTGTTGTGGTCCTTCAAAACTATTTGGTAGAAAAATACTTTTTGAAACCAATTTGCACTTGAATGATAAGCTTAATAATGATTCAGAGTCACTGAGGAAGGCAGATCACGTGGTTGAAAATGGGCTAAAAGAAGCTGGGACTCATTTTGACTCTGTCAAGCTTTAAATGAAAATTACAGAACTCTTTGAAGTAACAGCCTTCATCAGCTTGGTTTTTCTCTTCCCGCTACCTCAAAATAAGTCATGATCATAAAAAATCCTGCTTGACTGCCAGACCAAAAGTGTAACTTCTTTCTTAATGCACAACCCAATGGTAGCGTCGCTTAAAAAATTGAAAGCTATCAGTTATTTTGCATCTAACAGTAAGACATTTTGTAATACACACAATAGATTATTGGATTCCTTCGCTTATCAAGCATTCACATTTGATCCTAGAAAGCAGGTAATAAATGGGAATGGGAATTAAACACGTGAAAATCTTAGATGTACCATATCTCAGATGTGGTTTCGAATTGTGATTTTGGTAATGCTAAGGCTTTTCAGTATCTTCCTTCCTTTCAGATTTTGTTATGCTATTACATTTGGTTTTACCACATGTTTCAAGAATAAAATTAATGTATTCCCCCACTGACAACCCAGCACTCCAGTTTGGGAAACTGCAGAGCACCTGCTATTCATGAAAACGGAAATTCTTGTTTAATAGTTTGGTGGATTGCAACATTCATAATTCTGCCCAGGCAAAAGACCTGTCACTGTTTGTTGACAGAAGACAACAGAATTGTACATGCCTGGCTGTCTTCCCAATGCTGGCAAATAAATGAATGAATGGGCATTAAAACCTACAATGCTTCACTTTAAAATCTAGTGCCCAGGATCCCGCACAATAACAGCGCTGTGTTAGAGCACCTGGCAGAAGCAACGTAGGGAAATGTTTCCAAATTTTCCTTTCCTTTTCCATCAGAGGCAGAGCTGGGAATGTTTTGGAATGAATTATCTGTGAGTGGGACTAATAAAGTTGCTGGGTGGATTCTCGCACTGACTGCAGCGGGAAAATATGCAGAGATGATCTTACTTAACTTTGTTGTCTTGGAAGAAAATGTCAATTTAAGAAGGCTGCCTAAGGGAGGAATCCTAAATTGATCTACTTAGAAGTAAGTTGCATTTTATTCAGAAGACTTACTCTCAGGAAAACTTCCTTAGGCTGCAGCCTAAAAAGTGTAACAGTTCATATGTTTTTATTCTGAAATAAAAGGATTTCAAGAAAACAATTATGTGACTTAAAGCAAGTATTGGCTTTAGCATTCAAGAGTCCAACCCAACACTGATTTTTGTAATATTTCATTAAATATTGCAAATAGCCATTGAAGTTGTGAAACTTCACTATACTAGACATGCTGCCAAATTTTGGAAATAATCATAATCTGAAGCAGCCCCATGACCACAGACCTCTTTCCTGGCATTGCCCAATTTATTTTAGAAACTGGAGAGGGACTCGGGGGGTGCGTGTGTGAAGATTTTAAAAAATGCTTTGGCAGCACGTGCTGCTACAGCAGAAGGATCTGCACGGTGGAATGAAAAGTAAGCTGTGTGTATGCAAGATCAGATCAGATCAGAATACCTTTATTGGCATAAAATTGCAAAGCATAAAATGAAATTTTCAAACAGTTTCAGATGTAAAATCTATCGTAAAAGATTTTCATTTAAAATTGCCAGTAAAAACTTTGCTACTTTTATAATAGTTGCTCTGTCCCTCACATTTAATATCATTTTAATACAGTGTTTCTCATTAAAACAGCTGAATTTCAATTTCTTCAGATGATTAGCTAACGGGCGACGAAATATTTCAAATTTAGGATACACCAGAAGTATATGATGCAACGTGTCAGGGACACTACATCCATGTAAACAGAATCTCTCCTGAGGAGGGATCTTCAAAAATCTACCTCGGGTAACATTTGAAGGAAAGATGTTTAAGTGAGCTACTAGAAATGCTCTTCTTAACTGGTGTGTCTCCAAAATTTGGAGATACATGGGCATGGATTTGTAAGATAAGGGAATATCCCAGAAGCGGGGAGAACATACACTGTTGTTAGAGGAGCCCAGAATCTGTATATCCTGATCTTCTAGTCTCTGTGATATTAGCTTTAGTATCATCGTTTCGTCTTGCATGCTAAGGGATGAGATGCCCAGCCAGCTGAAAGAATAAGGTTCACTCAAAAGGTTAATTTACAAACTACCCGTTTGAGCATGCAAATGAATTTTTAACCAGTATTTAAAGGACTGAGACCAAGCCCGGGCTTCTAGACTCTGTTGGCCAAGTTCTGCTACAAGTGTATGATTGGCCACGCAGTTTGGGACTCCTAGCAGATTTCTGAAAAAGAAAGATTGGATGTTCTCTAATTTATTATTAAATGCATCCATCCATACTGGGATTCCATAGAGTATCTGAGGAATTATTTTGGCATTTTAGATTTTAATGGCTGCTTGAAGGTTTTTGTTGCCTTTTTGATGATAAAACTTGGCTAAAAGGGACAACTGGCCTTTTGCAGATTTGATTGCTTTTTCTCTATGGTTGGCCCATCTGTTATTATAAGTAAAGTTTATGCCTAAATACTTGTAGTGATTGACCTGTTCTATATGTTTACCATTTATTATCCAGGGAAACCTATATCGGGTCTTTGCAAATACCATGATCTTAGTTTTTTCAAGGTTTATTTTTAGTTGATTGTCACTACAGTAATCTCTGAATGACCGGAGATAGCGTATTAGGCCAACTCGAGTTCTAGATAAGATAACTGTGTCATCTGCATATAGAAGAAGTGGAGTGGGTCTTTTGCCAAGAATGGGGGGATGGCCATTAACTTTGTTAAAATAGAGGGGTAAGTCACTTAAGAAAAGGTTAAATAACTGAGGGACAAGGATGCAACCTTGTTTCACTCCTATGTTTATTTGAATTTTTGGTCTTAAATTTCCCTCAGCAGAATATTTGACTTGGCAGTGGTTGTTATGATGGAGCTGTTTTAATAGAAAGAGTAGACGTTGGTCTATGTCTAGATTGTTTAATTTTATCCAGAGTTTCTCTCTGGAAACTGAGTCAAAGGCTGCTTTTAAATCAATAAAGGCGACAAATAATTTGCCCCTCTTAGGTTTGGTGTATTTCTGACTTAAAAAAAAGCTAAAACAGTACAGTGATCATAGAATCATAGAATCATAGAATCATAGAATCATAGAATCATAGAATCATAGAGTTGGAAGGGGCCATACAGGCCATCTAGTCCAACCCCCTGCTCAACGCAGGATTAGCCCTAAGCATCCTAAAGCATCCCAGAAAAGTGTGCATCCAACCTTTGCTTGAAGACTTCCAGTGAGGGGGAGCTCACCACCTCCTTAGGCAGCCTATTCCACTGCTGAACTACTCTGACTGTGAAAAACTTTTTCCTGATATCTAGCCTATATCGTTGTACTTGAAGTTTAAACCCATTACTGCGTGTCCTTTCCTCTGCAGCCAGCAGAAACAGCATCCTGCCCTCCTCCAAGTGACAACCTTTCAAATACTTAAAGAGGGCTATCATGTCCCCTCTCAACCTCCTTTTCTCCAGGCTGAACATTCCCAAGTCCCTCAACCTATCTTCATAGGGCTTGGTCCCTTGGCCCCAGATCATCTTCGTCGCTCTCCTCTGTACCCTTTCAATTTTATCGATGTCCTTCTTGAAGTGAGGCCTCCAGAACTGCACACAGTACTCCAGGTGTGGTCTGACCAGTGCCGTATACAATGGGACTATGACATCTTGTGATTTTGATGTGATGCCTCTGTTGATACAACCCAAAATGGCATTTGCCTTTTTTACCGCTGCATCACACTGCCTGCTCATGTTTAGTTTACAATCCACAAGTACCCCAAGGTCTCGTTCACACACAGTGCTACCTAGAAGCGTATCCCCCATCCAGTAGGCATGCTTTTCATTTTTCTGACCCAGATGCAGAACTTTACACTTATCTTTATTAAATTGCATTTTGTTCTCATTTGCCCATTTTTCCATTGTGTTCAGATCTCGTTGAACTCTGTCTCTATCTTCCGGAGTATTTGCCAGTCCTCCCAATTTGGTGTCATCTGCAAACTTGATGAGTAGTCCCTCCACCCCCTCATCTAGATCATTAATAAATATGTTAAAAAGTACCGGGCCGAGCACCGAGCCCTGAGGTACCCCGCTACTCACCTCTCTCCAGTCTGATGATCTAAGGTAGTGTATCACTTCCTAAACCCTATTTGCTCTGGCCCTATGATGTAATTGTTGGATGTCCAGTTTATAAGTTTAGTGGCCAGATCTTTTGCAAAGAGCTTACCTACGGCTGACAATAGACTGATGGGTCGGTAGATACTCGGAAGGTCAATTTTCCTTTTTTATATATTGGGGTTATGATGGAATTTAGCCATGAATCTGGGATTAGTCCTGTTTGGTTGATTTTTGTAAACAGATGTGCTAGAGGCACAGCCCACCAGTCAGCATAATGAATAATCAAGTCTGGAGGGATCCCATCTGGACCGGGTGACTTATGAGGTTTTAGAGATTTTATCAGTTCAGAAATCTCAGCAGGTTCAACGTTTGGCCAACAGGGAAAGGAAGAGGATTGTCCAATGGACAGTTGAGGGTCTAGTGAAGACGGTAATGTGAACAATGTGGAAAAATGGTCCACCCATTTGGAAGCTGGAATAGGACATACAGTTTTATTTGACTTGTTTGTTAAGGCATTGGTCACAGTTCTCCAGAAAATATATTTGTAAGCTCTGTCTTCATTTTAAAAGGAATCCTGTTAAGCAGAATTTCTGCTCAAAATGTTGAAGAGGTACAATTAAAAGTGATACATGAATTCAGTCTGTGACATTTTGTGTCTGTCTCCTTCTCTTGTGGTTCTGCCCATCACCCTGTGTCTCCATTCCAAAGAGGCTTGCAGGCTGAAAAATTGAGGACTCCTGGGCAGAGTCTGCACTTACTTTCTTTATTCCATTGCCAATCCTGTTGAATTCAGATTGCTTTGAACTCGGGTCTTCTTCTCCCCCCCCCCTCCCCATTGAAACAGGAAAGTCTTCTGCACGTGGTTAGGGAGGCTCAGAAGAGGGGGGGAGGCAAATGTAGATTCTCTGTTTTCTTGAAGGGGGGAGAGGATCCAAGAAGTCAGAGGAGGGAGGAAAAAATCCTTTCTTTTCTTGAAGTGGGGGGTAAGAGGATTGAAGAAGGCAGAAAGAAAAAATCCAAGACCAACAGAAGTTGAGAGAAATTAGGGGCTTCTCCTTTAAGGCAAGCGTGTCACATGACCAGGTGTAGCCTATCAGAGGTTCTCTACCACGGAGCTTTCTTTCCCAAATGGATATTGAGGATTAAAAGCAGTCTGAGATATCACACAATAAAGGTAGGGTCACTCCGGATCAATCCTTCTTGCTGCAGAAGGAAAACTAAAATCGCCCCAAATCCAAACGGAAATCGCATTCTGTGTAGAGGGCAGGGACTGAATCGATCTGGGGTTGGAATAAAAGCTCCGTGCAGTTTAAACCCTAGTTTCAGTTTCCCATTTTACAATTTGCAAGGCTAGAGTCTGAGTAATTAACATTGCTAACTTTCTAGAAAGATGTTAAAGTGGGTCACTATTTTCAGTTTTTCACTCATATTCTTATATGATATCCTTATCCCCAAACTGTTCATATCTTTTAAATATAGATTTTATCTAAAAGAGCAGCACTCCAAATTGAAACAAAATATATGATAATCAGAGAAGATGAACACTACTAAAACCAAACAAAATTTTTGGATTTTTAAAAAAAGAAACCAGATAACCCCCACTCTATATTATTTCATGAAGAGACTCATTACATTATCTATTGCTTTGAAGCAAACTGTAGTTTAAGGTGGATACTTATATCAAATATCGTACAGCAGATATATTGATTGCAGTGATTCTAAAATCTGAGTGATCAAGTCTCTTAACTGAGAGATTCCATTGAAGCTCACAAATGAAGGTCTGTTCTCCATATTTATTTGCTACCATCTCCAGAAATGTCTTCGGAGACTGGCTGTTATGGACATTGCCCAGATGGCCTTGGTAGGGCCACAGTGGCCCTGGCAATAAGAGCCTTGTGGGGCTAAGTGAAACGTTAGTCTGCAGGCTACTGTTAGCTTCAGAGCAGTAATTGGGGACAAATCCAGTACCTTCCATGATGGTAACTTCCGCAAGGGGTGGATTCCCCAATGAGCTTGAATGATTAAAGCCAAAGAGCCTGGCTGGGCTTAAATCAACAAGAACTAGGTTTCAGTCCAAAAAGTCCATGGCTGCGGCGGCCAAAGAATCCAAGGGTCTCTTCTGGGTCTCCTTGCAATTCTATGGCTTTTAAATATTGCCTTTTCTTCCAGTTGTCAAATGAGTTTTGATTGTAATCTTTTTGTAATTTCCTTTGGTTTCTAAACCTTAAATAATTCTGTCCAGTACACTCCAGAATTAAAAGCTTCTCTTTGCTTTACTTGGTATAGTCATTTAGTGCTCATTTTTCTTTTTCAGCTGCTTGTTTTCAGGAGATCCACCTCATTTTCTTGGTATATAAAGATTATCAACATTACTTCTAGGGTATAGTGAGTGATGAATCATCATAACTTGTGAATTATATCAAATATCGTACAATTTCTTGCCTCTAATTCTATTTGTTTCTAATCGATATTGCTAGCTGTGTGTCTTAGAATTGTTCTGACTGTTAGAATAGGCAAGATGTGCCGTGTGCATCATTCAACAGCATATAAGAAGAATATCCTAAATGGGCATCAGCGATGTATAGTTAGCATATTTAGATCAGGAACTATTTAGCATTAGAATGCCAGAGGAAGGCAATTTGTCAACATTGCTTGTATTACTAGATCTTACAGCAGCATTTGATATGGTAGACCATTAGTTTCTTGCTCCCCACCTTGTCAATGTAGGGATATAGTGGATAGCCCATCAATGGATTGCCTCCTTTCTTCACAGTTGAGGATACAGATCAGCACTCGGGAAGAATCAATTGCATCTCTGCCAACTGCAATGTGGAGTTTTACAGGGAGCAATTCTCTCCCTGACATTATTTGGCGTTTTTATGCATCCTCTTGTCCGGCTGATCCGGATCTATGGGCCTGAGTGCCACCAATATGCGAATGACACCGAGCTCTATCTCCTGATGGACCATTGACTGGACGCCCCTCCAGATTCATTGGCCAGATGTTTTAAGGCTATGCTGGGATGGCTCAAGGATAATTATCTGAAGCTGAACCCTTCAAAGATGGAGGTCCTGTGGCTAGAGAGGAAAGGTTCAGAGCAGTAAGTGCATATCCCACATCTAGACAGAGTACAACTGACAACTGCACTTCTTTGGAAACTTTTAAGTAGAGGCTAGATAGTCATCTGACAGAAATTCTGATTTTATGAGTGAGTGGGTGGGCAGGAAGGGATGTTCCAGTGTTTGTCTCTTGTGGCCCTTCCTTGTATACCCAGAGAACTGCTGATTGCCACTATATGATGGTAGGTGAATTTCCTCCAGGTCAGACTGTATTCTGGAGATTTTTGGTGGGGGGTATCACTAGGGCATGAAATTGGGGTCACTGTGAGGGAACAGGTAGTTGTGACTTCCTGCATGGTGCTGGAAGTTGGATTAGATGACCCTGGAAGTCCCTGTGATTCTTTATGGCCAGGAATCTGGGCATGATTTTTGATGCCTCCTTGTCTATGTCTATCATTTTTAGTGTTTTCAAGACCCAAGGATGAGGAAATAAATCAAATGCCTTCTTGTAATCAATCCAAATAACATCCTGGTTGGTTTTCCAGATTTCAGAATTTTGGAAGACCGTTTTATCAGTCAGTAACTGATCTTTAGTACTGCAAGATTTTCAGGAAATTCCTATTTTTTTCATGTGGTAAAATTGAATTGAGCTGTAAATATTCTTGAATGGAACTGGCTTCAGTTCTTGTCAGTAGTTTAAAAGTTGTTGGGAGGCACATAATGGGGCAGAAGTTGCTTAGCACTAATTATAATTTCTTACAGAACTCACTATGTCCTTTAAACTTTAAAATGAACATGTACTAGCAATTGTCAGTTGATGGTAAAGGAGCTCAATCCAGCCTATGGGCCTCTAAGTGGCCCCTAATGTAGTTCCACGCCCTTCAAGCTCTTCTTTCATTGTGAGCTATGATATGGCAGTTAACCCCCACCCCACATACACAGAAGCTTGGGCATGACTTTTCCTTTAATAACCACTCCCTCCTATTTGATTGCATCTAGGCTCATCCTAGGGCATAAGAAATGAAAGATGCAGGCAGAGGAGATAGATAAGGAGCATATGTCTGCTTTCACATGTGACTTGTCAGTGCACAAAGATTATATTGCTGCGCTTGATTTAGAAAAGAGAGGAACCACCCAGATCTGTGGGCCCTTCAAACAACTGATTGCTGATAAAGGACATGTAAGGCACTTTGGACAGTGGAAAACGCTCTTATGAATTTCCCTCCTTTTTGAATGGCAATTTAGGGGAATGTTGACAGTAGTCACTGTATCCCTGGTTTCTCAGACATTTCAAACAGACTCTACCTTTATGATGGGGATGACCGCAGTCTCTACATACCATGCCATATACTTTGGAAGCATTCCTAAGCAAGTCTACTCAAAATTAAGTCCCTTGTTATTCTATTAGCCTTGCAGGGGAAAACAAAAGAGGACTCTGTCAAGCTACTCAAATAGATACACATAAGTCTATGGCAAGAGTCCTCCAAAATTAACCTTTGATCACCCTTTTAGGGATGTGCGATTTGGCTGCCGAAGCGGCCATTCCCACCTGTAGCAGTCAGCACCACGTGGGAGGGAGGGAGGCGCGGGCACCGATGTGCCGGTTGATGCACACCTGCAGGCGCAGAGCTCTGGCTCCTGTGCCCCCCCTCCCCCGCAGCATGGTGCTGTCTGCTATGGGTGGGAACGGCCACTTCGGCAACTGACTCACACAACCCTACTTCAAATTCGGAACCAAGTTGGTGAGTGCGACCACAAAATGGCTGCCACAGGAAGTTGAAGCATCCAGGAAACATCAGAGTGAGGGCATGCAGGACTCCAGTAGAAGCTCCAAGACATTTCAGGAAGAAGCTCATCTGACCAGGATGCCTTTAAAATGAAAATGTTTCTTAACAGTATTTCCTTGCAGTGTGGTGGAAGCTGTTGCCAAAGCATTAAAAAAAAAAGAAATAGCCAACCAGACCAACTTGGTCTGAACCACTGTCATAAAGTTTGACTGACAGCCAACCAGACCTCCAATCAGAAGCTCTGCTCAGCAAAAAGCCCCACCTGTTCCCACCCACTTTCTAAGAATTACTAGCAGCTGCCAGAATAAGTATCAGTGACCACTGCGGGTCCCATTAGTGCAAAGCTGGGGACCTTTGGCCAGCCACGGAAGCCTTGCCTGAGCTCTCCATGCTGCTTCATCCCCGGAGAGTGGCTTGTTTGTTTCCGCCCTTCCGCCTCTGAGTGATGACAACCCCCTGGAGCCCCCTGGAATGCTCTGCCTAGCTGTTGATAAAGGATGACAGGAAACAGGAAACCCGAACTATCAGGCAGAGCTACAAGGGGAAAATGTCACTGCCACCTAGTGGCTAAACTTAACAGTACATTTTTTCAACTATACAATTATTCTGCAAAGTGAGATATTAAAACTGGTTTAAAGACAAAGGAGTTATTGAGAACATGGCCATTGAACCCTCTCACATTCACAGTGGGGTCAAAGTTTGCATTTCACAACCACGAGTTTCACTCTAGGAGCCAGAGATTCTACTATAGTGGCCATAGGAAGTGCCAAAGGAGCAAAATAGCCCAATTCCCCCCTGAGACTTTCAGCTTTCTGCCACTGATCTCCCTGTTGGAGGGGGAAATGAAAGAATATGACTTTAGTTGTTGTGCTTCCAACACTGTTGGTCAAGAAGAAGCGTATGCCTTATTAAACATGCAATTCCTGTAGCCTCTCACATTTGGGAAAACAATTGGTGACCTTCTGGATTAAATGCAACCACTGGCTACAGGCAAGTAGTTTAACAAGCCCCCCTTGTTTTTTTCATTCCCAGGAGAATATCACACCATCTGCCTGACTGGTGCTGTGCCCACTCTGGTGTTGTAGGAGTCTTCTTCCACAGCTCACTGGGAGCTACACAGAGATGCCCAGACTTTTTCAGCTTGCAAGCTCCTTTGTGATTCTGACACAATAGTGAGCCCCACTACAAAATGGCTGCCACAGGAGACAAACCCAGCCACCCAGTAGCAGGGAGTGAAATTATGCATAATGCCACAAGCAATGACACGTCTCTGGCACAAGTTTTACTTAAAGGGATGCCTTTTGAGACATTGTTTAAAAATATTTTCTCTTCAGCTGAGCGGTGCAGATCCGTGTGCTGTGGTGGCAGCTTCAGCCCAATCAATGGTTCTTTGATTACACAGCCAATCAGAAATTCTGAAAAGATTCCGTGGGTGCAAGGCCAGGGGCCTCAAGCTGATGCCACAGCTGATGCTCATTTAATGTGTCATGTTAATACTTGGGCTTTGATTCACTTCTATTTTGGGGCTTCTGGCTGATTCTCCAATCCAAAGTAAGTCCTCTTGAATTGTTCTCTCAACTATCTTGACTCACCCGGTGGTATCGACCTGGAGTCCAGGTGAGAAAGGCAGACTATAAATAATGAAAATAACTAATAAGAATAAGTAAAAAACAAGACCTTTCTGGGCAAGACCACCAGATCAGCTCCGCCCCCTGCCGTTGCTGCATGCAGCCATGTTCTGAAGCCCACAGCGGAGGTCATTTCCTGTTCTGGATAGGCAGCACAAACATGCTGGGCTTGGTACATCACTAGACAAGCAGGCCCACTCTCTAGGTACAGTTTGGAGAAAATAAGGAGCTCATATAAATCTTCTAAAAATATATCAGAGAAATGTAAGCACTTTGTTGATGAGAAAACTGCCTTTAACCCACCTGTAAACAAAAGCATGCATTATTGTCCACATCGGCAAGCCACGAGGACACAAACGCCCAAGCAGCATGCTGGTGAGGGGAGCTCCAAGGGCGACTGCCAGGAAAGGGGCCGATAGGCGGAAGCTCCGAGGAGGGCAAAGCGACTGCAGTTCAGCTCCGCTCCCTGCTTTTTGCTTCATTAGATGAAAGGAGTTAAATTTTATCTGCTGGCAATAATTAAAAAGTACATTGCGGCCTTCGTTTTGTAAGGTAAATAGCCCTGTGAATCTTTAGTGATGCTTGAAATCCTCAGATAATCTGTGGTTATAAAAATGCTCTGTGCATAATAAACTAAATGTTCTAGGGATTTTTTCCCAAAGGATGTCAGTTTAATTTTTTTTTACCAAGAATGCCAGAAGGCTGTAGCCAAACGCAGACAAAAAAGGCATCTGTCTGTCTGTCTGTCTACTGGACACATACAAATTTATTACTGGAAAAGCCTCTCTGAAATGTGTTTTCTGTATTTTCCACGATTGTCGGGGAGAAAGGAGAGCGCCAGAAAGCAGGGCTCCGGCTGACACTCCTTGTTTCATGCTGCTTACTGAGTGACTGGCATGATGATAAGTGATGGTAATTTCCCTTAAAAACCTTAATGAGCAGATCATTACCACAGAGAAATGGGGAGAAAACTTTAATCCCGCCGAGGCTTCTCTCCATGCCTGGCTGGGCAATAACCAGACAGAACTCTCAATGAGATTCCCAAGCTTGCTTTCCCCTGATAAAATTTTTCTCTCCCCCTACTTTTGCAAAGGTAATGAGGAGGTAATGAGGCTTGACTTGATATTTTTTACCCCTTCTCAGTCCTCAATTCCCTTCGTTCCCCCAGCAGGTTCCCATAGGAGAGAGTAAGATGTTGGGTTTCTATAAAAAGCTGGGCTGATAGATAGGCAGAGGGGCGGAGAGCAGGCTGTTGGGTCTGGGATTCTGCCTGGCGGGGGGGGGGCAGGGGGGGAGGGCTACGATCAAATTCAAGGGTCTTTCAGCATCGTCCCTTTGCTGTGATAGTCTCTCCTGCCGAAGACAATCTGACACTGCACTGATCTTGTCGGGCCTGTTGACTGCTTATATTGCCACTCTACTGATATTAAAATACTGATTTCCCCCCTCCTCTCCCCCCTCCCCCCTCCCATTTTCCCCACCACTGTGCTATGTTACATCTGAGCTAATAATAAAACCCGGAAAGGTAGGCAGAAGTGTTACATTAGATCATTAGCTTAATTTGAGCTGAAGGTCTTTGTTGTAAGTTGGGGGTGGGAAGGGGCCTGGGGACCTTTGCAAAGTATTTTGCTGGCAAGCTTGTTGAGATGTGATTGCCTTTGTTGTGATAATCTAAAATTAATTTGCACTTGAACCCATCTTTCTTCTGGGCTCAATTTAAACACCGTAATAATTATGCACCCGGCATGAAATTGAGAACAGACACTGATATGACAAGTCTGATTTTTTTCTTAATTCCCCAGGTAGAAAGGCTTTTTCCTCACTTATATCACAAGGTAATAAAACAAAATGTTCCAGTGCAGCTTATGCTTAAGAGAGAGGTATTTGCCTGAGGGGAAACATTAGTAATCAGTGTATTTCTGCACATTGACTCATGTACTTTCTCAGTAGGGTCAATCTCTTTCTTTTAAAGTGATGTTCAACTTCTGCTAATAATAGTTGATTTGTACTTGGCACCATTTTTTAGAAAGAACAGCAAAATAAAAAAGAAGATATGTTTAATTCTATGGCACCCTCCCATCATGTAAAAGACTTTGTCTCAGACAACTATTTGGAGAGAGACATAAAGCAACACGAAGGCAGGACTCCTCAGAGCCAGCACTGCCTTCCTTGTTCTCCATTTGCAACCCAATATCCTTCTCAGCATTATTTTTTTTTACAGACTAATGA